>NC_135879.1:13695035-14341356 GCF_964194155.1 Cetorhinus maximus | reverse complement strand
ACATAGAGATGTGGGGCTGGAGGTGATTACAGAGGTAGGAAGCACTCTGCCATGTTCCTTCACTTTTCTAGAGATTGCTTATTGACATTTTACAGTTGAAGTTTAAGCTTTTGTGATGCTACTGCCATAATGACTGCTCCATTTATCTCTGTATCATTCAATGATACTGGGTAGAAATGGACAACCTTGGTGCTGGACAAGAACAGAAAATTGAGGGAAGGAATTCAAGACTGCCTGGCCTTGGTGGCTGAAGCAATAACCGCGAATGGTGGAACCAAGGAAGTAGGGAATGCAGGAGAGTGTTTAATTTTTATTCTCCTTGTGCATGGCCTATTCATTTAAGTGCACTCTTTAAATCTTGCTGCATGACAACTTAAAGGGGCTGACTAATTCTCGGCCTACATGGGAACTCCGGGTTGTGGCATGGCTGCACCACTTTTGGGAATGATGCCCAAGAGGCCGTGTTAGAGGAAAGTATATTCCTTAAAGGATCACAAGACTAGACACAGAGATAGTGAGGGACGAAGTCATGAAGGGCTTCAAACATACAGATGCCAATTTTAAATTTGAGCAAATTTAGATCAGTGAGTGGAGGATGGATTTGTTACCAGCTCGGATATGGACAGCTGAGTTTTTGGATGCATCAGTGTTTATGGAGGATGGAAGATTGGAGTAATCAAATAATTAAAATTGGCAGTGATGAAGGCATGGCTCAGGGTTTCGACAACGGTTGGATTTGAGGCAGCGTTTGAGGTGGGTGATGTTATGTAGGTGGAGGTAGGCAGTCTTTGTGATGGGGCGGAAATAGAACCATTACGATATAATTCGCCTAGCAACACAGAATGAGGAATTGTTGCATTATTTGTTGAGCAGCAATGCATGACCTGCTGTGACATCACCAAATGTCAACAATGAATAACCTGGGGTCTTATCACAAGAAGTACAGTAGAAGTGTAGGAGTGTAGGATTGTGTGTAAGACGAGCTTGCCCAATCCATAGAAGAGTTCAGATTGGGAAACGTGAGGATGCAAATTGTATAGAAGGAACTACAAGAATGTCACTGATGATGTTTAATGAGTAAGTGGAATTTTAGATGGACCTGTGTTAATGTTAATTAAGATATTCTTGATGTTCAGAACAGCAATGAGGATTGTCATTCTCTCAGCTCTCTAAACAGGAATAAAGTTTACAGTTTGTAGCAATGCAAATTTTTGCTTTACTGGAGAAATTGCACAATGTTCTTCAGGTTTCTCTGACTCATCACTTACCTCTGGAAATTAAATCATTTGATCAGCGATGATGTGAAAGAAATACAATGCCTTGAAAGGGATGTGGTTTCAATGAGCCAAACATCTATTTCTACGTAAGAATTATTAGACGAATAAAGACCAAGGCGTATCTAGTTTGCCTTTTACTGTCATATGATGCAATGGTGGAGTTGTCACTAATTATGGCAATTGAACGCCATTGAACAGAAATACCAGCCATGTGTGGCTACAAGAGCAGGTCAGAAGCTGGCAATTCTACGTAGAGTAACTCACCTGCTGACTCCCCAAAGCCTGTCCACCATCTACAAGGCACAAGTCAGGAGCATGTTGGAATACTCTCCGCTTGCTTGGATGTGTGCAGCTCCAACAGCACTCCAGGAGCTCAACACCAGCCAGGACAAAGCAGCCCGCTTGATTGATGCCCAATCCGCCACCTTAAAAACGCACTCCCTCCACCATCGACACACAGTGGCAGCAATGTGTATCATCTACAAGATGCACTGCAGCAACTCACCAAACAACTCCAATCCCAACAGCACTGTAGATATACCTACACCAGATGGACTGCTGTGTTTGAAGAAGGTGGCTCAGCATCACCTTTTCAAAGGCAGTTAGGGATGGGCAGTAAATGCTGGGCTAGCCAGCGATGCCCTCATCTGTGAAAGAACAAAAAAAGTGCATCTTAATTCAGCCTGTCCAGTTGTGCTGCACACCATAACACTTCATGTTCCATGAGACATTTTATCAGCCACTGTCTTATTGCGTCCAGTAAGTACTTTGTGTGGGTGCAACTTCCTGGCTTAGTGGCTCGAACTTGATCTTTTAGTTGAAGTGTTGTTGCGAGAACACTGAAGTTCTTTAGCAAGTATGTATTTGCTAATCTGGATTATTGCTTGGAACCTTTGGTCTTTTCCTAATCTAATGTCGATTCAACAGGTTTTTTGTTGTCTGAAGGAGTTGATCAATGCTCCATTAGCTGTTTTCGATAATCTACCCATGTATCCAACAGTCTGGATTGGAAAAGGGGGAGAATCCTAACCTATATTTTTGCTTCTTAATCTTGGGTTTGAGTTCTGCCATCAACATTTAAATTAACAAACTTGCCCCATTTTGTCTTTCTAGCTTTTAGCATTTCAAAGCACTGGACCATGCCCCCTTAATCTCTTCTCCAGCGAAAATAAGTTCAATTCCATGAATTCTGATGAAAGGACATTGACCTAATTGAGTGTGATTTTAATCTAACCCACTATCATGTGGTCTCGAGTCAAGCCCCAGTTTTAATCCCTGTCTGATTTTACCGTTTCTATTCTATTCATTCATGGGATGTGGGCCTCGCTGGCCAGGCCAGCATTTATTGCCCATCCCTAACTGCCCTTGAGAAGGTGGTGGAGGGCTACCTTTTTGAACCGCTGCAGTCCCTCTGGTGTGGGTACATCCACAGAGCTGCTAGGGAGGGAGTTCCAGGATTTTGACCCAGCGACAGTGAAGGGTTGGCTGTATGTTTCCAAGCCAGGATGGTGTAAATGTGGAGGGGAACTTGCAGGTGGTGGTGTTCCCATGTGTCGGTTGCCCTTGTCATTCTAGATGTAGAGGTTGCAGGTTTGTAAAGTGCTGTTGAAGGAACTTTGTTGAGTTGCATCTAGTACATAGTACATACTGCAACCATGGAGCGTCAGTGGTGGAGGGAGTGAATATTTAAGGTGGTGGATGGGTGCCAGTCAAGTGGGCTGCTTTGACCCGGATGCTGTTGAGCTTCTTGAGTGTTGTTGGAGCTGCACTCATCCAGGCAAGTAGGGAGTATTCCAACATCCTGCTGACTTGTACCTTGTGGATGGTGGACGGACTTTGGGAAGTGAGGGGGTGAGTTAGTCACCGCAGAGTTCCCAACCTCTGATCTGCTCTTGTAGCCACCCTGTTCATGTGGCTGGTCCACTATGGGCAGCATCTCGCCCTTGTCGGGCGGGCTCAGCGGGGGCGGTCGTGAAGGTTGGACGGGCAGCGAAGAATTCAAGTTAATTGATTCTTTAATGGCCTCAGCAGGCCTTTTAGTTGTTGGGGGGCGCACTGCCGACTCCAGCACACTCCTGCCGAACGAAATATCGCGCAATGGCGTGTTGACGTCAGGACACTCGTCCGACACCAACACGCGTCATTTTACGCTTGAGCAGGTCAGACACGCGCCCGCCCAGCTAAAAATTTTACCCCGTGTTTCTGGTCATTGGTAAGTAACCCTCAGGATGTTGATGGGGGAGTTCAGTGATGGCAATGTCATCGAGTGCCCAGGGGAGATAGATTCTCTCCTGCTGGATATGTCATTTCCCAGCACTTGTGTGACGTTAAAGTTACTTGTCATTTGTCAGCTCAAGCCTGTATGTTGTTCAGACTGTTCACTGTCTGAGGAGTTGTGCAATGTCAAGTCCCAGTGACCATCCCCAGTTCTGACCTTATGATGGAGGGTTGGTCACTGGTGAAGTAGCTGAAGATGCTTGGGTCTAGGACACTACCCTGAGGAACTCCTGCAACGATGTCCTGGGGTTGAGATGATTGGCCTCCAAGCACCACATTTTTGCAAGGTACGACTCCAACCAGTGGAGAGATTTCCACTGATTCCCATTGACTTCAGTTTTATGAGGGCTGATGGCACCCAGCTTCACCTCATTGCCGCCCCTCTCAACTCTTCCATTGTTGCTAAATTATCTGACACACAGTAGTGGATGAGCAGAAAATTCCTCCAATTAACTTCACTCCAAACCCCATTCCTTATCTACCAACTCCACCCTTCTCCATGTAAAATGAGACTAAATCAATCTGTTTACAATCTAGGTATCATATTTGACCCTGAGATTTGATTCTGACCATATATTTGCACCATCACTAAGGCAACTTGTTTCCAACTCCATAACGTTGCCTGACTTTGCCCCTGTTCTAGCTCATTTGCTGCTGGAACTTTCATTCGTGCTTTTGTTACCCCTAGACTCACCTATTCCAACACATTCCTGCCTGGTTTCCCACATTCTACCCTCCATAAGCTTGAGATCATCCAAAGCTCTGCTGCCTGAGTCTTAACTCCCACCAAGTTTTTTTTTAATTCGTTCATGGAATGTGTGCATCGCTGGCTAGACCAGCATTTATTGCACAACCTAATTGCCCTTGAGAAGGTGGCGATGAGCTGCCGCCTTGAACCGCTGCAGTCCATGTGGTGTAGGTACACACACAGTGCTGTTAGGGAGGGAGCTGCACAATTTTGATCCAGCGACAGTGAAGGAACGGTGATATATTTCCACCTAAGGATGGTGAGAGGCTTGGAGGGGAACTTCCAGGTGGTGGTGTTCCCAAGCATCTGCTGAGTGGTTGTGGGTTTGGAAGATGCTGTCTAAGGAGACTTGGCGAGTTTCTGCAGTGCATCTTGTAGATGGGTCGCACAGCTGCCACTGTGCATCACATTCATCCATCACCCTTGTGCTCTCTGACTTACATTGGCTCCCGTTCAAGCAGCATCTTGATTTTAAAATTCTCATCTTTGTTTTCAGATCCGTGGCCTCACCCGTCCTTCTGTCTGTAATCTCCAGCTTCCTCACAACTCTCTGAGATATCTACACTCTCAATTCTGACCTCTCGAGCATCCCAGAATTTAACTGCCTCACCATTGGTGGCTGTGCTGCCTGCACCTGAATTTCTCAAAATTCCTTCCCCACATCTCTCTGCCTCTCTACCTCACTTTCCTCCTTTAACACACTGCTTAAAACCTACCTCTTTGACCAAGCTTTTGGTCACCAGACCAAATAGGAGATACATAATATCTCCTTATGTGGCTCGGTGTCAAATCTTGTTTTATAATACTCCTGCAAAGCGTCTTGGTGCATTTTATTACATTAAAGAAGTTAAATAAATATAGACGTATAACTTCAGTGGTGAGTAACATGAGGCAGGTTGTATAACAGCCGGCCAATCTGCTACCATCAGTTTTCTGTCAGGCTGGTTTGGTTAAAATGGCCCCTTGTCAACTCTGTTACTCTCCATGGATGCTGCCTGATTTTCATGGGTGTTTCCAGCATTTTCTGTTTTTACCTCAGTCCCACAAGCTTGTCTCCACAGCTTTCTCAGTGGTTATTACCTATTCTGTCCTAGTTTTGTGGCATTAAAATGTTGGTGATTCTGGTAGTAAATGTGTTCTCCTTCCCTCACCCCCCCAACTCTTTCTATCGTAGCGAACGTGGCCTGAAGGAAATGTTTCCAGATGGGGACCTTGAAGTGGACAACATGGAGCAGCTGGAACTCCATGGCAGCACTGACGTGGTGACCAATGGCAATAAGAGTGACTTGGAGGCAGCCAGGAGGCTGGCCAAGCGGCTGTACAATCTCGAAGGGTTCAAGCAATCTGATGTTGCACGACACTTGGGGAAAAAGTAAGTCTGAGTATCTGCCTGTTGACCGCCGTACCCAGGAAGCCTTTGCCAATCTGAATTTGATTGATTCACTACACATACATTGCATTATCATCATCATCCTGTTAGAAGACTGAAGGTGATCAAATTATGTTTTTATTTGTTTATGGGATGTGGGCGTCGCTGGTTGGGCCCGCCCGCATTTATTGTCCATCCCTAGTTGCCCTTGAGAACTGAGTGGCTTACTAGGCCATTTCAGAGGCCATTTAAGAGTCAACCACATTGCTGTGGACCTGAAGTCACTTGTAGGCCAGATTCCCTTCCCCTAAAGGGCATTAGTGAACCAGATGGTGACAATGATTTCATGGCCATCATTAGACTTTTAACTCCAGATTCTTTATTGAATTCAAATTTCATCATCTGCTGTGGTGGGATTCAAACCTGGGTCCCCAGAGAATTATCTGGGTATCTGAAGTACTAGTCTGGTGACAATACCACTATGCCACCACCTCCCACCTGGTGATGAGTTAAAGATGATTAAAGGAGAGAGAAACTATTTCCTCTGGTAGCAAGGTCCAGAGCAAGGGAGCATAACCTTAAAATTATAACGAAACTGTCCAGAGATGATGACAGGAAACACTCCTTCACATAAAGAGTAGTGGAAATCTAGAACTCTTTCTTCCCCCAAAATGCTGTTGAGGCTCGGTCACTTGATAATTTCAAACTGGGATTAATAGATTTTAGTTCGGCACAGATACTAAAGGTTACAAACCAAGGCAGGTAACTGGAGTTGTGACAAAGATCAGCCATGGCTTAATTGATTGGCAGAACAGGCTTGAGGGACTGAATGGCCCATTCTCATTCCTATCTTCCTATAATAACCCTGAGAGCTCAGTGGCCAGGGCTGCATTTCCTTCGAGAATCTGAACAGGTTTAGCCACAATCTTGTATAATGGTGCTGATCTCTAAGGGAGTGATCTAACATCAGTACCTGATATTTGTGTAGTAAAAGAATGGGGCTCGATAGCGATGCAGAACTGGGACTGGAGCTTGTATCACATACAATCGGAAGCCCTGGCCCACTTAGCACTTGGATAATATGGGAACATAGGAACGAGAGTAGGTCGTTCAGCCCCTCGAACCTGTTCTACTAGGATGAGACTGTCTTAGATGAGGGCCTTTGGGAGATTACATTGGATAAGATGGACTCCAGTAAGTGTGCAGATATCGACTTTGCAGCATGAAGGACCGTGTGATAATTTAGAGCACACCTCTCTCCTCTTAAAATAAGAATATCATTAATGTGGTTGTGTTTCATTTAAACACCCAGCATTCATTTTCTATAGCAATTTCACTGTCACTATTATTTGAGAATCATCCTCTGATCTCACAAAAGCCCTTCCACTGCTCCAGTGGAATGAGCCACTGTCTCACTCATTTTCCACCAACTCATCAGAACAGCCTTGCTTCTCTTGATCCTTCTCCCAGAACAAGAGTGTTTTGCCAGTGCAAGAAAGGGGTTTGTCCCATTTTATAGAAGACATTTAATCCTGGCTTAGCACAAGTTACCCATTTTTCAACATTATTTTATTCCGTTCTGCCCCATTATTCTCAGGGCATGTCATAAACTTTGTGCACCCGCATTTGTACAAAAAAATGCCTAATTTCAATTTATTGGACTGTCAGAAGGTTTTAGGTTCAAGAAGCACTTCAGAGACTTGAGCACATAATCCAGATTTAGATATCGATGCAGTACTGAGGGAGCACTGTATTGTTAGAGGTGTTGCCTTTCAGATGTGATGCTAAACCTAGGCTCCGCCCGCCCCGTCAGATAGTCAAAAGACCCCATGACACAATTTGGAGAAGAGCAGGGGATTTCTCCTGGGGCAGAATTTTCTGCCTGGTGGGCAGGTGGGCCCGACCCAATCTCCAACGGGTGGGGAGCCAATCACCGCCGGAGAAGTGGGCCCCGCCGCCATTTTACGTGGGCGGGCCAATTAAGGCCCGCCCAGCGAGACATCTGGCGGGAAGCGCTATGTGCTCCCTGTGCGGGCCGGGGGGGGGATTCCGCAAAAGCGAGATTGCGCTCTTTCGCGCAGGCGCACGACAGAGCGCACATCTCCCTGAGGCTAAGTGCTGCCTCAGGGAGATCGCTGACACTTTTAAAAATATTAAAAATAGAAAAAAAAAATTCCTTAACATGTCCCCCTCATGTAGGACATGTTCATAATTTATATTATAACTTTATTAAAATTTTTGCAACCCTGCATGAAACCTCATCCCGCCGGGAGGTTTCGTGTTTTATCTATTCCCCGCCGGGGCTCCTGGCCTGCCCGCCAACCTTAAGGTTGGACGGGCAGGTCCTTTAATTGGTTAAATGACCCTGTCAATGGCCTCAATTGGCCATTGACAGGTTGGCGGGCCTGCAGCTGATTTTGCTGTGCCCCTGCCTTTCTGAAAATTTAAATGGGGCGGGATGACGTCGGGGGTTCCGCCCAACGTCATCCCGCGTCATTTTACGCGTCGCGAGCGGGCCCCGCCCCCTGCTCGCCGACGGCAAAATTCTGCCCCTGGTGTTCTGTCAAATATTCATTTCTTAACTATCATCACTAAAACATATTTATTTGGTCGTTATCTCATTGCTATTTGTGGAAGGTTGCTGTGTGCAAATTGGCTCCTGCATTACAACAGTAACAGAAGTTCAGGAGTACCTAATCCTGGAACTCCCTCCCTAACAGCATTGTGGGTGTACCTACAAGAAGGTTCAAGAAGGCAGCTCACCACACCTTCTCAAGGGCAATTAGGGCTGGGCAATAAATGCTGGCCTAGCCAGCGATACCCTCATCCCGTGAAAGAATAATAAATAAATAAATAAATGTTTGACTTTTCCCTTTCTTTTCTAGCCCCATATGTTCCTCGCCTCTTGCTTTGTCTTCTTTCTAACATAATGATCACCATTCTGGGGATAAAACTTTCAATGACTAAAAGATTTCTTCTTTCTCAGCTCTTAAACTTATAGAATAACATTGGAGCCAAGCATTGTATGAATAGAGCTTGAGGACATGGTTGTTCACTGATAGAGATCTGTACAACTTGCTCACTATTATGTGACTGAGTTGCTCGCATGGGTTATACGGTGGACTAGTGCTTTCCCCTGCCATATCCTCTATCCATATCTGTGATCAAGAGTCCCAGACTTGCTTTCATGTAAAAGACAATCATAATTTATTTCCTTCTTTGACACTCCCAAGCCATAGTGCTTCCTGTTTCAAGAAGGCCTGCTATAACTCACTGTCACTATGAAGTCAACTTTCATAGATCAGGGCTGAAGTTACTAAAATTGTAAAGGGTTTCTTGGTAACCAATAATCGTACGTGCTTTCCGTTTTATACCTATTTATTTGTAATGACAGCTACTACTATTTGATCTCAGCTGCCTCCTTAATTGGAACCAGGGCAAGCCTAGTAAAAAGATGGCATTATTGTATTGGAAAGTGAAACTGAGAAGTTCAATCCTTTTGATTTATTTTCAATCAACTTATGGTTTTTCAGTTAAAAACATATGTCATACATTATTAGGGTAGCAGGATGGTTTGCATAATTATCTCACGGGGAACAACTTTTGTGCAGTTGTAAGTTGTGCACAGTAATTACTGCCATGTCTTTGGATTTATTACCTGAGAAATAGATTCTAAATGCTTAGCAAAACAAGAGTTTTGGTGCTATTGTTTTGACAGGGAAGAGAATGGGAGTGAAGAATCTGTGCTTAAAGCAGTGCAGCACGTCGGACTGTATGAACACATGGAGGGCCAGGATGTACGTTCCCTCCAGTAGCTGACTGCACTGTTCTCCCCATGCTACTCATTACCTGATGTCACCCATGTGGAGGCTAGGGCCCCTCCCACTCTTTTGATTAATGAAGAAAACTGGGGGCTGGTGCGAGGGCGCAATTGAAAATTTCAAAACTGAGTTTGATAGACTTTTGTTGGGTAAGGGTATTAAGGATTATGGAACCAAAATAGAGTTGAGATACCAAACAGCCATGATCTATCTGAGTGGCAGAGCAGAATCGAGTGGCTGAATGGCCTAGCCCTGAATTCCTATGTCTCAATTGATCAGGAAAGGTAGGGGACTGTGTAGTCAGTGGGATAGACACAGTTCTCTGAAGTCAAGAGCATGAGTCTAGAAAGCTGTGTTGCCTGCCTGGTACCAGGGTTCGAGAACATCTGCTCAGGGCTGGAGAGGAACTTGCAGTGCCAGAGGAAGGTCCAGTTGTCGTGGTCCACGTGGGTACCAACAACGTAGATAGGACTAGGAAAGAGGTTTGACTTGGAAATTATGAGCAGCCAGGGGCTAGTTTAAAAAGCAGAACCAAAAGGGTAATAATCTGGATTACAACCTGAGCTATGAGCACATTAGTTTATGGTGAATAAAATTAGAGAACTGAATGCGTGGCTCAAAGATTGGTATGGGAGAGGTAGATTTCAGTTCATGTGGCACTGACACGAGTCCTGGGGAAAGTGGAATCTGTACTGTTGGAACAGTCTCCACCTGAACTGTGCTGAGACCATTGTCCTGGCAAGTCGTATAGAGCGGTAGAGAGGGCTTTAAGCTACATAGCGGTGGGAAGAGATCACATGAGTTAGATGTGGTAAATTAAAGAGAAAGGACAAGGTAATAGGGCAGGATAACAATAGGGGCAATGATAACCAGAGCGTGGCAGGAAGGGACAAAGCCTATAAACTTAAAAGTACTCCAACAAATAAGGCTAGCTTTTGCAAGAATGGCAAAAAAGACAGAATTAAAGGCTCTGTATCTGAATGTGTGCGGCATTTGTAACAAAATGGATGAATTGATAGCACAAATGGAAGTAAATATTGGCCATTTTACGTATGTGTTTGCACGGTGACCAAGGCTGAAATTTAAATATTCAAGCGTAGTTGACATTTTGGAAGGACAGGACCTTAGTTCAGAAGATCAAAATGTAGAATGAAGACCTAACGAGGTCACTTGTGGGTGTATTTCATAGGCCCCCTAACAGGAGCTACACTGTAGGACAGAGTATACAGGAATAAATAATGAGGGCTTAGAAGAAAGGTTTAGCAATAATCATTGGTTATTGTTAATCTTCATATAAATTGGACAAATCAGACTGACAAAGGTAGCCTGAAAGATGAGTTCATTGAGTGTATTCAGGCCAGTTTCTTGTGCAGTACACTCTAGTGCCATCTTGGGAGCAAGCTATTTTAGACCTTGTAATGTGTAATGAGACATGATTAATTAATGACCTCATAATAAAGGCGCCTTTATGCAACAGCGGTCATAACATGATAGAATTTCACATTCAGTTTGAGGATGAGAAGTGTGAGTCTAAGACTAGTGTCTTAGATGTAAATAAATGCAATTACAAGGGTAAGCAGACAAGTTGGCTAAAGTGAACTGGGAAAATAGGTTAAAAGGTAGGACAGTAGAGAAGCAGTGGCAGATACTTAAGGTGATGTTTCATTAACTCTCGGGAAGATATAATCATCTGAGAAAGAAAGATTCAATGAAAGAATGCACCATCCAAGGCTAACTAAAGAAGTTAAAGATAGCATCAAATTGGAAGTAAAAGCATACAATACTGCAAAGATTAGTGGTAGGTCAGAAGATTGGACGGATTTTAGAAACCAGTAAAGAATGGCTAAAAGAAAATAAGGGGTAAGAAATTAGAGTGTAAGCGAAAGCCAGCTAGAAATAAAAACAGATAGTATGGGGCTCTACAAGTATTTAAAAAAAGAGTAACTAAAGTGAGCGTTGGTCCCTTAGTGGGTGAGACTGGTGAATTGATAATGGGAAACAAGGGAATGGCGGAAGTGTTGAACTGTTATTTTGTGTCTGTCTTCACTGCGGAAGATACAAAAAAAATCCCAGGAATACTTGAATATCAGGAGGTAAAAGGGACGGAGGATATTAAAACAATCAAAATCACTAGGGAAAAGGTACTGGGAAAACTATTAGAAGTAAAAGCTGACAAGTTCCATGGACCTGATTAACTGCATCCTAGGGCCTTAAAGCAAATGGCTGCAGAGATAGTAGATGCATTGCTTGTGATCTTCCAAAATTCCAAGATTCTGCACAGGTCCCAGTGGACTAGAAAATCACAAATGTGACACCTCTATTCAGGAAAGGAGGGAGACAGAAAACAGGAAACTATAGGCTAGTCAGCCTAACATCTGTGACTGGGAAAATGCCAGATTCCATCATTAAGGAGGTAATAGCAGGAAATTTAGAAAGTCATAATACAATCAGACCAACTAATGTGGTTTTGTGAAAGGGAAATCACGTTTGACTAATTTAATAGAGTTCTTTAAGGAAGTAACAAGCAAAGTGGACAACGGGGAACCTGTAGATGTGGTGCACTTGGATTTCCAAAAGGCATTCGATAAGGTGTCGCATCAAAGGTTACTACACAAAATAAGAGCTCATGGTGTAAGGGGTAGCGTATTAGCGTGGATAAAGCATTGGTTAGCTAGCAGGAGACAGAGAGTTGGGATAAACGGGTCATTTTTGGTTTGACAAGCTGTAACTATTGGAATGGTACAGGGATTAGCATTAGGGCCTCAACTATTTACAATCGATATCCATAACTTGGATGAAGGGACCAATGTATGGTTGCTAAATTTGCTGATAAAACAAAGATAGGTAGGAGGTTAAGTTGTTAAGAGGACATAGATTGTACAAAAGAGACGTGGATTGATTAAGTGAGTGGGCAGAGTTTTGGCATAATTTGGTATAATGTGGGAAAATGTGAACTTTGGCAGGAAGAATAGAAAAGCACTACAATATTTAAATGGAAAGAAACTTCAGAACCCTATGGTATGAAGGGATCTGGGTGTCCTGATACATGAATCACAAAAAGTTAGGACGCAGGTACAGAAAGTGATTAGGAAGGCAAATAGAGTGTTGACATATATTGCAAGGGGAATCGAGTATAAGTATAGGGAAGGGGAGGTGGTGGCATTGTGGCATTGTCACTGACTAGTAATCCAGAGACCCAGGGTAATGCTTTGGGGACCCCAGGTTTGAATCCCACCATGGCAAATGGTGGAATTTGAATTCAATAAAAATCTGGAAATTCAAAGTCTAATGATGACTATGAAACTATTACCGATTATCATAAAAACCTATCTGGTTCACTAATGTTCTTTTAGGGAAGGAACTCTGCCGTCCTTACCTTGTCTGGCCTACACGTGACTCCAGACCCACAGCAATGTGATTGACTCTTAACTAACCTCTGAACAAGGGCAATTAGGGGTGGGCAATGAATGCTGATCTAGCCAGTGACACCCACAATGAATTTTTAAAAAATTAACACCATTTTTGCTTTCAAGTACTCAATACTCGATACCCTCAATTACAATTTGACATCAAAAGCTCTTATTTGGAATGAATTTGACATCAAATTTGATAGTGCGCTCAAAGCTATCCAATGCACCCAAACCTATATCCAGCACGCTCAAAGCAATCAAACGTGCTCAAAGCTATCAAATGCGCTCAGCAATCTATGTCCATAAACACAAGGAAATTAATTACTTAAACTGAATAAATTCAGATATTATTTTTCATTTTGTCCAAAAAAATTGTTCCGCTATGCAGTGCATGCTTGAGAGCACCACCTGATCCCCAGCAATTCTTGATTCATTTTAATCTCAGGGTCTATACTTTCCACCCACTCACCCCCAGGCCTCAGGGTCTAAGGCCTCCAAATTCTCAAGGTCTAAACTCACAGTCCACCCCCACCCCCACCTCCAGTATCAGGGTCTAGACTCCTTCCCTAACCCTCCAATCTCCAAACTCTTTCCCCCCCGTCCTCCAAGCTCTCCCCCATCCCTCGAGCCTCTAAACTCTTCCCCCCCCCCTCTCCCTCCAGCCACCAAACTCTCCCCCTCCCTCCAGCCTCCAAATTCTCCCTGCTATCCCTCCCACATCCAAACGCTTCCCCCAACCCTCCCCTCCTGCCAATATCCAAGCCTCGGGCCTCGCCGACCTTCCGGGCCTCGGGTCTCCCAATCTTTCTTGACCCCCCACCGACCCTTCTCAACCCCCCCGTGACTTCCCCAACACTTACCTCGTTGCCACGGTCCTCGCTGCTCCTGCACCGACTTCAAATCTGCACAAGGACACCTCCGGTTTCCAGCCAACCTTTGGTTGGTAGGGTGGGGAGGAAGAGAAGGGGGGCGAGGGGTAAAGAAGGGTGGGGGGGAGCAGGAAAGAGGGGAGGGGCAGGGAGAGAGAGAGGGAGGAGGTTGAGGGGGAATGGGAAGAGGGTGGGGGAAGGAGGAAGGGGAAGAGGGGTGGGGGGAAGGGAGGAGGAGGAGAGAGGAGAAGAGGCCGGGGGGGAAAGGGGGTGAGGGTGGGAGGGCTGGTGGGCGGGTGCGGCAGGGGGTGTGGGCAGGGTTGTGCTGCGCGAGTTATTGTTATAAAGAAAAACATAAAAGCACCTCATCAAAACAGGGTCAGCCTTTTCTAAAGTTAAGCTCAGTTTTATGATTTTTGAAGCTATCGAAATTCAGAAATATGGAAAATAAATGATAGGATAAATTTTGGTGTCTGAATGCTTGTGATGTTGCTAATCGCACATGTTTGAGAGCTGTGATTTGGAGCAATTGATGACATTGATGTTAGTTATGGTACATGCAATGTTAAATGATAGCTAAATAATTGGTTTTTAGCGCAATTGATGTCAAATGACAGCTAAATGATTGCTTTTGAGAGCAATTGGTATAAAATGAGTGCACATGAACGCTGTTGAACACAAATAATGTCAAACTTTTCAGGTAGGGACAGCTTTACAGGGCCCTAGTGAGACCATATCTGGAGTACTGTATACAGTTTTGGTCTCCTTATTTAAGAAATGATATAATTGTATTAGAAGCAGTTCAGAGAAGGTTCACTCGACTGATTCCTTGGATGAAGAGGTTATCTTATGAAGAAAGATTGAGCATGTTGGACCTATAGCCATTGGAGTTTAGAAGAATGAGAAGTGGTGATAACTTGGGAAATGTTGATATACAAAGGGACCTGGACGTCCTTATACACCAAACACTGAAAGCAAGCATGCAGATGCAGCAAGCAGTTAAGAAGACAAATGGTATGTTGGCCGTCATTGTGAGATGACTTGAGTACAGGAGCAAGGATGTCTTACTGCAGCTATACAGGGCCTTGGTGAGACCACACCTGGAGTATTATGTGCAGTTTTGGTCTCCTTACCTAAGAAATGGGATGGTAGGATTGTCGATTGAGGAGAGATTGGGCCGACTAGGCCCGTATTCACTGGAGTTTAGAAGAATGAAAGGGGGTCTCATTGAAACATATACAGTTCTGACAGAGCTGGACAGACTGGATGCAGGGACGATGTTTCCTCTGGCTGGGGGGGACTAGAACAAGGGATCACAATCTCAGGATATGGGGGAGACTGTTTAGGACTGAGATGAGGAGAAACTTCTTCACTCAGAGGGTGGTGAACCTGTGGAATTCTCTACCACAGAGGACTGTGGAGGCCAAGTCACTGAATATTGGAAGGACGCCTCCCCTTGTGGGGGAGTCTAGAACTAGGGGACAGTTTAAAAATGATGGGTCTTCTATTTAAGACTGAGATGAGGGGAATTTTTTCCCCTCAGAGGGCCGTTAGTCTGTCCAATTCTCTTCCCCAGAGAGCAGTGAGGTTAGATAGAGTTAGGTCGGTTTTTGATCAACAAGGGATTAAAGGGTTATGGGAGGGCAGACAGGAAAGTGGAGTTTAAGGCCACAATCAGATCAGCCATGATCTTATTGAATGGAGGAGCAGGCTCGATGGACCAAATGGCCTTTTCCTCCTAATTGTGAGTTCTTGTGCTCTTGTAACAGAGCTGCAGGGACCGTAAAACCCCGTGTTTCGTTCCTGGTCTTGTTGAGCTATTTCACCTGCAGCTAACAGCACAGTCCAGGTAACAGTAGAGATGTGTTAATGATCTTGGTGTTGCTGCCATAGGGGAAGAAATGCCACTTGGGTTTTCTACTGCTGACCCTTCCTGTAAGAGGCACAAGCATGGACGTTGGACAAGGATGATTCTGGGCTGAACATCCGGCCAACATTGATTGTCTAAACTCTCAGAGGAATAGATGCTTTAATGAGGTACCAGACCATCACCAATGGTAGTGGAATTGTATCCCTGAGTGGGGCAATCGTTTTTCATGAGCAAGTTGGGAAAGAACATCATTTTCACATTAGTTTAAGAAAAGTTACTTTGTGTTTGGTCACAAGACTCAAGTCTTGTTTGAAGAGGATGGAGGCTCATTCTGACCATTACATATAATAAACTCATCATCTCTCCCTCCTCTTCACAGTAATGACTTCAGCAAGTTAGTGGCCGAAGAATACCTCAGATTTTTTGACTTCACCGGGTTGACCTTGGACCAATCTCTAAGGTAAGCTGGAGGTTATTACACCCGGTCTTGATAATTGGTTGCTGTTTGCATTTCCAAAGACTAAGTCAATTCCGTTCACCCTTTCAAGGAATAGTAATGCCTCCCAAGTTCCAATTGGGCTGAAAATCTAAACTCCTCCCCACAAGACCCGGCCTCTCACTGGAGCCAGTCGGACATGAGGGAAGGTGCTGGATGTATTGCAAGATCAAGTACCTCATTCTACCGAAGGCTTGAGACCTTCAGGAAGCCTGTAGGGTTTCAACTGGCGTGAGACCTGACAAGGGCCCAAAATGGGAGTCTCCTGGTGAAGCCTGGGGATACTCCCCACCCCTACAACATAGGGGAGTGAGTTCAAGATCTACAGTGGGACTCTCGCATTTATATAGCACCTTTCATAACCTCAGGATACCCCAGAGTGCTTTACAGCCAATCAAATCCTATTTTGAAGCGTGGTCAGTATTGCAGCGTAGGAAATTCTTCCCCTCGCACCACACCCGAGCTGGAATTTAAAGATCTGTTCTAAATATAGTGGAACTGAATTCTGGCCCTTATTCTGGGTTCCTTCAGGTGGTGATTAGAGTTAACCCTCTTTCACACACAGGACTTTCAGAGTTACAAGGTTGAAGCAAGACTAGCCAGCGCAACAAAAGGTTTTCGTAAGTGGTGACAAGAATGATATCAATCAGAATTGTACATGATTTTCCTGACCCCCCCCCCCCCCTCCTCACCTATCCCACACCATCTACCACACAGTTGCCAGGAAAGAAACAGCAGTCCTCAGTTGAAGAGGCAACACCTTCCTTTCTCCTTCCTGCGGTTTGGCTGAGCATTCCGAAAACATTCATGTCCTTGGCTCCAAATCACGCAGAGAATCAGTTTGCTGTGAGAATGTGCCGCTCTATTAACAAGCTCTGAGAGGTGCTATCTGAGAGATGCGACAGTGATGGCTGCTGGGAGCACATCAATATGTCACACACTTTCGCTTTTATACAATGACAAACTTTCCCATCTCGATCCTTCAGATTCTATTTTTTTGACCTGATTGGATGTCAGCTCATTTTTGTGGTCATTTCGCTGACCCTCTTTGGTCAATAGGGAGGGACTGGCTTGACTCCTGACATCTCTGCAGGGACATAGCAAGACAACTCTATTCCTGCGAAAAAGTAACGCTTTGTGCAGGGGCAGAAGCTTCATGAGATTCGTGACATTTCTCCAAAATATCCTTTGTTACTGGGTCACTATGCAGCTGGCTGGAGGGGAAATCCCATCATCGTCCTTGCGTGGGTGAATGGAGTGTACCAGTCAGCCAGACAACAGCAGCCTGGTGACTTATTTTTACTTAACGACTATTGACCGGTTTTATTATGGAGGAATTGTCAAGACAGTCTTGCGTTATTTCACACAGTGCAGTGCTTCATATTGACAGCTACTAAAGTAAGCCTGCAATGTAAGTTGTGCTGTTTCAAGAGTGATGAGCTGGAATTTGAATGTAGCACAACTTCCTCAGATGGTTTTATGTAATAAAAGAATTATGGTTGGAATTTGATCTTTGCGACCTGCATAACATAAATGTGATATAACTTGCCATGTTAGTGTTGAGTTCTCCAATTTTACCGAGTGTTAACTGATGGGGGTGCTTGGCACCAGTGGCTGAGCTGTTGGAGCTCAGATTGAGGGTAGATGCTGTGAACCTAATGTAAACAGTCCCTGATTACCTCAGGGTAAAAGCTCCTAGCAGAACAGACTTTGAGAAAAATGCCTCTGAGATTTGATGATTGAACTGTCGGACTTTGAGGAATCTGCCTACGTTTAATTTCGAAACCCAGATTGTATGATTACTTTATCTAGTCTCTCCTGTCTCATGTTAAAGTTGCACATCCAATATTTATTGAGCAGGTGTATCTATGCTTTTTCCTTTATTTGTTTTTTTTGCTCTGTTGCAGATTTTTCTTGAAAGCATTTGCACTAATGGGAGAGACTCAGGAGCGAGAGCGGGTTTTAATCCACTTCTCCGAACGATACTATCAGTGTAACATGGGCACTATTCCTTCTCAAGGTAGGCCCTCAGACCAGTGGGATGTGCAGTCACAGGTCTGTGCTCACACTCAAGAGTACAGAGTGGGGATAACTAGAATAAGCTCAGATCAGGTACACAGGCATTAGGCAAGTGCGATAGCTGGTCAGTCAAGCCTGTCATGTTCCAAAATGGTGTAATCTATTCTCCCCATTCCACACCCCCTCTGTGTGGTCATGGGGCCTATCCCATACCCAGCAGAACAACTATATGTATCAGCCTATAGCAAACATAACACTGCCTCATTATTTTAAACAGACCTAGGGTAAGCATTATGCACAACAGCACCCTCTTCTGTTTTAAGAGGTCCAATTCTCTCAAGGACTATGTCCAAATCAATTTTTACATGCTGAATTTTAATATCAAATGATCACTAACTTCAGCATCATATTAAGTAATGAAGAATTAAGCCACACAGCTATTTAAAAGCTCAGTCATAACTTGGGACTCAATCCAAATCTACACTACAGAATGTTACAGTGACTCTACATATTCTTATTCCGGCTCCTAACACAGCTCTCCCTACTACACATGTCCCTTAGTCTCTTCACCATTGCCACTTTAGTCATTCTGACAGCAGAACACATTGTTAGATCTGAAAGAGACTTTTACTCTCGAGAGTTATTTACCTTGCACTGATTTAACACATCTCCCCATATATGTTTGATTTATCTTGGGATACAATTGTCTAGCCATTTTGGTTTTGTTTTACCCTTTCTTGTAACCTTGGGGACATATCATGGCTTCTATCTGCAAAAGAATGGTTTTGAAAATATCCTGTTTATCATCTAACCCACAGTCAACAACACCCAAATCATCTGCCATTTTGCATATTTCACCTGGTACGTACAGATATCACACTCTCTGCAGCCTTGGTTTGGCTGATCTTGAATCTAATAATATTGGGGTGACTGTTGCCCAAGTGTCACCCTACATGGAGAAGGGTGGTTTAAAATTTTCTTTTCTAATCTAATTATTGTATATTTTAATAAAATTTTTAAAAAATCATAATTAGATGTCTCTGTACTGCATATTTAACTCTGTTTTAACTCTGGGAGTCTGCTAATGATAGAACCTCATGAGGCATTTAGAAAGTATTAAAAAAATATATATATTTTTATTTACACATTTATATTTGTTTTCATTTACCAGGTATTCTAAACCATTCACTGTTAGTATATTCTTTTCTTGTTCTTTCAGGGGATATGGTGTTGCTGGCAAGGCCAGTATTTGTTGTCCATCCCTAATTGTCCTTGATTTCATTTAACTCAATGAAGAGCCAAAGATTTCCTGCCTTTGGGAGGAACAATCGATGATTGTTTCATGGTACCATTACTGAGAGACTTGCTTTCAGTTCCAGATTAACTGAATTTAAATTCCACCAGCTGCTGTGGTGGGATTTGAACCCATGTCCCCAGAGCATTACTCTGAGCCTCTGAATTTGCTAGTCCAGTGACCTTACCATTATTCCCCCATCTCCCCACTTAATGGCCTAACTAAGGATATTGGAGACTATCCTTGACAGCTGTGGCCACAAACACACATGGACTAGATGCTGTAATGCTAGTGCTTACCATTAGCTTAACTATTCATTCCAGGGAGTCCTGCAATGATTGAGCACTTGCCAACAAGATAATACTTTGGAAACGGTACATGAGCAATTTGAGATGTGATAAGTGCTAAGTGTTGCATGCTTGGGAGGGGTAGCCTATAGTTCCCAAAGCTCTGCACCACTGTGTTTGTTTCCCTCACCTCACATCTGGTTCTGTTGTAAACCAGTTGATAGAGAATGACACTCTTTACCATTTACCGTAATGTGTCACTCGCGGAGATGGTAGAAGGCATTCTCTTTGTGTCGAGCAAATCCCTTTGTTCCTGTACAGAAAGGTAACCTGCTCCCAATTCTTTTTAACCTGCTGCTGAGGGATATAGATTAGATTCCTGATTATTCTCCCTTCAATATGCTCCCCTCCCCTGTGCCCATTGCAGCCTGCCATTGTGCAGCTTTCCACAATGGCAGTGGTTGAAGTTTGACTTCTTTCACAATTTATTACCTGACATCTGCTTAATCCAGGAAGTTATTAAATTAAAACAGGAAAGCGAGCTGCCTGTTAGTTCCAGCACTTTACTGAAATGACTATTGCCATACAATTATTTCAGATTGCTACACGGCAATTAATTTCTATCCAAAATAAATCATGCTGAATCAAGTTCTGCGGTATTACAGGATAAGTTAGATGACTCTACATTAATAAGACCTTTTGCTCTGTAGATCTTACAGCTAAACCTCTGGTGTCAAAAAATTCAAAAGTATGTTTATTATTTTCTCAAGTGAGTGTCAGCTGAGCTGGGAAAATGCTTCATGGAGGAAATGGACTAAAGTCAAGTTGGCATTAAGTGGTTTGATTGGAATTTGTGACTGTGCTGTCCTCTTGGTGGTTCCAAGCTTTTTGCCAGTGGCTTTCGGGGAGCTGGATGCTTTCAGTCCAACGTATTCCATTGTCATCCTTGTCTGGTCTTCCCTCGAGCGAGGCAGTGAGAGAGAAGGGGGCAGAGACGCGGATAAACCCATTGATAGTACACCTTGCGTCAGGTATTTTCAATGGAGAGTGCTGAGCAATGTGAATGCTGAGTCACTGGCCCATAAACAGTCATCTGCTCAATATCAAGTTGTCACGCCCAAGTTAAGGCTGGCTTGTCAGATTGTGGAATTTGGATGGTTTTGGATGTTTAGCACTGGAATAAGCCTTTCTACCCTTTTACAGATGGGGTCCATTGCCTTACTTGTGCGTTGATGTTGTTGAATACAGACCTTCATGGCCACGTGAGTAATGGAGCCCTTTGAAGAATAAACTGACTTGGTTAAATGGAGCAGGAAACAGGTTTATTTTATAGGGCATAATTTTGTACGTTAAAATTCAGACTATCGGTCTGATAGGAATGCGTAAGATATTTGCTACTCTGATAGAAGCTGATTTGCTTCACTAATGCAGTCTGTTTACATATTTCAGTTTTAACAGTCAATTCAGCTCAACTGATTCAAATCAGTTTGCAATCTACTGTTGCCATAATATTTCCCCAGTAGAGCTTGCTCGGCTGACAGTTTGTATCCTGAACAATGCTAACAATGTACTTGTTTATTCAGATTGGGCTCAACCCATCAGCATGACTATCTGAGGATATTGTTAATGAAATGAGTTTGTCTTCCAGTTCACTGATTCTGATTCAAAGTCATTGCTGCCCACCTAGTTAGGTGTGAGCTTACTTTGTAAAACTTTAAAAAAAATCTTGCATTGGAGTTGTTTTCATTACAAAAAACACTCATTTGTGACTGTATTTGTGCTATGTTCCTCCAGTTATAGTGCTCTGTGTTCACTCATGTGCGCCACTTATGTTACTAGAGCTTTTCCCTTTTCCATGCTAGAATTACTAACAGCAATGTCACTGTTGTTGAGGGAGAATGTTACTCTCTACATACAGAGACAATGTTAAATGGAGCGTTTCCTCCCCCCCACTTTTTGAAGAAATTAATTCTTAAGAATGATCAAACTCCTTGCGCTTTATACACCATTTGCTGCTTTAAGATGTGTTATAATTAAAGCATAACTGGGTGACTCTGGCACCAAATTTGCTAGCATGTGACATATATGGTACTTGGTGGAGCACACTACCTTTGGGAAATATGGAGGGAGAGTGTGGAATGTACAAAGCAAACTTCATTGAAGGTATTGTTCCAGTGATAGTTGATGGCCCTTGTTGAATAACTTCAGAATTCTGACCTCAAGTATGAAGGGGATGTTTCACGAACAGGACCACCAGCCGTTCACCTTCTTATAGACAATTCTACAACTTGGGTTTACCACACAGCTCTGGGTTCAGTTTGCCCATTTGGGACCAGGTCGTGAATCAAGAGCTGCTTCAGACTTGGTTTGTGCAGCACCACAGCATCAGCAGGAGAGATCTTAGTCATTTAGCCAGTGGAGCATTTTTGGGATACATCTCTGCTGCAGTGTTCAAGGCTGTGCTCCAATACGCAATACAGATGCGTTTCAAAAACACAATCATGTTAAACTTTATGGAGGGGTTCTGCCCTCTTGTACTTCAGTGATCACTACTAACAGAATCCTGTGGGGCACAGTAAGACTTCTAAGAATGCCAGGAGTGCAGGAAGACAGGAATGGAGGTGGCCTGTACTGTATGCCCCGTTCCTTGCCAGAGCGATGGACAGGAATTGCCCCTGGAAGAAAGCAAGAAATCTTCTGTAGCTGGAGCAGTGACCAGCTGAATCATAAATAAGTCCACAGTTGACTTCTCACCAAACCTCTACCTAATGCAATCCATTATATGGGAGTGACAAAGTTAAATACTAAAGTGCCCTAGCATACCAGGTAGAAAGGTAATTAGTATCTGAATGACGCATCTTGTTAAACCTATATTGTTATTGATGGAGCAGAGATGCATCACATCACCTTAAAACTTGTAGCCATTGCATCTTTTCAGAATTGTTTCCACCTAAGTCGTTGTAATAAAGAATAAACCCGAGGAGATGCAGGGGAAGGAAAAAGGAAAATAGCCCCCAACTTCTGCCTGGCTTTGTTGCAATGTAGTGTTTTCAGTCCACCTACTAAAAGATAAGAGAAATGGAAGTGAGAGCATGCGTGAGAAACACGGTGTCCAATTCAGATCACAAAGGGGTCCTGTTATTACCCCCGCCTCCCGCCGTATTATCGTTTTTTGATCATTCTTCGGGATTTGAGGGCCGTTGGCAAGGTCGACACTGCCTGGCCTCCCAGCATCCATCCTGGCAAGCTCCCTCAGGATCTTGTTCATTTCATTACGAATCCTCTCATTCTTCTAAACTCTAATGGGTATGGGTCCAAGCTGTTAAATCTTTCCTCATATCAGGAATAGGTCAAGTGAACCTTCTCTGAACTGCATCTTGTATAGAAACTATTTTTATTTTTCTTGGACTGTGGCTTTAAAAACTACCACGGCTGCAGTTGAAAGACATATTCACTGGAATAGGATGAGGGATATCTACAATGTTGCTATCCTGGAACAGAGTGTGCCATAAAAGAACAGGATGATGCCGGAAAGGAGCCCTGGACTAAGAGGAACTGCCTGACGACAGCATTTTAATTGGCTCCTGACCAGGTGATCAAGGTTTTGTGTGGTAATAGTGTAGGCAGTATAACTCCTAGCCTACAAAGAGGGAAGACCTAAAACCTCTCTCCTGTGTAAGATTCCAGTAATTCTGCCATAGTAGCTAGCTGGCTGTTCTTCACGACTCTGTAACCTGCTTTCTCTGAAAACCCCTGAAAAAGATGAAAAGGGGAAAAAATCATCAGTAGCGACATTGAAAAGCAAGTTTTTCAACCAGTGAACCACAGACTGAAAATGCTGGGAGACCACTTTGTGTCATCAACAACAAACTGCAAGGAATTTGGAAGACATCAATCAAAATCAACCCATCTAATCCTGTACTCCGGGTTGGTGCTATTGAACTGTTTTATCTCATCCTTAAAATCCATGTTTTGTGTGCCTTATGTGTGTGTGTTTGCGTATAGGGGGTTAAGAAGGAGTGGAGTTTAAGTCATAGAGTTAGAAGTTAGCAGTTCATATTCCTTTCTTTTGCCGCTAGTTAAAGACAATTTGTTCAATAAACAGTTATTTACTTATTTAAGTTTAGAAACCTGGCGCCTGTATTCTGTTAACCTAAATTAAACAGTTGGGTAGAATTGGGGCAATCGGGTGGTTTGATCAAACATTTTCACATATGTTGCAGCTCAGGGAACAGTGGGGCTTGATATTACAGCGCAGTATCCCCAGTGAGTCATGTCACCTCTAATGCAATTTTATCCGTTCTTAAGTCCTTTCTTAAACGGGGGTGTTACATTCGACATTTTCCAGTCCGCTGTGGTCTTCCTAGAATCTAGAGAATTTTGGGAGATCATCTACTATCTCTGCAGCCACTTCTTTTAAGACCCTGGGATGCAGACCATCAGGTCCTGAGGACTTGTCAACCTTCAGTTCCAATAGTTTTCCCAGTGCCTTTTCCCTTGTGATTGTGATTGTTTTGAGTTCCTCCCTCCCTTTTACCTCTTGATTTTCAAGTATTTTTAAGCTATTTTGTGTCTCCTGCAGTGAAGACCGACATAAAGTACCTGTTCAACCCTTCTGCCATTTACTTGTTTTCCATTATTAGTCAGGAATATTGTCCCTGAATGTGAGCTTAGTTAGAACTGGAAAAGGTGAAGACTGATCTATTGCGATCAGTGTTCTCCTACAGTTTTAGCTGTCTTTTTATGATTGTCGGCAGTGGAATTTCATTGGATAAGTCATTTGATCAGTGACGGATTGACTTCTGCCCCGAATCCAGTTCGTTTCTTCAAAGGTAAGTTGGTTTTGTCCCAATCAGCTGATAAAATAAGCAGCTGAAAGTGCAGTTAGTCACAATTGTGCCTGCAGATGGCACACTATTCCACGTGTTTCAGTCGTTTAGAAATGGGTTTATAAAGCTGGATGTTTCCATAGCTTGTTGTTGAGTGTAATTGTTAACCGCATGCACGTGGTGGAGGGAGGATCCTATGGCACAGTGTATTTCTGTACTCCTGTGTTGTACCATGAGGTACCATACATTTGTTTTCCAATGAGTGGGAGGGCGGTGAGGGAGTTGGCTCATGTTGCTCTTGTGTCTTCCCAGGCGGTAGGTGCAAAATTGGAATTATTGAAAGCTTTGTAGAAGGTTGCCCCTTTTTTTGATTGTTAGGAGCAGGAGTAGCCATTCGGCCCATTGAGCCTGCCCTGCCATTTAATTAGATCATGGCTGATCATCTACCTCAAGTGATTTTCCCGTACTATCCCCATACCCCTTGATGACATTAGTCTCCAGAAAGCTATCAATCTCTGTCATAAACATGCTCAATGATTGAGCTTCCACAGCCCTCTGAGGTAGAGAATTCCAGAGATTCACCATCCTCTGAGTGAAGAGATTCCTTCTCATCTCAGTCTTAAATGGCTTATCCCTTTTCATGAGACTGTGTCCTTTGGTTCTAGACCCACCAGCCTGGCGAAACATCTCCATCTACCATGTCACGCCCTGCAAGAATTTTGTAAGTTTCAATTAGATCACCGACCCCTCTTCACCACTCTAGACAATACAGGCCCAGTCTCCTCAATCGCTCCTCATAAGACAGTCCTGCCATCCCAGGGATTAGTCTGGGTGAAAACCCGTTGCACTCCCTCTATGGCAAGTATATCCTTCCTTGGGTAAGGAGACCAAAACTTTACACAGTACTGTACACGTTCATTCTTTGCAATTTGGGAATCAACGCTTACAGCTCATCCCTAGTGGCACTTGAGAAGGTGGTGAGTCACTGCCTTGAAGCCTGTGTGCTGATGGCACACTCACTTTGCTGTTACTTAGGGAGCTCCAGGGATTTTGACTCGCCACCAGCAAAGCAAAGGTGATACGTATCCACATCTGGACGGTGTGCGATGTGGAAGCGATGGGCGTTCCCATGCACCTACTGCCTTTGTCCTTCTAGTTGGTGGAAATGGTGGATACGGGAGATGGCGCCGAAGAAATTTTGACAGCTTTCCATAGCGCATCCTGTAGACTGTACACGCTGCATCTCTAAACACGTGTTGGGATCATAAGTAGGACGGCAACATGGTTGCCTGATCTTGAATCCCAGACTCACGTGGAGTAAGTGTTCACTCACAAGATGTGGGTGTCGCTAGCAAGACCAGTATTTATTGCCCATTGCTATACAACTGAGTGGCTTGCTAGGCCATTTCAAAAGGCATTTAAAAGACAACCCACATGGCTGTGAACATGGGGTCACATAACAGGCCACACAAGGTAAGGTCCCTAAAGGACATTAGGGAACCGGATGGGTTTTTACAACATTCCAGTAGTTTCATGGTCACCATTATTGATATTAGCTTTAGTTGCCTGATTTGTTCAACTCATTTAGCTTAAATTCCCCAGCTGTCTTAATGGGATTTGAACTCATGTCTCTGTATAATTGGTCCAGCCCTCTGGTTACTACTGTGCTGAAGCGGCAATGCAGTTATAGGTTTCAGTTTTTACTCTTACAGTGAAAACCTGGGGCTACAGTGCTGATTCCTGGTGCACCACTTATCACTGCCCCCCTACAGAAGAATGCCCCATTTATCCCAACACTTTGACTCCAGCTCTTATTGACATGGACTTCAATACAAACATGTTTGATAATTTCACATTTCCAAATTTTCCTTCCATCCAAGTGGCAAATTAATTTGGGTTGCCCGAGATTAGCTTTTGCCAGATGCTTTGCAATTTTTTTCAACCTTTTGGATGAAGGTTCTTTCCAGATTCCCCCACTGATGGTGGTTGGATGAGATTCGCCAGTTCTAAAACCTTCAGTGGGATCCATTGGAGTATGTGGGAGAGTTTGCTGTTGTTGGTAAAAATTGAAGTCTGATTCTCCTTCAGTATGCTGTGATACACACAAACATGTAATTGTGTTGATAATTCTATCAATATGCACCCTATATGCCTGAGCAGGCTAGCTCATCCATACTGGTTCGTACATTGTAAAAAATACTTATTGGATGCATACACACAGTGGTTTCTTACAGTTAGCCCTTTTGAGACCATGTGTGACCATGCATGTCCAAGATGATGATGGACATTTTTAACACAAGCCAATAAAATGTTTAAGACCTTCAGAAACTTGCTGTCAGCAAAATTTGAAGGCATTCTATTGTGAAGCACCTTCAAAGAGTACTTTATATTCGTAAAGAAGCACCTTGCCCCGTGATCTCCCTGTAACTCGCACCTGATCCGTGGTCTTTTATATTAGTGGTTGGACACTAAGCTGTTTGCTCCCTGTATTTCCTCATCCAATACCATGTTTTGCTGAAAAAAGAGACATACTATCCAAGCTTTTTGTCTTGCACTCATCAGGAAAGCTGGCAAGAGTCAACCTACTTGGTTTGCATTTGAACAAAGCTGGTAATGGTTCCATGTTGCATTCTCCATGGCAACGCCTCCACCAATCAGAGTCCACTTGCCAACCAATCAACACACTCTTCTCATGCAGTACAAATTGTTGTTTCTCCTTTACTGTTGGTAATTTCTTGTGAGCTGTCCTGATAAGTGCAAGATGGAAAGCTTTGACAGTATGACTTTTTTTTTCAACAATACTCAAGTTCTATATGACCAAACGACTATTTGTTTTCTGCAGGCTCGTTGGGCCTTGAATAAATTGATAGAACAGGAGTGGGCCAGTTTGCCCCTTAAGCCACTTCTGCCATTCAATTAGATCATGTCTGACCTGTATCTCAAGTCCAGCTACCCACCTTAATACCCTGGCCTGATTAAGAAAAACCTATCAGTCACAGTTCTGAAACTTTCAACTGACCTAGCCTAAGCAGCTTTTTGGGAGAGAGTTCCTTACTACCCTTTGTTTGAAAAAATGCCTCCTGATATCTCTTCTGAATGGCCTAGCTGTCATTTGAGGCGATTGCCCCACCATAGGAAATATCTACCCTATCAAACCCTTCAATCATTTTAAACACTTCAATTAGATCACCTATTAATCTTCAATGCAAAAAATGCAGCTTGAAAGGTCTGCAGAAACTATGCACTGATTAAAAGACCCATCGCTCTCTGTGAGGATGTGAAATGGGAACATTGGACAGATGGTGTGATTACTAACTAATGACACCAATGTTAGCAATGACATTACTTAAGTGTCTTCATGGAGAAAAGGACAGCACTACAGAATGCAGCTCTAAAACACTGATTAAAGAGCCCAGAATCCCATGTGTAAGTAACAAGGGGTTTATTCAGTCACCTTAAAAAAAAAAGGGGCCCTTCCCAGGACTGAGCTGATCTAGTCTGAGTGGTGAAATTACTGCCCTTGATCTTGTGTGTTGTTCTGGTAATTTTTTGACACGAGACTTGCCCTATTGTCTATAACACTTGACTGGGTGGTCAATAACAGATTGCTCATTTAACTCTGGCCTCTTCGCAATGAGATGAGATTGCAATGACTACTGCAGGTAACCATGTTTAAATTACTTATGTTCTGGCTTTGTCTTTCTCAGACGCATGGCTTGTTAAAGGAGAATTCTATGTACACAGCCTGTTGCATGTAGCCAGTGCTGGCTGGAATGAAGCAAGATAATTGCATGAAGTACTAATTAAATTTTGTACCTGTTTTCCTCTCCCTCTTCACCCCTCCTCTCCCTGGACCTCCTGCCTGTCTGCTTGTTTGCCTGGCTTGCTAGGTGGTAAGTTTTGCTTTAATCACTCTCTTTGACTTGAGTCTGAAGTGACCTCCATTTCTTTTGCCTCGCTGCAGCTTTGTTTGTATCAACTTGTGTGCTGTGTCAGTACTGCCAGCCCCTGACTCTTACGTCCTGTGCAACCGGTAGGAAACTTGCTGGATTTGATGATGACACAGAAGAAAACATGCTGGATTTGGCACAGCGGGCGGGAGAGAGGGACCTTTTTTTAACCAGGGCTCTTGAGTCACCAGATTAACTGATGGAGCAAGTTTGTTTTTGAAGTTGGCTGCTGGAGACCGGTCATCAGGAGCTGGTGGTACTGTAGCAATGAGGAACCAATTTCTATTGGGCTGGAGACTATTCTTAATACTACAGTTGTGTTGCGATTTGGGCAGAGATGTGCCTCTGAATCTGAAGGTAGTATGCTGAAGCTGATGATGGCCAGATTCACTGACCACAGTGGTATTACCAAGATTTCTGTTGCCTTTGACTCTGGTACAAACAGGAAAGGACAGGAAAAGACCCTCTGGTCCACCTGGTCTATCCCACACATTGATGATGCTTTGTGACATGTGACACCCTGGAAGAGGCGCAAAACCAGATTAACCAGTTTGGCAAGAGAAACGAGTGGAGGGGATCATTCCGGCTCTGGTACTATTATGCAGTAGCTATTTTTTTTATATAAAGGCTGAGCTCTGCCCTAGCCAAAGACAGCCCTGCTCTTGCTTATAAGTATAATACGATGTGATATATAGTAAGTCGACACAGACAGCACTGTGTCCCATGCGTTGCAAAGGAGGGGTTGTTGCTGTTTGAAGTCTTGCCGAATTTTCCAAACCATGTCGAATGTTTGTTTAAAGTTGGGGCCTCTGGAACCCTGCAACACCTACACAAGCAGAAACAGCACCAGCAGCAACTTGCAATTTTAATAAGTGTTGTTAATGTGATTTAACTTCAATATATTGAATCAATCCAGTGAGAAGCCTGTCCCTTACAGTTCTGACCAGTGTAATGCTACTGATTCAATGAGGGCAAATACCATAGCACAATTAGACGCAGATAGCCTTGAAACCCAAAATTGTTGCTTATTTCTTGAGACCTTGACTGCCCAACCGTTTATGATATTAAACACCGATGTCTCTGACCTGAATTAAAAGGATCAATTATTTTTAAAGAAAGCTTGTAATTTGATTAGATTTTTGCGTGCCCAGGCATCAGAATTGAAGCTTTGTGTAGAAAATTGAAAGCAAAAGATCTTTCCATTTTCTTTCCAAACTGGCATGAAATTTGTGGCAGCACCAATTCTTTCCACTCGGAGAGGTAAAGCAGTTGCAATGCTTCTGGCTCTGACCTTCTGCTGGGGCGCATCTGCAGTCTGATCCCACATTTGCCTGTTCACTCTTTTGTTCACAGTCAGTTTTGATGGTGCCTGTGGGATATTTTTTGTTTTACTGCAAAGCATTTGTCGTCGTAATAATAATAACTGTTGGTTGCTTTTCATAAACTGAAGATTTATTGATTTTCTGTTGAGCTTGTGCATCAATTCTGTGATCTGGGTGACTTGCGCTAGGTTCGAATTAACCCGTGCCACTTCTATACTTCACTGGAAAGCTATCCGTTTATGTAACTTTGCGGTTTGGTTTATAAGTCGTTTTTTTTTTGCTGTTTGTAAGTGTATAATTAGTACCTGCTTGCCAGATCTTCAATCTCTGTTCCATACATGTTAATATTTCTTTCTACATTGCAGAATATTGGGAAGAAGATGACCTGCCAAGACTTCATTAACAATTTGGATGGTTTGAATGGAGGGAAGGACTTTCCAAAAGACCTACTGAAGGTACGGGAAATAGGACTGCGAACAGTTTGTGGCAGTAACTTAAATGGGCAGAAGTAAGACGTCCCTTCCTATAATCTTTCACTGAGTAATTGTCTGAGACATTGTAATGTCTGGCGTTGTTATGTTTTTACTGAGGGCAGTGATGATGCGTACACCTGTGACTTCAGTTGTTAGGCTTGTGCACACACCTGGCAACAAATAGGATGGGCTTGTGTTAACATGAAGTGCCACAGTATTCTTTGGCCAGTCTGTGGCAGTCGCTTCATATTGGTGAAATGTTCAAACTTCTGTGTGTTTGTGTCTTTCCATCTGGTGAGACGTTTTCTCTTCCCTCAGCACTTTGTCAATGTGCTCCTTACTTTGGGAATATAAGCTGGCCGGGCAAATCTCTGAAGTCCTTTTCTGTCACTCAGTGCTCACTCATGACTTGCTGCATTGTTTTTGAGCTGAGGAGTGGCTGATGTTCTGCTTTGTCCTGACCAGCTTCACATCTTCCATCCTCAATAAACCTGAAATCATCCAAAACTCTGCTGCCCGGATTCTGATTCGAGCCAAGTCTTGCACATTATCCCTGTGCTTATTGATTGGCTCCAGGTTCAGCAACGCCACAACCAAAAAAAGTTCATCCTTGTTTTCAACTCCCTCCATGGCCTCACCTCTCCCTATTAATGTAACCTCCTCCAGCCCCACAACCCCTCTGAGATCTCCTCTAATTCTGGCCTCATCTGCATCCCTGATTTTAATCGTTGCACCATTAGGCTCTGGAATTTCCTCTGTAAGCCTCTCTCTATCTTCCTTTAAGATGCTTCTGAACACCTTCCCTTTTATCCTCTCCTAATATGTCTTGTGTGGCTCAATGTCAAATTTTGTTTTATAATGTTCCTGTGGTAGTGCCTTATACATTGGGGGTGCTATATATCTAAGTCGTTGTTGTTCTATTTCCTTGTTTTCATTAGATAAAAGAAAATGACAAGGGGGCATAATCCAAATCTTTAGACAATTGAAGGTGTTTAGCATGTTATTTAACTTGGATTGTGAGAGCCCAACAAGAGGCACAGCTTCAAAGTTAACAAGTTTCAAGTGAAGTGGGATTGTGAGAAAGAATAAATTCCCCTTCCCCCCAGAGTAACAGATATGTGTGAGGCACACTCTCAGTTAAAGGAATTAATGACATGCCAGTTAAAAAGGAGCAGGGTGAATAATTGGTCAAGAATGGGACTGAATATTATTGAATATGTACAAGTCAGAGATGATTGAACACTCTGGGACCTGACGTACGGCTTCATTTAAGGATGTTGCAGCCCGCCTGTGACTATAGAAACATTAGCACCCTGAGTGCATGTGTCTCTATTATGAAGAACCCTCTGGCTTCCCTTTCAATCTGATCTATATGAGACGTCAGTGTGTTTACTGAGGAGCAGGAGGATACCATGAGTACGAGACTGATTGTAGAGCTGCAGAAATACATTGAGCTGAACTTTGCGTCAAAGGCAGGAAATGGAGAGAGAGTGCATGTGAGCTGGAGTTGGCAGCTCTTGACTACTTCTGCACTCAGGAGCTTTGAGAATCATTTACATTTGACTATTGTTGTCAGACCCAAGTTCAATTAAGTGTAAAAAGTCTATTAGATATCAAAATTTGTTCTGGGGGTTCTAGCAGCTAATAGCTTTCTTTTTTGGCTATGACAGAGATGCTGGAAACAGCATAATGAGACCCAGGCCCAATGAGCCTTTTCATATGATACTTGGCAGCTTTGAGTTTCCATAAGGCAATAAGAGCTAAGCACAGGAACCATATTCATCTTGTGAAACTCCTGTGCTTTACAAGGTGAGTAATGTCGATGCTGAGGAGCCAAAATCTTATTCTGCGCTCATTGCACTGTGAATATGCTCAGAAGCCCATAGCAACTGGTCCCCAACTCTGCTCCCTCCATTGTGCTTTGTCCCCACTAACAAGTATAACCCTCTGCACTGCACGCATTGTGGCATTTCCATTCTCTGCACCAGCTACCACTGCAGTTTCTGTAACAAACTGTGAGTTGCTGTCTGGTTGTGGGCTGTTTTCATGCTTTGAACTCGTATCTACGTACGATGTTTGCACATTGAGACGTGAAGATATAATTTCACTGCAGCTATAGAAGGACAATTTGATCCTGTTAGTTTGGGCCACACAGCAGAAATTTTAGAAGGCCGTGCTGCGATTGCTGTACTGCACAGTCCCATCCTTACAGATATTCTTTTATTATAGTCGTTTCGAATGCTGACACACACATGGAATGATGACCAGTGGCAAGAGCCTTGCAGTTTTTTCCACATAGTAAATCATCATTAGCAAATTCACCCATAACTGGTGTTCGTTTTATTGTAATATTATACACTGAGTTACATAGAATATACAGAACAGAAACAGGCCCTTCAGCCCAACCAGTCCATGCTGGTGTTTATGCAGCACTTGAGCTCCCCCACTACCCGTCCTCACCTACTCAACCAGTAGAACCTCGATTCCCTTCTCCCTCATATGCTTATCCAGCTTCCCCTTAAATGCCTCTATACTATTCACCTCAACCACTCCCTGAGATAACGAGTTCCATAATCTCGCCACTCTTTGGATGAAGAGATTTCTTCTGAATTTTATTTGATCGAACCTGTCAGACATTGAATCGGACTGAATCCGCCTTGGTCTCAATACTCAGCCTGCTGGGAGGAACTGTTAGATTGATGGAGCTGCTTAATTCCACAAGCTACAAAATGTGGGGCAGCATTGCCTCAATGGTTGCAACCGCTTCTACACTTGTCTGCTCTCATGCTGATCAGTGAAATTTCAATTACGTTTGAATTGTAAGGTGACATTGTAGTGCTAGTTATTTTTTTTTTTATTCATTCAGGCTGGCTACGCCCATCCCTTGTTGCCCTTGAGAAGGTGGTGGTGAGCTGCCTTCTTGAACTGCTGCAGTCCATGTGGTGTAGGTACACCCACAGTGCTGTTGGAGAAGGAGTTTGAAGGTTTTGACCCATCAACAGTGAAGAAATGACGATATATTTCCAAGTCAGGCTGGTGATTGACTTGGAGTGGAACTTCCAGGTGGTGGTGTTCCCATCTATCTGCTGCCCTTGACCTTCTAGATGGTAGTGCTCGTGGGTTTGGAAGGTGCTGTCTAAGGAGCCTTGGTGAATTCCTGCAGTGCATCTTGTAGATGGTACTCACACTGCTGCCACTGTGTGTCGGTGGTGGACGGAGTGAATGTTTGTGGATGTGGTGCCAATCAAGCGGGGCTGCTTTGTCCTGGACAGTATCAAGCTTCTTAAGTGTCGTTGGAGCTGCACTCATCCAGGCAAGTGGGGAGTATTCCATCACACTCCTGACTTGTGCCTTTTAGATGGTGGACAGGCTTTAGGGAGTCAGGAGGTGAGTTACTCACCGCAGGATTCCTAGCCTCTGGCCTTGTGAGAACGTAACCGTTTTGATGCAATATATTTTATATTCCTCTTCCAGTCTAAAAACCACGCTAATGTAAACATCAGCGTGGGAGGAAGCAAGCAGACGTGTGATGATCAACATGCCCATTTTCTTGCCGGTGCACTGTAGAATAATTGAGGCAGTTTCTTGGCAAACAGCTTCAGATAAATTTGCAAAGGAATATATTTTTGCTACAGTTTAAGATCAGTCTCACACTGTCCACAAGGAAAGTTGGACTGAGTTTTGCTGAATATCAGTTTATGAGTAAATCTAATATCAGTTGCAAAGTTCGCAGCTGTTCATTCTTAAGCTGGGATGTCAAGCACTTGTTGGTCACAGACTCTTGTCTTGCCCCTGCCAGTTCCTCATGCCATTAAATACAATGAAGACAAATGACAGCTGGACTGCAATCTGCCCTTCTAACTCATTTGGATAGCTTCCGCTTGGTACATATATGCATCATTACCTTTGATGTTCTTTGCAAGTTAATTTGTGAAGATTAATCTAAGTCTACAGGCAAGGCTCATGCGCTGAATCCAAAGCAACCCGTGAAATCCATGTAATCAAAGCTTAAAACCTGGACCTTCAGTTCTTTTTGAAGACCCCCTCCTCTAAAGCCTTTGATTATTTTTGAAGCCCATTGGAGTGTGTGTTTGAGTCAGCATGAATGCCCTTCCCTGTAGAGCTGAACACCAGCCCTATTGTGATGAATCTCATCTTATTTTCTCAGAGAAAAGGCAGGTGCTTCGAATGTGTTCACCTGGTGGCACGATCAAGATCAAGAGCGTGCATTTTTGGGAGCCACAAGTGCAAGAAGATCTGAAAGTACGAGGTCATGAAAGACCATGTTGTCCACTTAGCCAGTCCCCACCTGAGGGAACAACAATAATGCTTGCATTTCTGTAGCACCTTTAATGTTGTAAAACATCCCAAACTACTTCACAAGAGCATTATCAGAGAAAATTTAACACCAAGAAGTGTAAACGTGGCCGGACAGGTGTTATGTTGCAGCTGTGGAATGTGGGAATTTTTTGACTCCAAGGCAATCCATGAAAAACATGCCTGCAGAAAGTGTAAGCACCTAGAGGAATTCCAGATCAGGATTATTGATCTGGAAGCCGAACTACAGACATTACGCAACATAAGGGAGGGGGAGAAATATATGGACACTTGATTCCAGAAGGTGGTCACGCCTCTTAGAATAGGGTTGTCTGTTTTGATCCGCAGTGAGGGACAGGAGGATGTGACCATGAGTGAGGCAGGTAAAGGGACCAAGCAAGCAGTAGTGGAGAAGCCTCAGACCAGTTGTCAAACAGGTTTGAGGTGCTCACAACTTGCGTGGACGATAGCGAGGTCTGCAAGATGGATGAGCAGGATGGCCATGGCACCATAGTACAGGAAGCCGTTCAAGCGGGGGGAGCAAATAGGAATGTAGGGGAAAGTATAGTGAGGGGGATTGACACTGTTCACTGCAGCAAAGAGCGAGAGCCCAAGGCTGTGTTGTCTGCCTGGTGCCAAAGTTCGGGACATCTGCTCAGGGCTGGAGCGGAATTTGTAGTGGAAGGGGGAGGATCCAGTTGTCGTGATCCAAGTAGGTACTAATGACATTGGTAGAACAAGGGAGGAAATTCTGCATAGTCAGTATGAGAAGCTAGGTACCAAATTAAGAAGCAGAACCTCAAAGGTAATAATCTGGTGTGGATTTGGGACTGCTTCTTTGCCCTATCCATAATGGAAGTGGTGGAGCTGTGGTTTGGATCTGCCTTTGGGCAGAGAGCTGAAGAAGAAGAAAGGTAAAATAAGGGGATGAAGGCAGAGTTGGCTAAAGTGAACTGGGAAACAAAGTTAAAGGGTAGGACAGTGGAGAAACAGTGGTAGACTCTTTGAGAAGGATGCATCATCCATGGCTAAATAAGGAAGTTCAAGATGGTATCAAATTGAAAGAAACGCTGTACAATTCAGTGAAGATTGGACAAATAGAGGGTGGAATTAGAGTATGAGAGAAAGCTAGCTAGAAATATAAAAACAGAGTTTCTAGAAGTATTTAAAAAGAAAAGAGTAACTAAAGTCTGTGTTGGTCCCTTATGACTGTGGCATTAATAATGGGAAGCAAGAAAATGGCAGATGTGTCGAACTGTTATTTTGTGTCTGTCTTCACTGTAGAAGACTTAGTAAACTTCCTAAAAATACATGAAAATCAAGAAGCGAAATGGAGGGAAGAACTTGAAACAATCACCATCACCAGGAAAAAGGTATTGGGAAAACTATTAGAATGAAAGGCTGACTAGTCCCCAGGACCTAGTGGTCTGCATCCTAGGATCTTAAAAGTAGTGACTGCAGAGTAAATGCATCGGTAGTAACCTTACAAATTTCCTTCGATTCTGGAAGGAAACAGAGTGGGAAATAGTAAATGTAACATCTTTATTCAAGAAAGGAAGGAGATAGAAAATAAGAAACTCTCGGCCAGTTAGCTGGAATCCATTATTAAGGTGACTTTTGCAGGATACTTAGAAAATCATAATGCAATCAGGCAGAGTCAACATGGTTTTGTGAAAGGAAAATCATGTTTAACTAATTTAGTACAGTTCTTTGAGGAATTAACAAGCAAGGTGGATAAAGGGGAGCCTGTAGATGTGGTGTACTTGGATTTCTAAAAGGCATTTGATAAGTTGCCGTATCAAGATAGGTAGGAAAGTAAATTGTGCAAAGGATGTAAAGCGTCTACAAAGGGACATAGGTAGGTTAATGGTACTGAAGGTTGTGCTTCAGAGCTTGCCATGCCCCTAGCCAAGCTGCTCTAGTGCAGCTACAACACTGGCGTCTACCCGCAATGAGGAAAATTGCCCAGGTATGTCCAGTACACACAATGCAGGACAAATCCAACCCAGCCACTTAACGCCCCATCAGTCTACTCTCGATCATCAGTAAAGTGATGGAAGGAGTCATCAGCAGTGCTATCAAGCAGCATTTGCTTTGCAATAACCTGCTCACTGACGCTCAGTTTGGGCTCCACCAAGGTTACTCAGCTCCTGACCTCGTTACAGCCTTGGTTCAAACATGGACAAAAGAGCTGAACTCCAGAGGTGAGGGGAGAGTGACTGCCATTGACATATAGACTGCATTTGACTGAGTGTGGCATCAAGGAGCCCTAGCAAAACTTGAGCCAATGGAAATCATGGAAAAACTCTACACTGGTTGGAGTCATACCTAGCACAAAGGAAGATGGCTGTGGTTGTTGGAGGTCAATCAGCTCAGCTCTAGGACATCACTGCAGAAGTTCCTTAGTGTAGTGTCCTAGGCCCAACCATCTTTAGCTGCTTCATCAATGACCTTCCTTCCATCATAAGGTCAGAAGTAGGGATGTTTGCTGATGATTGCACAATGTTCTGCACCATTCGTGACTCCTCAGATACTGAAGCAGTCCATGTCCAAATGCAGCAAGACCAGGACAATATCTGGGCTTGGGCTGACAAGTGGCAAGTAACATTCATGCCACACAAGTGCCAGTCAATGACCATCTCCAACAAGACAGAATCTATCCATCGTCCCTTGACATTCCATGGCATTACCATCACTGAATTCCCCGCTATCAACATCCTGGGGGTTACCATTGACCAGAAACTGAACTGGACCAGCCATATAAATACTGTGGCTACAAGAGCAGGTCGAAGACTAGGAATCCTGCGGCAAGTAACTCATCTCCTGACTCCCCAAAGCCTGTCCACCATCTACAAGGCACAAGTCAGGAGAGTGATGGAATCATCTCCACTTGCTTAGATGAGTGCAGCTCCAACAACACTCAAGAAGCTCGACACCATCCAGGACAAAGCAGCCCACTTGATTGGCACCACATCCACAAACATTCACTCCCTCCACCACTGGCACACAGTGGCAGCAGTGTGTACCATCTACAAGATGCACTGCAGAAACTCACCAAAGCTCCTTAGACAGCACCTTCCAAACCCATGACTGCTACAATCTAGAAGGACAAGGGCAACAGATGCATGGGAACACCACCATCTGGAAGTTCCCCTCCAAGCCACATACCAACCTGAATTGGAAATAAACTGCCGTTCCTTCACTGTCGATGGGTCAAAACCCTGGAACTCCCTCCCTAACAGCACTGTGGGTGTACTTATAGCAGATGGACTGCAGCGGTTCAAGAAGACAACTCACGAGCACTTTCTCAAGGGCAATTAGGGATGGGCAGTAAATGCTGGCCTAGCCAGCGACACCCATATCCCATGAGTGAATAAAAAAAAGCGTGGGCAAAGATTTGACAGATGGCGTATAATGTGGGCACATGTGAACTTGTCCACTTTGGCAGGAAGAATAGAAAAGCAGTATTTAAATGGTGAGAGACTGCAGAACTCAGTGGTACAGAAGGATATGCATGTCCTGGTACGTGATTCACTAAATGATCGTGTGCAGGTATGGCCAGTGATTAGGAAGACAGTTAGGATGTTGGCAGTTATTGCAAAGGGAATCCCGTGAATGAATAAAAAATATAAGTAAAGACGTTTTACTGCAGCCCTACAGGACCTTGGTGAGACTAGATAGAATCATAGAAAGTTTATGGCACAGAAAGAGGCCACTTGGCCCATCCTGTCTCTGCCGGCTCAAAAACAAACCAGCCAGTCTAATCCCACTTTTCAGCATTTGGTCCGTAGCCTGTAGGTTATGGCACTAGAGGTGCATATCCAGACACCTTTTAAATGAGCTGAGGGTTTCTGCCTCTACTGCCCTTACAGGCAGTGAGTTCCAGACCCCCATAACCCTCTGGATGAAAAACTTATTCCTCATTTCCCCTGCAATCTTTCTACCTATCACTTTAAATCTATGCCCCTTAGTTACTGACCCCTCTGATTGAGTAAATAGGCCCTTCCCATCCACTCTATCCAGGTCCCTCACAATTTTGTACACCTCAATCAATCCTCCCCTCAGCCTCCTCTGTTCTAAGGAGAACAACCCCAGCCTATCCAATCTTTCCTCATAGCTGCAACTTTCCAGTCCTGACAACATCCTCGTAAATCTGCCCTGTACCCTCTCTAATGCGATTACATCCTTTCAGTAATGAGGTGACCAGAACTGCACACAGGACTCAAGTTGTGGCCTAACTAATGTTTTATATAGCTCCAGCATAACCTCCCTACTCTTATATTCTATGCTTTGGCTAATAAATGAAAGGATTCCATAAGCCTTCTAAGCCAACTTATCAACCTGTCCTGCTACCTTCAGGAATCTGTGGACATACACTCCAGGGTCCCTCACTTCCTGTACACCTCTCAGTATCCTCCCATTATTGTGTAATCCTTTGCCCTGTTTAACATCCCCAAAAGCATCAGCTCACACTTCTCTGTGTTGAACTCCATTTGCCACTCTCCTGTCCACCTGATGAGTCCATTGATATCTTCCTGCAGTCTACAGTGATTCTCTTCGTTGTCTAACGTGTGGCCAATTTTTGTTTCTTCTATAAATTTATTGATCATTCCCCCTACATTAAGTCCAAATCATTGATGTATACCACAAAAAGCATGGGACCTAGCACTGAGCCCTGTGGACCCTTACTGGCCTACCTATCACAAAAACATCTGTCAACAATTACCCTTTGTTTCCTGCCACTGAGCCAATTTTGTACCCAGCTTGCTACATTCCCCTGGACTCCATGGGCTTATATTTTTTAACCAGTCTACCATGCGGATCCTTGTCAAAAGCCTTGCTAAAATGCATGTAGGTCTACCCTTAGCAATCCTCCTTGTTACTTCCTCAAAACAATCAATCAAATTAGTCAGACATGACCTTCCCTTAACAAATCCATGCTGACTATCCTTGATTAATCCATGCCTTTCTAAGTGACACTTCATTGGAATCAACTCTGAAGGACAGGATAATTTGCCCACCATTGAGGTCAGACTGACTGGTTTGTAGTTATTCGATCTATCTCTCGTTCCCTTTTTAAACAAAGGTACAGCGTTAGCAGACATCCAGTCCTCCGGCACTTCACCTTTATCCAGTGAGGAATGGGAAATGATGGGCAGACCCTCCGCAATTTCCTCCCTGGCTTTGTTTAGCAGCCTGGGGAACAGCCACATCTGGAGTACCGTGTACAGTTTTGGTCTCCTTATTTGAATAAGGATATAATTGTATTAGAAACGTTCAGAGAACGTTCACTCGACTCATTCCTGGGATGAAGGGTTTAGCCTATGAAGAAAGGTTGAACAGATTGGGCCTATACCCACTGGAGTTTAGAAGAATGAGGGTTGATTTTATTGAAACATATAATATCCTGAGGGAACTTGATAGGATGGATAGGGGGAGGATATGTTTCCTCTGATGGAGGAGATTAGAACTAGGGGACACGGTTTAAAATAAGAGGCCTCCCATTTAAGCTGGAGATGAGAGGAGAATTTTTTTCAGAGTGTTTATCGTCTGTGGAACTCTCTTGCCCAGAAATCAGTGGAGGCTGGGTCATTGAATTTATTCGAGGCTGAGTTAGACAGATTCTTGATAGGCAAGGGAGTCAAGAGTTATGGGAGTGGACAGGAATGTGGAGTTGAGGCCATAATCAGATCAGCCATGATCTTATTAAATGGCGGAGCAGGCTCAAAGGGCCGATTGGCCTACTCCTGCTCCTAAGTCCTATGTTTCTAAATGTACTGGCATGCCTCATGGTTGGCATGCATTGATTGTTACCGGGAAGCTCGGGACATTTCCTTTATTGTGAAAGAAACAGTGTTGTGTTTTTTGTTCACTCTTTATTGAATGTTCATGTTTGTATCAAGTACTGTACTCACCACTCTGTGGGACATGGCTGAACTTGACGACTCAGTTGGTCCTCCCTCTGATGGGTTGTAAAGGACATTGCTGAGAGCGCTCCCTGCAGGGACAATTGAAATGTGGGTGAGCTCAAAACCTTACAAAAACTCTGCCAGTTAACACCCTGAGATGGACACCCATTTGGACTGTACACACACTGTCCTTCAGGCCCCTCATTTTCTTACCTTGACTGACTCCTCCGACCAACCCTATCATGCCCCCCACACCCAGCATGCCAGGCCATTCCCACTCCACTCCTCCATACCCCCGATCCCATCCTCTGCCCTTCCCTGATCCCTCTTCCATTCCTCCATGCTCCCAATCCCACTCAACAACCCCGCTCACCACTGACTCACCCTCACCGTTCCTGAGCCTCCACGAAGCTGCCGTCCTCCTTCTCCCCTCCCTTATGCCGTAGACTTCAATGAGGAAAACCGCTGAGCTCGGACACAACTGGTGAATGCCACCTTTAAACAAATGTGAACCAGCTACCACGAGATTCTCGTGCACTGCTGACTTTATCTTGGGGGTAGGATATAATTTAAAAAAAGGTTTTACACTAATATTCATAGCATGCAAATGTATTACTTGTATGAACCCGCCATAGGATGGCATGAGGCTTGCCACACTGCAAACATGCCACCAACTTTACCCCAGCATCTCAATCCTTAGTCAGGAAATCAGGATTTTGCATGCCGCCTAATTAAGTCACCCTGCACGCTACATTTCCCGCTCTTTCGGGCTCCATAAAATCCACGATCCCCACCCCTGGCCTTAACTCACTGTGATGGGTTGCAGCACCAGTGCATTGCAACATGTGCATCATGCTCCTTTTATTTGCAACTGTCTACTTTTCAGAATTATCATTATCTATTTGTGATGTCTGACTTTCACTTCACCAGTTGGATGGTGCACCATCATCCCTTCGTAAAAACAAAATTGCGTTGTAACTTTTATTTGAGAGATTCTTTCCAGAGAGTTGGCTTGGCCAATATTGGAAGCACCAAGGGGTGTAGAGCAGAGTTTTGCTTCAGGGCTGTGGGTAGGGCTAGAACTGAAAAGCCAGCATTTAGAGGGATCTGTAAAATCCAGAGATTTGCATTCCTGACATTCTCCCCTATTTTAGCTCCTGAAATCTTTAGGAGCAAGAGTAGATTATTTACACTCTTGAGCCTGTTCCGCCATTTAATGAGATCACGGCTGATCTGTGACCTAACTTCATATACCTGCCTTTGGCTTCGTATCCCTTATTAACTTTTTGGTTAACAGAAATCTATCAATCTCGGATATGAAATTAACAACTGACTTTGCATCAATTACATTTTGCAGAAGAGAGTTCCAAACTTCTACCACCCTTTGTGGGTGGAGGTTTTCCCTAATTTCACTCATGAAAGGTCAGGCTCTGATTTTTAGACCACGGCCTCCAGCCTTAGCCTTCTCAACTGGTAGTAATAGTTTCTTTCTATCTATCCTATCAACTTCCCTTAACATCATGAAAACTTTGATCAAATCGCCTTTATTCTTCTAACTCCTAGGGGATACAATCCGTGTGTCTGTAATCTGTCCGCGCGATTTAACCTTTGGGAATCCAAGTATCATTCAATTAAGTAAATCTTTGCTCCGCTCCAACATATCCTTCCTTCCTATCTTCCCAAGAAGAGGATATTCTTTGCAATTCACGAATTGCTTGAGACCCTTGATTGTCTCCCACTTTGGTTGGTAACTTTTAGAAATAAAGGAATCATTGCTTGAATGTCTAATATTTAGATGGTTGCTGAGGGATAATTAGCAGAAGTAATTTGAGCTGCTCTGATTATAGGAGCCTTAAAGAAACCTACATTCGCTGTGGTTCAATTTAACACATGACCAAGGAAGCATGAAAGGTAGTGACTTTGAAGTTTGGAGTTTTTTTTCTGTTGATGGGCTGGAACACGCAAAACCTTCAAGAGACCTGTCCGGAGTTCTAAATATTAGACTCCGACCAGTTTAATTCTTCAGCTGCTGTTTCCATTACCCAGTAGGGTTAGAAGTCCATCGAGTTCAGGATTAAGAGAAAAATGTTTTAGAGTTTCTGGGCTTTGAGCTTCTCAGAACCAACACAATCAAGAAGGCACCAAGTTTTTTTCCGGTACTGCCCAGCCTTCTTGGAAGACCAGGTCCTGTAACGCATTCTGAACAGCTAGGTCAGAAATTGGAATATCTGGGGTTGCAAGGAGCCAGTTGCTTCTTTAAGAGTGGGGTCAAAATAATTCCCCATTAAGGCTAAATCTCCTTTAAAATGTCCAACATATGTTAACAGGAAACTAAATGTAATTTTTTTTAACGTTGTAATTTCATTTGCTTATTACTATTGGCGGGGGATTTAATTACTCATCGTCTCTCTTCTCTCGCCCTTTGAACAGGTACAATTTATAGTGTTTAGGGGGAAAAGCAATAAAAACTCATTGAATGCAATTGCTCACTTGACATTAAAGGAAAATTGCAAACTAACAAGAATGAAGTGGCTTCTTAATCTTCAGTCAAGGACATTGAGTTGGCTGCCAGTTGACAGGATGCTTAGCCATTGGGTAAAAGTATTTTTCGGTTTAAGAGCTTAAAGGTCAAATTAAACTATAATGTTGATGGCACACTTTCTTGTGCTTTAATTTGCTGTCAGTTTGTAGCCGTGATTAAAGGTTTATATGGTTACATTGGAACATCAGCCCCAGAGCACCTGATAATTAAAGTGCTATTTGAGCTACCTACAATTCAATAAAACTATTTAAAATGTCATATGGGGTGGGGGGAAGTAAAGTGAACTTTAATCAATGTGCTGTTCCCTCCAAGTTTATCGAAATGAATCCAACAGACATGTGCTTTGCTCTGTATTAGTCTGTGATCAGTTAGAGTGTTATAGAATGCAAGCGTTTGTCGCAGTGACAGAAGCATAAAAGGAAGAAAGATTTGCATTAATATAGCACCTTTCAGAACCTCCGGACATCCCAGAGCACGTTACAGCCAATGATGTACTTTTTATGTGTATTCACTATTGTAATGTAGGAAACACAGCAACCAATTTACACAGCAAGCTCCCACAATCACTAATGTGGTAATGACTAGATAATCTGTCTTTTTAGTGGTGTTAATTGTGGGATAAACATTGGCCAGTATACACTAGGCAGTTAAGAATGTGCTAAAGGTGACATTAAGGGTAGAAAGCAGGATGAGCAAGTGACAGATAGCCCTAGTGGGGATGGGGTGGGGGGGAAGGGATCGAAATAGGCTAAAAGGTAGAGATAAAACAATGGATGGAAATGCATTTAAAAATAATGGAAATAGGTGGAAAAAGAACAATATATTTAAAAACAAAAAAAAATTAAAATAACATTTAAAAAAAAAATTATAAGTTATTGGAAAAAGGGGGATCGGAAAGAGGGTGGGGTTGGAGGAGAGAGTTCATGATCTGAAGTTGTTGAGCTCAATATTCAGTCCGGAAGGCTGTAAAGTCCCTAGTCGAGAGATGAGGTGCTGTTCCTCTAGTTTGCGTTGAGCTTCACTGGAACATTGCAGCAGGCCAAGGACGGACATGTGGGCATGAGAGCAGGGTGGAGTGTTGAAGCAGGCTGACTTCAGGTGCTTGTATGGCTATCACTGACAGAATGAAGCATCATGTATTATTCAACTGCGTGGAAGAGAATCTGTTTAAAATTCACAACCTTCTTTTCAAAACAGCAAGGCTTGTAGAAAGCGCACCTCTGTTTAACAGACCAAGAGCAATCGCTTTCTCTCAATCCTGGAATCATGCAGTTTGAATTAAGCATGCAAAACATTGAGGTGGTCTCTTTCCTTTAAGCCAAGGTGCTGTGACGCAATATCTCTCCAGGTCTTCAAGAGTGGAAGTATCAAGCAGTGGCCAAGAGGAGAAGGTTTAAAATCAGATGCCACTTTCATCCACCTCCTCACAATTTGTTATAAAGCAGCTTTGGCAGAATCTGCTTTTGAGGCTTTCCGTGAGTCCTTTTAAGGTGCGATTGCTCCATTGCTGAGAGTACTTTCAAGATAGGGGGAGTAGGAATGGGCAAAACCTCCATAATTGTATGGTTATGATTTAACCGAGTAAATCAGGAATTGCTGGTCTAAATTGCTTACGTATTACACCTAATGCACCTTAGATATGTGGTAGAGGCGAGAGGTTACCTAGTGCAGCAAAATGCTCACATCCCACTTCTGTGGCAGGAGGTTTAAGCCATAGCTAAAAATGACCATTAAATCCACCACTTTCAGAGCAGTGAGCCCCAGCGGTCATTATCCTGCTGATTGATAGAGTAACAACCTTGGTTAAGGTCAGGGGCGGTCAGTGTATCTGATTCTCTGTCAAACAGCTGGCTGAGTTTTTAGGCTGCTACAGCCACTTGCTTGGGAAGGGCAGTTTGTGATATTCCCATCACCTTCTTTGCTGTTAAACATGGAGCTAAAATGCACGAGCAGCAAATCTCAGAATCTGAATCATATTTGATTCATAAGTGACTGGTTCTGAAATATTGCTATCAATTTATTCTATGTTAGTGGGGATGCGTGAGTATATTTCCCATTTTCAAAATAACATTTTACCTCGGCATGCATTTCCGATCTGAAAGTCCCTACTTTTGCCATTTTTGCAGCACGTTTTTTTCAACAATAGATTTCTGGGGATGCAGCGTTGTGGTTGTAATTCTAGTAAGAACTCTGATAAGATGAAGAACTGTAGCTATGAGGATGGGTTGGAGAGGTTGGGAATGTTTTCCTTGGAGAAAAGAAGGTTGAGAGGAGTCTTGATAGAGGTATTCAAGACCCTGAGGGGTAAATAGTGAGAAACTGTTCCCACTCAAAAGTACATCAAGAACTAGAAGACACAGATTCAAAATAAGTGGCAAAGGGAGTAAAAATGATGAGGATTTTTTTTTTCCACCCAAAGGGTGGTTGGAGTCTGGGACGAACTTCCTGAAAGGGTGGTGGAGGCAAATTCGATCGAGGTATTCAAAAGGGAATTGGATTGCTACCCGAAAAGAAAGAATGTGTGATGTTATGGGGATGAGGCAGGGGAGTGGGACTACGTAGAATGTTCTTTCAGGGAGCTAGTGCAGACTCGATGAGACAAATGGCCTCCTGCACAGTGAAGATTCAGAACTTAAGAAATAGGAGTTGGAATAAGGTATCTGGCCCTTTCAGCCTGCTCTGGCATTCAGTAATATCATAGCTGATCTCCAACCTCAACTTCACTTTTCACCTGATCACCAACCCCCCCTCAAGCTACCAATTCCCTTAGAATACAAATATCTATCGTTCTCAGCCGTTAACATACTCAACAACTGAGTATCCACAGCCCTCGAGGGTAGAGAATTCCAAAAATTCGCAACCTTCTGAGTGAAAAGATTTCTCCTCACATCAGCCCTAAATGGTAAGTGTATATAAGGGTCTGGCACATATAGAGTTAATGTGGGACTGAGTACAGTACCGCCCACAAAGCGATGTAAAAGAACACATGACCCACACCTAGGGGTCAGGCTAGTGTTGGGCAGAGTCGTGTGTACAAGCAAGCATGGAGACAGCTCCGAGCTTGAATCCTTTACTATATATGTACATAGTTCTTGTAATTAATAAATGCATACAGTTAACCTACTTAAGACTATGAAGGTTTAAAACCTGCCAAACAGAATTTAACATCCTACAACACTAGCAGACTGGCAAACCCCCGTCATTTTTCTAGGCGTTCCAACTCTGGAATTCTGAGCAGGGGACCTGTTGAACCCCCATGGAATTTCAGTCACATTTGTAATGGAAACTTCCTGTTACCTTGTCATCCTGCAATTACACAATCTGGTCAACAGGTGGTGCTGTTTAACATTTGGAGTCATACCTAGCACAAAGGAAGATGGTTGTGGTTGTTGGAGGTCAATCATCTCAGCTCCAGGACATCACTGCAGGAGTTCCTCAGAGTAGTGTCCTTCAGCTGCTTCATCAATGATCTTCCTTCCATCATAAGGTCTGAAGTGGGGATGTTCGCTGATGATTGCACAATGTTCACCATTCACGACTCCTTAGATACTGAAGCAATCCATGTCCAAATGCAGCAAGACCTGGACAATATCCAGGCTTAGTCTGATAAGTGGCAAGTAACATTCACGCTACACAAGTGTCAGACAATGACCATCTCCAACAAGACAGAATCTAACCATCACCCCTTGACATTCAATGGCATTACCATCGCTGAATTCCCCACTGTCAACACCCTGGGGGTTACCGTTGACCAAAAGCTGAACTGGACTAGCGATATAAATAGTGTGGCTTCAAGCATAGTCAGTGTCTAGGAATCCTGCCTCACCTGACTCCCCAAAGCCTCTCCACCATTTACAAGGCACCAGTCAGGAGTGTGATGGAATACTCCCCACTTGCCTGGATGAGTGCAGCTCCAACAACACTCAAGAGGCTTGACACCATCCAGGACAAAACAGCCCACTTGATTGGCACCACTGGCACAAGCATTCACTCCCTCCACCAGCTGCGAACACTGGCAGCAGAGTATACTACTTACAAGATGCACTGCAGAAACTCACCAAGGCTCTTTAGTCAGCACCTTCCAAACCCACGACCACTACCATCTAGAGGGAGGAGGGCAGCAGACACATGGGAACACCGCCACCTGGAAGTTCCCCTCCAAGCCATTCAACCATCCTGACTTGGAAATATATCGCTGTTCCTTCACTGTCGCTGGGTCAAAATTCTGGAACTCCCTAACACCACTGTGGGTGTACCTGCAGCACATGGACTGCAGCAGTTCAAGAAGGCAGCCCACCGCCACCTTCTCAAGGGCAATTAGTGGTGGACATTAAATGCTGGCCCAGCCAGTGATGCCCACATCCAATGAATGAAGGGAAAAAAAATAACTTCTGCATCTGTGCTGTTAGATTTGAATTTAAGACTTGTGTTTGAGACCAAGTCAAATGTGCTTCTGTTTAAGAAACAAAGAGCTGTATTTAGTACAAAAAGAAAAATGCCTGTAAAAACTCAGCAGGTCTGACAGCATCTGCGGAGAGAAATACAGTTAATGTTTTGAAATGTTGACTGTGCTCCTCTCCGCAGATGCTGTCAGACCTGCTGAGTTTTTACAGGCGTTTTTGTTTCGGATTTCCAGCATCCGCAGTATTTTGCTTTTATCGAGCTGTATTTAGTGTCGTTTGAACAAGTAATCAAAAATCTTCACTTTGTTAGGCCTCTCGGCCTCATGCCACTCATAATGAACTGACTCTTCATTCTCTCACATGAGAGAATAGTAACTCTTTGAAGAATTGAAAGTGAGGAAGATGAACTGCCTCATTTTTTAACTTCAAACACCAGGTGGCAACATTGGTCCCAGAGTGAACCTGGATTCGGAGTGCCATAGCAACAGTAACAATGATATAAAAAATATGCTGGAACATTTATGAGCTCCAGTTCTTTCACAGAAGTGCGTAACCTTTCTCTCTCCCAGCAGCAGAAAATGCAGGCAAAAATGGAGCTGTTTATAAAATGTACTCCACCTACTGGCCCTAGTTCTACCTGAAACTTGTAGTAATAGCTTTGTCAAGTTTTAGTTTACCTGTGCTTTTAGCGTGAGGAATGATTCACCAGACACTCAAAAAGAAGCACTAAGCTCTTTGCAGGGATTATAATTGTGACATCAAAAACGATGATAATTACAAAACACAAGTGCTGGAGAAAAGGAACCGGACATTATAAAATTGACGAGCCAGTTAGTTGCCTTTTGGGCACTTTAAGACCCACCACTTTCTGGTCTAAAAGTTCTTGTCTCTACTCTTGATATCAATGACAGCACAACAACTTAGGATACAACACCTTCATTAAACCTCTAAGCAATCGTACCTACTCACAATGATACTGGTTGCTTAGGAATCCCACGAGCTAGGGTCCGCCTCAGGTGGTCAATCCTTCAACAGATCTCCCAGCGCGACTTCCGAATGGCTGACCAGGCCCTTCTACTGACTGCAGTAACAATGCCCATGAGAGCTGTGTCTTTATGCACCTTCCTGACCCTAGGCCTTGGCACATAAGGCAATACCTTAAATTGGACGGTCCGATTGGATTATTAACCCCACCTGGCCATCCAGGACCACCTCTTTGTGGTCATATTCTGCCCTCAGCGGGGGTGGGCGGGGTGCATGCCAACAATAGGTGTGATCACAGTATCTTGGGGCAGGAAGAAGGTCATTCATACATTCCCGAGTGGTCATTGTCTAGTTCAGTTTCAGTGTGCGCATGCGCGTGTGTGTGTGTGTCTGCCTGTCTGTCGGTGATTGAAAGAAACTTATATTTAAAAGCTCAATATGAGCCTCAGCAATGTCTTCAGTCAAAAACTCTTCTCAGTAGCTCCGTTTTCTTACCACCATGAGCCAAGCTCTGCCCACAGGACTTCACCACAACCAGCTTACTTTCATTAATATGAAAGAAGCAAAAGCACATGATTAAAAGCAATTAATACAATGCAGTTTAAATGATGCTTGGCCTATAGCACTCATGCTGGAGCACTGACCAGTTCAAAAACAGGTTTAGTGCAGCACTTATCCTTTTGAAGGATATGCCTTTTGCAAACACAAAACTGGTCTCAATACGTATGTGCAGCCATCTGAAATAGACTTTTGCCGTTTGAGTTGAATTTCTGGGCAAACTCCTATGCAAAATATAAAAGGTGTTCCCTTTCTATCGTGGGGACTTGCCAGGTAAATGGGTTCTGGCGGCTTCCACCCTTAATGGATGGGGAAAGACCCTCTGCCTGGAACTATACTTCATTTGATATCTGAGGCTGGAAGCAACCGTTAAGTGAATGTGGGAAGTACAGAATTTCACATGAATGCACTCAGGATTTCTATGGAATGCAAAACGCCTGCAGTGTTCAGGCGTGCCACATGGCAGCCTCATCAGTATGGACTAGAGAATTGTACACCTAGCAACAACTGGTGCTCCTTGTCCTATTGTGCTACCGGTAGTGTTTCTTGGGGAAAATGGCTTGGCACTTGTGTTCATAGCAAACAAAAACTGACCATGTTTTGAAACATTTTGAAGGGGCTTTGAAACGTTTCCAGGACTTATGATGGCACAGTATATGGTGTCCTTGCATCTCTCAGAGCTGAACGCTGTGCCCTAATGATAATATGTGGAGCTGCGACTGAGGGGTATATATTATGATCTTAGACTAAACTAATTGAATGCACATGACTGGGAGTCAAGTCTAAGTGTAGCTTTTAGTGAAATGGGGTTAGAGGAAAGGGACCCTCGGACCTGGCTACACAAAAGTAATTCAACCCCAGTATAAATCGTGCATTCTGCTATATTTTTATATTTCCTTTATGAATTGCTGTGTCCTCGTTTATAACGGAAACTGCCTATGTAAACCTGTCACACTGTAATTACATCCTCCCGCCAGCAGTGGCACCGTGGCATCAGCACCAGGGCTGAAGGAATGGTTTAATTACAGTCTGCCAATTTTATGTTATAGATGCAGGCATAAGCAGTTATAGTAGACAGAAAATGCTTTGTAGGTTGAATTTTTCACTTGCCAAGGGTGAAAGTACTCTTTGATCAAGCTGAAGAGTGCAATTTGTGTGGTAATGTGTAATAACTTGGTATGATCGCACATTTTGCGTTCAAATCCCAACGTAGTCATTTGCAAATTTGAATTCAGCTTAAAATTAATAGTTGATATTGATAAAAAGTGACCATGGTGAAGCTGTCGGATTGTCAACTGGTTGACTAATATTCTTTGGGAAGAAAGCCTACTGTCTTTACCTGGTCTGATTCTATACCTGACTGTCATGGTTGACTTTTAACTGCCCTCTGAGGTGGCCTAGCAATCCATCTGGTATCTTGAAACCAAGGATGAGCAATAAATATTGGTCTTGCCAGTGGCACCCAGCTCCCAAGAATAAATTTTTAAAATCCTGATGCAGTACTTTGCTGAGAGTCCCCTTAATTTATGCATATCCAGCTCTTGTGACTAATTATCACATTATTGAGTGCATTTCTACAGCTTATCTGTTCCATTAATGATGGTATATGGCACAGAAAGAGTCCACTGAAGCTGTGTGAATTACATAGATTTTACAAGACAGAATCAGGCCATTCGGCCCAACTTCTCTTTATGCTCCACATCAGCCTCGACCCACCCTTCTTCATCTGATCCTGCCAATGTAATCTTTCTTTCTCCCTCTTAGCTTCCCCTTAATGGATCCTTTCTACTCGCCTTAACTAATCCATGTGGAGGCGATTTCCACATTCTAACCACTCTCTGAGTAAAGAAGTTTACACTAAATTCCCAATTGGAATTATTATTGGCTATGTTATATTTAGGGCTCCTAGTTTTGTACTCTCCCACAAGTAGAAATGTTTCCTTCATGTCCACCCTATCAAACTCTCATGATCGTAACACCCTCTATTGAGCCACCCTTCAGTTATTTTTCTGCAGGGGAAAAGCCAAGTCCGCTCAGACTTTCTTGCCGGGTACAATCTCTCCATCCTGGAAAGGGAGAAATGAACGGAAGATTTTCCTTAAATTCAAGCAACACAAATATTTTGGATGGTTCAGTGACTCAAGTTACTGCAAACTGTCAGCTGGACTGGGTAACTCATGAGGCCACATCTATTGGAATTAACTAATGTGAGCAAGGCTGGGCAAAGGCAGCAGCACTCCTGGTGCAGGAAGGTACGTCATTAGGAATAGTGATCCAATCTACGATGGAAACAAAGATATTGACTAGTGTCGTTCCTGCTCTGTATTGATGACCTTTTAGTCCCTAGGCTGTGACAATGCGTCAGTAGACGACGTGAAGATGCGTGCTATTATTTTAAGCTGCTGCACTGCTCCCTGACAGGAACTCCCTTTCAGAACTGGTCAGGGAGCTTTTACTCTTATTAGCTTGAGGCACTGTGTTTCAATATCTAATAACCCCACGTGGTTTCAATTCAGTTTCCTGTCCACAAAGTAGACTGTTTTGAAATCTTCTCTTTGTACAGCACTTTAGCCACAAACCACTAATCTGATGACTACTTGGGATGTGGTGAATAACAGTTCTCTCATTCACTATTTTAATTGACCTGATGTCAATAGACAGCGCTGTACAGGAAGTGGGGTGCGTTGATATAGCACCAATCAGTTCCCACAAATAGCTTGAAGCCCTTGCATACAGGGGTAGGACTTTGTCACTGTGGTTATATTGGCAAACATGAAAGCTAGATTTGCATTTGACAAAGTTCCTCATGAAAAGCTCTTGTTCAAACTTCGGTACTATGGAATCAGGGGACATTATTAAATTGAACCTGGCACTTCCTAACCCACAGGAAATGGATGTGCTGAATGGCCTCCTTCTGCACCATAAAAATTCTGAAAGTGGTTTGTGAAGGGGAATCTTCCTTTCCTAGAGGGGGCCTCTCTGGAGTGCCTCAGGGAACCGTGTCGGGACCTTTACTCTTCTTCAAACGATCTTCCCAACAAGTTTAAAAAACAAGGTGCAGCTATTTTCAGATGACTGCGTGGTTTATGCACTGGGGCAAACTCAAGATCGTATCAATTCACTGCCAGACGATCTTCTGGAATTGCAAAAATGGCAGGACCATTGGGAGATGGCAAAGAATGCTATGTCATAGTGTTTTAAAGATAGAAAGGATTCATCAACAGATAGTTTTAAGTTCTGTAATCAAATTCTCCAACTTGATTTCTTGATTGGCACATTGACACCATCTACACAGTGTGTACCATCTACGAGGGGTGGTAGCGTAGTGGTATTGTCACTGGGCTGGTATTCCAGAGACCCAGGGCAATGCTCTGGAGACCCGGGTTTGAATCCCATCACGGCAGATGGTGGGATTTGAATTCAGTAAATTAAAAGTCTAATAAAGACTATGAAACCATTGTCGATTCACAAGGAAATCTGCCATTCTCACCTGGTCTGGCCTACATGTGACTCCAGACCCACAGCGACATGGTTGACTCTCAGAAAATGTCCTCTGATAGGGCAATTAAGGATAGGCAATAAATGTTAGCTAGCGACGCCCACATCCCACGAGCGAATAAAAAAAAGATGCACTGCAGCAACTCACCAAAACTCCTTCGACAGCACCTTCCAAACCCACGACCACTACCATCTAGAAGAACAAGGGCAGCAGATGCATGGGAACACCACCACCTGCAAGTTCCCCTCCAAGCCACACACCATCCTGACTTGGAAATATATCGCCGTTCCTTCACTGTCGCTGGGTCAAAATCCTGGAACTCTCTTCCTAACAGCGCTCTGGGTGTACCTATACCACATGGACTGCAGCGGTTCAAGAAGGCGGCTCACCACATAAAAATGCCAGCCTGGGGGGTTCATCTTAAAACCATCTCCAATGGGGATTTCACGTTTAGCAGCTAACAGCCAAAACAAACATGGTCTCAGATTTCTGAGGATGAATCTTTGGTATTGCAACAGAAGTAACAGAGGGCAGAATTTTCCATTTAGTGTGTGGGCACACGCCTGACACGGGTGGAACGTCATATGACGCACGATGACGTCAGGCATGCGTCATGCGTCCCGGTGTCATCGCGCTGTCTCTCAATATTTCGTTTAGCGGGCGTGTGCCAGAGTCGGCTGCACGTCCGCCGATAATTGAAAGGCCTATTAAGGCCATTAACGATCTAGTTACTTTCAAATTTACACTGCCCGTCCAACCTAACGGCCCCGTGACCACCCCACGCCCGCTCCCGCCAAGCCTGCCCAACGAATGGAAAATTCTGCCCAGAGCTACAGCCTTTATTTATTTATCCAGTCCTGGAGTATGCAGTTTGTGTTTGGGAACCTTAAATGGTGAGAGATATAAATAAGATTGAAGCAATCCAAAGACGCGCTGCATGATTCTGCATGAATCAGTGTGGGGAATACACCAGAGTCACATCCTTGATTAGAATTTGGAATTAAAATCGCTATAGCAAAGGAGGGAGACAAATAGGCTGACAGTGTTCTATAAAATATGGAATGGGCTGGTGGGAATTGACGGAGACATGTACCTGGTGCCCTCTGGCAATGAAAGATGAGGTAGCCAACTACACAAACTACAAAGACCATTTGTTTCCAAGACAGTGCATCAACAATCTTTCTTCCCAAGGATAATCCACTATGGAACAAGCTGCCAAAGGAACTAGTCACTGCCCCATCACTTGAAATCTTCAAGATCCATCTCTAGATTATTATTCATTTATAAAGCTTTTGTTGTCAGGGCTACCATTATCTGCCTGATTTAGCTAGCACTAACCACATAAATGTCGGCGGAATACGGACATTAGTCCGTGATGTCAACACAACCGAAGCAGAAGCACAGCAAGATCCCACAAACAGCAAGGACCAGTTTCTGGCGCTGTTGGTCAGGCTGTTGGCCAGATCACTGGGAAGAGCTTCCCCTTCTTTGAATAGCACCACGATATCTGTTCGATTCACCTGAAGGGGTAGACAGGGTCTGGGTTTAACATCTGAACTGAAGGGTGGCGCCTCCTCTGACAGCGCAGTACTCGCTCAAATTGTACCAATTTAAGTGTTTGAGACATCCATTCTGTTTTCTTTCAAACTGATTTCCCAGTTTTGGGAGCTGTTCCTTCTGTGAACGAACAGATTGCTGCCCAGCAATGAAATCCATCCAACTGCCTAAAATATGAGCGCTCTGTGGTTGCATGACACTTTTGGTTGAACAGAAGAATCTTCTGAACCATCTGTTTTCCTCCGTGCACACGTTGAGCGGGTTGCTAGGGGCTCAAGGACATGGACTCCTTTTGACTCCGAAAGCCATTGTTCCTCTGAGGGAAAAACCAGCACCTTGATCACGGAGAAAGGAGCTGTTCTTTTCTCTCTCTCTCTCTCTCTCTCTCTCTCAAGGTAACGAATGGAGCTTTAGAGAACACCTTGTCGTAGAAAGACATTTAAAAACCACCGAGGTGCATGTAGATGTGCAGGTTTGATTAACTGAGTGGCAAGGTTGATCTCCGGGTGAAGTGGAAAGGTCTGCTCACAGCTGTCTCGTTCCTTGTCTAATGCAGAGGCCTTCCCGGATTTTGTAAGCCCTCATCCATCGTTATTTAATATCCCCTGGATCAAGTCCATTCTCAGTGAAAGCTGGCAGAATTTTGTCATTTTCGTACATGATTTGCCTCGAGTGACACATGCCGCAGTGGGGGCAGGTCTCGTCGCTGTTAGTGGCTGCATTGCTCATCTTTAGTCCTGAAGGAAAAACCATTAAAAACTTGTCCGAACTGGTCTTGTGTACCTTAAAATGGAACTCCAGTGTTAATGGTGCCAGTATTACTGATTTTGTTTTTTTTTTTCACTGGGATTTGAAAATGTTGAACTGGTTCTTCCTTAAGCCCTCCTGGAAGTCTTGCTGCTGCTGAGAATCAGAGGGTAGGCTTCATCCAAACACAGACTAAAATGCAGCTGATCGATGTTTCTGCCACGCTAACAGTTTATTGCTTATCTCCTTCAGTCCCTCAGCGGCATGTGGCAAAGCATGTCTGTATATATTTTATGTCCAGGCAGCAGTAAGGCTGTAGCTTATGACTTTCTTCATGGCTAAGGCGATTTGAGAATGACGAATAGCCCCGATCCTCTGTCAATAATTTGCCACTTTCTTAAACAATCTCATGAATGATTCAGGGCTGTGAATTAATTAAAGGCTGCTGAGGTAATTAGAAAATGGCCTCAATGCCTTGGTCCCTTATCGTCCTGTCAGAAAACCTTATGTTTTGCATCTCCCACTTATTTAGCCCTTCATCCTTGTCTGATTTGCATTGAAGAATTGCAAAATGTTGTTCATCTTTTCTGAGTTTTATTGTAAGGATCCATCAGAAGGTATCGCCCATACAATCGCTGCAGGCTAAGTACTATGCCACAGCAAGTTCAGTGCTAATAAATGAGCGCGGCATCTGCTTAGACCACAGATATTACAACCTTCAGAACGGAATCACTGAGATGCCACATTCATGTATGTAAGGTCTTCTTTATTATTGTTCCTTGGGTTGCAGGTGACAGTGACATCTCTCAGAAACCTTGGGAAGGAGTTGATGATGGGTTGAGTCAGTTGTGTGGCTTACTGTTCATAAGAAACTGGGATCGAGTATAGTTCCGGCTGAGTAAAGGTGATGGTTCTATTCCCTTTACTAAACCCATGCCAGCCCACGAGTTTGTTATACTGAAAGTCACAAAGTGGGTTGCCAGTCAAGTCCTGTAAGAAACTCAAACACTAAGGCTGTTTTCTTGGTCTGTGTTAATGCCTTGACTGTTTTTTTTATGTTAAAGCTATAGTATTATATTTTTTATTTGGGGGCGAGGTGGGAGTGTGTTCTTTGTGAAGGTGAGATATTATAGGTCAAGCAGCATCTACACCACATGAACTGCAACAGTTCAGGAAGGCGGCTCACCACCACTTTTTCGTGGACCATTAGGGACAGGCAACAAATGTTGGCCTAGCCAGTGGCGCCCACATCCAATGAAAGAATAATAAAAAAAAATCGAGGTCAATTATGAAACGTTGAGGTGAAAATGTAAAATCCAAAACTATTACACCAAGTTCACCAACTGTTCTGCCTTACAGGTGAACAAATCAGGGTATTGGGTTAAAATGGCGGTTGATAAAAGGAATTCCACCATGTGTCTCTCGAGGACTCCACAGGAGTTCAAGGCTGTTGGAATTCTGCACAAGTCTCATTGCTCGCCACCATTGCCTAACCAGTTATGTATTGGTGGTTTAACCCCTTCCTTTCCTAAGTTCTCTGGTACCTCACTCAAATGGTCTTCCTTCTTTGTCAACGTAGAATAGCTGTAGGATATTCGACTGCAGAGGGCATTACAAGCCCCTGTTTGCTGACGATAACTTCCACATAAGCTTTCCAGCCTGGGGGGCCCAGAGCAATGATACTGAATGATTCATTGCCCCAGCCCCAGGGTGCTGAGGATAATTGAAACATCGATCTACTTCTATGGCCGAGACGGGACTGAACCTGGGACCTTTTTCCCTGAGCGGCTGTAGTGGGCAGGATGCTGACTCTTTCTGTTGGTGTTAACTTTTCACACGGTTTGGTTGTTTATTGAGAAACAGAGTTATACATGTGACCAAATCTTCATCTCAAGGTTTTGGGTGCCTAACTTTAAACTCGGCTCACTTTGTGAACCTGGTACATGGGTGCACACATGCTAATAGGTGGATTAATGTCTGCTGTGATTATGAGGTGGTTGTTCTGCGTTTTCCTGCTACTTTGTTGAACTTAACGGAGAACCAACTCCTTTCTTCCAACATACCTAATCAAGATACCTGTACGGACACGGGATAGAGTAGACCCGACATTATTGACAACATTTTAAGAAGTATGTTCTATACCCTGTAGCAGTTTAACTTTGCAAGGGACAACCTCCCTGTTACATGCAGAACCTGCACTCCAACAAGTTGGCTCTGACTTGATTTTGGCTTTGAGAGATTTGATTCCAGTTGGAGTATCTGAGGGTGCATCATTAAGGGGGATTTTATAGGCTTGCTGACATAGAAAAGAAAGAAAGCTTTGCATTCATATAGCACTTTTCATGACTATTGTATGCCCCAAGGTGCTTTACAGCCAATGAGGTACAGTCACTGTAATGAAGGAAATGCAGCAGCGAATTGGTACATAGCAAACTCCCACAAATAGCAATGTGATATTTTTTGTGATGTTGATTGGGGATAAGTATTGGCCAGGACACCGGGGATAACTGCCCGGCTCACCTACCAGCACAGTGGGTTCTTTTCCACTCAAGATGAGGCCTCAATTTAACAGCTCACCTGAAAGACTCCATTAATACTGCACTGGAGTGTCGGGCCTTGATCTTTTTTTGTGCTCAAACCCTGGAGTGGGACTTGAACCTGGAACCTTCTGACCCGGAGACGAGAGAGCTACCAACTGACAAAGTGCCCTGAAGCTGCAGTTTGTGTCAGGTATGGAGCCCTGGGCTAGCTAGTCACAGCGGCCTAACAACAAGGGGATGATTCCCTCTGGCACTTGCTGAGGTTAAAAAGCAACAACGGTTCCCTTCAGTGCATTTGCACAAGTGTGTAAAAGCCCTGTCGTGTCGAGCACTGTCACACGATCTACGGCCAGAGCCTGTCAGGTGTTTGATATTTATTTGCCTTGCTTCTGCTTGATGAAACCGTCACTTTTTCCTGCTCTCCAGGGGAGTGAGGACAGGCTGCACAGCGGCTGTAATTGAATTTCTAGGAATTGAAACCTGTTATGGGATTAATATGACCCCATGACAGCCCCAGGATTCATATTCATGATAAACCTCAATAAACATTCTGTAAATTCCACCCTGGATTTTGTGCTTGATGAGATTAAATGCCTTTTCCTCCCCTTTTCTCTCAGACATTATATATGTGAGCTGTCTGTTTTGCTTGAACGCACATCAATAATAGGCATCGATCGATTAACATGATTTGTAATGTTGCTCCTCAGCTCCGCATTTTAAGTTTTGTATGTTTTTTTGTTTATTGTAGCAGGGAACAATTAAGTCTCTTTCAACCACAATATTGGGCACTTCATGTAAATTTTGTTTATTTGCTCAAACCAGAACTTAAGCAAGCTGTTTTATTTTGTAGTTTTGCATTTATTAAATGTGGAAAGTTTATGCTTTATAACGTTTATATCGCAAGTAGAGTTGGGTCTTCCACAATGGGAGGTCTGCAGCCATTTGCAGCCCCCTATCCCTCTCTCCTTTACATCCCCTCTCCCTCACCCCCCTCCTCCTCATTCTCTCCCCTCCTCCTCATTCTCTCCCCTCCTCCTCCTCATTCTCTCCCCTCCTCCTCCTCATTCTCTCCCCTCCTCCTCCTCATTCTCTCCCCTCCTTCTCCGCATTCTCTCCCCTCCTCCTCATTCTCTCCCCTCCTCCTCCTCATTCTCTCCCCTCCTCCTCCTCATTCTCTCCCCTCCTCCTCCTCATTCTCTCCCCTCCTCCTCCTCATTCTCTCCCCTCCTTCTCCGCATTCTCTCCCCTCCTTCTCATTCTCTCCCCTCCTCCTCCGCATTCTCTCCCCTCCTCCTCCTCATTCTCTCCCCTCCTCCTCCTCCTCATTCTCTCCCCTCCTTCTCCCTCTCAGCACTGATGTAAGTTTGCACATGTAAAAATTATTATGATCATGCATTTTTAAAGAACAAATAACTCAGGGTAAAATCAGAGTGAATACAATGTTAATGTGTCTAAAATTGAACAGTAACCATGGATACTGCTGATGGAGTCACATGCATGTTCGGAATGTAAGATCATTTATGAGTTACAGTAAATGAGGATGCTGTGACAAGCTATGATTAGCCACTGACTCGTGCAGGTTGCTGGACAGTGATACCAGCATCCCATAATTTTGGAAATTGCCATTACCGTGGAAAAGAATCAACAACAGGAAATGGGTGCTGCTGTGGCAAAAAAATTTGGTTTCGGTTAAATCTCTTTCCCCCACACCACCCGCCATCCCAAACCCCATTGAGACTGTCACCTTGCAACCTCAACCCACCGACTCAGATCTCCATCCAAAATCCCAGGGCATGATCTGCCGCATTGGAAGGGGTGATAAATATTTGAGGGAAAACTTCAGTGAGAGGAATATGGGCTCATATCCAGAAAAATCTGCAGTGTGAAAAATACCCCAGTCTTAGGCAAGAGCTGCCTGAAATGAAGACGTGAAACTGGTCGCAGTGAGAGATTTGGCTTTATTTTTCGTGGAATATTTGGAGGCTGTGACCTGGAGAAGACCAGCACCAATTGCGGTTTGTTATAATTTAATTTTTAAAGCCCACAGCTCACTTCATAGTGTATGAAGGTCAAGGTCAACACAAAATGACAATTTGCAAGATGGATTTGATTTTGAACAAGTTTCACATTTACAGTGGCTTGTCAAATAATAATCCATCAAAGATCATAATTCATTGCTAGGTTCTGAATGTAGCTTCATTATTTTGCGAGTATGGAAGTATGGGAAAAGGTTAGTGTGTGTGTGTGTGTGTGTGTGTGTGTGGGGAGGGGGTTAATGTGTATGGGAGGGGATGGGTGAGCATGCACCCTTGGGTGAAGTTGGGTTGCAAAGGACACTGCCTGCATTGAACCATCCTGCAAGATCGTACTGTACAACCTAGAGCTTCCTCACCACAAGCTAAGCTCCTGTCGCCACTGGTATGCTCTGGCGAGAGAATTCAAACAGAGCAGAAACTAGCTATACAAGCTCGGGAGCAAGCAGGAACAGACCTCAGTGAGGCTAGTTTCAGGCAATAGAAAGATGAGGTCTTCAGCAAAGTACAGAGGTAGTTGCACTGAAGCTTCAAGTAACATGTCCAGTGAAATCACTGGAAGACATTGACAGGGGTGTTGAAATATGCAATGCCTTTGTGCCAATCACTGAGTCCTGCTGTGTAACACTCCCCCTGTGGAGTGGCCGCAAGGCCTAATTATAGCTAAGCTACAGGCATATCATGTAATTCTTATAATCTTGTTGTGGAATACTGAGATTCTGAGTTAGAAGGTTCTATAGGTTTTATCTTACTATATTCAGTGTTTGATTCTTTTTAAAGAGGGATCTTGCATTTATATATAACCTTTCTCATTCTAACCCAAATTAATATTGAAGTACAGTTCGTCTGTATAGGCAAATGTGACAACCAATAGTAATGAGATAAAGTACCATATATTCTGTATAACGTATGTTGGTTGAGGCCAGGGCATTGGGAGAGCAACTCTGCTTCTTTTTGGATTGGAGTTGGATATTTTCTAATTAACTGAACTGGCAGACAGGGCCTTGATGTAATTTCTCATCTAAAAGTTGGACCTCTGACAGTGGAATACTCAGTACCACACTATTCACCTAGATTTTGTGCTCAGGTCTCTGGACTTGAAACTACGACCCCCTGACTGATGTGCAAGTGGTACCACTGAGCCAAGGCTGGCACCTTTTCGCACATTGACAGGCACTTTGATAGCAGCAATATTGCGATTTGGACGCTAGTCTTGACGTTCACCCGCGTGACCTGTTATACGAGTCTTGGAAGAGTCGTTTGTTGGATTGGGTGTGAGGAGGGAAGATTTGCCGTGCCAGTCAAATGTGACTCCCAGTTATTTTACGAAGCAATCATATCTCCTTCTTGACTACAGTTGTGCGTCCTTTTACTTTTATTCTTTCATGGGACGTGGGCGTTGCCGGCAAGGCCAGCATTTGTTGCCCAGCCCTAACTACCTTTGAACCGAGTGGCTTGCTAGGCCATTTCAGAGGGCGGTTAAGAGTCAACCACGTTGCTGTGGGTCTGGAGTCACATGTGGGTTAGACAGATTTCCTTCTCTAAAGGACATTAGTGAACCAGATGGGTTTTTATGGCAATCAGTGATGGTTATCCAGGTCACCATTGCTGAGACCAGCTTTATATTCCAGATTTATTACTTGAATTTAAATTCCACCAGCTGCCAGGGTGGGATTTGGACTCATGACCCCAGAGCATTAGCCTGGGCCTCTAGATTACTAGTCCAGTGATATTACCACTAGGCCACCATCTTCCCTAAGCCCTTAGCAACAAGGAAACTGGCTGGTGGGTTTGGGAAACAACATTGACGAGAGCGGCAAAAGCACCAGTAGCAGTCAGACATTGGCCCTACGGTAATCACTGAGTGGGGCATAAGAGGTTCGACTAATGATGTCCAGCAGCCCTCTTGGTGAGCACTCAACCTCCGTAGTGCAAAAATAGGTGGGTGGAGAGTTAGCCTGCCTTGCCATTTACTGATAGCTACTGCCCCCAGTGGCTGGAAGGAAGAAGACGAGATTAATAGCAGGAAATGGAAAAACTGAATCTCTGGAGTTGGTTGTGGATCGCAAGACCTTGGCAAGAAACCGGAATAGATTTTGTTACCAGCAAAATGTGGGGAGCTGATTTTCTTAAATCTTGGTCCGTAGAAGGTACGTTGATTATTAAAAAGAGAGGAATCATAACTGCAGAAGATTAAAAGCTGTAATAAAAAAAAAACATAGGGCAGGATGTTGAGGTCATCGGGCGGGCATGGTGGGCGGGCCTGGGAGTGGCCGGTAAACAGCCTGCCACCGGCAATCGGCCCCCGACCACGATCTCACATTGGCTGGCCAACTAAGGGCCAGTCAGCGTGAAAGGCACACTGAAAGGCTCAGTGGGAGCGGGAGGAGGGCGAGTGCTGAAGTCTGCGCGGGTGCGCAGGGGAGCACGCAATGAAAGCTCCCTGAAGGCAGAGAGCTGCCTCAGGGAGCTGAAGAATTTTAAACCATGAAATAAAGATTTGGAAATGCAGGAAAAAATATCCACGCATCAGACTCCCTCACTTGAATGTATAGATTATAAAAATTCTGTCAAAACATTTTTTTATTTTTAAAAATTAATATTGGAAACCTCATCCCGCCCATGGATGAGGTTTCCTCAAAAATCCAAAGGCCGCCTCGCCGATTCGCTTGCCCGCCAACCATAATGTTGGACGGGCAGTGAAAAATCACACTTAATTAATACGTTAATGGCCTTAATAGGCCTCTTCATTGTCGGCGGGTACAGTGCCAACTCTCGCGCCCGCCGACCGAAATATTGCGCGAGTGCGCCATGACGTCAGGACGCTTGTCTGACGTCATCACACGCTATTTTACACCTGGTCAGGTCGGACACGTGCCTGCCTGTGGGGCATAAAATTCTGCCCAAAAGTTCTGAAGAAACACTGACCAAAAGGAAAAAAGACAAGGGCAGCATTTAACTCAGCTTTGGTCTATTTGAAATGCCATTTTTGCCCTGTGTGATTTATGTCCTCTGAATAGGCATGTCACAATGTAATTCAGGGCTCATGAATAGAAGCAGTGCCTTTTAATGATATTTTTAAAATTTCCCGAGATGTTTTCCAGGAATGATTTGTACTGAGATGTAGAACAGTGATGAGCGGTTCTGGCTACCAGTGGTTAGGAGACCCGAGTATATCTCCCCGGCTTAATGAAATCTAATTTAGGTGGCAAACTTCCTATCAGGATTAATGATTATTTTTGCTAATGATCTTAATTTGGCTTTGAAATTGGGATTCTTTTTCCTTTGAAGTGGAGACTGCACAGAGATCGGAACACTTTGTTGAGGGGGCAGTCTGGGCACTTGAGCTGCGGGGTACCAGACTCCTGGTTACAGATAGCAGCTAGAAGAAAACTACATTTTTAAACTCTCTCTTTAGTGTGTGTGTATGTGTGTGTGTGTGTGTGTGTGTATATGTGCGCGTGCACGCAGGTGTGTCTATTTATTTATAACTATCAGGCTTCCTATTGTTGCAGGTTTGGGTAGTATTTCTATTTTAGGTAGACTGCACAGATTGGCTATTTAACTTGCTTGAAGCATAAGCCGCAAACTTGTTCTGGGTAGCTCCTGCAAAATTGGAAACAAAAACAGAAAATGCTGGAAAAACTCAGCGGGTCTGACAGCATCTGTGGAGAGAGAAACAGAGCTAACGTTTCGAGTCCGTATGACCCTTCTCCAGAGCTAAATCGGAGCTGTGTCACCATAGAGTTCACTGGCAAAAGTGGGCTGAAAAACAGACCAAGCTCTAGTTTTATTTCTAGAGGGATATAATTAAAATGTAGGGAAGTTATACTAAACCCATATCAGACCTTGGTTAGACCAAATTTAGAGTACTGCATGCAATTCTGATTGTCATATGATAAAAAGGGTATAGAGGCACTAAGTGAATGCAGAGAAGATTTACAAGGATGATACCAGAAATACGTTGGCATACATATCAGGAAGGGACTGACAGGTTGGGTCTCTCTCTTGCAAAGGTCGAGGGGTGACCTAATAGAGATCCTTAAAATTCTGAAAGGTTTTTCTAGAGTGAATACAGAGAGAATGTTTCCCCTTGTGAGGAAGAGCATAACTAAAGGCCGTCAAAATGAGATGGTCACCAAGAAATCAAATAGGGAATTCAGAAGAGACTTCTTTACCTAAAGAGTGGTGAGAATGTGGAACTCGCTAGTGGGAAGAGTGGTGAGAATGTGGAACCCGCTAGTGGTTGAAGCAAATAATATAGATGCATTTAAGGGGAGGCTAGGCAAGCATATGAGGGAGATTCAGGGAATAGAGGGCTACAGTGATGGATTTAGATGAGGAAAGATGGGAGGAGGCTTCAGTAGAGCATAAACACTGGCTTGGACTGGTTGGGCCAAATGGCTCTTTTCTGTGCCATATATCTTATGTAATTAGTTACTCATGTAGAGCAAATTAAATACCTAAACTCTCTCACATTGGGTGCCAGTGCCTCTCATCTTACTTGTGAGCTTAGCCAGCAGTAAAATCAATCTGGGGTACCCCTGATTGAGTTGAAGGTAATAATGTGATCTTGCACTGGTACTGATGTTGAATAAAACTTTCATAGTCTACAACGTCAGTAGAACCACCTGACTAAGCTGGTAAACCACCTCCAGTCATTAATTATAGTAGAAAAAAATGACATGCTATCTTCACATGAGTGTAACCTATTAAAACTCTTTCATCATTACACATAGGTTGGGTGGATAACCTCTGCAGGTTGCAGACGATGTACTAAATTAATGGAAAACATGATGAATTATTGAGCTGCAAAGGAGGGGGTCTATGTATTCTCTCCACTACCCACCCCCCCGGTCCACCCCATATTTATGTGCTATTAAACATTAGCAAAGCAGAAATCTTGCCATTTGGATCTACATTCTCCTGCATTGAAGTATTCAAAGGTTTCTTTGTTGGTGCAGTGATGCCATGGCTGGGGTGGCTTGGAGTTGCTAAAAGTGACTGTCCAAGAAGACGGAACATAAAGCGCTGAAGCATTCTGGGTCGCTGACCGTCTCAAACCAACGCTCATTTATTTGGCTTAATGGCTGCCGGAATCAGTGTACCCACCCTTCCATGGATCATCTTGTCAGGGCTCGCAGTTTAAAAAAAAATAATTTAGGGAAAAAAATATCAAGTAAAAATCAGTCGCCTCTTCAGGCCATTAAAATTCTTTATAACAATCTGATTTTCAAATGTGCTACTCATGGTCAGATTTACTGTATGAATGTAAGACCCTATTATATACATCCCACAATGCAGGTTCGCTAAATACAGAGTATTTAACTTGCACAAATCACTTGCTCCCTTCACCGTATCTGTGCTGAACTGTTGACCATCGAACTTTCCTTTCCAGTCTCCATGTTAGCTAATGTTGTACATGGTTCCCTCCCCTTCAAGGCCACAGTCATCGGCCCTTCCACAGAAAACCCAGCCTCAACCCCTCTGTTCTTGAAAATTGCCATCTCAAACCCTTAATCTGCCATCTTAAATTAAGATCTTAAATGGGTTGATCCCTCCATAATCCATGTCGTCTTTCTCTCAGCTCCGTATTTGAAGTTCTCCAAACAGGTTCCGATTCTGCCACAGCACTGCACCAGCCCTAATCAAAGTCACAAATAACATTCGCTGTCACAGACGTGCATTCTCGCTCCTTGACTTCTTTGCAGCCTTTGACATAGTCAACCACACCATCCTCTAATGCCTTTCCTTCACCCTCTTAATAGTTGCTCTCACTTGGTTCCACGCTTACCTGTCTGATCATAGTCAGAACATCTTAAGCAATGCTCTTTCTCCCTGCCTCTTTCCTGGCAACTAAGACTGAACCAGACCATTAACAATCTCAATGTCCTCTGCAATTCAGCAATGAGTTTCAGATTTCATATTCTTTCCATCACTGTTAAGGGCCGCGTACTTCCACTGCTTTAATTTTTTATATTATTCATTCATGGGATGTGGGCTTCGCTGGCTGGGCCAGTATTTATTGTCCATCCCTAGTTGCCCTTGAGAAGGTGGTGATGAGCTGCCTTCTTGAACCCTGCAGTCCATGTGGTGTAGGTACACCCACAGTGTTGTTAGAAAGGGAGTTCAAGGATTTTTACCTATTTTAGATCCTATTTTAGCCGATCTGCACTGTATCTCTCATCAATGCCCTTGTCATCTCTAGTGGACCTCTGATCAGCCTCCAATCCTCCACCCTCCTTAACTTTCAGGTGATGCATAACCCTGCTGTCCATATCCTATCCCACACCAGGGCCTGCCCAGCTATTGTCCCTGCCCTTTTTAAGTTATGCTGATTCCAGATTCCCCAGCATCTCCAAGTTAAAATTCTCATCCTTGAGTTGAAATCCCTTCATATTTCTGCAACCCCTCTCCAACCATCTTCCCCTCATTTTCCATTTCTCCAGATTCCTGTGCATTCCCCCTTTTCCCCAACCATCGGTGGCTGTCCCTTCAGCCATCTAGCCTCCACGCTCTAGCATTCCCTCCTTGTGGCTTCTGCCACTCCTAGCTTTAAAGCCCTTGTTAAAGCTCATGTCTGAGTGAGCTTTGGATCTGCCCTCCCAATGTCTTGTTCTTTGGCTCTGCATCCATTTTTGTATGATTATGCCTCTACGAATTCCCTTGGGATGTTGCTTCTAAATTAAAGGCATTATGTAGATGCAAGTTGTTGTTGTTGATCAACTTGATAGCTGCATTCAATGAGCCTTGTGGATTGGCACAGTGGTCGCTGCCTGTGTCAAAACAAAAGCAGTGATGAGGTGGCACAAACTATGACTCTATATAGAAAAGGACCCATGGATTCAAAGATTGGGGATGTAAAAAAGGCCTTTCTTTCTCTTTTGGGAATTTTCTTAATTTTGAACGGATCATGATCTTGATTTTTGCCTTATTCAGGTTTGGTATCTAAGCACTTCAACATGTGTACATGAAATTCCTTCCCCTCACTATTTATGTGGAGGGGAAGGAAGAGGGACAGTTTATCTGAATGCACTAGGAATTGGTATGCTAATGACCCACAACATCATTTCAGGGTTCTAGTATTGCTCGTAAAGCAGTGTTCCTGTAGCATCAGCAGGAAGTGTTTGAATTTAGTCATGAGATCATTGAATCATAGAATGGTTATAACACTTGCTTATCGAGCCTATTCTGGCTCTCAGCAAGAGCAGTTTAGCCAGTCCCACCACTCTGCCCCTTTCACCGTAGCCCAGCAAACTTGTTTCCCTTCAGGTGCTTATCCAATTCCCCTTTCCACCACACTCTCAGGCAGTATATTCCAGATTGTAACACTCGCTGGGTATCCATCTGTGCAGTTTTCTTTCGAGCATGTGGAGATGACAGACAGGAAAAGACCATTTGCTGCATCAAGCCTGCTCCACACTCTAGCTACCTGGAGAATTGTGTTGAGATACTGCCTACCCTCCACTCACAACACCCCCCTCCTTATTGTTTACTCCCTTGGGAGAGCCGGGCCAGTAAGGAGGGTTGGAGGGGGATTGGGTGTGGTGATGGTGGTGGTAGGAAAGAGAGAGAGACCTCTTTAAAATACCTCGTGGGCCAAATCTTTTAAAAAAAAAACTTGATACACAAAATCTGCTGTTGAATAAAATGCACAACACTGTACGATCATAGGAAAATCCCCTTTTCGTTCGTGGGAAGAAATTCTTATTCAGGTGGCAGGGAGTCCGAAAGAGGGAGGCAGGATAATCACCTATTCACTGAGCAGCCCCATATCACTCAAAAAAGGAAAGTGAAAATTAAAATGGACAATAACCATCTATCTATGGGAGCCACAATGGTGCCTTCAGTCGGCAGATTTCTCTGTAAAGAGTACCGTGATAAACAGCTTTTTATTTGTTTTAACAAAGCAGCTGAAATATGCTCATAGTTACCTCAAGAACGTACCTTAGCTATTTGCAGAATGTCAGACTGATACATTATTCATGTTTTTTTTACTTGCACAGCCCTCCTTTTCTAATTCAAGCTCAATTTAGTTCCTAAAATGTAGTTGATGGACTGTTATGATCTTTTATTAGTTGTATCTCATTGCCTACCTTTAATGAGCTTGCAGTTCATGGATAGAGAAACAGTCATGTTGCTATTTAGAATATAAATGAACTGCTTGCCTGGCCCCTTGCCATTGGCTCGGACCATTCAGGGGATGGTTTTTTTTGAGTGTGTGTGTGACTTGCAACCCCTGATGTGAGCCTACCCTGAAATGATCAGTCCGAATCCAAACAGTGTAGAAAATTGCAAGCAAAGGCAGGCACGCTTCTCCTTTGAAGCTGGAAGCCTCCCGAGCTGCTGAGGCTGCCTCTCGATCAGATGCTGGTCGCTGAGCTTGTGATTTAAGACGGTGGCCAGGTCCTTTCTGATCCCCTTCGTCCATCAGACACGCCGAGAACGTAGCAAGTGCCTTCGAGGAAATGATCGGTGTGAACAGTGTGCAAGGGACCAGCAAGGTCCGGGTGCAGAGCGGCGGGTCAGTGAGGTACCAGCGGGATGAGTTGAGACACCAGCCTCGCCGATCCAAGTCATTGAAGACCTCCTACTCATCCGAATTTTCAACTGGCCACCCTTCGTCAGGCAAGGTACGAAAGAGAAAATACAAATATCATCCTACTTACTGGAAAATGTATGTTTGAAGACAGTGAATGATTTTTACTTAACTGTTTCCTACTGTGATAGGAACATGATTAGTGCATTTGTCAATGGCATCTATTCATATCTATGCAGCATTTTCTATCTATCTATCAGTGCTGTTTCTTGACGGTGGTGTACGTCTGTTATTTTCTCTGTTAAGCTTTCTCTGTAGCTCGACTGTGACAATAAAGCACAGCCCTTCCAGTCTGGGTTAACGGCTTCTCCAACCAACTGCTGCATTTAATTTAAGGCAGAAACATGCTAGAGGTCTAATATTTAAAGGCTCTTATTTTCTGTTTGATAAATGAAGAGGCAGCACTTATAATTCATGATAGGAAAGGAATATAGCATTTCTTTGAAACATGAGGCGCCACATCTTTGTTTAAAAAATGCATTGTAGAGTAATACAGGGCATAAAGCAATGCAGCTGTGACTCGCATAACACCGAATTGATTCTCATTAGTTGGGAATCTAAATTTCCCCTTGGAAACTCTAAATTGCTGAAGAGATATATTGACTAGAGATTCTGGTTTGGATAGTTTACTGTGTGTGATGTGCATTTGTCTTTTTGGGTGTGGATGGTTTACTGTTTGGCAAATTAACCTTTCTTTTTGTGAATAATCCTGTTGGGGAAAGGTTTGGACTAAGGCCTGATTCTTTAATCCATTTCAAATGCTGCAGGCTTTATTATTGCTTACTTATAACTTGCCTTTGCACCTCCAACTGAACCTCAAAGCCTCACAGAGTTACCTGCCCAACAGGATAAGTGAATATTGTAAAGGAAATTGACAGCCCGTAGGCAGAATTTTTCTTTCTGGCTTTTCAGCCATGTCCCTGTTTCAGTCCTCTTGTGTAGTTTTATATCTCGGCATGTTTGTGTTCACCTTAATCAGACAATAAATCTCCAGCAATCTCTTGACACCTCACTTTCCTGGTGGTTTGGCAATCTGGTTAACATTTGTCCGAACCAAATCGGGTTATTTCTGCAAGAATGCCGAATGAGCAAGGCACCTTGGAGGGAGGATGACATGAAGTGTGTCTAATTGTTGGCAGATTATTTAAGGTCACAGTGTAAGTAAAGAATTTGCAGGAATAAATCTTTTACTTATAGCCAATCCCAAATCCCAAAGACCCATTTGTTTGCTTCCCTCCCTTTTCATTTTTATTTTTGCCGGGATTCAACTTCATTCCAAAATTGGGCTTAGAATGTTGCTGCTTTAAAAGGTAGATACCAAGAGTGAATTGTCATGCTTCAGGCAGTTCAAGAGTTAACTGGTAACAGATTCAGTTGAAGTTAGCAAAAAAATGTGTGTATACCAGCCCATCCCAGCAATAGACTTCGTATCGAATTTCTGGAATTTCTTCAAACAAGTCCTCAATCTTCACAGACAAAATACAACGACCTTACAACAGAGAATCATTTCTGCATTGACATGTTCAAAATGTGCCTTTCCAATTTCTTAATTAGCTACAAACAAAACTTCAAATGGATATTTCTTTTCATGAAGTGGACTTGGGGAAATACAAGATTTTCACTTTCATTTGTTGTGTTTTGTGGCCCAGTGCGACTATGTCATTTTTAAAGAAATTTTGACAAAGAAATTGTGTCTTTTAGAGAAATTAGAACTAGACAGAGGAAATCCATTGGCTTACCTTTCAATAACATTATCATTTGCAACAAATACACCGTAGCAGACCTTAAAAAAGAAACCCTTTCCCGCCTTATGATCTGTTTAATATAGTTATTGCCGTGATTTGATTTGCACAGTGCAGTAATTGATAGCACCTCAGACAACAAACACAATTAAATGACTTCTAGCTTCTGTTTTCGTTGCAGGCATTGTACAATTCGATCAAAAACGAGAAGCTGGAATGGGCAATGTAAGTACTGAAGATATTATTTTCTGCAGATGTGTCTCTTTAGAGCTATGCATTCTGAGCATCCCCTCCGTCCCTTTTCAAAGCTTTTGAAATGGGATAAGTTGTGTTTTACCTGTGACATTAACCTCTCACGCACCTGTGTAACCAGCCCAGTCTCATGACGACGGGGGTGGGGGGGAGGAATCGGGAGGTGAGACTTGATTAGTGTGCTAATCAGCATTAAGGCTGGACCTGTAGTTATTCAGCTTGTCTGTTTCTTATTTCCTTGCAGTCAGAGGAATATTCTGCTGGGCACTGACTAATACCGTTGCCTTTATTTTGGCTTGTGCTGAGGAAACGATGAACTGAGGAATGATGCCTTTTTAGTTCATGTTGGCCCTTGCATTGGGCATCGGTTGGGGTGTAAACCAAGCAGCGCACCCATACATTAACCTGATGGAGTTTCGACATCCTGATTTCACAGAGCACAGCTCACTGCACCAATCTTTCTCTGGCTTTGGAAAGACTTCTCAAAAAGTGAACATTAAGTAGCCTGTCAGTGAAAGTGCTAACTTGGTACCAATTGAGACGAGCATAGTTCACTTAGGACACTGCCCATATGCAGGCAGGATTGGTAACCTGCCGTGAGAGGATGAATGCTTTTACCCTCTCACCAGCGTCTCACATTTTCATTTTATTTTGCTCTTCCCCAATCCTGGAACTTCCAAGGGTGAAGTGAGTATTTGTCATTTTGTTAACACGGCTGGATTTTAATCATTTGAATCTTGGCTTGTCAAAATAATATCTTAGACGGGAATTCTCTGTTGGGCTTTGGCTTTTTGTGTGAATTTCCCTCAGTTGGTGGCACCCTTAGCTCTGTAGCTGGCTTTGTGTTGACTTTATACAGTGTGATCACTACTTCCTTCTCATCTACATTGTGCTTTTGATGCCCTATACCCCATTAAAACCGTTACCCTCACTCTCTCCCACACCCTGGACATCCCCTCTAGCATGGCGCTCCTCTCCTCTCCCTTAAGTCCAAGGGGCACAGACTTGATGGATAGAATAGACAGCTGGTTTTGGCCCTTCGCTGCCAGATCTGGTTGAACCATGAAAGGTGCTATCAGGCCCTGCTCTTGTTTGACAAAACTCTTCACTATTCCAGGATTATCCAAAGTTCTTGAACATGCTGTTGCCTCCCAAATTCGCCCCATCTTTCCCAGAGCTCCATGTTTGAATTCCTCTAATCAGGTTTCTGCTCCTGACATAGCACTGAAATGGCTCTTGCGAAAGTCGTAAATGGCATCTTATGTGACTATGTCAAAGGTAATCTATCCTTCCTCGTCCTTCTCGATCTGTCAGCAGCCTTTGACATGGTTCATCACACCATCCTCCTCCAATTACTCTGCACAATCTTCTAGCTAAATGGGCTTGTACTGGTCCCATTCTTATCTATCTAATTATGGCCAGAGAATCAATTGTAATGGCTCCTCTCCCCATTCTCATAGCGTCTGGTGTCCTCCGAGGATCTATCTTCGGGGCCCTCCTGAATCTCATTTACATGCCCCTCAGCGACATCATCTGAAACCATAATGTCAAACACAACAATTCCAATGTATGCTGATGAAACAAAGCTCTTCCTCACCATGGCCATTACTATCTCTAAATTGTCAGATGGCGTGTCTCATTTCCTGTACCGAATGAGCAGAAACTTCTTCCAACTAAATATTGGAAGGACTGAAACCATAGTTTTCGTTTCTCGACAGAAACTCCGCTCTTTCGCCACCGACTCACCAACTCTATCCGTCTTCCTGGCAACTATCTGAGGCCGAAACAGACCATTCGTCACCTTGGTGTCATATTTGACTCCGACATGAGCGTCTGATCCCATATCTGCACCGTCACTAAGATAATCTATTCCCACTTCCATTGCATCAACTGACTGCTCCCCACCTTAGCTCAACTGCTGCTGAAACCCTCGATGCCGCCTTTGTTACCTCTAGACATGACTAGTCCAGTGCATTCCTGGCTGGCCTCCTACATTTTGTCCTTCGTAAACTTGACATAATCCAAATTCTGCTGCCCATGACCTGACTCGCCTCGAGCCCTGTTCACCTTTGCGCTTGCTCACCTACATACAAATTAGGAGCAGGAGTAGGCCACTTAGCCCCTCGAACCTGCTCACCTACACTGGGACCCGGTTAAGCAATGACTCAATTTAAAAATTCTCATCTTTTGTTTTTAAATCCCATCACGGTCTTGCCCCTCCCTATCTCCTCAATCACTCCAGCTCCACAACCTTCTGACATATCTGCACTCCTCCAGTTCGGTACTTTTGAGCATCCCTGATTGTTAATTGCTCCACTAGTGATGGCTGTGTCGTCAGCTGCCTGGACTATAAGCTCTCGAATTCACTCCCTAAACACTCTTGGCATCTGTACCTTGTTTTCTTCCTTGAAAGCTTATCTCTTTGATCAAGCTTTTGGTCATCTTCTGGTAATATCATATGTGGTTCAGTGTCATTGTTTTTCTTACATCGCTCCTGTGAATAGCCTTGGAATGTTATATTATGTTAAAGGTGCTGTATAAATGCTACTTCTTGTTTCTCTCTTTTGGTGACATCATTAACAAGCACAGGAGTTAGTTTTCATATGTACACCGATGTCATGAAGAGATATTAATGTATATAATGTTATTGGAAATTATTTTAAATTGGACTTGTAGTAGGGTCTGTGTCTGGGTGTGCATGTGTTAATTGGATCAAAGCCAGCTATCCTGGGTGCTTTGAATTATAGTAGTTTTGAGATGTTAACAGTAACGTAAAGAGTACATTTGCATTTTGTTGATGAAACCATTCAAAGACTGGGGGGTGAATCTTGCACCTAGCTAGGAGACAAAGCAATATGTTTATATTACTAATAAAATTTATACTATGAAAGGTGTTTTATTGTTAGAAGAGGTGGAGTTCAAAGGGCCTGTTGATACAATGAGAATTACATTCAAAGGGAAGGCTAGGTATATACAGAAGAACTTTGTGTGTGGAAGTGAGAGGCGTGGGAGATCTAAGCCTGTAAGCCTATCATTGTGTCTGTGAAGGAACAAATTGAAAATAACCTAATTTTGAATTTTAAGATAAAATGTGCTTTGCCTGGTGTCTGTTTAAGTTTATGGGTTATTGTAGCCTTGGGGAAGATTACTTGGGAGTGATTAATTTGGGGATTTGTTTAATAGTTATTATGGTAGTAACTTGTAGATGTGTATGTGTCTGATACCTTGTAAAATTCATAAATGTTTAATTTAATTTATATAAAAAAACCTCTGGAGCCTTGGTGGTTTCATTTCTGAATTCAGAGTTGCATCTCAAACATACCAATTGAAAATATAGGTTATGACAGTTGTTTAAAGTTTCCCTCTGGGATTTTAAATAACTCAGCCTTTACCAACTGCTGTGTCATAACAACTAATGACATCAATTCTAGCCATTGATCCTTGTCTGCGCCGCTGGACTGTTCATCAGGTTCTAGATAAGTCAAAATGTTCTTCAGCTCAAAATCAGGGAGACTGAAGCCATCGGTCCTGGCTCCCTATGACAAACTCTCTTCCCTTGTCGCTGACCCCACCACATCCCTATCACTCCCAGGCTGAACCAGGCCATTCGCAGTCTTGGACTCCTGGTGGTCCCAGAGTTGAGCTTTAAGGAAGAGAAAAACTTGCATTTATGTATCACCTTTCACATTTTCAACATGTCAAAGTGCATCATGGCCAATTTATAACTCTTGGGGTGTTATGAGGGCAATCTCCACAGCCAAATTGTGTGGAGCAAGCCCCATATTTAAAACAAGAAATAAATGATCTGCTGTTGGTGTTCATTGAGGAGCAAATGTTGGCCAAGCCATCAAAAGAACTCTGCTGATCTTCTAGGGCAGCAGAATTTGGATGACGTCAAGTTTACCAAAGGTAGAATGTGGGAGGCCAGCCAGGAATGCATTGGACTAGTCAAGCCTAGCGGTAACAAAGGCTTTGCTGAGAGTTTCAGTAGCAGCTCTGCTAAGCTGGGGATGAGTCAGGTGATGCAATGGAGATGGGAATGGGTGGGCTTAGTCATGGTGTGGATATGGGCACATCGGAGTCATATGTAACACCAAGGTTGTAAACGGCCTGTACCAGCCAGGGAGGGTGATGGAGGTGGTGGTGAAAGAGCAGAGTTTGTGGTGAGGAAGGAAAATGTAAATGGCTTCAGGCTTTACAAAATCGAGATCTATATAAGGCCTCAATGTAAGGTAACAATAAAATACAATATGTGGCAAACACCTTCAGCACTGTGCTAAGGGTGAGCTTGAGTATATAATTTGCTGGCTCAGGAGGTTACAGTGCTCCTGGGGTACTGAAGAAAGTTGATACTTCAACCGCTATATCTGATCCATCATCGAGGCTGCTTACTTCCACTCCAACTTTGCCCGCCTCTTCCTTTTATTCAACCACTCCGCCACCCAAGCCCTTTACTACCTGCGTACCTGATAAGTCACGCTGCCCTTGCTGATGCTCCCCATCCTCAACCCTCTATAAACTCCAACTTATAGCCCTGCTACACACGTCCTGACCCAAAATAAGTTCCACTCGTCGTCATCCTTGTCTTTATTGGTTCCTTTTATGGGATGTGAGCATTGCTAGCCAAGCCAATATTTGTTGTCCATCCCTAATTGCCCTTGAACTGAGTGGCTTGCTAGAGCATTTCAGAGGGCGGTTAAGGGTCAACCACATTACTTTGTCCTGGAGTCACATGTAGACCAGACCACGTAAGCAAGCCAGATTTCCTTTCCTAAAGGGCATTAGTGAATCAGATGGGTTTTTATGACAATCAGTGATAGTTATGGTCACCATTACTGAGACTAGCTTTCAATTCCACATTATTAATTTAAATTCCACCTGCTGCCATGATGGGATTTGAACCCATGACCCCAGAGCATTAGCCTGGGCCTCCAGGTTACTAGTCCATGAAATTGCCACTACGCCACTCTCTTCAATCTACCTTTACCCCACCGTTGGTTCCCTCCCTCAACCTCTCCGACTCTTTCTTCTCAAAATCCATCTCCTTAACCCAGTTTTCTGTCTCGCCACTCTCCCTTTCTGACCTGGAGTCCATTTTACATATGTCTATATGTGAGGCATGGTTAGAATGTTTGCTTAAGCTACAGTTGTCATGTTTACAGGGTTTTGTTTATACTGTTAGTCCTGTTGGCTCTGGCATGCATATCTTGCACAAGCCAGAAGTCATTCTGATGGATTCACTATGGCCGACAGCTGGGGAAGACCCAGTTTCTACTGATTGGTACTAGTGTGGCCTGAATCTGGTAGAAAAACATCTTTAGAAGGTTGTGGGTTCAAGTCCCAAATCAACATTCAACGCGTAGCGGGTAACTTCCAGCATCAGCACATTAAATTAATTCATGAATCCCTATGCGGGCTGTTTCTGAAAGATATGATGAGGTGCTGTATAAATCCAATTTCTTTCTGTCTTTTCCAAAATGGACAAGGGTCTGAGCCCTGATTCATAAACCCTCTCGTCCACGTTGTTAATTTAGAGCTTATTGCTTTCCCAAAGCTGTGTGAACTAATACTTAGATCAGATGCTAGATGCCTTCTGACGTGATGGGAACAATTATGCTCCATTAATACACTCTCCTTGATCACTAAACTACTCATTAATCTTTAACAGACTCAAAAGCTAGACCTCTGCACAGTGAAAAGCCGCATTTGTCAGTTCTAATGGCTTTATTGAATTTTAACCAAACCTGACACAATCGCATCCGATTCTGCATTTATTTCCCAGCAGTTACATTTCCAGTTTGTGTGCTGCAGAAAACAATTCATCATTAACTTGTCAGCTTAATAATCTTAAAACCCTTCATTGAATTTTCACTGATCTTGGTTACAACATGTCCTGGTCATTGCCCAAGCAGTACCTGCCACCCAACTGTAATATTTGTCTGTAGAAAACAGATTTGCCACGTTGCATTCTTTAACTTTTCACCAAATCTGGTGTCACTTCTTTTATTAAGCTGACTGGTTTCAGGGATGAGTCTTGTGCTGGCTGGTCTGGCTTTGTTGAACTTTTCTTGAAAGACTGACCCTCACCCATTTCTCAATTGCACGTGTTGGCAGCTCGATTGTCCACCTCAGTGGCTCGTGCCTCTTAGATGGAGGAAATGGGTTTGATGGTGGTCCCAAGGGAGATTGCTGTATTCCCTTGTCCTCCCTCACCCCATAGCACCATTCATGAAGGAGACTCATTGCCCATTTTTCCTTGCCTTGCAGCATCACTTCATGCTAGTCTGCACTGAAGTCCATCTGCCGTTCTGACCAGCTCCATATTTCATTTTGCTTGCTCTGGTTCCTCAGCTGCATTCTTCAGTTTCCAGCCGTTTCCTAGTATGGTATCATCTGCAGATTTCACCCAATTTGTTACATTGCTGAGTCGAAGTTATTGATGTCAATTACGAACATGGAGCCCTGGGACATTCCACTCAGTTACCTGTCCCTTCCCCACCTGAACATTGCACCTCTAATCCTTTCTACCCTCCAGTCAATTCCTTAGTTATTGTTGTCGTTGTTGTGCAATTATAATTAATGCAGGGACTTTCTCAAGGGTCTGTGGATTGTGGGCAGAAGTTTTAGGTTGCGGGCGCATGCCCGACCTGATCGGACGTGAAACCACATGAGATGACGTTGGGCGAGCGTCCTGACCTCATCCCGTGCTCACGCGATATTTCATCCTGCGGGCCTGAACAAAAGTTGGAAGCACGCCTACCAACAATTAAGAGGCCAATTAAGGTAATTAAAGTTGCAATTGTCTTTAATTTTACGTTGCCCATCCAACCTTACGTGGACGGGCGAATCAGCCAGGCGGCCTTTGCAATTTTCTTCAAACCTCATCCACGGGGCGGGATGAGGTTTCCGTTATTAAATGAAAGAAAAATAAAAAATCTATGAACAGCGTTTTTATAATATATACATATATATGTTTAGGTGATGCTTGCCTGTTTTTATTTCCGGGTTTTAAAAACTTTATTTCATGCTTTTCAGGTCTTCAGCTGCCTGAGGTAGCTCCCTGCCTTCAGGGAGCTTTCTGTCAGCACCCACCCCCCCATTTCCGTTCCCACCCCAGCAGTGCTGTGCTTTTCAGCGCGCGTTTCATGCTGGCTGGCTGTTAATTGGCCAACCAGCGTGAAATCGCGGTCAGGGGACCGACCACGGTCAGCAGTCCTTTTCCCGGCCACTCTCGGGCCCGCCAGTTGTGCCTGCCCACCGACCTAAAAATTCAGGCCTATGTGTGTGTGCTACGAATTCATTACTCAGATCAATGAATGCGGTTGCAGTATTTACACTTTCAATCCCTAAGTAATGTTAAATTTACAGTATCTAATCCGTTGCACAGATCACTCACTGTTCTGTTGCTATGGAAATCTCCATAGCAATTAAGCAAACCTTAACCAGTGAATTTTTGCTCTCTGTCTTCAGGTATCAGCATTTGGGAAGCTTTGATATTTTCACTGCTTTCTCCCCTAACTGACGGGAGATTTGGTTTAAGTACGTGCACCCAACTATGAAGCGTCACCTCAGTAATTCGACAACTTCAGATTTTCATTGATCTTTAAAAGTCAATCCCACTGGGAAACCCATCCCGTGTTTCAGCCTGGTTTCACAAAGCTCCTCTAATCTGATTCTTAGCTGGATCCCTTTCAAAACTGAATGTACTGTGTGCCACCTGTGTGCCAGCCTGCACATATGTAGACATCTCATGTGAAAGAGCAACCTTTGTCTCTGTGAATTGGATGTGGAGAGAGTCGAGCGCCTCTGTGAACTAGGCCAGGAGCTGGGGAGCTGGACGTGAAGGGTTAACAACTGAGGTCGTTTTTGGAGATGCCGGGTAATTACAAATTCAAATTTCACTTTGATTTTCAATCTTAAGAAAGAAACTGAAAACCAAACAAATGCAAAGTATCACCTCAGGTGTTAGCACTTCAGCCAGTCCCCAGTTGGGAGATTGTGGGTTCAAACCCACTCCAAGGATTTGAGGACATAGCCTAGGCTGACACTTGAACTCAGCACTGCGGGAATGGCGCTGTCTTGCAGTTAAGACATTAAACCAAGTCTCCATCCGCCTGTCCAGGTAAACATAAAAGTTGCCGTGCACTATTTGACAACAGGGAGTTCGCCCAGTGTCCTGGCTCATTTTAATCTCTAAACTAACATTGCCAAAACAGATTAACTGATTCTTCATTTATTTGTTGCATGTGGGACTTTTCTGTGTGAAAATTGTTTACCTACATAGCAAGCGTGATTAAACTTCAACAGCGAAATGCATTGATTGTGATGTGCTATGGAGTGTTTAAGGGGAGAAATATCGATGCAGTCCCTTTCTTTTCTCCATTAGAAATGCCCCACGAAATTAGGATTTTCCCTTTCAGACTTGCAAGGACTTGATTTATTTTCTCCAGTGCTGTTGGACCTACTGCTTAAAATGCAAATCCCGCTTACCTTACTTTCTGTGCGCCATTGACTTATAATCAGCACCACAGCTGTAGGTCAGCTCTTGGCAGTTTTCTAGCTTTGGCGTGTTCCAGTACTTCTTGCTGTTAGAGGAAGCAGAGGGGCTCTAATTGGATATTTCAGCTTGAAGTGACTATCGACTGTAACTCAGAGTGGCAACTGCAGCCATCTCCCATTTCAAGGCAAACTAACGGGCTATACTGAAGCAGGACTGAGATGTACAGGCCCAACATTCACCTGTTCCACTTATCGCCCTGGCGTAAGTTGTGTTGTGTGTTTTTTCACTTGCGCCTGAATCAAAACATTGAGCCTGGGTCTACTTTCAGTTCTGCCTAATGTAAATATCTGGCTCTTCGGAGTGGACATTCCAATGAAAAGTAGAAGGTGGGACATTGTGTACAGGACCTCAGTTGTCAGCAGTTGAAGATTTCCTGCACCAAAGGCGTGCAGCTCTTCAAAGAATTTGTCAGGTGAATCTGCTTAATTTCCGAAAGTTAATGGGAAGTTCCGAGCTGCCCTTGTGAAAGGATTAGAGGTGTGATGTCCTCCCATTTCGAGGTGCAGCCTAGCAACAGCCGATTCCCAGTTTCTACACGCCTTGCTCAGCACTAGCAACTGTCCCTCCGCTTGGCTGGAAAATATCACGTAAGGTGTTTCACAAACTCATCTAGGTGCTGATGTCTGTCTTGCCCCCCACCCCCCCAGGAAAGTGTTGAAGGCTCAGAGAACAATCGTTAATGGTGAGTGTAGCTGGCCAGTCTACTGCAGGGTGGAGGGTCGTTGGGGTCGGAGGGGGACTGTATCAAGGCAGTGACTGACCCTCACCTGACACCCACCTAACTGAGCAAATTCTGTCCAGTTCCCTAACCCCAGGGGCTCTGAGGCCAACAGTATTCCTGCTGGTACAGTTGTAGTACAGTTGAGATTGAATAGCTGAGCATAAGAATAGATATGGAAGCTGGCATGTTTCTGACTGAAATGTTCAGAAGATTAGTAGCTGATCCATGAAGAAACCTATGGAAGTTTGTATAAATAGATACTAATTTTTCTCCTCAACGCGTTGGATGTCCTGATGATGAAATTTTATCTCTCAAAAACATACAAGGGGCAATTGCTTGACATTAGCCTCCAGACATGTGAGTGCAGATCAGCAAATGACTTTCAGAGTCAGTGCTCTCAGTTTTATTTTCATTAACTTTAATCTGTTTTGCGCTCTGGGGATGTGAGCCTGAACATCAAGCAAAGACTAGCAAAATTCACCTTATACTATGGGTACAGCCGCCTAGACTGCACTAGCAAACCAGAGATCATGGGCAGAATTTTACAAGTCGGCGAGCGGGGGCGGAACTCCCGACGTCACCGCGTCCAATTTTCAGGAAGGCGGGGGCGCAGCAAAATCAGGTGTGCGCCCGCCGACCTGTCAATGGCCAATCGAGGCCATTGACAGGATCAATTAAGTAATTAAAGGACCTGCCCGTCCAACCTTAAGGTTGTCGGGCAGGCCAGGAGCCCCGGCGGGAACTAGAAAAAACACAAAACCTCATCCACAGGTGGGATGAGGTTTCATGTAGGCTTTAAAAAATTTTAATAAAGATTTTGTAAAAATTACGGACATGTCCCAACTCATGTGACATTGTCACATGAGGGGACATGTAAGGGAAATTTTATTTTTCTATTTTTGTCTTTTTCACATGTGCAGCCAATCTCCCTGAGGCAGCACTTAGCCTCAGGGAGATGAGTGCGCTCTTTCGTGCGCATGCACAAGAGAACGCACTCTCGATTTTGGGATTCCCCCCCAGCCTGCACAGGGAGCGCATAGCGCTTCCGTGCGGACGTCGCGCTGGGCGGGCCTTAATTAGCCCGCCCACATAAAATGGCGCCACGCCTTCGATCGGGGGCGCCGATCGGAAGCGCGCCCGCCCATCAACTTCTCCCCCCACTCAACGGGGGGAAAATTCAGCCCCATGAGTTCACATCCGGACCTGGCCCATCCTGCAGCTTAATTCAATAGATCAGGCCCTTTGTGGGCAGCCATCGGATAAAGTGACTGTGAAAACAGCCAGATTGTTGTTAAAACCTAACTTGTTCACCAACGTCCTTCAGGGAAGGGAACCTGACACCCACGAGATGTGAATCCAGTCCCATGCTACACGGTTGATTTCCCATACGCTTGGGGCAATGAGAGATGGGCATTAAGTGGGCTTTGCCACATTCCAAGACAAATTTTAGATTATACTTCTGTGGTTCACAAGCTCCCTTGGCTTTTAAATCTGATCTCCCTCTCCAAACCCCATGGGGATTATAATGCTGGTGAAGTTGCTAGGTAAGCATTCCTTACTAAATCTCTATAAATAGCACAACTGCAGTGCGATTGTTTGCATCAGAGCCAAGTGGTTTATCTTGGAAAATATTAGTTTTGGTTTTGTTTGCTCCCTGTCACTGACTCTCCTGAACCCTTTCCCTCAGGAAACTGGTGATGATTCCACTCACCCACTTTTGAAAGGTGCATTGTTTATTATTATACGGTAAAACTCACTTGCTCATGTTCTGTACTGAAGTGCACCAGCACAGAGGAAAATTAACCTGATGCAAGTTGTGTTTTGGTGGGGGGGGGGGGGAGAAAAAAGTCTCCTACTTTGATTCATCGCTGACGTTGTGAAGAAGCGTTCATTGTATTAAAACACTTCAGGTTCTTTGTATATGCTTTTGGACATGAGGCTGTGTTTAAAAACTGCATTGCTTAGTAAGCAAGCCTCATAAATCTAGAGGGCTATTAAAATGTTTTTCTAATTCAGTTCTGTGATGTTAATCTACAGACAAAATAAAACATGCGCCTCTTGTAGCTGTCAGTTTTTCTCCCAGTCTTTAATCATTGTGTCCATTTTAACTGTGTATCTCTCTCGCTCACTGTCTCTCGCTCACTGTCTTTCGCTTGTTTGCACCCATTTTCCCTTGCTTCCTCTATTTGTCTCTGAAACCATTTCTTATTCTATTTAGTAGAGAATGAGTTAGAGACCACTGAACACAGAGAGCTGGAGCATTTGGGGTGGTTAGAAGAGGAAGTCATGCCAGGAAGAGTGGGCAATATGCCCAGAGTGGATTCTTCACAGGAAATGAGGGGGTAACTGAGAATTGTTGGTGGCACTGAATTTTTCCCCAAGAAGCTAGTTCATGGGGGTCACATTTTGAGGACCAGTAAGTAGCATTGCAAATTCACTGTAGACTGGAACCGTACAATGTTAAGCACATTTTTTCCCCTAACATTGGCACACATGGAATTGAGATAAATTGTTGGAGTAAAGGAGTTGGAGGACCCCCCTTCATCTGAACACGATGTTGGTTTGGGGCAGGTGCATATGGGGATCTAATTCAGGCAACATTATAAAGTCACACATATATGACTTGTATATATTATTCCGTTGTAGATCCTTGTGTCCACATTTAAAATGGAAACCGCCTATGTAAACTTGTCACAGAGTAATTGCACCCTCCCCACCAGTGGTGACACTATAACGCCACCATTGCAGGGATGGTTTAAATACAGAGTAACAAGTTTACATAGGGAGTTTCCACATTAAATATGGACACAGGAATTTCTGATGGAAGAGTTGTCAGGAAGCACACATATGCGTAAGACTAGATGCAAGCAGGCGCATCCTGGAGAGGAAATTTGTTTTGGCCTTTTTTGGTGTAACACAGAGATGAGTGCTGATGTCAGCCTCTTAACTGTCTGTTGAGCCTGTTGTTGAGTTTTAATAACGTATGACCCCAATTTTCTTGAACCATACTGTTTACCGGTATTCGGATTTAGGATTCACATTGGTTTCAATAACATCTGTGCAGAACAGATCGAGGAGATAGCAAAACATACCAGACCAAGCTGTGCTGTAGACATCTATGAGTCTATGACCAATATTAACCTTGTAGCAAAGGATTCCAGAATCTGGTGTGTGTGTCCACAGCCAGTAAGGAACAAGAAAGGGCCTAACCAGCTCCCTTTGATGTTCAATGACATTACCATCGCCAGAACTTTCACCATTAACGTTCAGGGGGGGTCACTATTGACCAGAGACCAGCACTTCCATGTTCTCCTTCAAGTCACACACCTTCCTGATGTGGAAATATGTCACTGTTCCTTCATCCTCGGAGAGTCAAGCTCCTGGAGTTCCTTCCCTAACAGCACTGTGGGAATAACTTCACCACAGGGACTGCAATGGTTCAAAAAGGCAGCTCACCACCGCTTTCTCAAGGGCAAGTATTGATGGCCAATAACTGCTGGCCTGGCCAGCAACACCCACATCCCATGAACAAATGGAAAGAAAATATAGTTCTAAATATAATCATCTTTCACAGTATGTGATTAACTTAATACGTGGCGGCTTAACAGAAAAGAAATATTGCCTGTTCATGTCTGAATTAAAAGCACGCAGAGCAGAGCAGGGCAGGGCAGGGCAAGCCTCTTTCATAGTGTCATTTTCTTTAAGCAATTACAGTTGGTGTGTTTTTTCTATATATAAATATCACGCTGGAATAAATGGCAAGAAGTGAATTTGACATATGTTGTACTTAAACCAGACCCATCTGGAATGTGATTGTAATGCCACTGTTTCTCATGAGTTATTTTCACTGGTGAAATAAGAGTGGAGGGGAGGCATGGTGCATAACATTAAAACAATGAAAGGCATGAATGGGACTGAAGTAACAGAGAATATGAAGTTCATCATTCACACTGGCCTTTACATCTGCAGCTTGTGGGGTGAACGGGTAAACCTCAGGGCCAGGTGGTGTCTTGCTTGGGGCCTTAATAACCTTAATAACAAGAAGAACTGCTTTTGAAAAATTTAGTCGAAAATGCAGAATCTTAAGAACTGTTACTCAAATGACAATAATAATGAGGAACAAGACCGAGAATATTTCAACCATATTTTAAAGATTTTTACAAAAAGCAGTTAATTGAATGATATTTTCTCACAAGTACAATTTTTGATAAAGTTTAAACAAAAATTTAAAATGACATTTAATTGCCATCAAAATGGTCTCAATGGATCAAGGTCAGAAGCTGCACATGAGTCCTCAATGAGTCTCAAGCGACTCTGGAGCCACAGGTTGCAGACCCCTGGTGCGGTAGGGGGTAAACACTGGCCTTCCACCTCAGGGCCTGGTGGTGTGGTGGACTAAAGCATTGGCCGGGATTTCCTGTGCCCACTGGCGTCGGGCATGTTTGGTGGCGTGAGCAGACAGTATGGCGAGAAGGCCAAAAATCGGTTTCACGACGTTGTGACACCACTTCATGATCATCCGCTCCACCCACTGATGGCGGGTTGTGTTCCCTGCCATTGGACATCGGGAACCTCATTGTAACACATCATCATTTCGTTATAAGGTCAGACCACCAGATTCATCTTCCCCCACTGGATTGTCCGCCCACATTGGCATGGAAACATGCCAGTGCAGAACACGTCTTGACAACTGTGATGTGCAGAAGTCGGGTCTTACCGTCAGGGCTTTACATCACGGACGTCCAAGGAGCAGAAGGTGCTGGAGCCTGACGGCAAAGGGACCCTGGAGGAACGTCCATGGCATGCTGGGAGGATTCTCATGGACATGGCCCTGCTGCGAAGCAGCTCACAGATGTTGAAAAGTCACCACTGATGCTCACAATGGATGATGGTCAAGGGGGTGGGAGAGGAAGGCCTAGGATCGACTGGGGAGTGGAGGTGTTGGTCGTGAGGTTGGGAGAGGGAGTACAGGGGAAAGAGGGGGTAACGGGGGGAAGATGGCAACTGGAGAGGTAGGTTTAAGGGAAGGAGTTCAGAAGGGGGAAGGAGTGCGAAGAGGGGGAGGAAGGAGTGCGGAGAGGAGATGGAGTCCCGGGGGGAGGAAGGAGTGCAGAGAGAGGGGAGGGAATCCGGGGCGAGGAAGGAGTGCAGACAGGGGAGGGAGTCCGGGGGGAGGAAGGAGTGCGGAGAAGAGAGGTAGTAAGGATGGAGGAAGGGGTAAGGAGTAAGTCTGGAGGGAGAAGTGATACTGGAGGAAGAGGTAAGGCTGGAGGAAAGAATCGGGAGGGGGGAAAGGACTAAGGGTGACGGAAGAAGTAAGGGGTGTCTGAGGGAGTCAGGACAGGGGAGGGACTAAGCGGTGGGGTGTCCGGGGGGTTCAGAGGACTAAGGGTTGCGGAAGGTGGGGGAAGAGGTTTCGGGGGGGCAGGGGTTCCAGTGGGAGAAGGGGTTCTTGGGGGAGAAGGAGTCCGGAGGGGTTGGTGTCCAGGCGAACATGCAAGGGAGGGGTCTGATGGGTCATGACTGCGTCCTGGGGAGTGAACTGAGGGTGGGTGTGGTATGAGGGAAAAGTCAGAATGACAGAGGGCAGAGTGAAGCGGTAGGGTGGGAGGGTGATGATTTTGACGGTAGCAGTAAAAGGAACGGCGAGGAAGGTTGGTGGGGACTTGGAGGCAGACACGGACTCTGGGGGTGGGGAAGGAGGAGGCCGGGGAGGTGTGTGTGGATGGGGGGGTGTGATTTTGGGGAAAGAATGGAATATACACGTTCATCTGAACATCCCCGAAGGAAAAGGGTTGTGGCTGGTAGGTCACGGAGGAGAGGTGGAAGGTCATGCCGGGGTGGGGGGGGGTCAACAGTAATGGGGTAAAGGAAATGGGTGACTGGGGGAGGGGAAAAGACGGGGGAGCGCACAAAAAAACTGAATCCAGACCATGCTGTCCAAATCAGAAGTGAACCAAGAGTCGTGGTGGGCGAGATCAGGTGCTGCATGGGGGTGTGATCGTTGGGGGGGAGCGGAGATGCAGGTCAGATAGACAACTGAAAGCGAATCCCAGCAGGCAGCACTCAACATGCTCAGGACTGAGGTGAGTTTGATAATAAGGGATCCGCGTGCGTGGGAGAGCACTTACCTGAGGCTCCGAATGGCCCTGCCACACTCACGTCTCCCTCCAGAATCACACATTGGCCAGCTGCTCCCTCTCAGTAACAGGACGATGGTGAGGGGCTCACAGACATAGGGGACATGGAGGGAGTGGACAGCCTTTGAGATTCCTGAGTGGATGACCCAGGGGTGTCCAGTTGCCGCTCCTCCTCCCTTTGGGTGCTGGGGGGTCCCGGCCTGACTCCTTGAGGGGAAGGAGCACCTGGAGGGACGTTGAGGTGCCCCGTTTCCCTCTCGCGTTGCCATTGCAGGAACTCACCGATGGCTCCCCGATGGAGTGCAGGTCTGCACACATCTCCATGTTCTGCTAGACCAGGGTCTCCATGGCGTCTGCCATCCTCCCCATGGAGACCTCCATACACGCACATGTGGGCACCACCTCATCAGAGAGCAGACGGACGCACTCCTCCGACTCACGTACCACTCTGTTGAGAGCTTCCAACAGCTCTGCGTGATGTTCCCACGCCTTCTGCTAACTCTCCAGGATGAGTTGGAAGGCCAAATCTAGAGGCTCGTCATCTGACTCAGACCTCACAGATGCCTGATCCCCAGTAGTTCTCCAAGTGCCAGGGAGCTCACACAAACCTGTCTCCTGCTGCTGTGGACATGTGTCCGTGTGGTCACCACCAGATTGTGATCCCGAGCCTGCCCTAGATCTGGGTTTAGCCGAGGTGTGTGTCTCTACGCTGGTGCAGGGTGTGGGTAAGCGCTGTGACGCGCCCTCCAGGCTGCTTATTTCCAGCTCTTCAGTGGAGGAGGTGTCCTCTTGGCTGGAGGTGAAGACGTGGATGGAGCTGAGGGACTGTCTGGCTGAGGGTGTTGGTCCCTTGGCAGAGCTCCCTGTGAACCAAAGTATAGATACGTAGTGCATGGCAGCAGAGTCAAAAACAGGAGAGAGAGCACTCATCTATGCATTGAGAGGGAGATGATGTGGTGCAGGATCCTTACGAGGGTGTTCGCCGCTGACATCACTGTCACCGCAGACACAATTCACATCCTCAGCAGTCAGTGTGTTGGCACGCTCCTCAAAGTGAGTGAGGGGCCTACTGTGGACCACTCCACCTCAGGACCTCTTCCTGCTCTTGTGAGCAGACTTCTCCTGCATGAAAACAGATGGAGTGAGAGTGAGCAGGATACATGGCACTGCGTGGAATGTTTGTGTGGTGAGCGGAGCCATAGACAGGGTGAAGACACGAGCTCAAGAGGGTATGAGCCTGATGTAGATGTGAGCGTGTGTGTGAGAGTTAGTGATGATGTCCCTTGAGGTGTGAGGGCCCTGTGGATGTGTGATGGGTTTGTGAGTGTGTGAGTTGAGAGTGATAAGAAGAGTGAATTACCCTGGCAGAACGAATGAAACATTCATTCTGTAGTGGCACTGGGTACCTGTCCTCTTTTGCGGGGCATTGGCGCTGACCACCACTGCCACCGCTTCCCATGCTGGATTAGTGAGGGTGCTGCCCATCCTGCGGCCAGAGCGGGGATAGAGGACATCATGGCCAGAGTGGGGATAGAGGACATCATGGCCAGAGCGGGGATAGAGGACATCATGGCCAGAGCGGGGATAGAGGACATCATGGCCAGAGCGAGGATAGAGGACATCATGGTGAGCCTCCACAGCTTCATTGGCTGCAAGCACTGAGAGGTGTGCACGAGGCTGGACTTTAAACATGGCGCCCAGCATGCTTAAGCGGCGAGGCCATGGAAAAGGCGTGTTTCCCGGCAATGCATAATTAATGCAGCGGGTTTGGGACGATTCGGTGTGAAAAGCCGCCATTGCAACTGGCGGGTAAAACGTAATTTTACCCGCTCTCTACTGCCCTCAGTGCAACCCTGGGACAATTGTGCCCATTGACCTTTTGCCCCAGGGCCTGGTGGTGTAGTGGGTTAACAGATTGACCTTTCACCTCAGGGCCTGAAGGTGTGGTGGGTTGACACACTGGCCTTTCATCCAGGATCCGGGTGGTAATGTGATGGAGCGGACCACCTGCCTTTTAAAGAACCCGATTATTCAGCATTCTGTTGAAATCGGATGCTGGAGCTCTCAAACCCACTCTGTCCAGCTGCAATGAGGACACCACCCTGTCTTTCTAGAACTGGGAACTATCATGTGAGCTATATGTATTAATAGTATCGTGAACACGCATAACAATGCCCACAAATACTCTCATTGCACACTGGCACACGCAAATGCACTTGCACCATCTCACACACTTGTACACACACAAACGTGCACATCCACACGTGTGTACATAAACACACCCTGTCTAAAGCCTTCAGATTTTTCCTAAAGCGTGGTGCCCAGAATTGGACACAACATTCCAGTGGAGGCCAAACCAGTATTTTATAACGGTTCATTTTGAATAGAATTGGAAGTGTGGAGGGCTTTGGCGAATGAGAAAAGACCAAGGTCTGTCTAGCTCAGCCTGTACTGTCCAGGCAGTCACAGGGTGACTAATCATACAACAGACCCAGACATAAGGTGAGGAAAAGGTGAAGAGCTTTGGGAAACTATAGGTACAAAGGCACCTGTCCCTCCCAAGCACGCTGTACTTACTACGCATCATTTCTCAAATTACTCATATTCTGAATCCCAAAATATTATTTTCGGATATAAATCTGTGTAATTTGTATTTGATTGAATCAATACTTACGGCTTCCTCTGCTCCCTGTGGAGCCTGTTTCAGAGATTTATCTATTTGCATCTGTCAAAACCCTGGACTTATATAAAAAATTCTTTCAACGCAGCTGTGTTGAGATGAGCTCGAGAAAAACATCAAAAGCTATTCCTTTGTCACACTTCTTAACAAGCTTTTGACAGAAGACGTTGGGAAAATTTCAAATGAAACGTCTGGACTTGTTATATCTACTGCAGGATCTTCAGTGACTTTAACTGATGTTTGTCAGGAGATATTGTCATTGACCCTAGCAAAGGTTCACGGGATAAGACCATTTGTAATTTCTCATGCTAGGCCGCATTCTAGTGAATCTGTGCTGTACCTTCTTTAAAACTTCAATACATTTTCCATCATGCGGAGTCCAATATTGCACACAGCCTGCACTGCACTCTCAGCTCATATTATGGTTTTATATAGGCTTCTCTTTACTACTTGTTTTTATTTTTTTATGCTTTTATTAATAAAACATAGAATTCAATATTTTTTTTTACTGCCTTATTAACCTTCGAATCCGAGAGGATTTCCAGTTTTAAAAGCCTGGAAATAAAAAGCTTGCACCAGTAAAAGTGGCCGTGAAGATGTCAGGTTGTCCATTGGTTCACTTGATGTGCGTCAGGGAAGGAAACCTTGCTCTTCTTTCTTGCTCTGGACCATGCTTGACTCCAGTCCCTCACCAGCCTGCTGACTCTTAACTGCCCTCCGAAGCCACCCAGCAAACTGCTGAGTTCTATCAAACAGGGTGACTAGGGGTTGGCATTAAATTGCCAGTCTTGCCAGCAACACCCGTATCCTAACAGTCAACACTAACATGCTGCCTTTAATGTGCTGCTTGCTTCACACCCGCAGAAGCCCTCCACACTTGCATAGCAATGAGCCTGCTTCCATTCAAGGAACATTTACTGTGGTTTTTTTTTTTAAAACCAAAATGTGTCACTTCGCACTTACTGTCTTGGAATTCCATCCCATATCCTATCTTAGATTCCTTTTGTCATGTAAGGAAGCAACTATTTCCCATTTAAATTGAAATAAAAGCAAAAAACTGCGGATGCTGGAAATCCAAAACAAAAATAAAAATACCTGGAAAAACTCAGCAGGTCTGGCAGCATCTGCGGAGAGGAACACAGTTAACGTTTCGAGTCCGTATGACTCTTCAACAGATGCTGCCAAGGAAAAATAGAAGAGAGGTGAAATATAAGCTGGTTTAAGGGGGCGGGTGGGAGAAGTAGAGCTGGATAGAGGGCCAGTGATAGGTGGAGATAACCAAAAGATGTCATAGACAAAAGGACAAAGAGGTGTTGACGGTGGTGATATTAGCTAAGAAATGTGCTAATAGGTGACATTAAGGGTAGGAAGCAGGATGAGCAATGGACAGATAGCCCTAGTGGGGGTGGGGTGGGGGGAAGGGATCGAAATAGGCTAAAAGGTAGAGATAAAACAATGGATGGAAATACATTTAAAAATAATGGAAATAGGTGGGAAAAGAAAAATCTATATAAATTATTGGAAAAAAGGGGGATCGGAAAGGGGTTGGGGATGGAGGAGAGAGTTCATGATCTAAAGTTGTTGAACTCAATATTCAGTCCAGAAGGCTGTAAAGTGCCTAGTCGGAAGATGAGGTACTGTTCCTATTTAAATTGTTTAATTTGATGTAGATTTAATTTTTATGATGAATAATGTTATTTGCACTAATTAAATAGTAAAAACACCGTTTGCCTTCCTTCCTAACACAGCCGCTGGACCTGGGATGATGTCAACTTGTGTTATATAATGTGTTTGTGGCATTCTGCCATTGACGATAATGAGAGTGCATTCAATGATTACTCAGCTAAAAAGCTTGTTGGCTCCTGGATTCTTCAATGAGATGAAAAACTCTTTTCGCAATACCCAGAGGCTCATTAATATGAAAACCAGAAAAATAACATTAAAAGCTGCATGTTTTTCTTTAGTCTTTTTATCAAATCATAAACTGCCTTTTAAATTTCAAGATATTACCGAAATGTGCTTCATAATCCTTCTGGTAATATGGAATGTGGTACATGCAGCAGCGGGACCCAGTTCTGTTTAGCCCTGGAGCACTATCCAATCTACCGTATCACAATGTGCTGTGCTAATCAGTAAACATTGTCAATCCAAATAAATGTATCTTCTGTACTTTCTGATGACTTTTTCTAGTGTAAGTTTATGATATCCACATAGTTTAAACTTGTCACACTGGCACAGCATGGCCTCCCACTGCAGTGGCACAGGTAGTTTAGTGGAGGCAATTCGAAAGAAAGGAAACAAACTTGCATTTCTATAGCGCCTTTCACGACCTCAGATGTCCAGTGTTGACAAGATTTCATAGGAAGCTTCCATTATAAATACGGGCACAGGACTTTATATGAGAAATATAAAAATATAGACAAAATGCGCAACTTGAAAATGGCAATTCAATTTTGTTTGGATACCTCTGTCAAATTATTCTCTGCTCCTCTAGCCTCCATGTTTCACCTGGCCCACACTCCTCATGTGCAATGCCATTGATCATTGGCTAGTGTGCAGACAAATATACAGAAGCCAAATGCTAGCCAAGTGAGCCAGCTTTTTAATTAGAACATTTATTTTAATCAAGGGAAAGATCGCAGATAAATATGTAGTTTAACAGTCACAGCTCCATATAATTCTTCATTTCCAGTTGAGCTGGGCATGTTGGCTGTATCTGAAAGTTGGAACATTGAAGTCTGTTCTACCCAAAAGTCTAACATTGGAATCAAAGGGTCAAAGTAGCCCTGAGGGTGTATACATTAATAATGTGAACCTGCTGATCTTCTAGCTGCTTGGGAAATATCACTTTATAAATATGAGGTGACTGCTAATAGCAGAGCATTGATACAGCACCTGCTATTATTTGTTTTGTATTGATGGTTTAAATGGCCTAACTCCTTCCCTTAAAATAGCTAATTGGAACGTGGGCACCCGGATACGGTAGGCTATCATATTTGACAAAAGTTTGGCTTCACTTGCAATCAGTGAATAATAACTTTTAAATATGCTGTATCCATGACTCCTTGCTGCTAAAACTGCTGTCCGCCAACGACAAAGTTAAGATCTGTGAAGAGCTTTGTGACCCATTTGATTAGAGTGTACACACATCGCAGCATTGCTGCTTTCTTTGAAGAATGAAGATTCCCCCAAGCCCAAGGGCATCGACATTTGAGTGTCTCAGTCCACTATGATTTCCCTATCGGCAGGTTGTTGTAATGTGATTCAGACCATGTGAAGAACCAATGTTATAATTCCCATGATGTGATTTTTCCCCCTCCCCTTTTTCTTCCAGAAATGAAGAAGAGTTGAGAAAATCTCTCTCCGAGCTTGCTAATGACAAGACAGATAATGCTGGATCCAAGGCCAACAATCGTATTGGATCTAGTACTAATCCATTTCTCGACATTCCACAGGATCCCAATGCTAAAACATACAAAACTGGCTTCCTCTCACGGAAAATTCATGCAGATATGGATGGAAAGAAAAGTGAGTCTTGACCAGTGGACACTTACCTCTTTCTCATCCTCCTCTCTCTTTAAATCGGCATTAAGATTGACCAATTTAAGATTGTCAGCCGAGCTTGCAATGTGGTGCCTTTGCGTGTACTGGAAGCTACGTATATTAATACACAGGGCCCTGTTCTTTGCAGACTGAAAGAACATGTACACACATTGTGCCTGTTTCAGCTAAACAAAATAAGTGACAGCCATTTGCTGACTTATTCCTCAGGGCAATGCCTTGACCAGTCAGGGTCAAAGCTGCCTGGTTTAAATTTCAAACAATGCTTGGCAGTTAACTGTCAGTCACCATCAGTGGTGCTTTCTCCATGGCAACGCGACTTGACAACCAATCAGCACTGTCTTCACATGCAGTATAAATTGTTGTTTTCCCCCCTTATATTGGTATTCTTGCAAGTGCCCTGATGAGTTCCAGACGAAAAGCTTAGACATGTCTCTTTTTCAGCAACACTCACATTCTGCACTACCAAACAACTAAATTGGGATTGCTTGTTACTGGTTGATTTCTTTCCTTACTTGAGTGAAAAATTGTGAGGGAACGGGGTCAAAGTTGTTTAGCCTGCGGATTTCAAAGCCCTTGCAGGGCTGATTCATGGTTGCCCAAGAAGGTGGTCGTTTCTGCAAGGTGACACTAGTTAGAATCATAGAGCTGTGCAACATGGAAGAAGGCCATTCAGCCCATCCTGCCTGTGCCAGCTCTTTGAAGAAGCTATCCAATTAATCCCAAGTCCTCTGCCGTATCACCATAGTCTTGAAAATTTTCCACTTCAAATATTTAACCAATTCCTTTTTGCAAGCTCCTATCGAATTTGCTTCCACCACCCCTTTAAAGCAGTGCATTCAAAATTGTCATAATTCACTGTGTGAAACAATTTTTCTTCATCTCCCCTTGTAGATCTGTTTCTTTAGGTTACCAGCCCTCCTAGTTTTATCCCCTTTTCATAGGTTGCAGAAGGAGACAGGCTGTTGTGATCATGAACCAACCCTAGCCCAGTTTGGCATTCTGGCCAAAAAGGCAAAGTTACATTTGAATAAGATTTGAGACTTTGAGCTTGTGCCATTGAATAGCAGTTTAGTGCTTTCCCCATAGAACATCTAGGCTTAGAATATGTTAAAATAAGTCTTTGTTATCTACAAGAAATAAATTGCTTCAAATTTCATGAACGACTAATTTCTCCCACTGTTTGCTATAACATTGCCATTTAGAAATTACTTTAATACTGTCTGTTAAAGCAGAAACCTTTAAGAGAGTTTTTTGGCTTCAATTAAAAGATTGTCCATGGTCATTGTTATCTTTTGAGATATAACCTGAAAATGGAGACAGCGTTATTGTGAGGATGAGGCCCAATTTCCAGAAAGGTAACAGTTCCAGAAAGTTCCTTGCTGAACCCCAAATTGCCTTTGTGATGTTCTCTAGCACACACTATTTTTGGCTGAGGAAGTGGAATTAACAACAGGGATTTGATTTTGAAGGATCTGTCCCCAGTAATAATATGTCCACAAGAAACAAAGTTGACATTCTGTTGTACAAGGTCCTTAATCATACTTCATGAAATGAAATCACATCCAGCAATAATTCCACTGTAATGTGCCTGTCACATATTGACGCCCCTCTTAGTTTGGATATTGGTACAATACATGTGACTATACAATTGAGGTGTGGGAATATTAATGTGGATTTATCAGAGAGGAATAGCTCTTCTGTATAGAACCACTGTAACCTACATAATGCTGTAACGGGGGAGATGGTAGCATAGTGGTAATGTCACTGGACTAGTAATCCAGAGGACCAGGTTAATTCTCTGGTGACGTGGATTCACATCCTACCATGGCAGCTGGTGGAATTTAAATTCAATTAATAAATCAGGAATATAAAGCTAGTCTCAGTCGTGGTGGCCATTAAACTATTGCTGATTATTGTAAAAACCCATCTGGCTCCCTGATGTCCTTTAGAGCCACTCCAGCTTACTTGTGACTCCAGATCCACAGCAATGTGATTGACACTTAACTGCGCCCTGAAATGACTGAGCAAACCACTCAGTTCAAGGGCATTAGGGATGGTCAACAAATGCTGTCCTTGCCAGCGATGCCCACATATATTAAAAAACAAACCTCTGCACTGGGAAACACATTTCACTGCTCTCGAAAAGGGAAATTCATTTGTTTCTGCAGTTGGCTTATCTCAATTTCGAATGAACACACAAGCAAAGAAACCCGGGAAAGTCACTTGGCCCGTGATTCAAGAGAATGGTTTTCCAAACAGCCAACGGACAATCCCCATTGGTCATTCCTTCTCCTATCCCAGCACCATTACCACTCCTTGCCCACTTCCATCTGCACTCCACTTCCACTTCCACCCCTGACTCTCTGCTTTGGGCAGCAACAGAATTGTTCAGGTCTGGTTAACAAACAGCCATTTTATCTTCTGAGCGTTGAATTGAGATGTAAAGCTGCTACCACAAAATTTAAACAGGTTTCATAAATTTCAGCACCACTTTTCCCAAGTCGTGGGTCAGGTATAACAAGCCACTGATTAATTGTACAATGCTCAGCACTGACCCACAGATTGGACAGTCCTCCTCACAGCCAGTGTCCTGAGGAGGTGATTGGCGACTGTGGTAGATAACTTTGGTTAGCTGTTAACCCATTCCGTGCTTTTTAACAACACATCGTTGATGGGAAATCGATATTTTTTTGTATTATTGTTATCAGATCAAATCCCAAAAGCTCCACACACACACACACACACACACACACACAGCCTTACAGATTTGAGGTAATCTCACTGAATGCAACTTTTGGCCATCTGAATGCTTAATGAATGACGTTCTGGGTGTATTGAGGTGGCAGATCCTGCTGTTCAAAGACCTCCTTGAAGCGCTGCTGATTGCCTTTAAAGGGAAGCTGTCCATGAATTTTTTAAATATGGCAGTAGCGATCTACAGATGCAGAAAAGCATGAGTTCACAGGCTGTTGTGGAGGGGCTTTTGCAGAAAGCCCTTGTTTTGCATATATTGACTCCACTTCAAAATTCTGAATTGGTTGTGAAGTGCTTTGAGACATCCTGAGGACATTTGGAGGTCAGACTCATCCAGTCGTCTAGTCTACCCATCCCTATTTTCTAAAATGATATCCATGTGCTATTATCCCTGAGTATGAAAATTAATACCAGGTAATTTTGTTTGTATTGAATATCAAAGGTCTGTTCTTGTTTATAAATGGCCCTTAATCTATGCAATCAACTTGAATTGGCAATGGATATGTAAAAACCTAGTACACAAAAAAATTAAAGGCGCACTTTACAAAATGGATAAGTGGGATTAATTTAGAGAATTACATTTATAATCCCTTGGTTAAGGATTTTAAGAGTGTGTCCAGCTGTGCACGTATGCATGGCATTTGGAAATCAACTCAATAATTACAACCAAATGCCGACCACATACGCTGCTATCATTCACCTCGTTGGTGAAGTTGTTTTTGCAGTTGCATGCTTTGTTAGCTATTTGTCAGAAGTGCAGTCCTGAATGCACATTTTCACAATGTGGGCACCTTTTCCTAGAATACTTGTTTAAGTCATTCTCAAATCATGCATTTCCATACTCTGCTTTCTCTGCAGCGGTTTTGGGACAATTCCTGCAAAGGACTGTCACCTACTTGAGCACATCCTGGTTATGCTGGCAAAGCTAAAGCAATGTAATCTGTATTGATTGTGGAACATCCTCCTCTGTCTGATTCTTACATCTGTTTCATTTCTCTCGTTGCAGCTCCCAGAGGCAAAAGGGGCTGGAAGACATTTTATGCTGTGCTGAAAGGCATGATCCTGTATTTGCAGAAGGTAATTCAAACAGTCAGCTATGTACTTTCTTTCAGTCCTATGGCGACATCGTTGCCTGAAATTCAATTGCAGAATGGTACTCTGTAAACGTGAAGTGACTTCATCGTCAATGATTAACAAGGTAATGAAGCAACTGCAAGGGATATCCTGGTTCATGGTGTCTGTCTTGATACTGCTGGTGATAGATCAGAAAAGCAACAAAAGTCAAAAAGAACTGCCCCATCCCAATTTTATGGTGTGTTCAAATAACAGATTAACAGAGCTAATTCAATCTGACCTTTGGATTTAAATGGCCATTATTCACTGCTCCATCACCCCCTTTGTGACCTTTACAATATCTGATTTCCCTCCCTTGTGCAATTAACCAACTTGTAATGGTGTTGAGCTATCTCTCTAATCCGTAACATCATGCATTTAGTGGTTATGAAGAGAATGCGGATGTTTCCATTACTTCATACTGTTGGCCTGCTTGAGTTTTTAACTCTGTAAAGTGCTTAACTTTCTTTTTTAAAGGAAAGAGAATGACGAGGAGTGTTTTCAAGTCTCATCTCTGATGGCTGGCACAGTCTTCAACATATGCTTCGTACTAATTTTATAAAGACGTTAATGTCATCATAAATCAATAATAGACTGAACAAATTCTTCTGGAAATGAAAGAAGCACTTGACAATGGCACTTCTCAACTGGAAAGTAATGGTCCGTTGACAAAGAATAATCATTGCCGCGGGCAGTGCATCAGTTGATTACCTTGAGGAGCCAGCCAATTTAAATGGGATTAGCTGAGAAAGGGGAAGCCGGTGTCCGATGCATTGACATTATCTCCTTTATCTTGGAAATGTTTTCAATTTAAATCTTGGGTTCAAAGTTAGCAAATGTTCATTATCTGGACTGCGGCTATTCTCGGTCAAGCTAAGTTATGTCAACTCGAGCTTCTAAATGGCATTAGAGCACCGGTTTCAGAATATTCTCTGTTGGGAGAGATCTTGTCTGTTTTGGTTTGGATAATTGAGAGGACAATCTTTCCCATTTTGTTTTCCCCTCCCCCATCCTTTCTTGACTTTGCAAGACCCCTCACCCAAGACATGCATGTTGTCCCCCTCCAGGGAACACTAAATCTCATAACCAATGCCTAATGTATTTCCAAAAGTAATGAAAGCAAACTAGCCAAAAAATACATTCTAGATTATAAAATGCAATTCTTAAGAGGTGAATTTAGACCATATATAATATAAAAACAATAAATGCTGGAAAAACTCAGCAGATCTGGCGGCATCTATGGAGAGAGAAACAGAGTTAACATTTCGAGTCCGTACGACTCTTCTTCAGATCTAAAGCTCTGATTCAGATTTCAGAATTTCAGCATCCGCAGTATTTTGCTTTCATGAAATTGGACCATGTTGTGTCCAATCTTTGGACCTAGTACAGAGGCAAAAAGAACCAATTTTGAGGAGTTATATCCCATTCCCAAATGGCAGCTCATAAACATCCAGCACCATATTGGCTCAGATGATATATGGGCATCCGTGGTGGCCAGCCTAAACAGATGTTGGGAGCCCTTTGCATATGTTAATAAGGGGCCTAATACCAGTTCATCACCTAGATCCAAAATTCGGGAGAACTCAGTGGAGAATGCGCCGAGCACACTGTTCTCTGTCTCTTATGTTCTTCTGCTGTCTAACCAGGAGGTCATAATGTAATTGAATGGTGAAGTAGGCTTGAAGGGCTGCGTGGTCTAGTCCTGTTCCTAATTTAGTGAAATGTGTATTTGCTGACTAGAATGATAGTTATGAGTAAAGGATATGGCTTGCATGTGAAACAGCAAGTGCCCTTTGAGGCCACAACCTAAATGGTACATTTTTGAATGTTAACTTGCCTTAATGGGGAGCCAGTTGCTCAGCCACATTTTGGTAGCCAAATGGCACATAGTGTTTTACATGATGTTCCTATCATTGCAAATGAGCACAACTTCTGATTTACCATGAACGTCATAGAACTATTTTAATAATGATGCGAAGACTTCATCCATCCTTATAGGTCATTATTGAGTTCAAAATGAAGAATTTCATAAGAGTTTCATTAACTTAGCTTGTTTTCCCTTAAGGCACTAAGGTCATGTGGTGGTCTATCTGGTAGGCTAGCTACGGATAAATTATTTCCCTTGGTGGGGTTTCCAGAACAAGGGGACGCAATCTTAAAATTAGAGCAAGGCCATTTAAGAGTGGAATCAGGGACACTTGTTTTCACATTGGGAATCTGGAACACTCACCAAAAGGCGGTAGGTGCTGACTCAGTTGGAGGTTTCAGACTGAGATCGATAGATTTTAGTGGGGGAAAAATATGGATATGGAGTTGCGGTCATGATCTAATTAAATGGCGGAGCAGGCTTGAGGGGCTGAATGGCCTAGTCCTCTTCCTAACTTCGTGAAATCCACTGATGAAGCAAAGTGTCTGCTGAGTGGGATGGTAGTCATGAGCAAAAGGTACGACTTGCATGCGAAACAACAGCCTGGACATTTAAATGCCCTGCATTGGCTGGAATCTTCCATTCTGGAGTCTAAGTTCTGTAGCGGGAGCAGAATAGGAGTGATTTCCGCTGGCGGGGTGGGGGGGTGGTGGGTGGAATGTGTGCAGGTTGGCTGACCACGCACAATCTTGCGCTGGCTTTCTCATTTCCTATGCACCGGTGCGGAGCACAGCAAATCTCGTGGTGGAGGCAGGCTGGAAGTTACCTTATGGAAGGTCGGGGCACCATATTCGAAGGGCACCCAGACAGCCCGCACTATCACTTCCTCCTTTGCCCGGCCACTGCTCCGCCCTTCCCATGCTAGCATAGGCTAGCATTTACAGACCCCACCCTCCCCCTAAGAGGACCATGCAGTGGCAACTCACTGTTAACCATGGAAGAAGTCTGTCTTGTCAGGTGCACACCACTTTACGTGCCAGTCGTAAAACTGAACGTTCTAATTTCTCACTGGCGGGGAACTTAATTTGGAGGGGGAACTTATTTCTGGCGAGCTGGCCTTTTTAATGAGCATGCTAATACATTCAAAAGAGCGTCCCAACATAGGTCATCAGGAAGCTCCACCCTAACCTGCCTTCAAAGTCCCAAAAGAATAATTGCTAAAGCTCACCCCGCCTCAGGATACTGATTTTTGGCTTCACACCAATTTAAGTTCCCCCCGCCCACCAGGCTTGCTGCTGCTGGCGGGATCAGAAGAATCTGCCCGTTATTTTTTTCCCCTCGCCCATATTTGTATTTTTATTAAAGCGATCATGGGCGGAATTGTCCCAGATTTGCACTGAGTGCGGTAGCGTTTTACCCGCCGCTTGCGATGGGCAGGTTTTCACGTTGTATCGTCCCAAACCCGCTGCATTTGTTGCGCATTCCCGGAAGACATGCCGTGTAGATGGCGGGCGGGTCTCCTTTGCCCGCCACGCCATCACCCCGCCGCTTCATCAAGCCAGGCGCCACATTTAAGGTCCAGGTGCACGTACACATCTCAGTGCTTCCAGCCCACGATCACTGTCCAGGGTGGCTGTCCATGAAAGGCAAAAAAGACTGCAGCCCCCAGGTTTAGTGACACATCACTGGAACACCTTTTGGATGCCGTGGATGGCTGCAGCAATGTCCCCTACCCCCCGCCCTGGCCACAGGATGGGCAGCGGCGTGACCAACCAGGCTTGGGAGGTGGGGGCAGTGGTGATCAGTGCCAATGCTACACAGAAGAGGTTGGCCATCCAATGCAGATAGAGGATGAATGATCTCATCCGTGCAGCCAGGTTAAGGCAACCATCTCATCACTCTAAACTCACACACTCAAGCCCATCACACACTCACTGGCATCTCACTCACTGCCAGCTCAAGGGACATCACCACTCACTCTCTCACACACACCCTCACATTTCCATCTGACCTCATCTCCTCTAGAGACTGACTACACAGCCTTCACCATCTTGAGGCCACTTGTACAGATCAACATTTGCCCCCACACACACACCCTGAGGTACCCTCCTTTCCCCAATATAGCCCTCGCCCTGCAGCCTCTTCCCTTGCCTGAGGCCACTTCTGCCCCTTCGCCAAGCAAGCCCTAGCCCTGCAGCCATTGAAAAGCCACCCCCATATGGCTGGTCTGGTAGGTAAAGACCTACCCATGAGCCCCCCACTAAAAGTGATGTGGTCCTGTCTTTGAAGCCTGGTGCTGATGACTGCGGGTGCTGCCCGAAGCAAGGTAGGCAAACAAACCTTGAAGCCCCGAGTGAAGTGCAGCCCATCAGGTGCACGTCACTTATTGCTGTTGTGAAACACGTCGGCGTGTTTTCCTGCTGACATGGGCGGATGATCCAGCAAGAGTGGGGGGGGAGGGGGTGGGGTAGGGGGGACGATTCCAATTGGCTGGCCTAATAATGATATGCTGATGTATTACAATGAGGCTCCTGACGTCTGATGGCGGGAAACGTGGCTCATCATTGGTAGGCCTCAGCCAGATCCTCACGCCGTCGTGAAACCGATGGCGCCATATTGTCCACTCACGCCATCGAGCTGTCCAGACGCCAGTGGGCACGGAAAATCCAGGCCCATGAGCTGTTTCCACGTAAATCTTTGCCGACCGGCGATAAACCCACCCTGAGGTCTGGGAAGAAAACAAAAAGCGGATTTAGGGAAGGAATCATTTGTGCAAATAAAATGTGGAGTAAGGGGAAACTTAACTGTTTTATAACAAAAATAATAATTTGCAGCAGATTTCTCTTTTCCATGTGTCCGGTAACTTCCGCGGGCGCAAGCAGAAAAATTCTTGACAATGCGTTTGAGACCCATAAATAATAAACCCAAGTATGTGTCTAGAATCATGGAGCTAAATGGACTACTTCCTGTTCCTTTCAAATTCTCTTCCCAAAAAAAAAATCACTTCCTCTTGTGCACTTTGCTTCCTGTTCGGAGTGTGTCTATAGGCCATTCTAACAGGTTGGGCATCACAACAAAGACTGATCCTACCCTCACCTGTCATCCACATTGCATTTTCCAACAGGGTAGTGATCGGGAACACTGACTAATTGTTCTTTCCCCACCCCCCGCCCCAACACACCCTGCCCCAACACCCCATCTTCATTAGCACAGGGATGGTGAGTCCAATAGTTAAATCCCAATTATTAATCCAGCACTGATCAAAGATTAATCGACAGACGCTTTCAGCATGCAACACTCCTTAGAAAACCTGAGCGCTAACTTTGCCACTGAGCTTCATTGAGACCTGCAATTGCTTCTAATGAAAAATCAAAGTTTAGGTTGAAGCAAAGTTTTGAAAAGCGAGAAATCATTCAAATCGTAAGAGTGGATCGATAAGACACACAAGTTAAATTGTTTAAATTTTTAGCAGTGTGAAAGTAATGATGTCAAACTATTAAGTGTTAAAAATCCAATTGCAGATACAGAGTCTAACATAAGTGTGTGATCCTGTTAATTCTGTTATTCAGTTGCTGCGCTGAAATAGTTCAGGGCTGGTGTTTGTATTCCTTTAAACCCATTTATATCTAAACGCAATATAAATAGTTTGTATTACGCACCAGGCAATGTCATGCATAGATTCTAATAGTGCAGCTGACTCTGACAGTACATGTCGGCTTCATTTTACGAATCAAATTTGCACAAGACTTCGCTGGGTATGTAGTACAATATCAGTCAGTATAGTAATGGTACAGCATGGTGCACTGGCATGACAGGCTGTGCAGCAGATTGGTGGGCAAGCGTGCAAGGTGCACGTTGGCACCTGTGGCAAGTTTCAGTTTTCAGTAGGGAACATATGGAGGAAAGCCAAAACAACCCACAGAGAGATGATGTAAATCAGTGAGTTTCCACTGTTGCTTGCCAGCCTATTCTGGTGCTCAGGAACATGGGAAAAGAAATAGTCCATTCAGCCCCCTGAGCCTGCTCTGCTATTCATTTAGATCATGGCTGACCTGACCTAGACCTCAACTCTATTTACCCATCGTTCCTCCTTTTCCCCTCATACCCCTCACCTAGCAAAACATTCGTCGATCTTGGTCTCGAAAGCTCCACATTGTCCTAGAATGTACAGCCTTGCAGGAGGAGTGTGTTCCAGTTTTCACCACCTTCTGCAAAAGAATTGCTTCATCATTTCACTTCTAATTGGTCTGTCTCTAATTTTAAGATTATGCCCTCTCCTGGATTCCCCCTGCCAGAGGAAATAAGGGGAAGGGTTTTCTGTTTGGGATTGGGTGCATTCACCATCCAAATAAAATGGCCACAGCTGCCATTTCACCCTGGTGCCTCTCCAAAGAGTGGCTTGCAACTGCAGACACGCCTAGGAAGGTATGGTGACTGCTGGAGGCATGGGGGGGTCTCAGAGTGGTGCTGGCTTTACCCCCTGATCTGCCCCTGGGAGGCCACCTCCAGTCAACTGCTGTGCTCCCAACGCAGTGGGAGCCTACAGATAGACTGGAAAATTCCAGCTAGCCTCTTGTCAATAGCCTTAATTGACCTCTTAATTCATTTAACAAGCTGCCCGCCGCTTGTGGGCGGGTAGCCATCCCATGTCTGATCCGACCCGGAAAATGGCTGCGATTGGGGCCATAATGGGGAACAACCACACTGGCTGGTGTCAGGAAATTCCGCACCTGCCCACCTCCCTTCGCAACCCCATCTCGGCACTAAAATCCTGACCCGTACTTTTGTATTTGCCTCATCAACCCACTTTTTCTTTGAAACACCTTGTTCAATTCATGACCACCTACAACTCACCAAGGCTCCTTCGACAGCTTCTTCAAAACCCATGACATCGACTATCTAGAAGGGCATGGGTGCCAGATGCATGGGAACTCCATCACCTGGAAATTCCCCTCTTAGCCACATACACCATCCTGACTTGGAAATATATCGCCGTCCCTTCACTGTCACTGGGCCAAAAACCTGGAACTCCCTCCCTAACAGTACTGTGGGTGTACCTACACCACAGGGACTGCAGCTGTTCAAGAAGGCAGCCCACCACCACCTTCTCAAGGACAATTAGGGGTGGGCAACAAATGTTGGCTTAGCCCACATCCTGTGAAAGAATATATATAAAAAAAGGAAACTTGAATCCTCTTGTTTGGCTGAACAGTTTAGTATTCTAGTCATTGTATTCATTGCTGCTCCAGAGTGACATGTTGAGCACCTGATAGTGCTGTCCTAAAGAGCATTCTTTGAACTTGGCTATTTTAGCACCATTCATGGAGTATGTGCGCTTTCCATTTTGCTTTCCATCTTGCAGTACTTTAATGTTGTCCATCCTAAATTTCATCTGCCACGGTCCCATCTTTACATTTTGGTTGGTTCATTTTGAAGTTTTCAGGCAGTCTCCTCATATACAACAGGCCATCTCACTTTGGTATCATCTGCAAATTTGCCTGGTTATGCAAAGTTTCTGTGTGGCAAGTATTTGTAATGATAGGGGCCCCCAACTCTAAACTTTTGGAGACTACCCCCAGCTAATATAAGCCCTGCGTAATTTTAAATCTCCCCTTGCCTTTCCCTTCCCTGAGCAGAACAGTCTCAGCTTCTCTAGTCTCTCCACATAGCTAAAGGCCCTCATCCCTGCTACCGTTCTAGTAAATCTCTACCCCAAGGCCTGATGTCCTTCCGGAAGTGTGGTACCTAATACTCCAGCTGAGTTCCAACCAATTTATAAAAGTTTACCATAATGTCCTTGCTTTTCTAATCTATGCTTCTATAAAGCCAAGAATTGTAACTGCTTCCTTACCAGCCTTATTGACGTATCACACCTCCTCTGTATATGGACCTCAAGATCTCTGTTCCTGCATCCCCTTTAAAATTGTGCCTCAGATGACATCCTACGCTCAGGTATGGAATGAACTGAGGCTCCATGAGGCTTCCTGTGCAATAAGAGAAGTGAACTGCAGTATTGGCAGTACCTGGCAGAATTGTGGGTTTGCCAGTGTTTTACTACTGAACGTGCGTATATTGTATCTAGCAGCATTCGAGATCATTATGAAAGATTCCTACCACCATTTCACTGTAGCAATCACTTTGCCGTGTCAATTGTATATTAACTGGCCAAGTCTTGGATTATCGAAAAACATTTTACAGGCAATCTCACATATTTATTTTTCTAATGGCTGCGTGGGAATCAGTATCATTTACTTTTTGTGGTGCTGGGTGCAGAGAGATGGAATGGCAATGAAGTTGAACAGGGTATGTGGGAGTGCTTCAGTGGTAATTTATTAGCTTCAAGGCTGTCGACATATGATTGATTTGCAGAACATTCTGGTAGCATCTGCTGCTTAAAAAATTTCACTGTCTGGTCCCAGGGCAGGAATTGTTTATCTTGTTGACATTCAGGGCCATTAAAGTTGATTAAAACTGTTGTTCACCAAATAGAAGATAGATAGTACAGTGCTTAAATGATGGTTTTGCACTAACTAGACTATGGGAAAAATGTCATATTTCTAATATAGAAGACATCTGGATTTGCTCGAATCGTATTAATTATTGACGTAACAAATTCTGCATTTGAGTTATTTTCTCTGGAGGGATAGAGCAGCCTGTATATGTTTTTATATGTTATTTAGTGAGCTTGGCTGTTTTTTCCCCCCCCTGGCATGTGCGAGTGACTTGGGATCATACACCATTGGCAATGAATCCAAGACAATAGAGTTATTTTATTTTATTACACGTTGAGCTTTTCCCACTGTAAAAATAAGTTGTAATCGTGCAGTTTATGCCATGCAGGCCTATTGAAGAGGTTATTGTTTCTGGAGTTACGTGGAAATAAACTTGACAGTTGCTTCCAGCTCCTATGTTTCCATGAGGCAGCAGAGAGTGCCGGGTGTTCATGCCTTTAGTGTGAAGCCTTTGGCAAGATACCACATGGGAGATTATTGGAGAAGGCTCCGTGGTACGGAGTACGGAGGAGGATAGCACACCAGATTACAAACTGGTGAGAATGTAGTAAACAGAAGTTAAGGACCAGGAGTTTACCTGGCTCGATCGGACGCACAGCCGACCTGACCTCGCGTGAGAAAACGTCGGCCGCGCATCCCGAATTCTTCGTGCCGTCGCGCCATATCATGGTCGGCGGGTGCACGTGGGAGTCGGAAGTGGCCATTAAAAAGGCAATTATTTAGAATTTGACGTGGCCTGTGCAATTTTGCAGTCAGCGCACTGGCTACATGGCCAGGCGGCCATCCCATTTTTCATGCAAACTCAGTCCAGGGCGCGATGAAAGGCGACCAGAGCCGTGGCTCTCTGCGTAGGTAGGAGTTTAGGTGAGAGTTGGTTGTAGGTGCTTGTTGGACAGTTTATTGCCTTTTCTGTGTTTTCTGGAGGACTCTTTGGCTCACAAGCTTTCTCAGAGGCTTTCGGCCAAGTTCACCCTTCAGGGCACTCTCCTGTGTCATCTGTATTCCAGGAAAAGGAGCTGTCTAGTCAGCTGGAGGGACCTCCTCGGAGGAGGAGAGGGCCAAAGGGAGAGGAGGGCTGGTGTTCACAGGCAGCGTTCCAGAGAGTGACCTGTGGAAAGGGAGGCGCAGCCACATGGGCCAGCAGGAAGTCCAAGGCGGAAGGGTCCGGAGAAGACACTCTTATCCTGCATGGAGAGTCCACAGGCAGCGCTCCAGCTACCTGGACATGTCGGAGATCCAGTGCCGAAGGAGGCGCTGCCTCTCTAGGGAGTCTGTGACCTCCATATGCCATTTAATTGGCCCAAGATCACCTCAATCCGTGGCCACCCAATGCCAGTGGCCCTGACCTTTTTCATTTCCGGTTCTTTCCAAGGGTCAGCGGGTGATCTATGTGGTGCCTCCCAATTTGCTGCCCTCAGCTGCGTCAAGCTGGTCACTGATACTTTGTTCAGACGGGTGATGAACTTCATTTGTTTCCGGACCGATGGTGCCTGCCAGGCTGAGTGAGCCAGAGGCTCCACTGCAATTGCTAACTTCCCCTGCATGTAGGTGCCATAGGCTGCGCTCATGTGGCCATAAAGGTGGCAGTGGGTGAGCCGGGTCAACAGAAAGGGCTTCCACTCCATCAATGTCCAGATTGTGTGCGACCACAAGACACCGATTTTGCAGGTCTGTGCCAGGTACCCGGGCAGCCCCTGTGATGTGTACATACATCTTGTGGCACTCTCGGGTGCCAAGGCTCTTCGTCGCTCCAGCTTGGTTGGATGGTTGGCTCCTGGATGACAAAGGCCATTCGCTGAAAAGGTGGCTCATGACGCCACTCCCGACACCCAACGACAGAGGCGGGAGAGAGGTACAATAGAAGTCATGCCTCTAAAAGGGCGGTAATTGAGAGGACCGATGGCCTGCTCAAGATGTGGTTCTGCTGCCTGGACCAGTCAGGAGGAACTGCAAAATCCTCCAGAGCGCATCTCGCTTATTGTTGTTATGTGCTGCGCTCTGCACAACCTGGCCATCCCAAGGGGGGACCTCTTAGAGGATGAAGACAGCGAGGCAGCTCCCTAGACTGAAGAGGACGTCTCAACTGATGGGTCTGATGAGGAGCCGAAGGAGGCCCAGGGTGAGGACGTGGCTGCAGAACTGATGAACCTTGTGGGAGGCAGGGAGGCCTTGATTCTCTGTTCATTCAGCCAGGCACCCAAGGCTTGGCATGAAAGTGGACGAAGGGTGATGCCTCCTTGCTGAACGTTCCTGATGAGGCCATCCTGTGACCCCCATGTCAACTAACTACCTCTGAAATAAAGCTTACAGGCATCCCTGTCTGTCACAAGCCACTCCCATGCCCAGCACCTATGAGAAATATAAAGCACATTCAGACCATGAAACATCATAGCATCTTTAAATTGTGGTCACGTTCACACAGTTTGAACATAGAACACGTTTCAACTGAAGTTATACTACCCGTGACTACCCCTCTTATGTTTATAGTGCCTTAAACTTCCACTTGTGAGTGCTACGTCTTGGTACCGCCCACCCCCCTACTCCCCAACTTGGTGGCGGCAGCATTCGAGGCAGCCTGCTGACCCTGATGTCCCGTCGACCCTGATGACCTTGGTGGATGTACTCTGGCCAGCGGAGCCTGTGCAGGCCCCTCATGGGAGGGAGCGTCTAGCGCCAAGGCTGGGCGCCCCTCAGTCGTCGTGGCCTTATTAGATACCATGGGCACTGGCAGAGGGGTGGAGGAGCTGCTGCCTTCGCCTGGAGCACCCTGAGAGGAGCCCGCAGATGCGACATGCAGTGGTCCACCAGCGTGAGGCTGGTTTGAACCTCCCTGCTCACCATTGATGGACAGCCACCTGGCACAGTGACTGGGCGCCTCACCCATCTCTCACACTGGCAGTGACCTGCTGAGGTCGTTGCCGGTATGTGGGCGTGCAGCTCCAAGCACAGACCCAGGAACCCCTGATTCTGTTCCTGGAGCTGCCTCTCCATGAGAGTCGCTAGTGTCTCAATGGAGGAGGCAGCGCACTCGGAGCTCCGGGCCGAAGCAGTGTTCAAGCTCCGTGTGGACTCCCCGGGATCTCCACCAGATCTTTATGCGCATCCCACTAGACAGCCAGCACCTGCCGCGTAATGGGCGACTCCAGAAGCTTGTCATCTGCCTCAGACTCGGCACAGTCCTGGTCTCCAACAGCGCTCCAACTGCCAGTGCCCTGGGCACTCTCTGCCTGCGCCAGTCCTCATGCAAGTGTGCCCTCACCACAGTGCACTCCAAGTGGAGCCAACGCGCTATTCCCACGGTATCTGCGCTGGTGCGTGGTGCGGAGAGCGGATGTGATGCGGGGGCATCGGTCGGTCGGGCGGTACCTCCTCAGGTGTCAAGGAGGGGGCCCTCAGGGTCTGTGGTGCATCATGAGGGTGGCATTTCTGAGGGAAGAACGGATTATGTCAGCTTGGAACATCATAACAAAGTACCTGTACAAGCATGACGGTTGCTTGCCACAATGGACAACTGCCTCTCTGAGGCACTGTGATTGGACAAGTGCTGGGTACGCTGGATTTGAAATTCTCATTGGCCACAACCCTACCTTTCTTTCACACTTCCCCAGTCTCTCATCTTCCCACAGGAATCCCACTGTCCTCCAAGACGCCTGCCTCTCCGAGGCCTGTGGACCTTGCTCCTCACTCACATCCTATGAGCCTCGCATCCCACTCCCCAGGAGAGTCAGCATGAGATGGCCATCACACTGGCACTCCCCACCCTTCTACACACAAGGTACGTGGGCACATCCCCCACCCTAGCCAGGCACAGAGACATGTGCCATTTGGCACCATGCATCTCAAACCCCCGAGCACCACGAATAAAGGCAGGACATCTATACTCAGTTCCATGCCAACTTGGTACTCACCCTTGTGGAGCGCAGAAGATCATTGAACCGTTTCCTGCACTGGAGCCATGTGCGGCGCATCATGCCTGCTCACCTGGGTAGCCAGCTCTGTCCCAGGTCTCCTTCGTCTGGAGTGGGTGGCCTCCTCTTGCCATCCCGCGACATGAGTATTTCATGCCAGGCACTCATGCCTCCACTAGGGCATGCGGGCACTCGTCTGGGAATGGTGGGGCAGAGCGCCCATCAGCATCGCCCTCCCACCTGCCATGCCCACAGGGTGCTGAGGCCATCACTGCTGCCAGATATTTGAGTCGCTCCTTGCGGCTCCTCCCCAGACCCTGGCAGCCTTCAGGGAGCTGCCTGAGCTCTTTCTATGCCCCCGTCCAGGTCACCATTTGACCCGGTGTCTGCCACGCTCCTGCACCAATGTCCGGGCAAACTCAATGTCAAATGCAGTTGCGGCCGGAAGCGGATATCGCGTCCGCTTCAGGACCTGCCGACTGCACGATGTGCGCAAAACTCAGGCCAAGGTCGGTTTGACAGAGAAATTGGAAGCGGATGGAAATGTCCTACAGGATCCAGTTCTTGGGGCACTTATGTCCATAGTGTTTGCCTGTGGTTTAGACGTAGGCCCAGAGAGAGTGGTGTTCAGGTGCCCGAGGTGCCAAAATGGGAGCTCTGGCTCATTCTTCCAGAAGAGCAAAGAAAGCTTTGAAGGGATATTTATCAGATGGGGAATGGGCTTCAAAAGTCTTAGGCAGGATTTAACGTCAGTAAGTGCGATTTGATTTCAAAAACAAATGATTGAAAACACAGCAGCAGCAACGATGTTGTGTTTGGATGTAGGTTCTGCTGTGGAAGAGCAAAGGGATTGGAGGGTACAGGTGCACAGGACATTAAAGGCAACACCTCAGGTTGATAAGACCGTGAAAAAAAAATCCCTAGCCATAGAGGTAAATGATGAACCTATATAAAACTTTAATAGATTAGGGTTTTATGTACAATATTGGGCTGCATGCTGTGCAGGATTTAGAGACATTACAATGCCCATACCCTAGAATGTTGACTGCTATGCAAAAATACAGGTACTGCAGTTTGCAGCGTATAAGTCGATCCAATATATAATATGACTCCATTTTTCCCGTCCAAAATCATGGGCGGAATTTCTATGGCCCTGTCATGACGGGGGTTGGGGGGGAGCGGGGCCAGAAAATGCAGCGAGACGTTCAAAAGCCCATTGACTTTGGCAGGTCCCGAAGATCCCGCCAAACAGGAGGGGCTGTAAAATTCCACCACATGTTTTTCCATATCCTCAGCATATAAGTCACGACATTACTACACTCGCATTGATCACCCATGAATGCATGTTCTACTTATTGTACCTTATAACGGGACACAAGAGATCCAGCAGGCGATATGGCCTGTATTGCAAAGGTGTGCATCAGATGCCAATGACATTTCGATGGCCGAACACCCACGCCCACACTGGCAGTTCACCTCTGTACCCGGCATATAAATCAATCGACCCACCGCCCCCCCCCCCCGCCCCCGTTTTTGGAGGGATTGTTTGAGGCTTCCAAGTTCAGTTATGCATTAACAGCCATAGTATGAAGAGAGACTTGAAACATAGGGGCTTATTTATTAGAACAATGTAGATTACATAGCAATATGAACAAAGTGCCTAAAATTAAGAAAGAATGGAATAAGGTTGATGGAAACACTGGGTGGTATTTCATGGACTCTGTAAGAGTGGGAAATGTGGCGGGTGGGGTGGGGGTTGGAGGGTTAAATTAGGTGGGAGCCGAAATCTCAGTTTCCAGCTGGCCGGTTGAGATGTAGAGACTAAGTCAGCGTTGGGTCAGGTCTCACACCATCCAGTGGCAGATTCCTATTTTCAATATATTTGCATTCCATAGATACTCATAATCTTAACCTTGAAGATATGACTTAATGTGAAAAAGTTTGAAGCCAGTGGCTCACGGGAAACTTGTGCCTCTTGTTTCCCGGTCACCAGCCGAGTTTGCTTATTTGGATCTGAGGTGAGCAGGTTGTTTTTGTGGAAATCTGTGGCACAGGAGAGGGTGCAGGAGATCGCCAGCTTTGATGGAGGGTCAGAAAGGGCAAGGGAGAATGGGGGGGTTGGGCCAAAGGTTTTCAAGGAAGGGGATTGGGTGGGGTAGGGGCATGGAAGTGCGCAGAGGGAAGGGTCTGGTGCCTTGGATGTAATCAGGACGGGTGAGCAAGGAGGAAATGCAGACTGAACAGGCTAAAGGGCGGGTTCTGTGCTGTCCAATGCCAGGCCCTGGGTGTTGAAGGGGAAGGCCCACAGTTACAGGGGGGAGGCCCAGTTGGAGGTAGGGATAATGGGAGGCCTCAGAGGGTGAGTTAGGGAAATGTAACAATAGGTTCAAGGGGGGAGATATGGATGTCCAATATCACTGCCAGAGGATCAAAGCTGAGGATGGGAGGTTTGGTTATGACATGGGGAAGCACAGAGCGATGTTCAGAGGGTCAAGGATGATGGGTTCAAACTTGAAGATATCAGAGGGAGGGTGGACAGTGACATGTTCCAGGTATGTTCTTGTTCTGTCGCTGGCTATTGCTCCAACTGACAATTAAACGGGCAGGAGTCCAAGTGGGAGGAGGCTACTGTGAGGGTGAGAGGAATTTTGATTGTGGCCCATGGGAGGATTTGATTATCTCATTGCTCAGCAGCTATAATGATGAAAGCCACGAACACAGAGGTGGCCGTGGCCCAGGCCTGTTATCAGTGTGGGACTTCAGCAGAGGCCTGGTCCCCAGCAGCCCTTCGAATGTGAGGGGAATCGGCTGTCACAGTGTCCTCAACTGTTGGGATGTGTGTGCTCACCAGACTGTGCTCCTGAATCTAAACGCAAATCCTCCGTGATGCGTGTAGGAGTAACAGCACGGTTGGAGGTTTGTAGAAGATGATGATGCATCCTCTGAGTCAGTGTTTTTTTTTATTTATTCATGGGATGTGGGTGTCACTGGCTGGGCCAGCATTTATTGCCTATCGCTAGTTGCCCTTGAGAAGGTGGTGGTGAGCTGCCTCCTTGAACCGCTGCAGTCCATGTGGTGTAGGTACACCCACAGTGCTGTTAGAGAGGGAGTTCCAGGATTTGGTGTCATCGTCCCGAGTGGTGGAGGCTTCGGGCTCCTGCCATGGATCTGGCCTGTGTTCAGGATTGTGCGGACCTGCAGTGGAAAGCAAACAGAACCACCTTAAAGAGCAGAGTCTATGAGGGCTTCACATTTCCTCGCGTGTCTCCTGTGTGCCCCTATGCCAGCACCAGCTTGGATGCGTTCTCACCCTTATGCCAGGCCATTCCAGCCTTGCCATCTGCGATCGCTTGGCCACCCTCCTCACCTGCGATCGGCAGTGCCTCCCCTCTGAAGGGGTGAGCAACTTCAGGTCAGGCACTCTGGTCTCCTGCAGGACCACATGCAGATTTAGTGGCATGTCAAGTGACACCTAACCCTCTTGTCTGCACCCATTCCCATCTCACATACTGGCCCGTCAGTGGTACGTTAGATACACGCGCTCACAAAAGCCACAAGCTTTGGCCCCAAGTGCCATGAGGTGCTGGGGCTGATCACGCATTCACCCGCCTGGCCTAGCTGCCCACTCGCAAAGATACATTACTTGATGACCGCACAAGAGACCTTTTGGTAATATGCGATCGTGCCACTTAATCCTGGTGGATCAAAGCAGCAGCACTGACTGTTTTCTTACACCGGACCCAGGATCTTAGGAGGAGCCCACAAGGCTGCCTTGCTCAGACAGGAGCATCTTCTGTTACCATCTGTGGGAAAGAGCACCACCCGCCAATCCCTGACAGACTGGAGGAGAATCTACAAGGAGACGTCGCTAACCTGTGGGGCAGTCCCCTGACTAGACTCAGATATATGTGCAGCTGAAGGAGCTCAGATGTGATGGGCTGGGGATGGGGGTTAAGGCCACAAAAGAATGAGGAGTGGAGGAGTGATATAGGGAGATGTTTGAGGGGGGGGGGCGCATGAGGGTGATGAGGGATTGAAACAAGAAATTGAACAAAGTGCTAATTGAGTGGAGGTGGACAGGAAAGTTGTGGCTGTGATGCAGAGAGCCTTGCTGTGCATCCAGGAGGCCTTTTTATAGCCTGGATCCACCAATGAATACCCACCCCACTGCCTAATCTCACGTTTCTCCCGTGCCCGCCCCTGGCCTTTTAGATTTTAATTGCTATTAGAACATAAGAAATTGCATGTGTGCCAGCTCCTGACCTCCGAGGGGAAATGGTGCCCACTCCTGACTCATCTGGCAGGACCCAGCTTCTTCTCATTCAATCCACCCATTGTTTCCAGTAGTTGAGAAGTCAGGAATGACAATCCATAATGCAAGGTAAAATGTAAGGCACGAAGAAGAAATTGTACACAGGTGGTTATAAGGCTGCTCAGGTTAGTGGCTGAGACAGAAATTATGTCACCATTGAAGATTAGATTGGATAGGTAGGTGAAGGAAAAGGGAATAAGAGGTATGGGAAAAGGTGAATGTGACTAGAACTATTGGCTTGTGTAGAGGATAAATGGTAACCTGGACTGGTTTGGCCGAATGGCCTGTTTTGCAACTTTTATCAAGTTCTCTGGGTTAAACCTAACAAATGCCTATATTCACTGTTCTTGGTAGGGGTGAGCAAAGACAAGTAAATCTTCGTATCGCATTGTTTTGGTAATAATTTCTTTGCAAATACTCTTTTTGCTCAATCCCCCCTCCGCAGGGTATTTTTTTCCCTTTCCTGGAGGCGTTGACTCATGGGTATATTCCAGCAACCCCCCCGGTGCCTCACCCAAGAGGCTGTTATTCATGTGGGCACTCAGATATTAGTGGGCTGTTTGACCATGGAGGCCATCACAGCTGAGTCTCACATTTCCCTCTCGTCCAAGTGTTGCATTTTCACTGGAAATAACTTGCGATAAGAATGCTGGTTGACCTTTCCCTGACCCCTCGGCCTCTCATTTCCAGTCACAGGAATATCAAGGGCAACAGTTGCAACACCAGCTAAGGCCCACCAAATGCAACGTAGGCTGGGGACCCAATTGGACCTTGCAGGTTCCTTTAGCTCTGCGTCATTATATTAGGATATGTTACTGCTGACAAGCGAGCAGGAACCTACTGTCAAATAATGTACCTAATAGTTTAACCTGCCCATCATGGTAGATGTTCTTATTTACTCGCTATGTAAACTGTATCTATTGCAACACCATGCGTGATCCAAAGGAATGCAATTAACCAGGAGTGAAATTCACAGTACTTTAAGACCATTGTGTTTTAAATAGCTGGGCGGAGTGTGACCTGGTTAAATAACTTCACTGGTTGCACCCTCAGGGCTTGACCCCTTGTTGACTCTACCATTTCCCAGACAGGGTCCCCAAAATTGACACGTGCTAATTGACACTCGGTGACTTCCCAAAATTTCATCTGTTTCCTCCAAAGGATGAATATAAGCCGGAGAAAAATCTGTCTGAAGAGGATTTAAAAAACGCAGTCAGCATACATCACGCACTGGCAATAAAAGCTACCGAATATGAGAAGAGACCCAATGTCCTAAAGCTGAAAACTGCCGACTGGAGAGTCTTTCTTTTTCAAGCACAGTACGTATTCTTTGCGAATTATTGTGGGGGGGAGTGGGGAGAGAGAGCGAAGTGGGGGACAGTGATATTAGCAAGTGATCAGTATATTGAGGATAGTTTTGAATTGCTGTAACAGCCCAGATTCTGGGCTGAATGGCCTCTTGAGCCATGACATTCTACAACTCTGGACAATGATCAGGAATTGGAACTTGGGCTGATATTTTTCCCTCTACTCCTTAGCCTAGATCTGACGAGGACGATCGTGTAGTGAAATTATCATTTGTAACCACTGCCAGATGTCCAACCTTACAGACCAGTAATTAACCCCAAAGTTCCTTTATTGTCAATGACTTGTAATCACTCCCAAATATCCCATCATTTGTTACACCAAGAAAGAAACTCTTTCGAGTTATCAACAGTCACAGATTGCAACTCTTTCGAGTACAATCACAGTTCTTGGTTTCCGGGAGTGGGACATGAACCCACAACCCTCTGATTCAAAGGCGAGGGTGCTATGAACTGAGCCAAATAATTAACCAGAAAGCATCGAAGGGAGGGGCAGAGAGAGAAGCTGGCAGAAAACTTATAAAAGACACTACCACGTTGTTTGGTGGTCAAGTCATATTCCGCCATCGTGCATTCTCACCGTAGCCATTTTATTTTGCATTAACTATCTCTGTGTTCATTCATTTTCAGAAGCCCTGAAGAAATGGAATCCTGGATAAGTAAAATGAACCTAGTAGCGGCCATGTTTTCCGCCCCCCCATTTCCAGCCGCGATTGGCTCACAGAAGAGGTTTAGCCGCCCGCTTTTGCCAGCTACCACCACCAAGATGACGCAGGTAAGCGTTCGAAGGTTCCACCGGTCATTGTAAAACCGCCTTCGATTTCTGCCCCATCCTCCTACGCAGAGATCCACTATCAATAAACCATATTGATAGGATGAAAGTTCACTTCCTTCAAAGTCTTCACAAGTATCTAACTGAACCCAGCCACAGCTTCCTTTGCCACATTAGGAAGCAAAGGTGTAAAGGGTCTGCCTTCAACATTGTGTTTGCCAGCAAAAGTGATTTGAAGAGCAAAGTCATGGCTGAGATGTCCGAGGACTGAACTGAGGAGAAATTTCTTCACTCAGAGGATTGTGGACCTTGGGATTCTGTGCCCCAGACGGTTGTGAATACTCCATTGTTGAATATATTTAATCCCGAGATAGGGAGAATTTTTGGGGGAATCAATGGATATGGGGAACGCACAGGAAGGTGCAGTTGCATCAGAAGGTCAGCTCGAAGGTATAAATGACGGGGCAGGCTCGATGGGCCCACGTGGTCTACTCCTCCTGTTTCTTATGTTCTTGTGCCGGTGATTACATCTCCATATATGAAAACACACATGAACGTTGATGTATTAAAAAACAGTAATAAAAAACATCACATTACCTTTAACTGACCTCCTTACCCTTGAGGCACTTGAGCCAATTGTAACTATCTTCACCCCTTGGCATCCTCCACCTCTATGATGTGAGATCATCAGAGAGAATGAACCAAATCTGGGGTCTTTATGATGTTCAGTTGAGTATAATGTCTCGCAGTTTACTTGCCCACTGAGACTATTTAGGAACTTCCATTCTGATGCCCAGTATACAGCAGTGTGGACTGCGATGATATGCCCTCACTCAGTTATGAAGATGGATTGGAGAAGTTAGGACTGTTTTCCTTGGAGAAGAAAAGGCTAAGAGGAGATCTAATAGAGGTAATCAAAATCATGAGGGACCTGGGCAGAGTAGATAGGGAAACTTTCCACTCGTGAAAGGATCGAGAAAGAGAGGGCACAGGTTTAAAGCAATTGGCAAAAGCGATATGAGGAAAAGCTTTTTCATACAGTGAGTGATTAGAGTCTGGAACGCACTGCCTGAGAGAGTGGTGGAGGCAGGTTCAATCATGACATTCAAAAGGGAATTAGACTGTTACTTGAAAAGGAAGAATGTGCAGGGTCTGGGGGAGAAGGCAGGAGAATGGCACTAAGTAAATTGCTCATTCAGAGATCCAGTGCAGACTCGATGGGCTGAACGATCTCTTTCTGTGCTGTAACACTTCTGTGATTCTGTCCTTTGGATCATCGGTAACATTTATATGATTGGGTATTGGCTTAGGGTTAGAGAGTATTTGAAGAATGGGAGGACTATCCAGATTCTCCTGCAATCTTCTTCCTATCACATTTCCTGCTATTTACAAATATCGCAACTGATTTAGTGACAGAACTGTGTCTTCAAAGGGTCATTTTAATTTAATTCATCCAGGGGGGATCTGACAGGATCTGAATTTCCATGCCCAGTGGCTCTAGTGGGATTTAAAAGTCATGTCTCCAAGTCTTCAGTCCAAGCCTTTGGTCTGCCATAATAAAAACAGAAAATGCTGGAAATACTCTGTGAAGAGAGAGAAACTGAATAAACATTTCAGATCGGTGACTTTTTCACCAGAACTGGGTTTCCCTCCTCTGCTTTACTGGTCCCATAACACAGTCACTACGCTATGTAATGCAATGAATGACAATAGATTTTAAGCTTTAACGGTTCCGTTTCATTTCCTGGTCTTCCTGTACTAACCCTCCTTTCAGAGAAACAGATGGCGTGTTGCTGGAATCAATGGTATACACTGGAACTCAATCCAAGCCCCGTATTCTCCATCACTACTACTTCCATTCCCATTAGTGACAATAATGCTGGCATGTTGAGCTATCCTGCTATATTAAACATTGATGCCAGTTGGGTTGCTGTCTGTCCCCGACCTTCCTCCATGCCTTCAACATACGGCATTGCCATGGAAACATGCCCTGACGTAGCAGTGTGGGAATTTTTCCAGCATTGCATTACAAATTGCATTCACTGCCGTGATGCCACCAGCTGCACCTAAAAGGTAATGGGGCTGATCTAATAATAAAACCTCCGTCTCTGCAGTAAAATCTTGGCCCAGCCTTCCCGTGTGCTATTTTTATACTGACATTTATTAATTAGCGCCCTATCCTAGCTCACTGCAGGGCCTGCTTTCAAGTTCGCTGGTGACGTGCAGTGAGGATAATGAGCACTTCTATTTTACATGATGGAAGCACAAAATGATGTGGGGTGGGGCAGGGAGGGGTGGCTGAGGTGGGGGTGGCCGGGGGGAGGATCAGGGTGACGGTGACTGAGGTCCCCGAGTAGAAAAATAGATGACTGCACTGAAAAGCACACTCACTGTCGGGTTTCCAGAATGTGGTGCACAGGGAGTGGAACCGGAAGCGAGAAGTGACCATAAGTGTGCATCCCTTGGCCCAAGCTGCCCGGGGACTTTGCCAAACTTCAAATGGGTGCCTGGTTAACCGCCTCCGCTGGAACTGTAACAGTGCTTCCTCGAGATTCCACTAAATTGGAAAACCTCCTGCAAAAGATGCTGAAATCCAAAAACAGAACCCCAGGGAAGATAAGGAGCCACTCCTTGAGACATCAGCGTGCCATTGAAATGAACCAATTCTTTCTGCTGAAGCTTGCAGTATAGAAGGAGGCCACTTGCTCTTTTAAAGAGCGATCTAGTTAGTCTCGATGGCCCTGCTGTTCACCTACGCAAATTGATTTTAAACTTCATTATGCACATGGCACCACCCTTCCACTGAAAAAAGAAAATCGCTTTCCTACGGTTAATGAATTGAATGTGACCATGTAAGCCTTAACCATTAAGAAAATCCTGTTGCTTCAAATTTTGCATCACTTACACCCTTGGAGAAGTCTGCATTGACGCTGGAGACACCTCAAAATGTGCGCTTCTGTATCGCCTTTACCACTAATTAAAGGGACTCTGCCAATGATGTATCGACCCTCTCACTGCTTAACTTTGTCAAACGCCACTGTGATTTTTTTTTAAAATATAAAAGCAAAATACTGCGGATGCTGGAAACCTGAAGTAACCTGTGATGTAATACGGCCATTCGGAAAGAAAACTGCTGTAGCTACAAACTTCATATGTGTTTTTATTTCAGTTTGTTTTAATGATGTGTGTTAAACTACTCTTGTTTCAGGAGGATCAGCTGAAATCACACGAGGCCAAGCTGAAACAGATTTCCACCGAGCTCACTGAACACTGCTCCTACCCACCTGACAAGAAAGTCAAAGCTAAGGAGATTGATGAATACAGACTGAAGGAGCACTACCTGGAGTTTGAGGTAGGGGGTGGAGGAAAGCTTTGTGCACTCGCCTCTTCCACTATGGCTGCACACGATTTAGTTTAAAAACAGCAGAGGTAGCAGATTAGCAAAGGAGCACCTTTAGGTGTGTGGCAGTTCACTGCAGTGTAGGCTGTATTTATCACAAAATCACAGAACGTTTACTCTTACCTTGGCCATTGCACTGCCACTAGAAATGCTCAGCAATGTAGCTTAATGATTTTCATCGTTTCACCGTCAGTGGCCATGCCTTCAGCTGTCTCAGCCCTAAGCTCTGGAATTCCCTCCCCAACCCTCTTCACCTCCCTGCCAATCTGCTCCTTAATGCCCACTCCTTAAAAGCCGTCCCTTGGACCAAGCTTTTGGCCACCTGTCGTCAGAGCAACTTGTGCAGCTGAATGTCAAATTTTGTTTGCTACTTCGGTGCCTTGGGACATTGTTACTGAGTTGGAGGAGCTTTGTAAATGCAAGTTGTTGTTCAAATGAAGCTTTGGAAGTTTTTCTCAAGCAGCTAGTTTGTCTGCATTTTGTAAACATTGACTTGTTCTCAGTAATATGAGCGACCCTCTCTGCCACAGTTCCCATTGTTAGATAATTGTGTGAGAACAGGCACCATTTATTCTGGCAGCTTGCTAACCTTGGTATTTTGAGCAGTGCGTGATTTTGAATGGATAAGATGTTCAAGAATCTGGGGGTTTTTTTAATCTTTGAAGAGGATGGCCAATTTGGCCAGGCCCCATCCTATTGGCGCCTTGTTCAGCTACTTTCCATGTAGGTACCTCCCACCAGTCCCTAAGAAAAGTGAATTAAATAAACTGTGTACATCTTGAATCTGGGAGGGTGATAATGCCATTGATAGCAGCGCAGAGTCAGCTTCTTTATTCCCCTCCAAATTTCTTCACTCTTCTCACGAAGGTCCTGAGTCATGATAAAACAATCCTTTGATGATAATGTTTAAAAATCTTATGGCATCACAGGCTTCCTAACAACTCTATTCCCACTCGAAACTTATGCATCCACATGGACAATGAAAACTGCCTGTGTAAACTTGTCACACTGTTATTGCATTCTTGCCCAGAGGTGGCACTGTAGTACAACTGGAGGGAGGGTGCAATTACAGTGCGACAAGTTTATGTGGGTAGTGTCCATTTGAAATGTAAGAACTTTGAATGAAAGTATGAAAATAAAGATGGAACGGGTACGACTTTAAAAGAGGAACTTAATTCCATCGGCGCACCTTGATCCAATTATCCCCGTTCTAACCCTGTATCACCTGAACACTATACTTCCAGTGAGCAGCTGATAGGGAATTGTAAATAATATCAATGCCAGGGAAGTGGTATTTCCTCAATGGAGCTCATTGTTCGAATCGCTGAACTCTCTGCACTACAGTACCTTGTCTCTACTTGATTATCCGTGATCTTTCTGCCCCTACAGTGCAAAGTTGTTCCAAACAGGCAACAATCTTGTAGTTTTGTTTTTTCCAACTATGTACTTTAAATGTACATTTCACTCAAGTAAAGCCTGCCCCCTTCTCCTGACACCTTGGCCTATTTTGAAGCAATACTCAGTGTTAACCCCATCCAGAAACTCAGGCCTGAGCTACAATCCAATCGGGGTGCTATGTTGCAATAGGACCCTGATTAACCTAAACTTGTGACGCTCCTGCCCACTTCTGGTAGGCATCTCAGCCACTGAACTGTGGCAAGCAGTTAAAATTATGACCAGCAGGCTTCCAGGGCGATTGAGGTGCTAAGGTTGTGGGATACGTTTTCCCACCTTTATTTCTGACGGAGCTTTGCAAACTGTTGGGAGTGAATGAAGCTCGATGTATTTGACTAGAGTGACACTCACTGGGAATCAGCAAGGTCTGTCTGCTTCACTGAGTCCTGGCAGATTTCAGTAAATGTAAAGTCATTTGTGATGCAGGAGCAAAAAAACATTTTTTTTCACCTCTAAACTACCAAAAATTACCTGTGAAGCAGACAATTTATTCATGACTGAGCAAAGCAGTAAACATAAGCTCAGTGCTTCCGTACTGTGAGCCTCTCTTCAAATTCCTGATACTACACCACAAGGTGTTTAGAGCAAACAATTTGACAAAAGGTTCATCAGGAGCTGCAATCTGCTCTCTTTAGCTTGATGACTGTACACTTCTTTGAAGATTAGAGGCCCCGTAGCAGAAGTTGAAATAAAAACTGAGCTTCATTTTGCCCCCTGCTCATCTAACTGAAAGTTAGCTTCAAAATGGGATGCTGATTTGAGTAGTAGCGCTTTTTTTCCAGTGCCTCTTCGATCAGACTGTCAGGTGCCGAGAGAGATGTTTAACACCTTTGCAAATACAAACCTCAAAAAATTGAGCTCGGAGCATCATTGCATCTAGATAATGAGAAATTCATTTCAGGATTCGACATGTAGTTGAATTAATCTGATGCCTTTTCCAGAGAATTGCGCCTGTGAAAGGACAGACATTTATTCCCAATTCTGGCAATCGTCCATTCAAGTCAGGCACGAGGGCCAGAAATCTATAAAAGACCTAGCGTTAGCCATTTATTTGCTCTTCTTCGTGATATTGCTTTTTGTTAAAACACCAGTTTACGTGACAGTTGAAAGCCCCATTTTGTTCAGTGCACCAGATTATAAGTTGTAAAAGGCCATTCGGGGTGACAGGAAGTAACCGTTCCGGTTCATTCTGAGGCACTCTTTGCCCAGGAACATTTGATTATGTAGGAAGGAGAAGGACATCACGGTCAAAATAATGGCTCTGAAAGTTCGTTGCAGTCAACATAATAGATCCGAAAGTTGGAAGCAGTACCACTCTTCCTCCTCCGCACTGAAATCAAAACAACTATTCATCTCCTGTTTCAGTTTTCTGTATCCACAGTCCCCCAAACTCTGCTCAACCACCTCTTGAACTTGAATCCATTGCCATCTAGTTACAGATTGTACGATGGTTCAGGTTCAGTTTACCCCTTGAGTTTCTTGTGTGCAACCCCTCTGGCGCAAATCTTGTCTCCACTGTGCTGTGGGCAACCACTCTTTCAATCGCCATCGCTGTCAACTGTAACTCACCCCCTCAGCATCTCATTAACCTGGCCGCTCTCCCCTATCTCTTTAAAATACCGCCACCCCCCACAACCATGCGTGTGCCTCCTCCTGATGTTCTTCCATAACTCCTGCCCCTTATCCTTACCATTCCCCTTGGATGATCCAATGTCCATTCATTATCCACCACCACATAAAGAGCATACATATTGAGTGCTTTATCATTGTATCTTGTTGTGGGAGAGTAGTTATGCTGATGCGGTCAGTGTGTTTTACTAAATTGTCAGACAGCGAGACTAAATGCACCTTGCTGCAGGATTCAGATTTTTTTTGCTGGCAGCCTCCTGTCTCGTGAGATGATGGTTTGTGCCGTGGTCCCCAATTCTGTCTTAAGCCTCGCCTGCTGTGGCTCAGGAGCCCCACTCTGGGCAAGGCAGTCCCTGCCACATTTGCTGCAGAGGGTGAGACAGACTGTGGGAAGGTGCACAATCTTGCTGGCCTCTGTTTTCTCTGGGTCCTCTTCTTAGCCAACTGAGCTTTTCATTGCTGCTCGCCTCTTCCAATACCTTTCCAAACAGTCAGCCTCCAGAGGTCACAGCCGTCAGCAACTGTCTCCCAGTTGTCAGTGTCAATGTCCACCATCTTCATTCCTCACTTGCATGTGTCCTTGTAGCAGAAGTATGGACGGCCAGGAGGTTGTGACTAAGTGGCCAGTTCACCATTCAGAAGGTCTTTGTGTATACGGCTGTTATCCATCTGGTGCACATGGTAGAGCCAGTGCAGATGTCATTGGCTTAGCAATGAGTGTATGCTGATGGAATTAGCACACTCCAGGGCCTCTGAGCTAGTGCCCTTGTCCTGCCAAGAGATGTCGCGGATGCATATGAAACAGCAAAGGTGGAAACTGTTCAGCCTTTTCTCCTGCCCAGCATATGTTGTCCAGGTCTCACCACTGTAGAGGAGCGCGCTAAGGACACAGGCTTGGTAGATTCACAGTTTGGTGTTCTCAGTCAGGTTGCTGCTGTTCCACACGCTTACTCAGCTTGGACATAACAGCTGCGGCTTTCGCAATGCATCAGCTGACTTGAGCATCCAGTGACAGATTGCTGGTGATTGTGGAGCATAGGTGTGTGAAGCTATCAACAACCTCCAGCGTCACATTGTCAATACAAAAAGATGGCAGTATGGCAACCTGATGCTGATGGTCAAACCAAACTCTTTACAGGTGTGAAGCGAGCCTGTCCATTTGTCCCTCAGTATGAAATGCTGGTGTGGCATCGTCAGCATAGAACAACTCTCTGATGAGGACTTGACATATCTTTGCTTGGATCTTAAGTGAGCAAGGTTGAAAAGCTTTCCGCCAGTTCTGGTATATAAGTAGACAAACTCCATAGATGACCAAAAAGACAGCAACAAAGAGAAGATTATGCCAAAGACTGTTGGTGCCAGAACACAATCCTGTTTGGCCCCACAGTGGATCTCAAAGGGTTCTGATGTTACCTTGTCATGTTGTTAGGGAAAGAGGAAATCACGTTGAGGAGCTTCAGCGAGCAGCCAATTTTCTTCAGCAGCTTAAATAGACCGCCTCTGCTCACGTGGTCAAATGCCTTGGTGAGACCGATGAAGGAAATATATTGTGGTGGTCTTTGCTCATGGAATTTCTCTTGCAGCTGCCGGGATCATGTCGGTTGTAGATCTTCCAGTTCTGAATCCACACTGGGATTCGGGGTAGATGCGTTCAGCCAGGACCTGCTGTCTGACACGGGTAACGCGGGAAAATAATTTTCTCATGATGCTCAGCAGGGAGGTTGCTCAATAGTTGTTGCAATTGCTGTGGTCACTCTTGTTCTTGCACAGGGTCACAATCTTTGCAGCGCACATATTCTGGGACACTGCCCCCTCCCTGCAGCAGAGACAGAGAAGTTGGTACAGATGGTGCAGGAGCGCCAGTTTCCTGTGCTTGATGAGTTCAGGCTGTAGAAGCATCAGTACCTGGAGCTTTGCCCGCAGCAAGTGAGACAATAGCTGTGCTAAGCTCCTGCACTGTGGGTTTGCTATCCAACTCTGTCGTGACAGACCGGCTTTCTATTATGTCTGGAGCTTCCTCAGTGACGGTATGTCCTCTGTAGAGTTTAACTCAAGGTAGTGTTCCACTCATCTCCAACTGTTTATTGCAATTGGTGATGACCTCATCACCCCCCCAGCCCCACCTCCCCCCTCACTTGCCTTTGTTTTGAATGGCACAGTTTTCATTGCTGATGGACCTGTTGCCTTTTTGATCCTTTCATATGAGCCCCTAGCACTTGCCTGAGTCGAAGGACATCTGGATATTCTGGCAAAGTTGGAACCTCTGGCACACTGTCTAGCAGCTCGTTGGGCTTCACTTCGAATGGCTCTTAGTGTATTCGGAATCTCCTTGCTTGGATCTCTCCTGTAATTAATGAGAGCAGACCACTTGGCTTCAATGACAGGTTCCATCCAGTGATGTTAGCCTTGAACCAGTCAGCATTTTTCCACCCTTGCTTCCCCTATGTTGAGAGTGTGGTATTGTAGATAGTGTCTTGAAGTATGTTTCATTTCACTTCTGCACTCTGTGGGAATGCACCTGTTTAAGTGAGTGGAGGAACTGTTGGTTTTTATTTGGGTGACCAGTATGGCTGACGTTGATTTGATGACAGCATTACTGTCTTGAATGAAAAAGTTTCAAGGCTTGCATCCTCACCCTAAGTGCACCCCAGGGAGGGATCTGTCTCACAGTCAGCGCTGTGGTAGCTGTGTGTGTTGAGAATGCTGTTCAGAGAGTCACATCTGATGATGATCAGATCCAGCTGGTGCCAATGCCCTGATCTTGGATGTCTCCAGGACACCTTGTGGCCTGGTTTGTTCTGAATGAAGGTGTTAGCTACACAAAGCTCATGGTAGCAGCAAAGCTCAAGTAGTCTCTGACTGTTCTCATTTATCTTTCCCTGGCTGTTTCATGTTCCATGCACCCACTCTTGCATTGAAATTCCCTGGTAAGTAAAGATGTCCTGACTTAGGGATTCTGCTGATAGCAGTGTCAAGTTCCTCATAGAACAGGTCTTTTGACTCTGTAGTGGAGCACAGTGTTAGAGCATAGGTAGTCATGAGGGCAACGGCCTCTGTTTGAGTTGAGAGGCAGATGGAGAGAACACATTCTGAACCATTTTTAGGAAGGCTCTATCATCGAGAGTAGCGAGTTTCTTACAGCAAAGCCTACACCTTGCTCAGGTGTTTCATCTGAACTCTTCACCTGCCAGATGAATGTGTAGTGGCTTTCTTTCAGTGACCCACTCTTGGCGAACATGGTCTCCTTTAAGGAAGCTACGTCGCTGTTCAGCCTATCCAAGTTCCATGTCGCTCCCGGCTGTCATGTATGTTTTATTGACCAGCTGCAAGTCGTCTGTCAATCCCGTGCATATGGTCCTGACTTTCCAGCTTGCCAGTTGAAGAGTTGGCACCTTCTTCCTTTTGTTCATTTTGTTTGTTTATCAGGTGCGATGGATTCCCTCCACGTGTTGAGCAGAGACCCTGAACTCCAAGCATCCACCGAAGCAGATGGACCGTGTCAGGCCAGCACCTTACTGGTCAGGGGCGGCCCAACTTGAAGCGGGCTGTGGCAGAACAGTGGGACACGATGGTCCCTCCCACCATCAGAGACCATAGCACCAGTTCGCTACGCCAATTGAGTTGGCCTTATCACTTGTAACTGCTCCTCCTGTATTGTGTTAACTCTCTGCAGCAAAATTAGAGTGTCCTGTCCAGGCCGCAAGCCTGGGCAAAATTTCTGGAGACCCTGGGCTGCCCAAGTGTTGGTGTCCCCCTCTCAACCTCCCTGATTGAGTCTAAAGGAATGCAAAACCACTATGTTTGGCACCGGTTTGGTCGCAGGATTTGCCGAAAAGTGACGTTTTTAGACATCAGTTTGCCTTTGGATTCCACTCTAGATTTTCAGTGAGGGGTTACTCCCTTAGCCTTTATCTCTCCTGAGGTATCCACAAGGCAGTGGAGCTATTCACCCATAGCTGGGAGTTTGGATCAAGTACCAGGGCATGTTCACATGTCGGTGGGCATGCACAGTGCTTGTCTGCGGACCAAACCTCCCCCAAGTTCCTCTAAAGCTTTAGCCTGGAACTGCAAAGGACCCCGTTTCCGTGTGTCGTGAGAGGAAGTACAGCTGAGGACTCACCGATGGAGGAGCTGTGTACTGACAAGGAGAGGCACACACATTTGGCTCTCTTTTTCACATTGCTGCTAGTCAGAGGTGTAGGCTAAAAACTAGAAGCAAACTAGCACACAGAGCTGAAAGCATGCTTACTCTCTTCAGCTACACACAAGACGCAGCTCATCGACCTGTTATAAACAGAAGGGGCTTAAGAGAAACCAATTGAAACAGCATGTGCCATACCCAAGAGGCAACAACTCCTGTGCAGCAAGATGGAACTGCAGACAACTTGCTGACAAGCCACACACTTTTTATTATGCCTTGAAGGCTATTTATTTTTTGCTGGTTCTTTATTTTTTTGCCTCTCTCTTGACCCTCGACACATGTTGTTTGGCTGTTCACTCCTGCCCACTGGGCTCCTATACAGATGCATTTCAGACACCTACCCTACATGTAGAACAAAGAGACATCACAGGCCGAGCATAGTGCCAAACTACCAACTGTGTTCCCTGCATGCAGCCTATGATGTGACACAACTTTCAAAACAGACAAGAAGCAACTCGTTTATTTTAAAAGCAAAGGGCACAATACAAATCAGGTGCACGTGTGGAAGTTCTCCCTTACTCAAAATGTGGAACTCGCAATACAGCTGATACATCACAAGCGCCTAGATTTGCAAGAATTATATCAAAATTGAGAGACCATATCTATCAGGAAAAATTGGAAAGGTGGGGTTGCTTTTCTCTGGAAAAGAGAAGGCTGAGATATCTGCGCTCGTCCAATTCTAGCCTCTTGAGCATCTCTTTTGTTAATCACTGCACCATTGGGGGGGTGATGCCTTTAACTGCTGAGGCCCTAAGCTCCGGAATTCTCTCCCTGAACCGTTTCATCTCTCTACCTCCCTTTTCTCCCTTAAGACGCTCCTTAAAATCCACCTCTTTGACCAGGAATGAAACCAGACGGACCACCCAGCATCGACCTAGGCACCGGAAATAACAACGGCAAACTCAGCCCTTTCAACCCTGCAAAGTCCTCCTCACTAACATCTGGGGGCTTGTGCCAGAACTGGGAGAGCTGTCTCACAGACTAGTCAAGCAACAGCCTGACATAGTCATCCTCACGGAATCATATCTTACAGATAGTGTCCCAGACACCACTATCTACGTGGGCATGTCCTGTCCCATCACCTTCTCAAGGGCAGCTAGGCATGGGCAATAAATGCTGGCACAGCCAGTGAAGACCACATCCTGTGAATGAGCTTTAAAAAAAACCTATCGGTCACCTGCACTCAAAACTCCTTATGTGGCTTAATGACAAATTTTCTTTGCTAATGCTCCTGTGAAGAGCCTTGGGGACATTTTACTATGTTAAAGATGTTGTATAATGTTAATGGATGAATTTTACGAGATCTCTAAGATTATGAAAGGGTTTGTTAGGGTAGGTCTAGAGATGATGGTTCTACTGGTGCGTGAGAACAAAGCTACAGACTATAAATGTAAGAGAGTCACTAATAAATCCCAAAAGGAATTTGGGTAAAGAGTGATTTGAATGTGGATGCACAGGGAGTGGCTAAGGTGAAGAGCATAGATGCATTTAACAAAAGATAAACATATGAGGGAGAAAGGAAAAGAAAGTTATGCTTGATAGAATTAGAGGAGGAAGTTTGGAAGGAGGCTCATGTAGAGCATAAACCCTGGCATAGATTAGTTGAATCAAATGCCCTGTTGGTGTGCTGTACTTTCCATATAATTTTACAGCAACCATACTAATATTCATCAATCAAGTTTTAAACTCCAAAATTGCCAAGCTTCATATACCTATTTTCCTGTGGCACTGAGGCAACGGTGAAAGGAGCTGATTGTATTGGGTGAACTTGATTAAACCATAAACCTAGGTCATCAAAAACTCTCACAATGTCCTAACTCACACAAATCTCTTTGACCCATCACCCCCGGCGCTCACTGACCTACACTGACGCGTGGTTAAGCAGCTTCTTGATTTTAAAATTCTCATCCTTCCATGGCCTCGCTCCCCACCCCGCCCCCCCGACCCCTGTAGTCTCCTCCCGTCCCACAGCCCGCCGAGATAGTCTCTTCTAATTAGGGCCTCTTGAGCATCCCCGATTTTAATTGTCGCCACGCGGAATCAGCAGGCCAGGTCCCAAGCTCTGGAATTTCCTCCCGAAACCATTCTGCCCTTTAACTTGCATTCCTCCTCTAAGACACTCCTCAAAGCTTGACCTAGCTTTTGGTCGAATGCCCTAATAGCTTCCTTATGTGACTTTGTGTCATATTTTGTTTAATAATGGCCCCGTGAAGCACCTTGAGAATTTTATCACATGAAAGGCGCTATATAAATTCAAGTTGTTGCTGTTGAGCATATTTTTCCTGAAACTTCAGTGGAAAAGAGGAGATTGATGCCTCTGAGGCAGTCAGCAAGACTGCCAAGAACTTAACTGTAGGTCTCACAGACTACGCAGAACTTTGTGATCATTTATGACTGACTCAGCATTCTACAAGATCTCTCATTTCAAATTAATCATGAATGCAGTGAAAAGTGCAATACTTTTTGCCATTTCCCTGCATAATTGAAGAATGAGTGGAATAGGACTATATAACCGTTCAGTAAATATTGTGAATGGTGCTATATAAATGCAAGCCCTTTGCTTTTCCTTCCTTTAAATAAGTGAATGACTCAGGCTATTTAAGACATACTAAGCATTGTAGCTTGGAAGGTGTCTTAAAGAAACATTGAAATATAATATCACTTTATTTGTTGTTCTCACAGCGCCAAGTGTTATTTGTAAAACGAAGTTGAGTTTTCATCTGCCCTTGTCTTGTGGGGGGTGAAGTTAAAATATCTTTTTCAATTTTTTTCACCTTATTACAAAGAAAGTGTTTGATTTATTTCCTCTCACTTTCTGACTTTCACCTTGATCTTGAGCGTTGATTTCCGATGAATACGCAAGGTGCGGACTTTATTGCAACTTCTGTCCACCTCATCGACCAGCAACCAGATGTGCCCTCCAGGGAACAAAGTGTACTGCAGTGTGCATTTGTTTGCATCAAAACCTAATGACTGTCCTGTCGGGACTCCCACAGGGTTTTTACTCCACCATTTAATCAGAGGCTGGAGTAAAACAGCAGCATTAGTAATTACTGGCATTCATTTAGCAGCTCCTTAATTCAGTGTAACGGTAATTAACTGACGAGCTTGATAAAGAAATTGATGCATGAGGCCCTTTGGTAACATTAAAAGTACTGGCGCTATTTGTATTCAGCGCAACTGAGGACAATGTATACAAGGTTTGTGGGTTTAAGGAGAAGGATGATGGCTGCATTAAGGCATTTATTTCCAGCGGTCTGTTAATTCCTGCCATATTCCTGTCACACTGAGTCTTGCTGATGAGAAAGGCTAAATATAATGGCAATGAGGGGAAACTCGGTTTGAAAATTTAAACTCCTTTGGGTACAAAACACTATTTTATTCATATGGTAATTAAATCATCTTATTTATTGAGATAATTATCCCCTGATAGCTCCCATTCTAAGAGTGTTTGTAAATGTCACTTATGCCATCCAGGCACTACCTGCAGTTCTTGGTGTAGTTACACTGACTTTCCAGTCTGATGCGCCACTTCCATTGCTCAGCCTGTTCCGCTGTGTTCAACAGCCTCTTGCTTTATCCCACCGCTAATGTTATTGTATCCGCTAGGATCGTGACTCCTATCGTTGTATTCATTTTTGTGCAAGTCATTTTTCTGCCCTGCTCTTTTGAAGCCAGTTGCATTGCTGGGATATGGTCGCGCAAGTCCCAGCTCTTCAGCTACCCCCTGCCATCAAGGCCAGGTAGGCATTCCTGGCTCATGAGCCCTGAGGGTAAGTGTTGGCAATTTATTGAGCCATGGCATGTATCGCAACAGAGCCTGATCCTGCCCTTACCTTATGTGCTCACACAAACATTTTCCGGTAGAATCCCTGACTGGTTCTTCCTTGTCTAACATATCGTTGGCCAAACCTTCGATGCATTCTGAAGCCAGGTGGTGAAGTGGGAAACCAAACACCCATTTTTTTAATACCAGATTTATTTACAGAATGCAACATTACATATGTTAGCCTCCTCCCTAAACAACGCTCGTTGCCCCAGAAGTCCTCCTTTACCCACTGTTAAATAAACCAGCGAGATAGTTGCTTGATAGTACAGAATTTGAGTTTTAAGAGCTTTAAGCTATCCAGCGGGATAATAGTACCTCGACCAGATCATTGCTTGCTATGTATTGCACATACTCACAAATGGTCCTAAGGCCGCCACTTTCGGCCCTGAACAGCACCCAGTCGACCTCATGTTACCCTGGAAGGGTAAAGTATCTCAAACATTTGGGCAACAGTTTAAGCTAGCCATTTCACACTGCTATGTTGCAGTGGCAACATGAGTGGTGTTTTTCATTAACAGGATGCTACCGCCAAGCCAAAAAGAGGTTCTGCCTACCACACAAATGAGTAATGTGGTATATGAAGCGCCAGTGCGATGCCAGATACATAGGCTGTACGTCCCAATGACTGGTGAATTGCATCAAACAGCACGTCCCTTCGGCTGTTCACAATAGGCAGAGTACTGAGCATAGTCAACTGTGCTTGCAAACTCAGAACATAATGTCTGACTTTAGATGTGAATCCCATGATTGGACAACACCTGCAGAACAATTCTGAGTGCGCTAAGAATTACACTAGCAATCAATTTAAAGTATCAGTTGGGCTTACAATATAGCTCTCTCTGACTTACTAGGAGCTACATTTATTCATATGCACTGACCTATCCCCTACAGGCAAAAGAAATGTGTCCTGACATTGCACCTTTTTTGAATAAAAGCAAAGGAGACAAAAGCTCCCTGGTGTTTTTGCCATGGCAATGTCTCAACCAATTAGAGCTGACTTGCCGACCAACCAACCAGCACCCCTTTTCTCATGCAGTATAAATTGTTGTTCTCTTTAAACCTGATGAGTGCAAGATGAAAAGCTTCGACAACATAACTATTTTTTTCAGCAATAAACCAGTAAGAGTTAAACAGATAAATAAATGACCAACCCCTTTGAAGGGGCTACTGAAAAGTTATTGTGACAAAAGCAAAAATTTTAACAGGAACTTATTAAATTCAAGTGCCATTTTGGGAAGTGATGATGCACTCCAGCCACCACACCCACCCACTCCCCCACCTACTCACATCCCGGCACCCACTGGTTGTGGAAGGTCTCAGGCGTACCACATGCTCCCTCTCCGGGGACAGTGGGTCACGGACATAACCACGCAAGTGTGGCAGGCAGCCGGGTCAAATTACCCCTTCAACTGCCCGCTGCCTGGATCTGTTTATGGAAGTTGCTCGTTATACCCTTTTGAACATCCATTAACTAATAAATAAAATTAACTCATTAACGACCCCTTAAAGGGGCACTGTAACTAAAACAAAAATATTAAAGGAAACTCGAATTAAAATGTCACTTTGGGGAGTAAATTCAAGTGCCATTTTGGGAAGTGATGATGCACTCCAGCCCCTGTGGCACCCACCGGCCACAGAAGGCCTCAAGGGTAACAGTGAACACCCTGTGCTCCCTCTCCAAGGACACCCAAGCGTTGACGTCGCCATGAAAGAGAGGCAGGCAGTCCGGCCAAATGACCCCCTCAACTGCCCGCTGCCTGGAGCTGTTTCGGGAAGTCCTTCTTTAAATGTGCTTAAGGTACTTAAGCAATGCCCAATCAGGACACCCCAAAGCACCTTCCACCCAATGAACTGCTCTTGAAGTGTAGCCACTGTTGTAAACACAGCAGCCAATTTGCACATTGCATGTTTCCTTTCTGACCCCTTTCGACAATCAAAACTAGCTCAGTAGATCACGCTGGTCCTAATAATTCTATACTTTTTGAACAAGGTGATCTCTGCTCCAGCCAGAAACAGGCCCAGCTCTCAAAATTTGAAGGAATTCAGTGAATAGGCATCCAATGCACAGGCTGTCAGCGTTCTTTGGGAAAGAACCACCTTCTGGCATCTAAACTAGATCTGGCCTTACGGAGCTTAAAATTAACCTGCACTCAAAGGGATAAAATGCCCATTTTCTATGTCTCAATAAAAATTAACAGTTGGCATATCCAGAGTCATAATGAATGTAAACTTTTAACATTTCTTATAACTGAGCATGTCTTCTGCAGTGAGTCAAGACATGTTGATGAGATCTATTAACGGGCACGTGTCTGCACTCTGAAAGTCTGGTACACAGATAAAGGGGAAGGAAAAGAGAATGGTGGTCAGTTTATGTCTGACTTATAAAGGGGAAATGAGGCCTAAAAGCATCTGTGTCCTCTGTGGAAGCTCAAATCTGTGTTTACAATTGGCCTTTAGCCACATGGATAATGCACCCTTCACTGTTGAAAGTGCAGTGTTCTGTTCTTGCACTGAGCTGTTAACAACATGCTGACTTCTGTTACAGAAAACCCGGTATGAGAATTATGTTAAACTCCTGAATGAAGGAGAGACAGATATGCTCATGGAGACCGATGGCAATGGGATGAAAAAGTCACACTCCAGCCCATCGCTGAACCAGGAGATGTATCCTGTAAATGCGAAAATCAAACGCAATGTCTCGGAAAGAAAAGACTACAGGCCTGATACAAGCAACAACAAGCAGAAGACTTAATTCCACAGCAGGAAATCATCTCCCAGCCCTCGGCCACCAAAACATAATCAAGTGACGCAATCTGTGACTTGTATATTTTTGTGTAAAATATTATTTAGATGTCAACTTTTGGTAACAGAAATTGTGAGAACATGACTGATATGGTAATCCTTCATTTGCAGACACTCCTGTAGCTTTTATATATTTTTTGGTTGTTGACGCAACTGTTTGTAGATTGACTTTTTTTTATATTGCCTTAAAGAGACAGACTCCTATTTGTTGGCCTGCTATTTTGAAAGCCATCGAAGGTCACTCAGTCGAAGGTTTACACAAGAGGTCCTATCAATGAGTGCCAAATGGATGTGTGTCATTTCACAAACTGAGAATTGTCATTGGCTGAATTTCTGTGTACGAAATAGGGAGCAAGATGGCTGCTAACCTTTGCAGTCTTTTTTTTCTTCATTTTTAATTCTTTAAATTATTTAAAACCAAACACTCTCAAAGGAAGTTGGAGTCTAGTGAAATGAATGTTTCTGTGGATATGTTTTTCTTAAAGAAACAATGCTTTGTACAGTACAGCTTACTGGAGGTTGACAAAATGAATATTCTTTCAAGAGCTATTGGGCGGAATGCCTGGTTGATTTTTCTTTATTGCTTATTATCAAATAGTTCTTTTAACTTTCTCATTGCCTTATCCCCTCCTCCCCTCCTTTAATCACCCTGTTAGATTATTTTGTGCAGTGCGTTTCAGTCTTTCCTTCAAACAGACACCTTTGTGAGTGACCTCCACTCTAAGGTGATTCGGTTGTGATGCATCTCCATCTCTTCCCCCCTCCCTCTTTCTCCAGCACGCCAATGACTTAGCAGTAGTGATAGTTCAACATTTCAGGCACCGCTTGCCAGTCACCCAATCTCCTTGCACACCCCACCCCAAGTCCATAGCTGCTACTGAGCCAGAAGGCTGTATTCTGTACAGTGTTGGAAGGAAAATATTTTAAAACACTTTGTTTCTAATTAATCATGTGGCTCCATTTTAAGCTTACTGTAAATGCCAGACAGCCCTGTTGCCTGTATATGATGTTTCCTTGACAAGAATATAACAAATATATAGAAGGTACCTTCTGAATTCTTTGATTGTATCTTTAAAGATTAGTATTTATAGTGCACTTTAAACAGAATACACAAAGCTTGACCACCTGTTTTTATTTTTTTTTTTAAGAATGTGTGTTTGTCTTCCATTTTTTGTATAATTCCAGGCACTTATGCTTGGGCAAGTTCTGTCATCTGTAAGACAGGTTAAAGAGACAGTATTGTAGGAGAATTACAGTGGATCCAATAGAAGTTTTGCTTGAAGTAGGAAATTGCATTTTGCCTCCAGAACCACTGCTGTTATTGAGTTTCTTTGGCAATGAGGCTGTAGTTTAACTCTCACCACACTAGTCAAGTAGGGGTCTTACACCCGAAGGAAGAGCACAAGACTGTGCCTGATTGCGGACTCAATTTACCACTTCAAGTGTGAAAATCTCATCTCTTTTCTATAAAGAAATCACATCACCCTTGCCCTGCAGAATGCCAGTCATACCTTCTGCATCTGTAGATAATGAAAGGCTGTAATAAAATTTATAGTGAAAAGTGGTATCTGCTTAGTAATGTATTTTCAGGTGCAACTAGGTGTCTCTTTTCAGTGCCACTTGGTATTTCTCTGTGCTATTATGATATTTATTGACTTTGTTGCATCTTCACTCACTTCTGTAGCCCAGTGGATCTATTTTTGTTGTCTGTATATAATAGATTTACTGTACAATAGCATGCAGAAAGCCTTCTTTCTGCTGCACAAGTCCCTTGTTTTGCATGCTGCCCTCTCACAGAGACAAGAGCTCACATCAATAAATTCAAATGGATGTTATAGTGATTCCTGAGTTTTGTTTCCAAAGTGGCTTGTTTAATTCTTTCATTTGGTGCAATGCACTGTTAAAAGGTTTGTAGAAATGTTATTGGTGAAGGAGGAGGAGGAGGTGCAAGTCCAAGTTCAGCACAAGCGGTTTTGGAAATGGTGCTGCCTGATGCCGCAATGGACATGAGGTTCTCTTCCAAATGTCAGTGACGTTAGGGACAGCTTAGGCCTCTAAAACTCAGTCTTGCTTGACATCGCAGTCAAAATGGAAAGGCACAATTGGGCTCAACAAGCTGTGATGCCCCACTGCTGGGTAGCTTTTAATTTTGTTCATATTTTTCCACAAGTTCTCTTTTGTTTCCCTATAACTGTGGCAACCAACACAGAAATGTACGATTGTTATATTACTGGACAGTCTTTGGACTAACAACACAGGGAATGGGAATTCAAATCCCACCACTGCAGTTTGAGCCTTTGAGTTCAGAACGTTACCAGTCTACATCACTCAGGGGCACATCAGTTCAGTGGATAATTGTTTTTTTGAAACAAGTCAAGTTCTATAGTCGGAGTCTCCTGTGAAAACCACCTTTGTTTTGTGTGTTAATGAATGGTAATTAACTGCAAGAGCTTGGTTTACAGTCTCTGCAATCTCAACGTTCTGGACAGGTAATTTGTTGTGGCCAGATTGTCATTCACACTAAGCTATTTATTGTGGAATCCTAGACAGTTTTTTATTGCTTCCAAATCAAATATTCCCCGTAACCTAGCAACAGAAAGGCTCCTGCTTAGATTCGGTCAAGCAAATAGATTCTTTTTTGATTCCGAACTTTTAGAATCATAGATGCAGCAAAAGAGATCTATCCAATTAATCCCACTCCACTGCTCATTCCCATTATCCCTGAAAATGTTTTCCCTTCAAGAAGTTATCCAATTCTCTTTTCAATGTTACTGTTTCAGCACCAATTCAGCCAGCGCATTCCAGATCATAACAACTACCTGTGTCAAAAAAAAAGTCAACTCTGATCCTTTTGCCACTTACCTTAAAACTGTGTCTTTTGGTTATCGGCCCTTCTGCCACAGGAAACGGTTTCTCCTTATATACTCCTATCAATTCCATTCATTAATTTTGAACACCTCTACCAAACCTTCTCTGCTGAAAAGGTATAAGCCTACCTGCAGTCTCTTCACATAACTGAAGCCATTAATCCGTGGTACCATCCTAGTAAATCTCTTCTGCACACTGACATTCTACGCAAAGTGTGTTGCCCAGAATTGAACACAGTGCTCCTGGTGATGTTTGAGAAAGGTTTAGCCTAACTTCCTGGCTTTTGTACTCTATGCCTCTATTAATAAAACCAAGGATCCCATATGCTTTTATAGCAGGCTTTTCAACTTGTCCTGCCAACCTTCAAAGATTCGCGCACATACAGCCCAGTCCCCAGGTCTCTCTCTTACTGCACTCCTTTAAAATTGTACCATTTAGTTTAGATTGCCCCTCCTCGTTTTTCCTACCAAAATGTATCACTTCACACTCCTCTGTGCAAAATTTCATCTGTATGTTATACGCCTGCTCATTCCACCAGCCTCTACATCCTCCTGACGCCTGTTGCTATCCTCATTGCTTAATTACACTTCTGATTTGTTTAGACATGCAGATCCAATTTCTCTCACATGATACTGTGGGATCACTTGTCCCAGGGTGTGATTTTTATTCCAATATCCACTCGCTAAAGAATAAACACAGGGCTATTATATATAAAAAAAATACAGCTAGGTGGATAACAGATCAAAATCTAACATTTCATAAGAAAATTGCGCCCTGTACAGTTTCTGGGCCAATATGTGTTTCTTTTCTCCCAATTGTCCCCTGAAGATGTTCACCCAATGTCAACTTGGCTCAGTTGGTAGTAGTCTCTGAGGCAAAGGTTACTGGCCTCAAGCCACACAGACCTGGACTTATGCTCCAGTACATAACTGAGCCAGTACTGTGTTGTTGGAGGTGACATCTTTTGGATAAAACCTTAACCAAAGGCTAATATTAACTTATGAATGTTTAAAGAAGTCTTGATTCCTGGCCAATGTTATTCCCTCGGACAACACTGCCAACGTCTGGTCATTCATTTTGCAGGACCAACATGATATATCCACAGAACATCAATGGCTGGACTTCTAATGTAATCCACTCATTGTGAAGTCCCTAAGGGTGTGGCTGGCAGTCTTAAGTGCAAGTGTTCTTATTTACTTCCATGCTGGCATTTGTTTCTACAGACGGCCTTTCTTCACATCAGAAGTCTGAACATTGAAGCCTGGATCATCAGCTTAGAATTGCCATCTTACCAGGATTCTGGCTACTTTGTAGCAGATAAAGGTTCTGGTGGACAGAGTAAGCACCAATGTTGGAAGTGCCCACTTTAAACAGGCAGACGTTTCATTAACAAATGCACTTGGGGGCCTCATCCCTCCCAAAAACTATTTTGCAATTCTCCAGGGAGGCAGAGTGCCACATCCAGTGGATGGCTGTTTCAAATTGGGTCACTAGAAATCAGTTGTGATGGTACGCAGATTAAAGGCTGACATTGCGTAACTTCAATCTTTAACATCTGTCACCTATGCTTATATTTTTTTGTTCATTTCTGGTATTAGAGATTTTGTTAGATCCTCCTCCCCACTATTACCCAGCACCATAACGGTAAGCAGAGGGTTTCCCAATGGGAATCCTTCTATCTCAGGCATTGGAAAGAAGAGAGAATGACCAACAGAAGGATACTGGGCAGGCTCAACTGCATGACCTCTCTCCCCCGTGATACACCCTCACGGCTCCATCGGCAAACAGATAGACCATGTTTGGTCAGGTAGCGAGAGCAGGTGGAGACCCCTCTTCCTAAAATGAGCTGGGACAACAGGCACGATAACACTACCACAACATGTGATTGGCTGAGCAGCTGTACCGTGTGAGACAAGGCCTGAGAGCAACAAGGTACAAGCACTAACTTGGGAATTTGTTGCAGGTGGGAACGAGGTGCAGTGGAGCAAGGAGGTGCTGCTTTTTATTTTTTTACAGCTTCCAGAAGCTGTTGAGTGTTAAAGGCTTTAACTACGCGAGCAGGTAGGTGATTGGTGAGTTTTAAAGATTTTATCCCTCTAAATGCGGGAAGTAGTATAAACCAGTATTGGGAGGTGTAATTATTGCATTTAATTTATAGCTTAACTACTTAAACTGCTTGGTCTAACTACAGACAGCAGTTGAGTGATATTTCCAAGCTTGAAGCTTAATTAGTTAAATTACACAGAATAAAGATGGCAGGGCAGGTTATGTGTTGCAGCTGTAACATTTTAGGGCTGGTGGGCACCAGTGCGATCCACGGTAACCACATCTGCAGTAGGTTTCTGTGACTCGGAAAGAACTTCGGCTCCGAGTAGATGACCTGGAGTCTGAGCTTCGGACACTGAGATGCATCAGGAGGGAGAGTGCTACCTGGACGCTTTGCTCCAGGAGGCAGTCACACCCCTTAGACTATGCACTTCAGATTTGAACCATTGTCATGGACAGGAGGGTGTGGCTTTGAGTGAGGCAGATATGGGGATCTAGAAGGTAGCAATGGAGGAGCCTCAGCCCTTGCAATTGTCCAACAGGTTCGAGGCTCTTGTAACTTGTGTGGACAAGAGCAGGGCTGGAAGGTGGATGAGCAAACTGATCATGGCACATGGTGCAGGAGCTACTCAAGTAGGGGGAGTAAATAGGAATGTAGTAGTAGAGGACAGTATGGTTAGGGGAATAGATACTGTTCTTTGCAGCCAAGAGCATGAGCCCTGAAGGCTGTGTTGCCTGTCCAGTGCCAGGGCTAAGGGCATCTCCTCAGGGCTGAAGAGCAACTTGGAGCGGGAGGGGAAGCATCCAGTTGTCGTCATCCACGTGGGTACCAACGCCTTAGGTTGGACTAAGAAAGAGGCTCTGCTGCAGGAGTATGAGCAGCTAGGGATAAAATTAAAAAGTAACCAACAAAGGTCTCTGGATTACTACCTGAGTCATGAGCAAACTGGCATAGAGTAAATAAGATTATACATTGAATGCATGGCTCAAAGGTTGGTGTGAAAGAAATAGGTTTCAATTCATGGGGCACTGGCACTAGTACTGGGGAAAGTGGGGATGGCAGTTCACCTGAACCACACTGCAACCAATGTACAGGTAAATCATATAACTAGCGAGGTGGCAAGGGCTTTAAACTAAATAGTAGTGGGAGAGGGTTCACATGAGGGGAGATTTGGAAAGTTAAAGAGAAAGGACAAGGTAATAGTGCAGGGAAGCAATGCAGGTAATGATAATCAGAGTGCGATGGGAAGGGACAGAATGTACAAACGTAAGAGTGCTCCAGCAAATAAGGTAAGAGTAGGTAATAAAAAACAGAATTAAAGGCTCTTTATCTGAATGTACGTAGTATTCATAGCATAATGAATGAATTGATAGCACAAATATAAATAAATGAGTATGATATGATAGATATTACAGCGACATGGTTGCAAAGTAGCCACAGCTGGGAATTGAATATTTTTTTTACTATCATTCACGGCTTGTAGGCTTTGCCAGCTGGGCCAGCATTTATTGCCTATCCCTAGCTGGCCTTGAGAAGGTGTTTGACATTTTGGAAGTATAGGAAGAAAGGAAAGGAGGTGGGTTGATGCAGTTAATAAAGGATGAGATCAGCACAGCCCAGAGAAATGATCTTGGTTTGGAAGATCAAAATGTAGAATCAGTTTGGGCGGAGATGAGAAAAAGCAAAGGAAAGAATTCACTTGTGGGTGTGATTCATAGGCTCCCTGTTGACTGCCCAACCAATCAGCATCCTTTTCTCATGCAGTACAAATTGTTGCTTTCTTTGAAATTTGGCATTCTTGCATCTGTCCTGATGAGTGCAAGACTAAAAGCTTCGACAGCATGTCTTTATTCGCAGCGATACTCATCTGTATTAACCTGTGAAAAGAAAGAGTATGCATTGACAGAAAGCTACAATGAACAAGTAGGGAATTATTTTCTGAACTAGCATTGGCGATGTACTTTAAAATCTATATGAGTGTAATAGTCCTTCGGTAGGAAAAGGGCGTTATCAGTTAGCATTAACAAAACAAGGAAGCATACTAAAATCGCGTGAGAGAGAAGTGCACCAAACCATAGCAAACATTCTGTGCTTATGTTATGAATCAAAGATCAGTCAAGGGACAAATTGAGCCATTGCTGGATGCCCTGGAGGATTATGCAAGATGACAAAGGCATGGCACAAGGGTTGAACAGATATTCTGTACATTTTTCATTGAGGAGGTTTGATCTACCCTTTGCATAACAGAAAAGAAACCCCAAAAGGTTGATTGCAGCTTTCAAGAGAAATGGAGCTCGGTAAGTTAAAAGGGCGTAAGATGGCCAGAGCAGCAGAGCCAGATTTAATTTATCCTCAGGTAGTGCAAAAAAATGGCAGAGGTTGTGTCTGCTGCCCTGCTGAATACTTTCAATGGTTCTTTGATTAATACCAGACGATGGGAGAAAAATATATCTAGTGCTCTTGTTTAAAAAAGGATTAAAGTCAAATCCTGGAAGCCATAGACCAGTGAGTCTAAACTCTGTAGTGTCAAAGTTAATACCAATGATCAGTAGCAATCGTAACACATGTTGGGTAATAGAGTGGCCTTGGAATGGCTCCAGAGGAAAGTGTTGAGAATAATTCTAAGCCTAAAGAGCCATAGCTACTTAGAAAGCCTTAAGGACCTTGGCCTATTTATTTTAGAGGTGACATGATCAAGGTTTTCAAAATAATTAAAGAGCAGGACAGCATCCCTAATGAGAGATTATTCCAGTTAAACAGAATGATAATGACCAAGGGACTATGTAAGATCAGGAATAGACTGCATATTAGGCAGTTCTTCTTTGCCCAGAGAGTAGTGAGATCTGGAGTGTTTATCCAAAGCAATGTGCAGTTTGAACACAATCTCAACTGACTTTACTGTTTCACCCAGCCTAATTCAGCACTTTATGGGCCATGCTGCTTGTTGTTCTCTATTGGTTGGATATGTAGAGCATTGAGTTTACTTAAGATGCCAGGGTCTTTCAACTTCATCCTTTGCTATTTCAATAACTCATAGTGAGCATGTTGCCTACATTCCTGCCTACATACATTTATGCATGGAATTATAACCTTAAATTCATTCCAATAAATCTGCTACATTTTACTGGGGGCGGAATCATCCCTGAATTGCACTAAGTGCAGTAGCAGGCATGAAAAATGACATTTTACCCCCCCAGCTGCAATGCCATATCATCGGCTTCCCGTCTCATTAATTATTCAGGCGCAGGATAGACTCCGTCTCAGTGGCGAGCGGCCTCTGAATCACCCGCCACACCATTTCCTCACTCCGGGTGCTGTATCTAAACTGCAGCCACTCACACAGTTCTCAATACTTGCAGCCCAGGACTGCTCCAGTGAAGACATGGCCCTGAAAGCCAGGAAGAGTTCAGTGACCCGTCACTGGAATGCCTTTCAGAGGCCCCACCATGATGTCCTCCAGCCCCCACTCTGGCCACAGGAAGTCCAGCAATCTCACCACTCCAGCTTGGGAGGCGGTGGCATGGTGGTCAGTGCTAACACTGCACAGAAGAGGTCGGCCATCCAGTGCAGAAAGAGGATGAATGATCTCATCCGTGCTGCCAGGGTAAGGCAACCATCTCATCACTCTAAACTCTCATACTCACAAGCCCACCACACATTCACTGGCATCTCACTCACTGCCAACTCAAGGGACATCACCACTCATTCTCTCACACACACCCTCACATCTCCACCTGGCCTCATCTCCTCTGGAGACTGTCTCCTCAGCCCTCACTGTCTTGAGGCCACTTGCACAGATCAACATGTAACCCTACACACACCCTGGAATTACCCCCTTCCCCAGTAAATCCCTCACCCTGCAGCCTCTTCCCTTGCCTGAAGCCACTACTCCCCCTTCCCCAAGCAAGCCCTAGCCCTGCAGCCATTGAAAAGCCACCCCCACCTTATGACTGGTCTGGTAGGTATAGACCTGCTCGTGAGCCCCCCTAAAAGTGACGTAGTGCTACCTGTGAAGCTTGGCACTGATGACCCCAAGTGCTGCCCGAAGCAAGGTGGGCAAACAAACCTTGAAGCCCTGAACTAAGTGCACCTCGCCAGGTGCACATCGCTTATGTACAGCTGTGAAACACGTTGGCATGCATTCACGCCAACCGCCTGGATGATCCAGCGTGGGGTGGATGATTCCATCGGGCAGGGCTTATAATGAGATGCTAATGTATTGAAATTAGGTTCCCGATATTCGGTGTCAGGAAACCCGGCCCGGCATTGACGGGTGGTGTGGACAATCGCAAACTGGTTTTACAATGACATGAAACCAATTTTTGCGATCTCTCGATATTTTCCACTGTTTTTTTTTAGCTCCCCATTAATTTTGTATAGAATCAGAAACAGCCAACACAGCTTCAGAAAACAGAGGCCATGTAGGGGCACCCAGAATAGTGGATCAAAGAGACCCGGTTACCAATATCTGTTTGAATTTCCACAAGCTTTTGTTAAAATGCCTTTTAGGGATTGCATGTAATAACTTGCTGTGAATGCAGAAATAGAAAGATCCATAAGAAATTGGTTAATGGACCATAAACGAAGGATGCAGTTTTCATGAGTGAGGTTCCCCAGAGTCTGGTGCTACACTCCTGTTTAATAATGTACACTAACCAACCAGAGGAGGGCACAGTAACTAAATTCACAGATAATATGTTAGAAGAGGGCAATAGATTAAAAATGGATCTGATGAGATTGAGAAATGGAGTCCAAACTTAGGAAGTTGCTTTCAGTAAATTGAGTGCAAAGAGAGGCAGAAAAAAAGACACAAGGAATATAACTTAAGTGGGCGAAATCTTAAAACTAACTAAGGGGAAGGAAGATGGTTCGAGCACAGTGTCAGGCTTCTGCAAGCAAAGCAAATAGAGTCTTGGGCTGTTATGCCTAATCTGTTCCATACAAAACAAGATCCATGAAAAAAAGGCTATACTGTGAAGTATAGAAGAGCTCATTTGGAGTACTGGCTACAGTATTGATCTCCTACTTCAATAAGGTTATTATGTGGCTATGAGGAGGTTTTCTTTTATTCTTTCAAGGCATGTGGGCATCACTAGCAAGGCCAGCATTGATTCCACATCCCTAATTGCCCTTGAGAAGGTGGTGGTGAGTCACCTTCTTGAAAAGCTGAAGTCTATCTGTTGCAGGTAAACCCACGGTGCTGTTAGGAACGGAGTTCCAGGATTTTGATCCAGCTACAGTGAAGGAACAGCAGTATAGTTCCAAGTCAGGGTAATGGGTAGCTTGGAGAGGAATTTACAGGTGGTGGTGTTCCTATGCATCTGCTGCCCTTGTCCTTCTGGGTGGCAGTGGCCCTGTATTTGGAAGGTGCTGTCAAAGGAGCCTTGTTGAGTTGCTGCAGTGCATCTTGTATTATGGCATACACTGCTGCCACTGTGTGCTCATGGTGGAAGGAGTAGATGTTTAAGGTGACGGTTGGGATGCTGGAGCATCCAGCTTCTTGAGTGTTGTTGGAGCTGTACTGACCCAGGCAAATGCAGGAAATAACATGAATTATGACCTCAGGCCTGAGATAATTGAATTATGAGGATACATTTATTATCGTCGGTTTGTAAAACACTGGAGAGAATTTGAGAACATCTGATCAGATAGTTAAAATTATTTAAAACATAGCATACATTTCAAAGAACTGGTATAGACATGATCGGCTGAATAGCATTCTTCTGTGCTGCAAGATTCTAGGATTCTAAAATTGAGCCAACGCGTTCTGATGGCCTTATCTGGACCTGGCTACATAGCATGCATTGCACAGTATAACATAAAGCAGGTCTTGATGCGCAGTGGCAGCATCCCTATCTCTGGGCCAGAAGATCTGGGTTCAAGGCCCACTTTGGGACTTGATGGCCATGTTCGTAATGTGGTCAGAAGGGTCAATTATCAGCCTGTAAATCCTTCCAATATGCCTGATGGCAGGCGGTAAGAGTGGGAGAGTTCCTGGTCAGCCAGACTGCAGAAGGCAACGGAAAACCACTGCAGTACTTTGCCAAGCACAATCATGGACCGATCCGATGGAAGACTATGGTCGCCAACACCCTCTTAGGGAGATAATAAATAAATAAAACATAACACTGCATAAAACATAACATAATATGCATGAAAAATAACAAGAGCACAGAATCCCGCTAACCACTTGCAATAATTAAGTGGAAAGGCCAGTGTCTAACTAATGTTGAAGAGAGAAATAGTCTTAAATTAACAATTTGAAAGTAGCAATACTTGTGATGGCAGATTTCATGATTTTGTAATAAGGAAAAGATCACTAGTCCCTTCCCAATAGCATTACTATGACAATGCCTGTCTTGAATTCATGTTGTTAACCTCACTAACTTTAGAAGCTGGAATGCTATAGCAATTTGCATTATAGTGATAGGCGATCTGAGTGAGAAGCCGGTGATCAGATAGTGCTAACTTTTCATTTACTGTGCAGATGTGCTTTCAAAGCTTGGAATTCTTGCCCACAGATAATAAAATGATTGTGAATTGTTCAGGATACCAGAGTTATTACTTTCACAGTCTGATGACTATCACTTTGAATATTCTAAAATATAAACTATTTGCATTCTAATTCTCAGCCAAGCACTAATTCTAATTATATGGAGAACGTTTTTGTGGCTATGAAATATGTGTATATGGCATCTTTCACAACCCCAAAACATTTTACAGCCATTGATGTTTTAAAGTGTAGTCCCTGTTATAACGTAAGACACACAGCAGCCAATAGCCACGCAGCATGTTCCCACAAGCAGCAACGAGGTAATGGCCAGGTCATGAGGAATAAATATTGGCCAGGACACTGGAAAAACCACCCTGCTCTTATTCCACCTGTGCTGTGGGTTCATTTATGCCCATCTGAGAAGGCAAATGGAGCCTTAGTTTAAGATTTTGTCTGAAAGATGGCACCTCAGACCATGCAGCACTTCCTTGGTACTACACGGAAGTGTCTGTTTGGATTGTGTTCGCAGGTTCCCGAAATAGGGGCTCCATTTAAGGGGTCTCACAGTTGGTAAAGGACTACTTTGTCATTGGAAAGATGCGTGAATATCTTTTTCAGCAGCCTTGGGCAGTTTCTCTCTCGTTTTAAGGCTATGGTCATCTTCGCTTAGGTGAAAGCACTTTTGCCTCTGGATAAGAATATTTTGGGTTCAAGTCCATTCCAGGACCTGAGTATCCAACATCCCAGGGCGGTTGTCATTCAGATGTTGAAGTGTAAGCATTGCCTTCCTGCCTCGTTGGTTCAGGTGGATGTTAAAGACCCCATGGTGCTATTTGAAGCACAAGTACTTCTTTAAGAACAGCATCTACCCTCAATTATCAACGCCAGGAACATTTTGGACTAACGCAGTCAAAAAAAGATAAACTGGTGAATCATCTCATTGCCATATGTAAAATGATTGCTGAGCTTCTCTACATATCAATAGTCAATGCAGTTCAAAATACTTAATTGTACATGAAGTACTCTGACATGAAAAGACTTTTTCTTCTCAGGTGAAAGAAAAATCTATTTTAAATACCCCTAACAACAAGATGAACTTTAATACAAAAGCTTCAGATGATGGAAATCTGAATAATATATTTATTATATTGGATGAACTTTAATGATGGCTTTACCACATTAAACTGGGAAACAGGAACATTTACAGATATTATCTGTCAGACAAAGGCTGCTGTAATCAAAGAAAAACCTGGGGTTGCTATGGGATCAGTAGAATTGAGCAGTACAGACTTGAGATAAAATACCGTTAAACTGCAGCAAATGAAGTAACAACCCTAAACTTCGGACCAACCATGAACAACAAGGGTTATAGCATGCCGGAAGGAACCAATCATTGAGATGTTCATATAAGAATCGTGAAGGAAAGAAAAAATATCTAGTTTTCCCACTGCAATCCATTAGTTGCAGACGGATCCTAGTTTTTTAAAAATTCATTCATGGGATGTGGGCATCACTGGCTGGGCCAGCATTTATTGCCCATCCCTAGTTGCCCTTTGAGGAGGTGTTGGTGAGCTGCCTTCTTGAACTGCTGTAGCCCATGTGGTATAGGTACACCCACAGTGCTGATAGGAAAGGAAATCCAGGATTTTGACCCAGTGATAGTGAAGGAATGGCGATATATTTCCAAGTCAGGATGGTGAGTGACTTGGAGGGGAACTTCCAGATGGTGGTGTTCCCATGTGTCTGCTGCCCTTGTCCTTCCAGATGGCAGTGGTTGTGGGTTTGGAAGGTGCTGTCTAAGGAGGTTTGGTGAATTCCTGCAGTCTTACAGAAAGAAGACATCCAAATATTCAGCAGATTTTGAGTGATCATTGGTTTGGCTAACAGGTCACTTGAAGACTCAAGAACAGGTCAGATTGTCATTCTTATTTAATTTGTCCATTGGTGGTTAAAAAAGGACAACCTCCATGAGAAATAGTTTATCCATATGTTACTGTTAAGAGAAATTCAAGTCCACCAACATTCTAACATCCACTGTTGGAGATGCAGAAGTCATCATGAATTGTTGCAAGTGTATAGTTTTGTTTCTATATAAAGGCTTTGTTTGTGATCATGATCCTGCAGTGAATTATCTGGCACATATAGGCCTTTCACCTTTGTTGCTGAGGTTGGAATCCAGGCCAGACTGATGAGGTGGTGGCCCCTCTTCCCACAAGCCAGTGGGGAAATTAATTTGAATGGAACTGTAGTATAACGGTGTTTGGCATAGCAAGGGTTCATGTGGGACTGGAGAACAGTATCGCCCATGATGTGATGTAAAAGATCACAGGACAAGGGACTCAGGTCAGTCTAAGAGTTTGCAGGGACCTGTGTGGAAGTAAGTATGGAGTTAGCTCATTGTCTGGGCTATATTTTGTACATATGTAAATAGTGATGTGTTACCAATAAACACTACTGTTCAATCTTACAAGCCTCTGGACCTCTTAGTGAGATCTACTGAACAAACCCTTACAACATGGTGGCAGCTCATGAACGAAACCAGAACCGAAAAAGCTGGTAAAGGACCCCAGAGTCTGAAAACCTAAAGGAACAGCATCCTAACCTGACTGAAGTGTAACTGAACTGAAGACACAGCTGGAGACCACCGAAAAAGAAGCTCCATTGCAGACATGGAAGCTGAAGGGCAGAAGAGAAATCCACTGTGCAGCTAAAGGATTCCACCAAAGCACATGTGAATCCCCATCCATTTTAGACTCAAAGGACCTAGCAAGGGTGAGCAAAAATTCAGTTCTAAGGCTGGACTAGCCTTTAAAAGTCTTCAGGCCATTCATCAGCCAGAGCAGTCCATTTTGTTAATCACTGCAGCCAGTCCAGAGAGGCTGCCTTACTATGTGACGGCCGAGATCCATTGAAAAAGAAACAGAAGTTTTAAAGTGGCAGCCAGAGCTGAGTACCACCTTTCAATTCACTTTCCACACTCCGAAAATGTACTAGCTGGCCCAAACCTTTAAATTAAAGACTTGTTGCAAAAAATCGATCCATTTGAAATTGGATCTGCGACTGCTTCAGAAGCCCAGCAAAACCTGAGAAGCACAGGAAGAAGCATTGAAAAAATGACTACTGAAGCGTCATCTTTATAAGTGAAACAGCATTTAAAGCTGTACTCCCCTGAGCTGAAAAGCAACCCTGGATAATAAATCAACCCAACCTGATCAATTTGGGCTGATACAATGGCCAGACCAGGCGCAGAACCGGGGGCTTTGGCTAAAAAGAATTTTAAGATACATAACAGCTTCAGGATTAGATAAGAAGACAGAGGCTGGACAAGTGAATACACTACTGTAATCAGTAGGTCCGACAGCTGATGACATCATTGCGAGGCAAGGAATAAATGAACACTCAGGTAAGTTTGAAGATGTTCTAAAATCATTCAAAGCCTACTTTAATTTAAGAAGTAATAACACTTTAGAGTGAGAAAAGTTCGACTAGTGAGTCCAACAGCCTTGTCAACCTGTTGACTCTTTCATAAATGGATTATATAGATTGGCTGAAGGCTGTGACTACGGTGACCTTAAGTCAGAGTTCATAAGAGACCAAATAGTAGTCGGAATTGCTGATGATGCCCTTTCAGACATACTACAGGCAAGAGAGATCTGGCTCTAGAAAAGGCAATCCAAATAGTCAGGCAGTCTGAAATTCACCAACAACACTGGTCCATTTTACATGGTGAGGTTAAGCCATGGTATAGAGCAACCCCAACTGTCCAGCTCATAAAGCAACAAAAAGGCAGGGAGACTCCAGGCCACAGAAGACAATATCCAAAGCGACCAAACGATGGTGGGACAGCATGTCAATGCTGTTGAATCAAAAGTGAGAGCAATGTCCAGCAATCTCTGCGCAGTGTTTCAACTGCAACTGGCTGGGACACTTTGGAAAGCTGTGCAAGTCTAAGACATTGAGATGTGCAGAGGATCCCAAATCAGTCCACAAGCTTGGGGTACCACACCAGGAAGAAGTTCAACCATGCTTCTTGGGTGAGGTCAAGGATCCCGGGTTCTCCTTTTGGGATTCTGACAATCTGAAAACGGTCACCTCACCAATTTCAAATTAGACCTGGGAGCCATGTAACAGTCCTCTTGGATAAGGAACTGTGGCTAGAAGACCTCTGGCTACGAACGACAGACACACCACTCTATGGCCCTGGAGGAATCCGACTTCCATTCATAGGCATGATCCTAGACCACTCCATTATGGCGACAAGCAAATATTCAAAGCTTTGTACGTCATCTGAAACCAATCCTTTTCTCTCTTAAGCGGGGATGCCTGTGTTGCCCTTAAACTCCTTAAAATGACAGAAGACATAAAAAGAACCTCTGCTGTCAACTGCATGGAACTGCCGAGAGATCCACCAGTGAAGAGACTCACGACTGGGACTTCAGCTCTGAATTGTCTTCACTCTTTGCAGAGCAGGTTTGTCCAACTCCCTTGCAGGCAGTACGAGCCCCTCTTTGGTCAGACCAGCCAAACCTTCAGATAAGTACCACCATACTTCAAACGGAAGACACATATGAGAATGACCAACAACAGGACGATGAGCCCCAACCTCAGGCTCAAACAGTTGCTGTCACACAACCGGGAAACACTGCGGCAATGAAACAGCAACGATACTAGAGCAGGAGAGGGGCAACCATCAACTCACCAGAGCCCACCTCAGTGAGGTACACAGGCATAAGAAAGAACACAATATGGCGATGAAAGCCAAACTGCAGTTTGATCTCAAGGATGAGGAACATTCAAACAGAGATACACTGTTTCCCAGAAAGATCATGGGAGACCCCATGGAACAAGAAAACCCGTGTTCAGACTGTGAAGGGATGGAGTGAACACCACCTCTGGAAAGAACGGGACAAGCCTACGGTGTCCAAACAAAGCAGATGGGCTGTTAATATGGAAAGGTTTGACTCCAAGGAGCACAAATAGCACAAACTGGATGGAGACAACCAAAATACCCGAAACACAGAATACTACGATTTCAACTCCAAGGCTTCAAAGCTTTCCCAAAGCAACTAAACCTACCGCTCCTCCAGATGTGATCAGAATGAGATTGGGAAGAATTGTCAAGCCTCCAGGCTGTCTGAATTTATAGTCAGAGACTTGAGGGTGTTTGGGTGTTGGGGAGGTGGAATAAAAGGTATCACATTTAGAAGGATTGTACTGTAAATTTGTTGGGTAAAGACTTTGAGGGAGGTGTAGTATAAGGGTGTTTAGCATAGCAAGGATTACTGTGGGACTGGAGAACAGAACCGCCCACAGTGTGAGTAAAGGGTCACATGAGAAGTGACCCAGGTCAGTCTAAGAGTATGCAGAGACCTCTGTAGAAATAAGCATGGAGTTAGCTTAAAGTCTGGGCTACACTTTGTATATATGTAAATAGTTATGTGTTACCATTAAAACTACGGTTCAATCCTACAAGCCTCTGAACCTCTTAGTGAAATCCACTGAACAAACCCTTACAACAGGAATAATGGAAGAGCAGCCAATGTCTACGCTCCATCTACATCCTGTGACAAGCTTGTATGTTTTCAGTTTCTTTAAAAACATTTTTCATTAATTTCCCACCCATCTCTAAAATATGAATCTCAGGAGGTTGACTACCCTCTTTGCTCAGTTTGACAGTAATAAATATTCAGTGAAACCACATCATCCAAACTGCACAGTATATAGGACATAGGAGCACACGACTTAGGAGCAGGAGTAGTCAATTCAGCCCCTCAAGCCTGATCCGCCATTTGATAAGATCATGGCTGATCTGATTGTGATCTGAAATCTACTTTCCTGCCTGCACCCCATGCTCCCGACACCCCTCCCCCACCCCCCACCCCATTGCCCCATAACCCTTGACTCCCTTGTCTATCAAAATTATATCTAATTCAGATGTGAATTTTTTTTATTCGTTCATGGGTGTCGCTGGCTAGACCAGCATTTACTGCCCATCCCTAATTGCCCTTGTTCAGAGGGCAGTTAAATGTCAATTGCATTGCTGTGGGTCTGGAGTCACATGTAGGCCAGACCAGGTAAGGATGGAAGATTTCCTTCCCTAAAGGACATTAATGAACCAGATGGGTTTTTACAACATTCAACAATGGTTTCATTGTCATCATCAGCTTTTAATTCCAGATTTTTTATTGAATTCAAATTTCACCATCTGCCTTGGTGGGATTCAAACCTGGGTCCCCAGAGCATTATCCTGGGTCTCTAGGATACCAGTCCAGTGACAATACCATATATTCCATGACTCACCCTCCACTTCTTTCTGTGGAAGAGAATTCCACAGACTAACGATCTCCTGAGAGAAAAAAAATTCTCCTCATCTCTATCTTAAATGGGAGACCTCTTATTTTTAAACTGTGACCCCTAGTTCCAGTCTCTTCCACAAGAGGAAACATCCTCCTGATGTGCACCTTACCAAGTTCCCTCTGGGTTTTCCATGTTTCAATAAGATCACCTCTCAACCTGCTAAACTTTAATGGATATAAGCCTAACCTGTTCAACTTTTCCTCATAAGATAAGCACTTAATTCCAGGAAAGAATTGAGTGAACCTTCTCTGAACTGCTTCTAATACAGTTATATCCTTTTTCAAAAAAGGAGACCAAAACTGTACACAGTACTCCAGATATGGTCTCACCAAGGCCCTATACAGTTGCAGCAAAACTTCCCTACTTTTATATTCCATTCCCCTTGCAATAAACACCAACATTCCATTTGCCTTCCTAATCACTTGCTGTATCTGCATACTAACTTTTTGTGATTCATGTACCAGGACACCTAGATCCCTTTGTACCACCGAGTTCTGCAGTCTCTCTCTCCATTTAACTAGCATACTGCTTTTCTATTCTTTCTGCTTTTGTATCTTGTAAGTACAGTAGGTTTCATTGAGAGGTTTGGAGGCTTGTTTGGTTGAACATTAACTGTTTATTGATAAAACATAACTATGTACAGAAATGCAGGGTTTAGCTAAAACTATGAGCTAACTCCATGTTTGCTTCTACACCGGTCTCCGTCCAGTCCACAACTGACCCTAATCTCAGGTCATGTGTCTCTTTACATCACATGGTGGGCTTTACTGTTTCCCAGTCCCACATTAACCCTTGCTATGCCAAATAGCTTTATACTACACCTGCCCAAGTGGTCTAGTTCACATTTTCCCACATTATTCTTCATCTACCTAATTTTTGCCCACTCGCTTAAACTACCTATACCCCTTTGTAGACTCTTTACCTCATCTTGAAAACTTAATTAATGGAGAGGTGGTGGCATAGTGGTATTGTCCCTGGATTGGTACATCATGAGCTTACTTTGTGCAGTATTTTTTGAAGAATTTTATCCAAATATTTCATTCAGATTCTCCCACCTATGTGCCTCAGACTGGTCCTTCTATCCAGCTGATTTCCCACACACACATTCACAGTTTTAGCTTTACCTGAAACTGGTTGCCAACCTCTTTTGGAAGGTTGAGTAGGTTGGGTTGGTGTCTAACTGTCTTTGATACTACTTTTGAACATTTTCTCAAAGGGAATCTTCAGGACAGTGAGTGCTGGATTTTCATTGTGGTGAGGAGGTGGGACCAGAGCCGGGTGGGATTTTCAAGTCGCTATGTAAGTAACCCCTCCCCTCCCCACAAGACTGAGGCTGAAACCCAGCCGATGATCAAAGATGGCCTCCCAACAGCAGGCCGGGGGCCCAGTGCTCCATCATTAAAGTCAAGGCCTCTCGCAGTCAGGACAACTATAGGGCCACAAGTGTGGTCCACAAAGATGGTCTGGCAGCTGTGGCCATTTCTTATTTTAACATTTTGAATGTTCGTCAGAGGGCACCTCCACCTTGAGGTACCTTCTTTTTCTCCTACATACATCGGCAGCTCCCACCTCTGACTGATATTTTAGTGCTGGAAGGCCTCCTATTGGCCCTCAGCCTTGAGAACCCATTGGCATCTTTAATATTCATCATGGCTGGCAGTGGCGGCTGGTTAATTGACTACCTTCTTCAAAATCGTCCTCTGGGTCCCATTCCCAGCACATGTGAGTTCCAGTTCAGCATTTCAACCCAACAAGAGGATTGGGACCCCAGAATGAAATTTGAGCCAAATGTAAGCCCAGAAGTTTTAATGTTTAAGTGAAATAACCTGATATAAAACCTCTTGCGCCCAGCCTATCACTTCCTGATTCCGATAGGGCTTTCTTTAATGGGAATAAAACAAGTCACCAATCCTACTGGACTTACATCGATACCTTTAATAATAGAAATAACAAATGCTGGAAATACGCAACAGGTCAGTTGGCATCTGAAAAAAGAAGCAGGTTAGTGATGCAAGGACACCATTAATCAGAGCTGGTAATTGAAGGGTTTTTAATCTGAAAAGTTTACATTTCTCAAACACTGAATTGCCTTTTTTTAATTCATTCGCAGAACGTGGGTGTCACTGGCAAGGCTGGCTTTCATTGCCCATCACTAGTTGCCTCAAAAAGGTACTGATAGGTCTTATTTTTGAACCATCAGTTGCAGTTTGATACAGCCACTTTGAAGAGTTAAAAGTCATCCTCCTACAGAGCCAGAGTTATATATCAACCAGAATGGGTGAAGGCAGCTAGTTTCCTTCATAAAGAACCTGCTGTGAGTTTTCATTGTTTACTTGCTTCTATTTTACATTTTGAACATTTGATAGTTTGCTTTTTACCTCGTTTATATCTTCTCTATCGAGAAGCATGGCTGAGTCTACCTTAATGTACAAAACATATCCAGCCTGTTTTAACTGTATAGCTTTCTTTCCTATTAATATCTTTATTACAGCCTTCAAGTACGAAGTGTCTACTGGCTATTGACTTGACTCAAACGCTGAAGGAAAAACATCAATGGCTGTTACAGTCACAAGCCTGACTATGGCTTTGCTTTCTGCCTGGCTCGTTTCTGACCCCAGTTTGGTTTGGTTGCCGTCCTGACTTTGTCATTCTCTGTACTTGGTCAACGCTCTTTGTGCTGTGTCTCAGTCTCTAATTTGGAACTGTTTCTTTGTGCAACCAGAAACTAGGTTGAGTCGAAGGATTTAGTAAGTAATTTATATAAATGTTGACATTTGTAATCAATAGAGTCTTTTCCTCTTGTTTCTATTTGGATTAAAACAGAACTGTCAGGGACAAACAGTTTATTTAATACAAGCAACGCTCTGTAGGTAATTTATGCTTTGTATAGCACCAGCCTTGTGGGCTGCATTATTATTTTCTCAGTGTGGCAGCAAGGACACTGGTCCTTATTCTGTACCTCTTTTATTCTGTTAGTGTTACACTTTGCTGACTTCAGAGATAGAGAATAATAACAGCAGCTTTCCTTCATCAAGCGCCTTTAACAATGTAAAACATCTCAAGATGCTTCACAGGAGAAATTATAAGACAAAACATAAAGAGATGTTAGGGCAAATTTGGTCAAAGAGATAGGTCTTAAGGAGCACCTTGAACGAAGAAAGAGAGAGAAGTAGAGAGGCAGAGGATTTTAGGGAGGGAATGCTAGAGCTGATGGTCTTGGCAGCTGAAATCATAGCCATGAGCAGTGGAGTGATTAAAATCAGGGATGTTCAAGAGGTCAGAGTTAGAGGAGAGCAGAGATCTCGGTGGGTTGTGGGGCTGGAGGAGATTTCAAAGCAAGGAAGGAGAAAGGTCATGGAAGGGATTGGAAACAAGTGTGAGAATTTTAAAATTGAGGCATTGGTTTAACCGGAAGCCAATGTAGGCCAGTGAGCACGTGGGTGAATGGGACTTGGTAAGAGTTAGGATGGTATTAGTGATAGTGCGGGGTCACCTAAAGGTCAAATGTAACTTCAAAGTCAGAGAGTGGCCAGACAGAGGGATGGAGTCAGTGGCTCAGGAACAGATACATGGATAGACAAACAGACAGACATACAGACAGATGGACAGACAGACAGCGAGACAGACAGATAAATAGACAGATAAATAGACAGACAGACAGACAGCGAGACAGACAGATAAATAGACAGATAAATAGACAGACAGATAGACAGACAGACAGACAGGTAGACAGACAGACTCTGTGCAGTCCCTGGCGCTGCAGTAAATAGTGAAGCATGTTTTACTGTGATTGTCAACACTTAATACGGTCAGTGCTTCAGTTAGGGCTGCCAACTATCCAGGACTGTCCTGGATTCTCGAGCAATTAAAGGTGATTCCCTTGAACACTGACATGAGTATCTTGGGAAAAAAAATTAGAGATGCATGAAAAAAAGTGTGTTTTAGTCAGGTTGTTTAAATAATTGCATTTATTAATTATACAAATATTGGAATTGGGAATAAAAGCTGTTTGCCTGGACAGAGAGATTGAAGGTGAGATATTATGTGATGAAGCCTCCAGCAATGCATCCAACCAGAATTGCTGACTCTAATTACAAAGATGGCAAGTTTACTGTAATAAGGCTATCTCGAGTGGCTTAACTTCATTTGCACAGGAAAGGAAGACAGTGTTTAACTGAAAGCTGCCTCTTAGCAGCAGTCAGTCTGGAGTAAGATTACACTAGATCCTTGCTAACAATTGCAGGCAGATATACAATAGAGACCTGTAATGAAAGGCTTATTATTGGAGGTCACCTAAACAGACTAACTGTGCATAATTAAACTATGTAGACTCAACATGCAATCAACAAAGCCAATAGGATGTCAAACTACAAAAGAGATTAAGTCTGAAGAGGTCAGGACCAAATAGTGCTATGGTCAGACTGCACCTTGAGTACAGTGTCCAGTTCTGGTCACCAAGAAACAGAGAGATTTGAGTGCTGGAGGCTGTAGTATAATGGAATATGTTAGACTAAGTCCCACAAAGGGTTAACTGTAATAGTCTGTGATGTCACAGAAGGAAATGACATACACTCATGTGATTTGAGAGTCTAGGAACAAGCAGCATGGAAAGAAGCTAATGTAAACATGTTACAATAAAGTTAGCGTGTCTAGCTATTAGCCTTTGGGAGTCATTGAAACTACTCCAACCCAACAATTCAATAATATAAGGTGGTAGATGGTGATAGAAAAATCTCCACCTTTACTAGAGAGTTTCGAGAAAATTGCAAACCTAAATCAGGCTGAAGCATGGCCAAAGTAGTAGAAGAGATTCACTCCGTTTCACACTGCAACAGATCTCACAGCAAAGCCAGACGGTGAGCAGGTCAGTACACTTCTTTACACAATGGGCGACTGTACAGATAACATCCTAGTTGCCCTGGGGATCAATGAGGGTAAAGCCACATATGCCAAAGTCAATGATGCATTGGAGACATATTTCAATTTCAACAAGAACATCATTGTGGAATGTGCAAAGTTCAGTAATAGTTGCTTGGTAGTACAGAAGTTGAGTACTGCTGAAAAAAGAGACATGCTGTCGAAGATTTTCGTCTTGCACTCATCAGGACAGATTTGCAAGGATACCAAATCTCAAAGGGAACAACAATTTTTATTGCATGAAAAGAGGGTGCTGATTGGTTGGCAGCGGACTCTGATTGGTAGAGGCATTGGCATAGAGAATGCACTAGGGAACAGTTAACTGGCAAGCTTTTGTTTAACTTCAAGCCAGGCAGGTCGACACTGATTGGTCACGGCATTGGCATGGGGAATAAATAAGGGAATGCCTGTCTCTCAAGCTTTTGTTTATTTGAAAAAGATGCAATGCATCTTTTCTTTCTGTTTGCAAAGAACAGGGCCATGTGTATGAATATATGCAGCTTCTAGCACGTGTAAGTGAACCACACTGCAAGCCTGACTGATAATCTTAAATTGGTTGTTAGTGTGATTCTTAGCACAACCAGGATTGTTTAGTGTTGTTTAATCACAGAATCACATCTAATGTTGGACACTATGTTCTGAGTTTTGCAAGCACAGACTGGTTGAGTACAGTCAGTACTTTGCCTGTTGTGAACAGCTGAAGGAATGTACTAAGATAAAAGCAAAATACTGCGGATTCTGGAAATCTGAAATAAAAACAGAAAATGCTGGTAAAACTCAGCAGGTTTGGCAGCATCTGTGGGATAGAGAAACAGAGTTAACGTTTCGAGTCCATATGACTCTTTCTTCAGAGCTAAAGGAGTGTGCTGTTTGATAGGATCCACCAGCCATTGGGATGTACAGCCTCTATACCTGGCACCTGAAATTCAGATACCACGTTACTCATTTGTGTTGTAGGCAGAACGTCTTTTTCGTTTGACAGCAGCATCCTGTTAGTGGAGAATAACACTTGCGTTACTACTGTAAAGTAGCAGTGTGAAATGGCTGGCTTCACCTTTTGCTCAAATTTTTGAGACACCTTACCCTTCCAGGGTAATCTTAGGTAGACTGGGCACTTCTCAGGACTGAAAGTGGCTACCTTAGGCAAATTCATGGGCTTACATGACATACGCTGAGCAATGATCTGATCGGGGTAGACATTATCCTGCAGGATAGCTTTGATGGGCCCTATTTCGGCATCCAACTTGCACGGTGAGCAAGTGGCTTGGGACCTATTTACGAGGTTGCTGATAAGGCCAATCTTATAGTGTGTAGATCTGTAGGAACCCTAACGTGCATATTGACCAGTGAAGATGGGCTTGTGGTAAACAGTAGTAGAGAGACCATTGGCAAATTTGTCAACTAACAACTTGAGGAAAGGAAGCTCATTTGACTGCTCCATTTCAAAAGTGAATTTGAGCACAAGGTGGAGCCCAATAAGGTGTGTAAGAAAATTCTTACAAGCAACTGCAGATTCAAATAAAGCAAACATACCATCTACGCATTGGAACTATGCAAGGGGTAGAAAGTTAGGGGTCATTCTGTTGAAGATGGAAACTGATGATGACTTTAGCGAGAACTGGACCTAAGGGGACAGTATAGCAAAACCATCTATTTGGGACTACATGCTGTTAAAATTGAACTCAACTGTATGAGTTGCTGAGTTCATAAGTTCAAAGAATCCAAATTCAGACAACGGCGATGAGTCTAGCTCACCATAATATAGTGATGTGGTGCAAATGTCTATGTCTTCCTTGAGCAGTACATTAGTGAATGGGCTAGCAATGTCGAACGAGCACATGGACATTGCTATCGATATGCAAGTCCTGTATGGTCTTCGCAGAGGTGAAGGAATCCTTCACCGCATATGTGGAAAACTTGCTCAGGACTGGTTGTGGCCAATTCAAGTTGTGCAGAACCAGTGATAGATAAGATAGGGCGTAAAGGGACATCACTTTTGTGTGTCTTGAACAGCCCACACATACGTGTGGCAGTGAAATGTGAGGACGAATTCTATCATATACACCACCAGGCAGCTCGTTATTCTTACACAAGTCCAACAAGCAGTTTTGTAACTTGTTTGAGAGCAGGGGGTGCAGTCATGATTAGTGGCAGGTCCAATGGATACAAATTTGGGCCTGTCAGCAAGAAGGGTGTGCAATTTGTCAATATAGTCATGCTTGTTAAGGATGACTATTCCAGTCCCTTTGTCGGCCTTACACATATATATGTTTGAGTTGGCCTTGAGGCCTCACAACACTACCAGACGTTCAAGCTGCATGTGATTTTGTATTCTTGTGCATCTGTCCTGATGAGTGCAAGATGAAAAGCTGCGACAGCTTGTGTCTTTTCTCAGCAATACTAAAATTATACAAATGCACCCAGAGACACATTTATTAATGATTTGTACTGATTAGCAGAAGACTGTGAGTACGGTAATCTGAAAGAGGAGCTCATTTGCGTCAGAATAGTTGTTGGAGTAGCGGATGATGCATTATCAGATAACTTGCAGTCCTGAGAAGACTTGGCACTGGTGAAGGTGATTCAATTAAATAGAAAATCTGAGGTTAGGAGGCAAAACTGGTCGGTAGTCAGAGGAGAGAGACAGCCCAAATTAACAGATCCCAAAGTAACAGATACAGTTGAATTTGTCAGCCAAAAAAAAGGGAAAATAGAGCAGGAGAGACATGCGGCGTGTAAAGCAATTAATGGCAGCAGCCCAGACTAGCTGTTGGAGGTGTGGAAGAGAAAGACATGGGCACCAGAATTGTCCCACTAAAGATGCGCAAAATCAATAGCACAAAAAGACGGGGCATTTTCGGGTAACATGTCACAGTTGAAAAACAGGCAGAACACTCAAAAGAAAAAGCTTTAATAGGAAACAGAGTCTATGAAGATTCACAAGACATTGAGATACCCTTCTGGGGAAAGATTAACAAATTAATTGGGAACTATTGGAGTGTAGAGATCGTGATAGAGTGTCACAGGACACACTTTAAACTAGACACTGGAACAGCAGTTTTAGTTGTTTCCAATGCTGAACCATGGTTAAACAAAAGAGTTCTTCAACCATCCTACAAAACCTACATGGACCAGGAGCAACAGAGCTAAAGGTTCTGGGAGACTGAACAGCTACTTTAAAGCACAGCGAGAAAGTAATTAATGAAGTACTGTACATAATCCATGATTAACAGAGTGCAACGAGCCACTATGGCAGTTGTTACACCAAGACAATGAATGGTGTTGGGAAGAAGCACATCAGAAATCATTTGAAAAAATCACGGAGAGGTTGATGTCATCAGAGGTATTAACACATTACGATCTGGAAATTACCTACAATAATAGCAGCGCTCACATCCTCTACAGGATTGATCAGAGATCAATTGAGATTTGGAGAAATAGTGGAGAATCACCGCACCCGAAATCTTACATTGTCCAGACAGAACAAGACACAGCAAAAAGAAACAGAAGAGTTTTGACTGCAATTAAGCAACAGAGTGAAAATCAGAGACCAGAGAGGTTGCAATCTTCAGAAATGAAAGAAGACACTGAAGCAGGTGATCCCGAACCATCTACTAGCATGAATTCTGTTCAACAATGTCCAGAAGACCAATAACAGAATGAGAGTCATAGAGTTATAGAGGTCTACAGCACAGAAGAAGGCTCTTCGGCCCGTTGAGTCTGCACCGGTCAAACAAGTACCAAATTATTCTAATCCCATTTTCCAGCACTAGGCCCATAGCCTTGTATGCCATGGCATCGCAAGTGCACATCCAAATACTTCTTAAATGTTATGAGGGTTTCTGCCTCTACCACCCTTTCAGGCAGTGAGTTCCACATTCCCACCACCCTCTGGGTGAAAAAATTCTTCCTCACATCCCCTCTAAATCTCCTGCCCCTTGCCTTAAATCTATGCCCCCTGGCTACTGATCGCTCTGCCGAGGGGAAAAGTTCCTTCCTGTCTGCCCTATCCATGCCCCTCATAATCTTATATACCTGCCTTATTCCCTACCAACGAGAGGAGAATGAGGTATAGTAGACTAGTGAAGGCACCACGATACTTATCGGTGTAAGAGAAGGTGAGAATCTCAAAAAACCGGAGGAAGGACAGAGAAAAAAGAAGAAGAGAACATGGAGAGAGAAAGAAAAACAACATTTACCTAAGAGAGCAAAAAGGGGTTACATTTCCTATGAGACTTGAAAACACTGAAATTTCCAGAATGAGTAGGAGACTGAATCATTGGATTTCCACGAATGTCAGAGAACGTTGAAGTCTGAACTGAGACTTGGGGGAGATGTAGTATAATTGAGTATGTTAGACTAAGTCTGTAATGGTAATAGTATTAATAATATTAACTGTAATAATATTAACTGTAATAGTTGTGATATCATAGAAGGAAGTGACATATACTCATGTGATCTGAGAGTCTAGGAGAAAGCAGCATTGAAAGAAGCTAGCGTAAGGGACTGTTCTCAAAAGTGTAAGTATGTTACAATAAAGTGATAGCTTCTGCAGCTGGCAGTCTTTGGGAGCTATTGAAACTATTCCAACCCAAAACACAATAATATAGAGACTGCGTAGTGAAGATTGATCCTTAGTACAATGCTCTGAGTTATGAGAAAAGACTGGAGAAACTCAGGCTTTTTAGCCTGGACAGGAAGTGTCAGAGGTGGCCTGACAGAGAGAGATAAGTTAATTAAGATTCCCCCATCTAAACTCCAATAGCTGCTTCATACTGCTCAACATGAATATACCATTTAGCTGAAAGCTTGTATGTATTACTGTCCATCCTGCTGTGTATTCTGGGCTTTAAATCATTGTGTACATTTAGAAATGAGAATATCTCAAAAATCAAGGCTGAAGAAACTGCACAATATTGTGCTCAGTTTCCCTTTGTTATTGGGGGTGGCCATTTCTTGTGTACGTATCTGTTGTGTGGGTGTTTTAACTTGGCTGTGAATCCTGATTGCAGACCCTGTATGGCTTTCCACAGTGTGGGCAAGGATGAAGTGTCTCATTTTGTTTGGACTGCTCGATCTTTCCTAGCTCGCCTTTTGTCCTTTAATTGCTGCCTTTATTCTTTGCTGGTCAAAAGACAAAATGCCACGACTTAAAGTTATGCTGTAGGTAGTTCTTCCTTGAACGTTTTACTTCCAGACCATGGTGGGCATGCCACATTTCCTGATGTTCACCTTCAAAGAGTCCTTGAACCTTAATCTTGGCCTACTTCACAAACGATGTCCGAGTTTAAATTGTGAATACATGACCACCTTAGGGAATTTATCATCAGTCATATGTACCACATGTCCAATCCATCTGAACTGAGCTCTGATGATGAGTGCTTCAATTCCAGACATTTCTGCTCTTTGAAGTATCTCAGTGTTGGGCACTTTGCCCTCCCATTTGATGCCCATGATGTTCCAAATGCATCTCATGTGGAACCTGTCCAACTGATTAATATGTCTGGAGCAGGTATTGCATCAGTAAACACCGTAAAACATTCCTGAATGTTTTGTAATGGAAATAAAATTTACCTTATTCTGTCAGAAATAAATCATTGGTTTTGATAATGCATTATGGATAAGAGGGTATAACGCTCACATTGTTGAACAGTGCATTCTCCTGGACATCCACTGGGAGTGTTACAAAAGCAGGATGATCCGGTATACTGGTGTTCATCATGAGGGGTTTGGATATACGGGCAGAAAATGTTTTGATTGACAGAAGGATCGAGAACCAGAAGACACCAATGTGAGGTGGTTGGCAAAAGAAGCAACGGCGTCATGAGGAAAAACTTCTTTTGCACAGTGGTTGGTTAGGATCTGGAATATTCTGCATGAGAGTGTCGTGGAAGCAGATTCAATCTGAGGCCTTCGAAAGAGAATAGGACAATTATTTGAGAGAAAAAAATCGCAGGGCTACAGTGAAAAGATGGAGGAGTGAGACAAGGTGAGCCCTCTCTCAGAGGGCTGACATGGACATGCCAGGCCAAAGAGTCTCCTTCTGTACTGTAACTGTTCAAGATCTTATGATCCGCCCCAAACATCAGTGAGACTTTGACTGCCACCCAAATATCAGAACCTGCCTGTTGATAAACTCCAGAGTAGCCAGGGATAGCACAAGGTTTCCTCACCTGCATTTGTGGTGAATGTGTCTTGAACAGTAAGGGGTAGGTTATAAGAAATTGGGCATCAATGTCATTTCCTCCCCCTCAACCTACCCTAGAATATACTTGTGGAGAGATCATTGGCCCTCTTATACCATCCAACCTTGCCAAGCTCCCTTGTGCCTTAACTGGCCTATAATTTCTATGCCTTCCAGACTCACTTGCTCTCTCTTCTAATTTTGGCTGTGCATCTCCCCCTGCTGAACCTCCTCTCAGGATCCCACCCCCCCTGCCAAGTTAGTTTAAACCCTCCCCAACAGCACTGGCAAACCTCCCCGCAAGGATGTTGGTCCCATTCCGGTTCAGGTGCAACCTGTCTGCTTTGTATAGGTCCCACCACCCCCAGAAACGGTCCCAATGTCCCAGAAATCTAAAGCCCTCCCTCCTGCACCATCTCTCCAGCCACGCATTCATCTGGGCTAACCTCCTATTTCTATATTCACTAGCGTGTGGCACCGGAAGTAATCCAGAGATTATTACATTTGAGGTCCTGTTCTTTAATCTGTTTCCTAGCTCCCTAAATCCTGCTTCAAGACCTCATCCTTCTTTCTACCTATGTCGTTGGTACCAATATGTATCACGATCTCTGTCTATTTACCCTCCCCCTTTAGAATGCCCTGCAGCCATTCAGTGACATTCTTAACCCTGGCACCAGGGAGGCAACATACCATCCTGGAGTCATGTCTATGGCCGCAGAAACGCCTGTCTGTTCCCCTTACTATCGAATCCCCTACCATTATTGCTCTTCCCCTCTTTTTCCTCCTCCCCCACCCCCGTGCAGCTGAGCCACTCAGTGCCATGAGCGTGGCTGCACTCCTCCGAGGAACCGTCACTCTCACCACTTTCCAACACAGAAAAATGGTTCTCGAGCGAGCTTCACCCTGGGGATTTCCTGACCACCTATCTGACACCTTTCTTCTGACTGATGGTCACACATTCCCTCTCTGTCTGCACTTCCGTAAGCTGTGGGGTGATCACATCTAAAAACGTGCTATCCACGAAACTCTCAGCTTTGCGGATGCACCTCAGTGCCTTCAGCTGCCACTCAAGCTCTGAAACTTGGAGCTTAAGTAGCTGCAGCTGGTGGCACTTCCTGCACACATGGTCGGTCAGAGCGCAAGGAACGTTTAGGATTTCCCACATGTTGCAGGCGGTACATAACACAGGACTGAGCTGCCCTGCCGTGTCTCTAGTTGAAAAAAAACCCTTACTTTAAATTAAATACAGTAAAAAAACATTAAATTATTTATGTACTTTAAATAAAATCTAGAACCCTTACCTTTCCTTAGCTTAATCTATTTTAAACTGGAGAAAAACTGGAGAAAAACACTTCCCCACTACTCACCAATCAGCTCGTACCTTTGTGCTGATGTCACTTTTTGAAGCTTCCCCGCACTTGCGCTGTTCTGATCTCGCCGCCGCTCTCTCACGCTGTCTTGTGATGTCACTCTTGTTATTTTCAACATAACTGACTGCAGGACACTCTTCCCAGACTGCTTCACCGCGATGCTGACTGCAGGACACTCTTCGCAGACTGCTTCACTGCGATGCTGACTGCAGGACACTCTTCCCAGACTGCTTCACCATGATGCTGACTGCAGGACACTCTTCCTAGACTGCTTCACCGCGATGCTGACTGCAGGACACTCTTCCCAGACTGCTTCACTGCGATGCTGACTGCAGGACACTCTTCCCAGACTGCTTCACCATGATGCTGACTGCAGGACACTCTTCCCAGACTGCTTCACCGCGATGCTGTCTGCAGGACACTCTTCCCAGACTGCTTCACCGCGATGCTGACTGCAGGACACTCTTCCCAGACTGCTTCACCGCGATGTGGTGGAAAGCACTAAATAAATACAAGTTTGTTAGGAGTAGTAGCATCTGTATCTTTCTCACTTGTTTCTCTATTTTCATTGTTGATTCAATTTGTGGTGACGAGCGAATTTTTTTTGCAGTTTGCCATTTCTAATGGCAAGGTTTCCCCCTTAAATCAATGAATAACAACCAGGCCTGAGAAAGCTTCTTCGATTGGGTGGTTTTAGAAGCACAACACAACAGATAATCAAAGGACAAAAAGGATATCAAACAATAACTATTACTTTCAGCAACGAGGAGATGTCACTTAACAGAAGGAAAAAAATATATGGAAGATGGAAAGCTATTTTGAAGTGCCTAAAAAAAATTCAATTTATGCATTGAAAAGAATATGTTTCCTTCTGAAATAGAATTCTCCAGTCCGGGGATATCTGTCTTCGTGATTCGCTTTCAGTAACCCCTCTGTTCTGTTTGCAGTGTAGATATTTACTTATTGGTATTGTCACAATTTATGCTCAATATTTGCCCTAACCATTGTGGCATACTGTTTACTGCAATCATATTCCACTGTCTTCTTGCTATATGTCCGTATGAGTAACCTTTCAAAGAGAATTTCCAAAGATGATTTGAAATACAGGGCATGGTTCAATTCAATTGCGTTCAGTTAATTCCTTCTAATACATTGTCTAACATCAAAGATAATTTTGTAACCTTTTCATTTGCCTTCCACAGCCTCAAATACCTGTTCCTTTAAGGGATATGGGACAGTCCAAGGGAGAGGGCAATTTTCTAGCTGTTGGCGTCTTCTCTACCTGAAGCCTGTCGCATGGAAAGTTACCTAGTTTTGCACGGTTTTCCAGTCCTCCGAATCTTACATCCAGTTTTTGCAGTGTTGGGCTCAAACCGAATGCCAAATCAATGACATCAGGAATGGACTTGAAAGTGCCATGTCAATTAACCAGTTCATTTCAGTACTCATTTGATGTTCCTCATTCCTTGTAAAGTCAGTGCAGGGAAATGGTGTCAGGGTCATTTTCTTGAGATCTTTCTGCTCACAGTAGCCAAGGGCAGATGTCAGAAATGGCGACGTTTTTGCTGCAGGCATCGTGAACAAAGACTCTTGAAGTCAGCACAGAGATTAGGGGCAGGATCACCGACACGTCCGAGTGTGAAATCACGCACGATAACGTTGGGAGAGCGTCCTGACGTCATCGCGCACTTGCGTGGTATTATGGTTGGCGGGTGCGCGCAAGAGTCAGCAGCGCCCCCCCCCCGTCCAACATTACGGCTGGCGGGCGGGCGAATCGGCCTTTGGATTTTTGAGGAAACCTCATCCACAGACGCGCTGAGGTTTCCGTCATTAAATAAATAAAAAAAATTTGGGGGCAGAGTTTTTCAAATCTACATGTTAAGGGGAGTGTGTGGACGTTTTTTTCTGGAATTTTAAAAACTTTTATTCGTTGGTTTAAAATACTCCAGCTCCCTGAGGCAGCTCTCTGCCTTCAGGGAGCTTACATCGCACGCTCCCCCCGCGCCCGCGCAGACTTCAGCGCTCGCCCACCTCCCGCCCCCGCCCACCGCCCCACCAGCGCTGAGCGTCGCAGTGCGCCTTTCATGCCGGCTGACCGCTAATTGGCCAGTCAGCGTGAAATCGCGGTCGGGGGCCAATCGCGGGCGGTGGGCCGTTTCCCAGCCACTCACTCAGGGGCCTGCCCGCCGCACCCATTCAACGACCCAAAAATCCTGCCCTAGGCGTCAGACTTGTCTCAGTGGGTAGCTCTCTCTGGGCCAGAAGGCTGTGGGTTCAAGTCCGAGCCTAGAGGCTAGAGCACATAATCCAGGCTGACCGTTCAGTGCTGCAATTGGAGGTGTGGCCTTTTGGATGGGGTCTTAAACCCTCACTGCCCTCTCAGCTGGGTAAGCCCCATGGCATGAAATTGAAGATAAGCGGGGGGGGGGGAGGGGGAGGGGATTTCTTCCGCTGTCCTGGCCAATATTTATCCCTCATCCAACATCACTAAAACAGATCATCTGGACTTTTCCACTCCAAAAACAAAATACCGCCAGAGATCTGAAATAAAAACCAAAAATGCTGGAAATACTCAGCAGGCCTGGCAGCATCTGTGGAGAGAGAAACAGAGTTAACGTTTCAGGTCATGACTCTTCATCAGAACCGTCCTGTTTGTATTTTTCACGATCACACCGCCGTTGGTGGGAGCTTGCTGCGTACGAAGCAACAGTGTCAACGTTTGAAAAGTACTTCAGTGGAAGGGCTTTGACATCCTGAGGTAATGAAAGATGTAAGGCGTTCTATCTTAATTCTGCCCAACCTAAATCTTTAATTATCTGGATTATTTTTTAATTGTTTATAGCGCAGTGAAGGTACGTGGAGCACTTGCAGCATTAAGCCGCAGCTGCAGTATAAGATGTGCAGACGTACATTGTCACTGGAAACAGATTTCCCTACCATTCCACTTCTATTGTTTCTGATCATTGCTAATCTAATTAAATGAGTTTCACACATATTCTGAAAATCACAGCAGTAAAGCCGATCAGAATCTTGTACTTGGTGCTTTAACAAATGTTTTTTTTTTCAATAAGGTGCCATTTCCACAGCCTGTACTAAGATTTGAATACTGTGTGGGCAAATGCCAGGATTTCACACTATTCAATATCCATAGTTATATAAAGTGATTTTTTTTGCCTCCAGTAAAAATGGAGCAGCATCATTATATATTCATCAAGATGTTAGTAGCTGACATTTCTATCACATAATTGTAAAGCCTGTCACATTCAAACAGCTCTGTCAGAGTTGAATAAAGTGTGTGGGTGTGTGGGTGGGTGGAAGGCTTTTAAATCTTGCTTTTCTTAAATTTTTTTCCCTTTATTTTCTCCCTCCTTTTGAAGGCGCTGAGTCATGGTGGGTTATGGTCACCTATGTACCTCAGCTGAGTACCGAGAGTGTGAGCGTCAGGAGCTATTCAACTGTGGAAGCCCAACAGCTGAGCCCATTTTCAGCCTGTTCCCACGTCTAACCTTCCAGCTTGGCTGATTTCTCCTTACCTGGTGTGGTTGCGCGGTGCAGTGCCCACTGCTGCCCTCCATTCACCGTTGGCTCCCTGGGCCTTTCTGTCCCTCTACCACTCTCTCCTCCTTTAAGGCGCTCCTAAACACTGACCTCTGCGACCAAGTTTTTGGTGTCTGCCCTAATGTACCCTTATGTGGATCCGTACCAAATTTTATTTGAAGATGCTTCTGTGAAGCACCTTAGTGCGTTTTACTATGTCAAAAGTGCTATATAAATATAAGTTGCTGTTAGCAGCAAACTTGGATCAGGCCAAGGATTACAACCTATAAAATTATTGAATTATACGGAGGCCATCGTGTCTGTGCTGGCTAGTCAATTAGTCCTACTCTCCCACTCTTTCTCCATGGATCTTCAGTCTTTTTTCAAATATTATTGAAGATTATTATTATAAATACTGGGGGAACTCTCATGATGTTGCTCATGATGAAACATATTGAGGATATACCTGAAAGAGGGAGAGTTGCAACTCAACCGGCAGTGCTGAGGAGACTGGGCGAGGTGAATGAAGCCATTTTCACTCACACTCCACAATGCATGAGTAATTCTCTTTAAAAACTATCATTTCTTCTCCTCCTTTCTCTTGCATGTTATTTTCAGGCTTTCATTTCTCCCCCTTCTTCCTTTCAATTTTATCCTTCCAATTATACAACACAGAAGGCCTTTTGAAACACTGTGCCCGTGTTGGCTCTTTGCAAGAACTATCCAGTTAGTTTCATTCCCCTACTCCATCCCCACTGACCTGTCGATTTTTGCTTTTCAAGTATATTTATTGTCATGAAATAAAATTCGTTCTCTTTGGGCAGAATTTTCGGGCAGGTGGGATTGGTGGGTCCAGGAGTGGCCTGGGAACGAACCGCTGACTGCCATTGGCCCCCCCGACCGCGATTTCACGCTGGTTGGTCAATTAACAACCAGCCAGCGTGAAGCACATGCTGAAAGGCTCAGCGCTGCCAGGGTGAGGGTGGGAGGAGGGCGAGCGCAGAGGTAAGCGCCGAAGGCAGAGAGCTGCGTCAGGGAGCTGAAGGCTTCAAAAGTATTAAATAAAGATTTTCAAATCGGAACAAAAATGTCCATGCATCACCTGAAAATGTACATTATAAAAATCCTGTCCATAGATTTTTATTCTTTTTAATTTATTACGGAAACCTCATCCCGCCCTTAGATGAGGTTTCGTGAAAAATGCAAAGGCCACCTGGCCGATTCTCCCATCCCCCAATCGTGAGGTTGGACGGGCCACGAAAAATCGGGGACAATTGCGACTTTAATGGGCTGAATTGCCCTCTTAATTGTCGGCGGCCGTGCTTCCGACTTGTGCGCGTGCCCGCCAAGCGAAATATTGCGCGAATGCGGGATCACGTCAGGGCACTCGCCTGACGTCATCATGCGCCATTTTATGCTCGAGCGGGTCAGGCGCGCGACCTGAAAATTCTGCCCATTGTTTCGTACATCCTAGGCTCACTGATAACCTATAACACGCCAAGGAATAAAATCTGGTATGAATGCAATTTGATCGTATCGCCTGTGAGTCCGCCACCCATTTGAAACCAGCCATCAAAGATCATGGGAGAATGGACTGATTGCAAAACTTCTGGAACTGATTGAGTAACTCTGTACATATTTGTGAAGGGGAGCAACCAAGGTGTGCTAGTGAATTGTGACGTCTTCTGCACCTGTGACCACTACAGATGTTTCGAAACCTCTCGTGGATTGTGCTGCATCTAACCTGAGCAAGGCTACCTCCAAAAAAGCTGCAGCAGACTCACCTGCAATGTAACCTCACCAGCGTTTTGCTATTATTCTGCTTTTGGATTTTCCTCACCCCATCCAGTTACCACCCATCCACCCCTCGCACCACCCTGTCCAAAATCAATTAATGGTGTTGAACCGTTTATGACTGTGATGCAAAGAGTGCTTGGTACATAGACGACAACAGGGCATTGATAGCTTAGCAGAAAGGGCAGACAAGTGGGGATGGAATTTAATATAGAGAAGTGTGAGGTGCTGCATTTTGACAGAAGGGATAGGGAGAGGCAACATAGACGTAATGGCACAATTATAAAGAATGTACAAAGACAGAGGATCTTGTACATCTTGAAGATGGTGGGATATATTGAGAAGAGAACAGCTAAACAAGTATTATGGGATCTTGAGCTTCTTAAATAGAGGCATTGAGTACAAAAGCAGGGAGGTTATGCTGAACCTCTATAAAGCTCTGGTTAGGCCACAGCTAGAGTATTGCATCCAGTTCTGATCACCACACTTTAGAAAAGATGTGAGGGTCTTTGAGAAGATGCAGAGGAGATTTACATTGGTTCCAGGGATGAGGGATTTCAGCTACAAGGTTAGGTTGGAGAAGCTGGGATTGTTCTCCTAGGGACAGAGGAGATTGGGAGGAGAAAGTCTGTTTCCGCCTTCGCTGATGATACAACGACTAGGAGGCACAGATTTAAGGTTTTGGGCAAGAAATACAGGGGGGATGTGATATTATGCAGCGAGTGGTAATGACCTGGAACTTCCAGCCTATGAGGGTGGTAGAAGGGAAGATAATTGATGATTTCAAAGGGTAAGGGGTGGGGTGGGGGGGGGGGGCATATTGAGCATCTCCCACCCCTCCAGTTGCAAGAGATTGTTGCCAACCGATGCACTTAAGAGAAGCCCCTGCAGCCATAACGCACTGCCGGCAGCTAAGCAAGCACAGAGTGGGACCTCCACCCCTCAGTGGGAGGAAGTCATGCCTTCGAGAGGAAACTCTAGCAATCCCAGTTGTGCCAGGATTCCCTAGTGGGCGTTGCTGGGACTGCAAGTAGGCCCACGAGGAACAGCGATGACATCCGGAGTGAGGTAACTTCGAGGCAGGTTTTGGAGGCGAGGTAGGGAGGAATGAAGTGGGGTATTATCTTGGGGAGGAGGCGGGATGACCCCAATGCACACAGGGAACCTTCCAAATGATGTGCCCCCCACCTTTTATATGCCAACCATATTATGGCACGGGCAGCGTGCTATCTGGGCCAATTGGCTTGGCAACAAACTCAATTGACCCTTGATTATTTATTTATAAATGGCAGGTTGCCTGCCCACCAGCTGTGTTATGGGGGACAGCTCAGGGGTGGGCAGGAAGGCGGTGTCTGCGAGGGCACTCTCTCCCCTGCAGCTCCATCTTTGCTTCCATTTACAGGCAATTCCACTTCGGGCAGTCAGTGGCAGCTTTCTTATAATGAACGCAGCTTCCCCTTTAAGAAAGGCGGGCTGCCTTTAAGAGCGTGAGACCAGCTGCAACGCAGGCCAAGCCTCGCATGCCGCTCGGCTTCAGGTGGTGCATTCCGCCAACCAGCAGCGCAGGTTGTTCTCGGTTGGACAGGAAGGAAATGTGAAGGCAGCACAGAGTTTGTGCCCTGCCTGCCTCAACAGGACAGGGCACGGGGCAGGCTGCGAATTGACTGATCCCTAGTAGCCGAGCCGATGACCGATGTGTTACTAACATGGCCCTCCCCACCCCGACCCGGCTCGAAAAGAGAAGCTGCAATAGTCCCGGCTGCCAGTGTCAGAAAGTAGAGCAGAGCTGTTTTGATTGACAAGCTTTCTTATTTTTTTTGTTTACCAGCTCAAAGTGTGTAATCTTACTTGATTACTTTAAGTGAGCAGATTTCATGCAATACAGTATTTTTGCTAAGATACATGCACCATTAAGTGACTCAATGTCAAAGAATTTGAATTATTTTCGTTTATTGATGCGCATCATATTTAGATGGCAGTCATGTTTCCCACCAGGAAAGTTTTGAGAGGAACTAATAAACTGCAGTTCCTCAATTGACACGATCCGACTTAGAGTGTTTTGAGACACTTCCATCTTGTCACATGACAAAGCAACCGACACCATCTTCCAAAGACCATGGATAGAGCACGGATTGGGAACGACCATTTCAACCATCCATCCCAACCTTTCCACCCACCACGTTCAATGCCAGGTTTCCCTGGTTCCACTGAAGTGAAAAATGCTGCACCAGCACTTTTTAATTCCCCAGAGGTAATTAGTTGGTCTCTCAGAGTTTGAGTGATACCGTAGACGGGGGAGTCAACCCAGAGACATTATTAACCATAACCCCCTGACACTCAATGGCATTACCGTCACAGAATCCCCCACTGTCAACACCCTCGGGGGGGTTACCATTGACCAGAAACTGAACTGGACTAGCCATATAAATACTGTGGTCACAAGAGCAGGTCAGAGGCTAGGAAGTGTGCGATGAGTAACTCACCTCCTGACTCTCCAAAGCCTGCCCACCATCTACAAGGCACAAGTCAAGGAGTGTGATGGAATATTCCCCACTTGCCTAGATGAGTGCAGTTTCCACAACACTCAAGAAGCTTGACACTGTCCAGGACAAAGCAGTCACTTGATTGCCACCACATCCACAAACATTCAATCTCTCCACCATTGATGCACAGTAGCAGCAGTGTGTATCATCTACAAGAATTCACCATGCCTCCTTAGACTGCACCTTCCAAACCCATGACCACTACTATCTAGAAGGACAAGGGCAGCAGATACATGGGAGCACCACCACCTGCAAGTTCCCCTCCAAGTCACTCAGCATCCTGACTTGGAAATATATCGCCGTTCCTTCACTGTCTCTGGGTTAAAATCCTGGAACTCACTACCTAACAGCACTGTGGGTGTACCTACACCACATGGACTGCAGCAGTTCAAGAAGGCAGCTCACCACCGCCTTCTCAAGGGCAACTAGGGATGGGCAATAAATACTGGCCCAGCCAGCGAAGCCCACATCCCGTGAATGACTTAAAAAAAAACTCTCCTCCTTTTGGGTGCCCGAGCACACCTGCTCCTTGAGAAGAAGTGGCACCTGGAGGGAGGTCGACATGCCCCATCCACCTGGTCAGAATCGTCTGTGTCTGCTGGCATCGGGTGTGCGTGGCGGCATGAGAGGACAATGTGGCGGGAAGGCCAAAAATCGGTTTCATGACGTCGTGAAACCAGTTTGCGGTCGTTCGCTCTTCCTGCCAATGGTGAACCTCATTGTAATACATCTGCATATCATTATAAGACCATCCCGCCAGAATAATCCCCCCTCCGCTGGATCGTCCGCCCACATTGGCATGATTGCATACCGATGTGCTTCACAACAGCATACATAAGGCGTGCACTTGGCGGGCTGCACTTGGTGGGAACTTGGAGGTGAGTACACAGTAACGTGCGAGCGCTCGCCTAGATCGCCTGTTGGACTTCAAGGTTAAGGCACATTGGAGGTGTGGGGGCAAGGGTTGCCCTGTGGTTCAGTCAACTTGGGAGTGGGGACAAGGGCTGCCCTGCGGTTGAGGCGACTTGGGGTTGGGGGCAAGGCTGCCCTGCGGTTGAAGGTAGTGTACAAGCATGTGCAGGATGGTAGGGGAGGAGGGAAGCATTAGGGAAACCTTATACAAAGTGACTATTCCTCTGAAGCTGAGACAGTTCAGACGTAGCCACGTTGACATTCGTGGAGTTGAGCCTCTAGCTTATCTGCTCACTCAAGCAACACAGAGGCATTAAAGTGGCACCAATTGCTCAAGAGCTTTTCAACCCTTGGGCACAGATTGCAAACTAATGAACATTTTAGTGGACTGCAGAACAGTTCGATGACTGGGCACGTTGTACAATCCCCTTGTTAAAGCTGGCTATGGAGTGGTCACTAGCCAAGGCGCTCACAGCCTCTGGCAATGTCAGCAACCCAGTTTGGACCAGTCTCCCCCATGGTTCAGGCTAACAGTGCAGCCTTGCAGTGTGGGTTAGGAGAATGCCTGCGCCTGAGCTGATAGCACAACATGCAGTCCAATGGGCAAAGCTGCTGCCAATCGGTCAGGTGGAATAGGCAGAGGTGGTTGGGGTTTTGGGCAGCCATGCAGTGCACTAAACCAGGCCATCCAAGTGGTGGCCAACACTAGTCAAGGGGCCTTCAGATGTAACCAAGAGAGGTTCCTAGTACACCCAAGCCAACCCATGCATCTCTCTCTTTCATCCTGCAGGAGGAGGACATCAGGAGCATGGAGCCTGGTGAACTAGCTGTATGCCTCGTGGCATACAGAGAGCAGAGACAATGGAGAAGAGAGCGACAGAGGCACCTGGCTGTGCAGAGGGAGGAGCAGGACCCTCAGGAAGAAGGGGTGGCTGGGGCTCCCACACATGCCACTGAAGAGCCACAGCGAGTCATTGCTGGATGGCGCCTAGCTAGGCCCAGGGTCTATAGATGTCGCCTTTCATTCCTGCAGATGACCGACAACCAGTGTCGCCCAAGACTGCTCATGTCCAGGGAACTGGTCGGTCACTGCCACCTGCTGCAGGATTTGGTGCCACAGGGACATGGAGGGCATCCACTGCCGGTGGCCATGAAAGTGACTGCGCTCAATTTTTACGCCAGTGGCTCCATTCAGGACTCCACAGGTGACCTCTGTGGGATATCACCAGCCTCCACCCATAAATACATCCATGAGGCCACGGGTGCCATCTTCACGAGGGCACAAGTTTGTGCATTTTGTCCGGGACCAAGAGACACAGGATACAAGAGCGATTGGATTTGCCCAGATCTCAGGTTTCCCACAGGTGCAGAGAGCGGATCGACTGCACTTGATGCTCAGATCTCCATCGCATCCAGGGGTCAACAATATCAACCACAAGGACTTCCATTCTCTGAATGTGCAGCTAGTGTGCGACCACCACAAATGCATCCTGCAGGTCTGTGCACGGTTCCCAAGGCATGTCCACGACTCCTACATTCTCAGTCACAAATCCCTGACGTCTTCCAAAGTCCACAGAGGCTGCAGGATTGGCTCTGAGGGATCAAGGGCTACCCACAGAGGACATGGCTGATGACACCCATGCAGCGGCCTCAGACAGCAGCAGAGTGAAGGTATAACGAGGCTCGTGCTGCAACTCACAACTTGGTGGAGCAAACCATCGGGATGCTGGAGATGAGGTCCCAGTGCCTGAAGCACTCTGGTGGGGCCCTGCAATACAGTCCACAGGGAGTGTCACGTATCATCATCGCCTGCTGCGTCCTTTACAACCTGGCGCTGCAACAGGAAGAGGAGCTGGCTGAGGAGGAGATGGAGAAGCTGGAGGCCTCCTCTGTTGAGGAGGACATCAATGGTGATGAGGGTGAGGAGGTCCTCAAAGGCGATGATGACAGTGCTGAGGCCCTCACACTGGCCAGATGAGGCAGGTGCGCTCAGGAGGCCCTCAGAGCTGCTAGAGTTATGGAGGATGATGACAACATGCAGTGAGGAGACACCATAGATCTTCACATTGCATCTGAGAATGTCTGACTCCTGTCTGGCCGAGGTCACCTCGCTTGTGCTCTGTGATCATGGTCATATCATAGAGATGCAGCCATGAAACGTTAAAAACATCTGATCCTTCGTCCTCAGCACCTGCCCCCTTCAGGAGCACAGTGTCACTGGTCACACATGCTGAAGAGATGGGGGTCCAGCCCCACCTTAAAGGTGCTGAGAGCACACAGAGAGAATGACGGAACTCTGTGACACCTGCCCATGACATTCTGGCAGCAATAACAAGCAACATCGTGGTTCAGGCATCACTAAAGTGCCCAGTGAGTGTGAAGCTGGACCATCACTTTGGTCTGAAGGTTACACATTGCACAGGGAAGAGGCCCTGGACTGAGACACCTGCCTTTATCTTGTGCAGAAAGGTTTCACATCTGTGTGACACGAACACTGCTCATCAGAACAAGGAGCCATAAGCATGGAGGCATTCTGGGAGTTTATTGACAATAGTGAACATTATTTACAAGTGCTTAACACTCGTGCCCAGGCTGTGCAATTACATCTTCTTAACCTTCCTAACCCTGCCGCTACCTCTTGGTGCTCCCCTGACATCCACAGCGGAGGTGGAGGCAGCCTGCTGACTGTGACGCCCTGTCTGTGATGACTTTGGCGGGCGTCCTCTGGAGGGCTGAGACCTACTTTCAGGGTCCGGCTGTGTGGCAGTGGCACCCTCTTCAGCCTGTGGAGCTGGGGCTGCTGGTGTCACAAGAAGAGAGGTTTCGGATGGGTCGGACACTCCTGGAGTCACGTGGATGGATGGCCCCGGGGGATACACCTGCTGATCCTCCTCCCTATGGGTGCCCGAAGGTCACTGGCTGATTCCTAGAGGAGAAAGGGTAGCTGGAGTGAGATCGGGTTGCCCCGGACCCCTCTTGTGTACACAGTATTGGAGGCCAACTATGGCATCGGCGGTGGATTTCAGTCCGTGCCCAGTGCAGGAGCGACATCCTGGACCAAGGTGTCCATGGCGGCTACCATCCTACCAGTGTTGGCCTCATGTGTTGGCATTCCAGCCCTATCACCTCAGGCTGAAGGTGGACTGACTCCTCCATCATGCCTTGCAATCTGAGGAGTGCAGCGGACATCCCTTCCTGGTGTTTTCGAGCTTGCCTTTGCAGCTCCAGCAACTGTGACATGACCGAGTCCAGAGGCTCCTCATCTGACTCGGACTCAGCAAATTTCTTGCCTCCAGCAGCCCTCCGAGTGCCGGGGACCTGGGAAGTCCCTGTCACCACCTGCTGTGGATCGGACAGTGCGATGTGCTCACCAGATTGTGATCCCAAGGCTAATCTAAAGTTTGGACCCACCGAGGTGTGTGTCTCTGCGCTGGTGGAGGGTGTGGGTGACGCTGTGATGGATTTTCAGGGAGGGTTTCAGCAGATTCCTCTTCTGAACTTCCCTTGGGGCTTGATTGAAGGCCCTGGGTCGTGGACTCCCTTGGCAGTTTCCCAGATGTGCCTGCGGATGCAAGGAGAGATGATTAGTGCATGGCAGTGGCCTGTGAAACAGGACACATCACTCACAGCATGGCTGTCTGATGGATGTTGCACTGCTGGATCCTCACTTGGTTGAGCAGCGCCAACCTCACCGTCAGCACAGGGCCGGTCCAGATCCTCGCTGGCCAGCTGGATGGCTCTGTTTTCAAAGTCCATGAGGACCTTGGTTTCAGGCATCCCTCCACCGGTCTGCGAACTCTCCCTCTTGTTGTGTGCCAGCTTGTCCTACATGAATAAAGATGGAGAGAATGTAAACAGGACGTCTGCCAGGCCAGGCAATAAATATGCCTGGCCTGTGTGGGTGGTGAGTAGCCCCATGGATGGGATGAGGACAATGACAGTGAGTGTGAGAGAGTGAATAGTGATGCCCCTTGAACTGGCAGTGAGTGAGGGCCCTGTGGATGTGTGATGGGTTTGTGAGTGTGTGAGTTGAGAGTGATGAGATGAGTGACTTACCCTGGCAGGAGGGGGGAGATCATTCATCCTCTTGTGGCACAGGGTGGCTGTCCTCTTTTGCAGGGTGTTGGCACTGACCACCACTGCCACCACCTCCCAAGCTGGATTAATGAGGTTGCTGCCCATCCTGCGGCCAGAGTGGGGGGTAGAGGACATCATGGCGAGCTTCCAAGGGATGCGTCATTGAACCTGGGGGCTGCAGCCTTCTTGCCTTTCGGGGCCATTTCCCCCAGCCGTCGTGGACTGGAAGCACTGAGCGGCGCACGCGCGGCTGCACTTTAAATATGGCGCCCAGTGTGATGAAGCGGTGAGGTGATGGCGTGGTGGGAAAATGAGAGCCTGCCCACCATCGATAAGGCGTATCTCCAGGGTGTGCATAATTAATACGGTGGGTTTGGGATGATACAGTGTGAGCAACAACCATTGCGGCCGGCAGGTAAAACATCGTTTTACCACCCGCTACTGCACTTTGTGCAAATCTGGGGTGATTCCAACCCCTCTTGCGTAGCCACTGCTAAAGCTCACCCATGGCTACAGCGTTGGGTGCAGGTCTGTGCACATCTTTAGCAGAATCTGCTGGATCACAATTTCCACGGCATCTGCCACCCACCACTCGGAGACCTCCATGCATGCACCACTTCAACAGAGAGCAGGCAGACGGACTCCTCTGCCTCATGTGCCACTCTGTTTAGGGGCCTCCCCAACCCCCTGCCTGAATTTCCCCGCCTCTTGGTGCCTCTCCAACACCTCATGGAAGGCTGATTCCAGAGGCCGATCATCGGACTTGAACTCACAGATGCCTCTTCCCAAGCAGTCCTCTGAGTGTTGGTGAGATTGGCTGACTCTGCCTCCTCCTGCTGCAGACACATGTCCGTGCAGTGACCACCAGATTGTGAAACCCTTACTGAACGAGATCCAGTGAGCACCGAAGCCTGTGTCTCTATGCTGGCGGAGGGTACAGGTGATGGCTGTGACGTTTCTACAGGTATACTTCCTTCCTCCTCCACAGTGTCCTCGGTCCTCAGAGGGCTGCTGTGACTGCTGGACAGGCCTTCAAGGGCTTCATCCTCCTGCCTTGCCCTCTTCCAGCTGGCACCTGTAAGTGAGAGAGAAGAGTGAGTGACTGCATGAGCTGCCCCAACATGGAGGAACGCGTGACCCTCAGGTTTCTGTGACATGCATGGATCCTTACTGGCTGGAGGCTGCAAGCCCACCTCTCCACCTCCACAGACCCTGTCCCGATCCTCTCCTGCTAGCTGGGCTGCCAGCTCCTTGAAGTCCGTCAGGCTCTTGATGTCTGGCTGGCCTCCCTCCCGTCTTCTCCCTCTCTCTCCTATTGTGCCTTAGCTTTTCCTGTGCAAGGGGAGAAGAAGGGGTTGAGAGCTATTGGGTTTCATGCATCTTACTCATGCTTCCAGTCTTACAAATAATCCACTGGATTGGGTGCCATGCGATTGCTGCACTGCAGGTTGTCCTCTAGAGCAGCGAGCCCATGCAGATAGAAGGATAGGGCTCACAGAGGCACATCATGAGTGGTACTTGTTACCCTGGCGGAGCGGTTGAGGTCATTCATCCGATTCCTGCACTGCAGAGCACTGCTCTGGTGGAGAGCCAGGGCATTGACCCACCCTCGAGACTTCCTCCCATGCCGGCTTCATCTGTCAGCTCGGCCTCCTCCTCCCATCCTCTGGGTAGAGGACGCCAATCCTGGCCTCCACTTCATTCAGCAGAGTTTCCAGGGAGGCGTCGCTGAATCTGGGGGGCCGGAGGTCCCTGGGATCGGCAGGCCATCTCCTCCTTGAATGGTGGGTAGCTTGATGTCCTGGCGCCTTTTAACCATGGCGCCTGGATATGACGGCGGGTCACGTGCCATCCAGCCTGCCCTACCGTGAGTAACATGGCAAACCCCTGACTGCATAATCATTGAGTCTGCCATCGCGCGATTTGGTATGAATTCCCACCGGCCTCCGCGATGGGAAAGACTCCCAGTCCCAACCCCCACCTTGGGACTTCGACCCGGAAGAGAAAATCCTGCCCAATCTCTCAGTGTCAAGGCCCGTCAGAATCTTATATATTTCAATGAGATCACCTCTCATTCTTCTAAACTCCAGAGAGTACTGGCTCAATTTACTCAACCTCTCATCATAGGACAACCCTCTTCTCCTGGGGACCAATCTAGTAAAGTTTCTCTGTCCTTCCTCCAAGGCAAATATATCTTTCCTTAGATATGGAGGCCAAAACTTTACACAGTACTCTGGTCTCACCAAAGCTCTTTACAATTGTAGCAAGACTTCCTTACTCTTGTTCTCCAATCCTCTTGCACTAAAAACCAACATGCCATTTGCCTTCCTAATTGCTTCCTGTACCTGCCTGCTAATTTTCTATGTTCCTTCTGCAAGTACACACAAATCTTTCTGAATATCAACATTTAAAACATCTTTTGAAAAATGTTTTTCCATTCTTACAACCAAAGTAAATAACCTCACGCTTCCACACATTATACTCCATCTGCAACCTTGTTGTCCACTCACTTAACTTGTCTATATCTCTTTGCAGCCTCTTTCTGTCTTCCTCACAGCTTGCGTTCCCACCTTCTTTAGAACTTCTTTGGAGCTGCCTCTCTTCAGTTCCAAAGAAGAGCCATATTGGACTCGAAACGTTAACTCTGTTTCTCCCTCCGCAGACGCTGCCAGACCTGCTGAGTTTTTCCAGAAATTTCTGTTTTTATTTCATGCTAATGTATTACCCAGAACTCCATGAACCCTTATCTTTAGTGTGAGACGTTCTTGAATGTCCTTTAGAAATCCAATTATGCTACAATTACTGGTTCCCTTTATCTATCCTACTAGTTATAACCTCAAAAAACACTAATAAACTTGCCAAAAATTATTTCCCTTTCGTAAAACCATTATGATGTTATCTGATCATGCTAAGATTTTCTAAATGCATTGTTAATATTCCAGCATTAGCCTGGCTAATGTCAGGCTAATGGCCTGCTTTCTCTCTCTCTCTTATCTTGAATAGTAGTGTTAAACTTGCCAACTTCCAATCCACTGGGACCATACTGGAGTCTAGTGATTTTTGAAAATCACCATCACTGCATCCAATATCTCTGCAGCTACCTCTTTGGGAACACTAGGATGTGGTTCTTCAGGTCCCAGAATTTTACGGCCCTGTTTCAGCAGGGGTGGGTGCGGGGGCTGGTGGTTGTAAAAGGCAATGAACTGCTTAAAAGTTCATGGACTTCAGCGGGACTGTAAAATCCTGCCGGCGTAAAATTCCAACCCCAGAGTTTTATCAGATTTTAATCCCTTAAATTTTTCCAATACTTTTTCACTGCTGATATTAATCACCTTAGGTTCCTCACTCTATTTCCCTCTATTTCTGGTATGTAATTTGTGCCCTCAACTATGAAGATAGGCACAAAGTATTTCTTCAATGTCTTTGCTATTTCTTCATTCCCCATGATAAGTTCTCCTGTCTCTGTGTTGAAGGGACCATCATTTACTTTAGCTACTCTCCTCCTTTTTATATACTAGTAAAACCCTTACAATCTGTTTTTATATTGCTGGCTAGTTTACCCTCACATTCTATTTTTTCCCTTTTATCAATGTTTTGGTTGCCCTTTGTTGCTTTATAAAACATTCCCAATTCTCAGACTTATTACAATTCTTTGCAACGTTATAATCCTGTTCTTTTAATCTAATAGTATCCTTAACTTCCCTAAAAAGCCACAGATGGATATTTCTTGCTGAGTTTTTGTTTTTTTAAAGGAATGTATTTTTGTTGACCATTTTGAATTGTTTCTTTATGTTTCCCACTGTTCATTTACTGCCATGCCTTTTAGTCTATTTACCCAATCAACTTTAGCCAGCTCTCCCCTCATACCTGCACAGTTGGTTTTGCAGTATTTAACCGAGTGTGGCACCCAGGTGCCCTTGCAAAATTGAAGTCAATGAGAATCAGGAAGAAAACTCTCCAATGATTGGAGTCAAACCTAGTACAGAGGAAGATGGTTGCGGTTGTTAGAGGCCAATCATCTCAGCCCCAGGACATCGCTGCAGGAGTTCCTGAGGCTAGTGCCCTAGACCCAACCATCTTCAGCTGCTTCATCAATGACCTTTCCCTTCATCATAAGGTCAGAAGGGGGAATGTTCTCTGATGATTGCAGACTGCTCAGTGCTATCGTGGGGCCAAGGTAGAAGCGTTCACGTCGCGGCCCTGTTTCAACCAATTCTACCACCACCAGACACAGCAAGTAGTGTATACAACATTTTCGTACCGCTGATTTGACCAAGTACCAACATCATGCTTGAAGACGGAAGTCGTCGATGTCAGAAACACGGGTCTTTTTCAAGACCGGCATTGACTGTTATATCTGCTAATGTTGAAGGGTTCTCTGCAGCTAAACAAAACATCCTCGCTACATTATGCAATGAGTTGCAGTGTGATGTCCTCTGCCTGCAGGAGACACATAGAGGAAGTGAGAACAACCGCCCAAAAATACCAGGAATGTTCCTGGTTATTGAAAGACCTCATTGACAATATGGCAGTGCTGTATTTATTAGGGCTGGTTCAGTTGTAGAAGCCACTTCTAAAACAGAGGAGAACAACGTTGAAATTCTAACTGTCAAGCTGAGCAAAGTAGTAGTGACCTCAGTGTACAAGCCACCTGGCACAGGTTTCAGCTTCTCTAACCCTGTACCCAACCTGCACAGTAAACCACAGATCATCATTGGAGACTCTAATAGCCACAGTACCCAATGGGGGTACAAGGAGTCTAACAACGATGGAGAAGCAGTCGAAGAATGGATGGACGCTAACCAGCTTAGTCTCATCCACGATCCTAAAGTGCCAGCCTCCTTCCACAGTGCCCGCTGGAAGTGTAGTTATAACCCAGATCTTGCCATTGTCAGCAACGACATCGCTGGCCTCTGCAAGAAGCTTGTCACATACCCGCTACCACAGACACAACACCGTTCTATTGGTATCCAGGTAAATGCAGCAGGAAGTGAGAACAACCCTAAAACATGGGAAAGCAATTGGTCTTGACAACATAGCAACGGAGCAGATAAAGCATTTTGAACAGCAAGCGAAGAAATGGCTCCTACAATTGTTCAACCACTGCCTGGCAACACACAAGCTACCTAATATTTGGCAGAAGGCACATGTAATAACACTATTAAAGCCCGGAAAAGATCCTCAGATCCTAAGAGTTTTTGGCCAATTTCACTGCTTTGCCACACCAATAAGCTGTTTGAACGCCAGATACTCAATAGGATAGCACCAACTGTAGATGGGAAGATCATTCCAAAGCAAGCAGGTTTCCGCCCCGGCAAATCAACAACAAGCCAACTGCTCAACCTCACACAACATATCGAAGATGGTTTTGAGCAAGGGATGGTAACAGGTGCTGTTTTTGTAGACCTGTCAGCAGCATACGATACAGTGAACCATAGACGTCTCCTCTGCAAGATCCTAGAGATGACAAAAGATATTCACTCAACAGAGCTGTTAGAAAGCATGCTTCAGAATCGCCGGTTTTATGTTGAACTAAGTGGGAAGCGCAGCAGGTGGCGGATTCAGAAGAATGGTCTTCCTCAGGGAAGCGTGCTTGCACCGCTGCTGTACAACATCTACACGAATGACCAACCTATAGACGGTGTCACACGCCGTTTTATATATGCTGATGACTTATGTGTCACTGCCCAAAGCACTGATTTTAACACCGTGGGGAAAATGCTTTCTGAGGCCTTGGAGGGACTAACATCTCACTATGAAGAAAACCACCTTCGCGCAAACCCATCAAAGATGCAAGTTTGTGCATTCCACCTCAGAAACCATGAAGCCAAACGCCAGCTTAAAGTAAAAACAAAAAGCTAAAAGCTACTGCGGATGCTGGAAATCCAAAACAAAAACAGAATTACCTGGAAAAACTCAGCAGGTCTGGCAGCATCGGCGGAGAAGAAATCAGTTAACGTTTCGAGCCTTCATGGTCCTTCGGCAGAACTGAAGCATAGTTAGAAGAAGGGAGAAATATAAATTGGTTTAAGGTGGGTTGGGGGGGGTGGGGGGGGAGAGAGAGACATTGAGGGTGTGGTGATTGTGGAGATGAGCAGATAATCAAAAGATGTCACAGACAAAAGGGTCAAAGAGGTGTCGAAGGTGGTGACATTTGTCTGAGAAAAGTGCTAATTAAGAATGGAAGACAGGATATTCAAAGTACAGCTCTAGTGGGGGTGGGGTGGAAAGGCTAACAAGGTTTTAGTTTAGATTTAAAAATAATGGAAATAGGTGGGGAAAGAAGAATCTATATAAATTATTGAAAAAAAAGGGAGGGGGGAAGAAACGGGGTGGGGATGGGGGGAGGGGGAGTTTAAGATCTAAAGTTGTTGAATTCAATATTCAGCCCGGAAGGCTGTAAAGTGCCTAGTCGGAAGATGAGGTGCTGTTCCTCCAGTTTGCGTTGGGCTTCACTGGAACAATGCAGCAAGCCAAGGACAGACATGTGGGCAAGAGAACAGGGTGGAGTGTTAAAATGGCAAGCGACAGGGAGGTTTGGGTCTTTCTTGCTGACAGACCGCAGGTGTTCCGCAAAACGGTCGCCCAGTTTGCGTTTGGTCTCTCCAATGTAGAGGAGACCGCATTGGGAGCAACGAATGCAGTAGACTAAGTTAGGGGAAATGCAAGTGAAATGCTGCTTCACTTGAAAGGAGTGTTTGGGCCCTTGGACGGTGAGGAGAGAGGAAGTGAAGGGGCAGGTGTTGCATCTTCTGCGTGGGCATGGGGAGGTGCCATAAGTGGGGGTTGAGGAGTAGGGGGTGATGGAGGAGTGGACCAGGGTGTCCCGGAGGGAACGATCCCTACGGAATGCCGTCAGGGGGGGTGAAGGGAAGATGTGTTTGGTGATGGCATCATGCTGGAGTTGGCGGAAATGGCGGAGGATGATCCTTTGAATGCGGATCATCCTCCGCCATTTCCGCCAACTCCAGCATGATGCCATCACCAAACACATCTTCCCTTCACCCCCCCTGACGGCATTCCGTAGGGATCGTTCCCTCCGGGACACCCTGGTCCACTCCTCCATCACCCCCTACTCCTCAACCCCCACTTATGGCACCTCCCCATGCCCACGCAGAAGATGCAACACCTGCCCCTTCACTTCCTCTCTCCTCACCGTCCAAGGGCCCAAACACTCCTTTCAAGTGAAGCAGCATTTCACTTGCATTTCCCCTAACTTAGTCTACTGCATTCGTTGCTCCCAATGCGGTCTCCTCTACATTGGAGAGACAAAACGCAAACTGGGCGACCGTTTTGCGGAACACCTGCGGTCTGTCAGCAAGAAAGACCCAAACCTCCCTGTCGCTTGCCATTTTAACACTCCACCCTGTTCTCTTGCCCACATGTCTGTCCTTGGCTTGCTGCATTGTTCCAGTGAAGCCCAATGCAAACTGGAGGAACAGCACCTCATCTTCCGACTAGGCACTTTACAGCCTTCCGGGCTGAATATTGAATTCAACAACTTTAGATCTTAAACTCCCCCTCCCCCCATCCCCACCCCGTTTCTTCCCCCCACCCCCCCACCCCCGCTTTATTTTTTTTTCAATAATTTATATAGATTCTTCTTTCCCCACCTATTTCCATTATTTTTAAATCTAAACTAAAACCTTGTTAGCCTTTCCACCCCACCCCCACTAGAGCTGTACTTTGAATATCCTGTCCTCCATTCTTAATTAGCACTTTTCTCAGACAAAACACCTCCTTGACCCTTTTGTCTGTGACATCTTTTGATTATCTGCTCATCTCCACAATCACCACACCCTCAATGTGTCTCTCTCCCCCCCCTCACCCCCCCACCTTAAACCAATTTATATTTCTCCCTTCTTCTAACTATGCTTCAGTTCTGCCGAAGGGCCATGAAGGCTCGAAACGTTAACTGATTTCTTCTCCGCCGATGCTGCCAGACCTGCTGAGTTTTTCCAGGTAATTCTGTTTTTGTTTTGCCAGCTTAAAGTAACCTGGTGTGGAGCAACACTGACGCATTGCGAGCACCCTATCTACTTAGGAGTCACCTTTGACAGATGCCTCACCTTCAAGAACCACATCGAAAAGATAAAGGCAAAAATGAGCGCACAAAACAACATCCTGAATAGGCTCACTAACACAAAATGGGGAGCAAGCTCGAAAACATGAACCAGTGCACTTGCTCTTTGCTATTCCACTGCCAAATACGCCTGCCCTGCATGGGAAAGATCTACTCATGCTAAGAAGATGGATGCCGTTCTGGATGCAAGCTGCCGACTTATCACAGGTTGTTTAAAACCAACAAACACCCAACAGCCTATATATTCTGGCGGGTATTGCTCCCCCTGATATAAGAAGAACAGTAGCCAGCAAGAAAGAGCGACTCCGTCAAACATCAGATGAGAGGCACCCTCTACATGGTCATACATTTACACCCAGCTGCCTAAAGTCAAGGAAGAGCTTCATGAACAGTGTTGTTCCATTACAATCAACCCCATCTGAAGCCTGCATCACCTTGTGGAAAGACTGGCTCGCCAGTCTCGAACAATCCCCAGCGATGGAAATTCTACCGGATGAAAGCCTTCCCCCAGGAGCTAATTGCAACTGGGCAACCTGGAAGTGCCTTAACAGACTTAGGACTGGTGTAGGTCATTCAAAGGTATCACTAAGCAAATGGGATATACAACCAGCCCGACAACTTGTGAATGTGGAACTGTGCCACAGACTATGCAACATCTCCTGCAATGCCTTTCGCTAGAGGAACCCTGCACTGTTGCAGATCTTGCCAAATTCAACAACAAGGCGCAAAAATGTGTCCAGTTTTGGCTGGGTCATGTATAGACTGTCCGTGGACATGATAAGAAGAAAAGTACTATTCGTGACTCCTCAGATGCTGAAGCAGTCCGTGTTCATATACAGCAAAACGTAGACATTATACAGGTTTGCACTGTTAAATGGCAAGTAACATTTGTGCCACACAAGTGCCAGGCAATGACCATCTCCAGAGAGAATCTAACCATCTGTCCTTGACATGCAACAGAATTACCATTGCTGAATCTCCCATCATCAACCATCAACATCCTGGAGGGGGGTTACCATTATCCAGAAACTTAACAGGACCAGCCATACAAATACTGTGGCTAGAAAAGCAGGTTAGAACTGAATAACTTACCTATTGAATCCCCAAAGCCTATCCATCATATACAAGGCACAAGTCAGGAGTGTGATGGAATACTCCCCGTTGCCTAGATGAGCATGGCTCCAACAACACACAAGAAGCTTAACACCATCCAGAACAAAGCAGCCCTCCTGATTAGCACTCCTTCTGCCACCCAATGATTTACCACCTCCACCAATGATGTGTGGAGGAAACAGTGTGTCTGCAAGATGCACTGCAGCAACTCACCAAGGCTCCTTCGACAGCACCTTCCAAACCCGTGACCTCTACCACCTTGAAGGGTAAGGTCAGTAGACACATGGGAACACCACCACCTGGAAGTTCTCCAAGCTACACACCATCCTGACTTGGAAATATATCTCTGTTCCTTCACTGTCGCTGGGCCAAAATCCTGGAACTCCGTCCCTAACAGCATTGTGGGTATACCTGTGCCAGATGGACTGCAGAGGTTCAAGAAGGCAGCTCACCACCACTTTCTCAAGAGCAATTAGGGATGGGCAATAAATGCTGGCCTTGCCAATGATGCTCACATCCAATGAAAGATTTAAAAAAATTATACGAACATCAATTTTTTTCCAGAGGGCCAGTTATGATGAGATTATTAATTAAAATCTGTCTCATTAAAGCTAAGTTAGCTTTATCCTTAGTTGGTTTCACTACGTGTTGTTCCAGGAAACTAACACAAAATCATTCTACAAACTTACCTTTAAAACTGGCTCTGCCAGTTTGATTTGTCCAGTCTCAATGAAGATTAAAGCCCCCATGATTGCCTTTGTTAAACCTCCAATTATTTCTCACTTAATGCTCTATCTAAAGATATATCTACCCTTAAAGGTTCTATAAACTACTCCCAACAGCTTTTCCTCACCCTTGTTGTTCCTAATCTCCAATAATTCTGATTCTGCTTCATGATTTTCTGAACCAAGTTCCTTCCTCACTACAGTCCTTCTGCCATCTTTCATTATCAGGGCTATTCCCATTGTTTTTCCTGTCTACCTTTTTGAAACATTGTGAGCTGTGGAATATTTATTTCCCAGTATTGGTCGCCTTGTAACCAGGGGTTGGAGTTCACGATCCCAAAACAGAACCAATGGAGGTGGGATGGCAAAAAACATGGCCCCTGAGCTGGGCGGGCAAAGTCCTACCTTGTTTCCACCAGTGGGCATTTCTCAAGGTATGGGAAAGGGCATGGGGCAGGAAAGCCATCCTCCCCTATCATAAGGCCCAAGGTACAGGATTTTCACTAGGGTGGGCAGCTTTGGAATCCCTCCAGGTGCTCACCAAAGAAGAAGAGGTGGGGACTGCCATCGAGGCTGGACAGAAGGCCAGGAAAGTTTTTGACAGGTAAGTTGAGGATTTTTAGGGCCTCAAGTGTGACAGTGGAGGCAAGTTGACATTGAGGGAAGTCAGCAAGGGAGGGGGTAGAGGCAGCTACCCCCTCCCTTCACACATCAGCCAAATTTTGGGGAGGCATCAATTTTGATGAGCTCTTTCTGAGAGGACCCAGGAGACTCATATCTGCGTTTTTACGTATCACAGCTGAGACTTGGACCTATTGTTGGCACCTATAAGGGGTCACTGGAACTCTTGAAAAAAATGGCAGCTAAGGTGGGCCTTTCAGTGGGCCTGCTTTTGGGCATCCAGCCTCAGTTCCTGCCTTTGGTCCGCCAATTAAAACAGCAGATCCACCTCCGGCACAAAATAAGGCCTTACACCGGGAAAATCCCATTTTCCACCAGTATGGTGACGGAGGCAGGATAGAGGCATGGGATGCCTCCTGATTCCCACCTTCCATGGCAAAATCCAAACCCATGTCTGTATAATGGTTATTAGATCTAAACCATTTATCTCTATTTGTGCCGTTGGTTCACCTATCTTATTGCGAATGCTTCATGCATTCAGATAAAGAGCCTTTAATTTTATTATTTCCCTACTATCCTTTGCATGGTGCATGAATACCATTGCACTCTCCGGCCCTTCCTGTTTCCCTCTGCTTATCTTTATCCAAATTTCTACACTGCTCTATTGCCTCGACTTTTCTTTTTAGATTTCTAAATCTCCCTTCACGTGACCCCTTCCACCTCCCTTTTTATTTTAATATAAAGTTGTGAGGGTGTACAGTGGAGACATGTAGGCAGGGCTATTCCATTTGATGTCGTAGAATTGGAGGGCTTACTGCAGAAGCTGCACCAAGAGAGAGTGACTGAATGCCATGCTGGCAAAAGCAGGAGGCATCAAGGCCCTGTGGCATTGCGGGTCTCACAAAACCTATTGCACTTTGTGAACCAGTGTAGAATGTTTGCATGGAGTTCAACAATTTTCAGATCACCCACTTTTTTTCCGGACAGCAGGTACTAGTTGTAACACTGCCATTATGTTGCTTCTCCCATTATCAATCGCTTTTGCCTTGCACCATCATCCCTTTGGGCATTTAATCACTCTGCCTTCCACCCTATCACAGACCTTCCCTTTCATATTCTGCTTTCCACTTTGTGCCCCTGTACTTGCCCTGTAGACCTCCAACTTCTTCCAGTTCTGACAAAAAGTCATCAATCTGAATTGTTAACTCTGTTTCTCTCTCTCTATAGATGCTGCCTGAGCTGCTGAGTATTTCCAACATCTGTGTGTGTATTTCAGATATAGCACCCACAGTATTTTCCTTTCATCTTTAAAACATCTACACTTTATTTGTTTAGTAAGCTGTTACTCATCGCCTCAGTCGATCGTGCAACCTGCTCTGAAGTCTTTTTTGTTAACAGCTTTTTGTAAGCAATTTCCCTCTTCTGTGTGATTAAAGTGTTGGGAAAGTGAAAAGACGTAGAGAACAATAATTGCACCTTCAGGACATCCCTTCATTTTTAGACGCAGTGTTTTGAAGATCTCTGGGAAACAAGAGGGTTTCATTGTGGAGTTTTACTTGGAGCTGGTTGTACTTGGTCTCTGCCTTTCACCTGGTTACAGGGGCATGACAGTCTGGATCTCTGGGGGATGCTGATGGTCATGCGCTTGCTGTAACGTGCAATGAAGGAAGCTTGAAAATATCACTCACAAAGGAGTTCATGTGTCAGAACTTTGAGGTTGGCGGGTGGACGCGGATAGTGGGCTTGGGAGTGGCCGGGAAATGGTCCACTGCCCGCAATTGGCCCCCAACCGCGATTTCATGCTGGCTGACCAACTGTCACTGATGCTGGAGTTGGCCAAGGGGGTGAGCCACGGCTGCTTGGACTGAGTGCCCTGCGGCTCAAGGGCCACGACTCGGGTGTGCCCTGCCAGGTGTTCCTCAGCTGGGGCTGGCCAGGCTGCCATGGCTCTGCAGGCAGAGAGTGGACTAATCAATGCTCCTCTGTTCTTTCAGGAGAAGACAAGCCATAGCCAATTGGAGAGCACACGGACAGGCGGAGGCCACCTAACCTGGTGCTGCTCATCAAGTTCAAGCAGGACACGCCTGAGCTGGAGAGCCGGCACGCTCCATGTGCAATTGGCTACGAAGAGGCTGGGATGCCAGAAGAAGGTAAGAGTGCAGTGCACAGAGGTGATAGTTTCAGATTGTGCGACTATTCTAGAGTGGTCTCTTCATTGATGGGAGCCTCAAACCTGGTGTCCCCATTGACCATTGAAAGACGATAACATCATGATGCAGATCTCCACTGTGTCATCAGAGTGCCTGGCATGCACAGTGACAGGGAGGTGACTTTAACTAATGACATGTCCTTGTTCTCCCATTTAGATTCGCCAGCGTGCAGTTGCTCTCCGGACACCGAAGGGCCACCCCTAACGCCGGAGGACCACCTGGCTTCATTTGCATCACATCCGCTCTCTGAACCAGGCGCCAGTGCAGATACCAGTGCCTTGGTGGGCATTAGGTCGGTGGCTAGGATGTTGGTGCACATTGGTGAGGGCACTTCACAATCGCTTGAGGTGCAGGTGCAGGTGGAGGCAGAGAGTGCCCAGGGCACCAGCAGTTAGAGGACTGCTGGGGACCAGGATGATGCTCAGTCAAAGGCAGATGATGAACCTCTGGAGTTGTCCATTAGGTGGCTGATGCTGGATGTCCAGTGAGATGTGTGGGAGGATCTGGCAGAGATCCATGAGGGTCTGCGTGCCATGGTCTCCATTGTGGAGGAGTCCATATGGAGCATGAGCACTGTGTTGATCGTCATGGCCGAGCGCACTGCTTCCTCCATTGAGGGAATGGCGACTCTCGTGGAGAGGCAGCTCCAGGGACAGAATCAGGGATTCCTGGGGTTCCACTCGTACCTGCAAGTCCTCACACAGGCAATGACCTTAGGAGGTCAGTGCCAGTGTGGGAGATGGATGAGGCACCCAATATCCCAGCTAGGTACCCGTCTATCAAAGGTGAGCAGGGAGGACCAGAGTGACCTCACGTTGGCACACAAGCTGCTTGTCGTCTCTGTGGGCTCCTCTCAGGGTGCTCTGGATGATGGCAGCAGCTCCTCTGCCCTCTGCCAGTGACCATGGTATTTGGTGAGGCTGCGATGACTGGAGAGATGCCAACTGTGGCACTGGCCACTCTCTCCCAGGCGGGGCCAGCACAGGCTCCACTGGCCAGACGATGACCGCCAAGGTCATCAAGGCCAACAAGACAGCAGAGTCAGCAGGCTGGCTCCAATGCCGGTGCCAGCGAGAGGGGGCACCAAGATGTAGCACTCAGAAATGTAAGTTACAGAGCACAAGAGGGACTGGACTTGGTTTATTTTCTGTTCATTGATGTTTGGTTTATATGTCTACTGTTGTGGACATCAACAGTAATGGTGCTTTATGTCATTACGTCATTTATTATTTATTTACTCTTTACATCATTATGCTTTCAATGTGACAATAACATTAAGTTTGCTTTGGTTCTGATGGCCTGAGTATGCTTCACCTGTTTTCTTTCTGGTGCAGGGTACTCCAGTATGTGAGTGGCTCGATACTTTATTGCACAGGCATTGAGTGGACTTTGGCTGCAAATGAAAGGGTCATTTCAGACATCCGGCATGGAGGGGGCAGCCCTGCCATGAGGTGGAAGCAGATCTTTGGTAGTCTAGCTGAAGGAGCGTTGGATCAAGGCATCCCCGGTGTCCCTGCCTTCTTGAGGTTACCGAGGTCCGTCTCCATGGCCTCAGCATTCTCCTCACTGTGCTCCTCTTCTAACTTACCACTGGATTCATCCTCTGTGGCCTGTGGAGCTGTGTTAAGACCCTCTTCCTCCAGTGGGTCCCCCCTTGCCAGTGTCAGCGCAGCATGCAACCATTATCAGTGGTACCTACTCTTGGGGGTATTGTAGTGCACCCCCTGAACGGTCCAGGCATTGGAAGCGCATCTTGAGAAGACCTATGGTTCTATCTACCACGGCCTTTGTGGAGGCATGGCTCCTATTGTAACGCTGCTCTGACTCTGCCAGGGCTCCTTGCACAGATTTGCAGAATCTGCATCCTGTGGTCACACACTATCTGGACGTTCATGGAGTGGAATCCCTTCCTGTTGACAAAGGCACCCGGCTGACCCGCTGGCGCCTTGATGGCTGAATGCGTGCAGCCAATGGCACCCTGGACGCAGGGGAACCCAGCAATCGATGCAAAGCCTCTGGTTCGCTCAGCCTGGCTGGCCCTGTCCGTACGGTAAAAAATAAAGGTCAGTACCTGCCTGAACAGAGCTTCTCACCAACTTCACGCAACTGTGGACAGCTGATTGGGAGACTCCACACAGATCCCCCACTGACCCCTGGAATGAGTCGGAGGCTTACAGGTTGAGGGCCACTGTGACCTTCAGAGCCAGTGGCATGGGGTTTCCACCCACACAGTTGTAGATGATTTCAGGCCCAATCACCTGACAAATGGGGGTCACGGTCTCCCTTGAGAGGCAGAGTCTCCTTTGGTATTGCACCTTGGACATATTGAGGTAGCTGTGTCGCCACCTGTAAACCCTGGCAGCAGGATAGTGGTGCCTTCTGCGGCCCCTTCCACCTTGAACTTCCTGCCAGCCCTGCGCCCCTTGTGCCTGCGCCTCTCCTCCCACAGGTCGCTCCCCTGGAAGCTGCATTGGGACACCTGGCCTCCTCTCCCTTCTGCCCCTCTCTTCCTCCTCAGAGGAGGTACCTCCAGCGGAGACCAGAATCCCCATTACCAGGGTAAGGGAAGGCTGTCTGATACCTGGAAGGGTCCACATGGTCTGAATCCTCCGGGGTCCTTGCAGACACCAATAAGCCCTGAAATGAAGCCTGGAAATGCTAACAATGAAGCTCAGAACGTAGATAAGCAACCAGCAGCAAACTATCTCCAAAACACCTCGCTACTCACACTGGCAATGCTGCTGACCCTTTTCATCCTGCCCTTGAATGAGGTTTTTGAAATTGTTGGCTGCCCGCCTACCCGTTTTACCCATGCGACAAGGGCGAAATCGCATTGGCAATGTAAAATGCAGCTTAATTGCCTTTTTAATGGCCTGAACTGGCCTCGTAATCGATGGGAGGCGCAGCGCCAACTCCTGTGCGCACCCACCGAGCAAAATACCGCACGAGTGCGCGACTGTGTCAGGACGCTCGCCTGACGTCATCGCACGCAATTTTACACTCGAGCGTGTCAGGTGCGCACCCGCCTGCCAAGCAAAAAATTCTGGCCATGACCTCATGGCCTTGGTGGGGCGGGGTCGGGGGGTGGGGGGTGGGGGGAGGCACGCCAGTGTTGGGGGTGGGAAGTGGGGTTGAACCTGCTTCATCAGCTTGTTGATGTAGATGGAGCAGCGCTCCTTTCTTGACCTTCCCTGCCTCCTGACGCCCTTTGCTGTCACCTCACTCCTGGCTTTTGTTGGTGCCTTTCTTATGGGGAGCTGCTTCCTTCTTCTCAGGCAGCTTCAATCTCAATTTCAGACGCTGAGAAAATGAAAGCTGATTGCTGCCAAGTTACATTTGTGACTTGCTTCATCCTGAGCTGCAGTGAAATTCCCGACAGTATTGTTGTACGACTGAAGACAATCCATAAACCTGCAAGAAATACATTATTCAGCATAGCCCTTGAAGTTTGGAACATTGTTATAAATCTCTCTCTACTACATCCCAAGGTACACCCATGGCACACAGGTCACTTCTATAAAAGAAAACAATTTGGGCAATGAGCGGAACTGATCTCTCTGTAAGGTTTACGGTTTCATGTCTGCTGAGATCGGACTGCTGCTTCTGGGTCAGAAGTGCACACTTGTCACTGTGCTCAGCTTCCACATTTAATACGGGCATCAGCTACAAGGCAACAGCATTATATCCGGCCAGATTAAGCAATGGGATTATCATATTTGTGTATCTTTCCTTGGGATTCATCAGGATGAAGATTCATCATCAATGCCCGGGTGTGTTAACCTGATGTAGGGGGTCACCCAACCCATTGCAGGACTGGTCACATTTTCATCCCATTGGTTTTAAATGGAATGAAAAGCAGTTGGGATTCTATAATGTAAAAGCAAAATACTGCGGATGCTAGAAATCTGAAACAAGAACAGAAATTGCTGGAAAAACTCAGCAGGTCTGACAGCATCTGTGGAGAGAAAGACAGGGTTAACGTTTCGAGTCTGCATGAAGAAGAGTCATATGGACTCGAAACGTTAACTCTGTCTTTCTCTTCACAGATGCTGTTAGGCCTGCTGAGATTTTCCAACATTTTCTGGGATTCTATAACGGGTAGGTTATGTGTTCCACCAGATTACCAACCAGGCAGTGAAGTTGGACATTTGCAGTGTTGTGTTAGGCAGCATCCTTTTCTTTAATTTCAAATCTATTGCATTTGCCATTCATCTTTCCTCTACATTTTCCTTCCATTTCTCCTGCCACTATCTTTGCTTGTGTGGGCCTCGGCCTTGTCTTTTCCTCATTTCACCTGTTGTCTTTTGTATTATCTAATGGTCATTCACTTGAGCATGGTTTGCAGGTCATTCAACTCATTCACTCCTTCTGGCATATTTGCTGATTCCGTCCAGCACTCTATTATTTTCCTACCTAACTTAAACTGCTTGCTCGTCTTTAGGTCTTCAGACCTGATGAATGACGCACGCCCCAAATGTCATAACTTTGACTTATCTCGAGACACGTGGTGACTGAACTACGCGCTGCGTATTTCCAGGATCTTCAGTTGTACGTTTGAAATTTCTCTTTGAAGCTTTCACTAAACCATTTGTATCTAGCCTTGTTGAGAATGTAATGCCAGGCCCAAAATCCACCACCATCATGAATGTAGGCATTCACCTCTTTGGATTTATTGTTCATTGGCTAAAGAAGCAGAGCCGGGGGTGGGGGGGTTGGTGATGAGGAGGTTTTTTTTTTTACGCAGCAAGTGGTTATGATCTGGAATCCACTGCCTGAAAGGGTAGCTGAAGCAGGTTGAATAATGCCTTTCAAAGAGGAATTGGATGAATACTTGAAGAGATAAAAATTGCAAGGAAAATGTTGGGAGAATGGGACTAATTGGATAACTCTTCCACAGAGCCAGCACAGGTCCAATGGGCTGAAATGCCTTCTTCTGCACCATATCATCCTACGATAATCATGAGTTCTTCCCAAAAAGATAGTACTCTCCCTTTAAGTCACAAAAAATTACAGATACAGTTTGAAAGAAACACAACAAGTATGATAAATGCGACAGCTGTAGACAAATAATTATAGATGTGCCAGCTCGGCTTCAATTCCAGTTTATGCCACATGGACATCTCATAAACTCAAAAATTATATATCTAGAATGTGACTCATCATCATTGCAGGTGATTAGCAGGCTAATAGTTATATTCATATTGAAAATTAATATTTAGAAATGGCACGCTACAGATTTAAACAGGGAGTGAAGTATTCAGTCTTCTGGAGGTGGTCATTTGGAGCTTGCCCTTTCAAAAGATTGCTCGAGCAACTTATTGGCATTCAGGAACATTACCCGGTGACAGGAGTTGGCATTCAGTTGGTGTTATCATAATTTTTCTCATCCCCCTCTCCTAATGAGTACTTGGTTCTTCAGTTGCTCTTTCAAATAATAGAATTTTATCTAATTATGTTTGAGGCGAGTACAAGCTTAAGCGCTGAAGAACAAACCGGGGTCAAACTGCGAGATACAGTGCACCTTTCCTGAAAGCTCGGGGCTTGATGATGGGCAGGTAGAATAGAAAGTTGCCAGAGCACAATCTGAAGAACAAATGCATGTTTCAGAGTTATTAATGAGCTGAACAAAAGGCAGAGAGTAGGAAGGGGAGGCAGCCTGCCCTTTTCAGCAACCCTGAGATCAAATGCCCAAGAGAATAAGGGAACATTTTTCCCAATAAGTCTCTTTTCAAACAGTTCCAGGTTTAACGATGCAATTTGGTGAAAAGGAACCTGTTTGAGGTTGAAAACATTGCAACCTTTTGCTGCGAAATGAGTGCAGCTACTTGCGGCTGGCAATGGCTTTGCATTGCAAGGGTGTTTCGTGGGTGAGGAGTGTTGATGTGCTCGTTGACCCACTTGAGCTCCTCATCCAGCAATGACTGAATTTTAAAATTCTCATCCGCTTTTTTTTAAATTCGTGCGCAGCCTCACCCTTCCCTTTCTTTCTGACCTCCTCCAGTGCTGCAGCTTTTCAAGGCATCCAATTCTGGCCTCTTGCGCATCCTTTATTTGAATCACCCGCACCATTGGTGCCGAACCTTTGGCTGCCTGGGCTCTCGGCTTTGGAATTCCCTCCTCCTCCCTACATCTGAGCCAGGATAATACCATGGGGTGGGGAGGTGGGGAGGGGCTTGTTGGGGTTGGGGGTGGTGGTGCTGGCATTGTGGCGGATGGAATAAAGCACTGCGGGGTGGATTAACAAGGGCCAAGAGGGACTCCCCTCCCTCACTGGGGAAGAAGTCCCGCCCTGTGGAGCTACCAGCCAATCCAATTGGCCGGCAGCTCCATCAGTCCTGGTAGTGCCACAAAGGCACCAGTGGCCGCTGCTGGTACTGCAGTGGAAGGAGAAGATGGAGCAGCTAAGTCTGGGGCCTTGGACCGAGAGGGTTTGGATGGGTTAGGGAGAGAGGTGGGGGGAGGGTGGGGTTGGGTTTAAAAAAGGAAGCAGGTAGGAAGGAAGGTGAGGGTGGGTGGGGAATGACCTTAGTGGGGGCTGCCCCGCGATTGGCAATGGGCAGCCCCCAAGGTGCGACCACCTCCTTCCTTCCTGCCCTTTAACCATCTCAGAGAAAAGGAGTTTGGGCTGCCTGTTCCCGCAGGGCTGCCCTCGCCAACTGTTTTATGGCGTGGGCAGCGTATTATCGTGGTCAATCGGCTTGGTAAGGGTCAAGCCTAATTGACCCTTAAGTATTTATTTAAATATGGCAGGCATGCTGGTGATTTTGGCACCCATGCTCCCTTTGTATTATGGGGGTGAGCTGGGGACCGGGCAGGAAGGTGGTGGGGTGGGCGCTCGATCTCCTTGATGTGCCCCCCAGGTGAGAAACACACCCGCCAGGGCCACGCAAAATTCAGCCTCAGTTTTCTCTTTTAAGACGCCCTTTGAAATCTACTCCATTTGCTCATCTGTCCTAATATCACCTTATGCGGCTCAATGTCAAACTTTGCTTGAGAACACTCACGTGAAGTGCCTGAAGACATCGAACTACAGCACGATCTAAAGACAAGCTGCTATAATTGTGAATCATTTTGACCTGTGGGGCAGAATCTAACGTCCGGCGGGTGGGCGCGTGCCCGACCCGATCGGGCCTAAAATCGAGCGAGATGATGTCGGGCAAGCGTCCCGAGGTCATCGTGCGCTTGCGCGATATTTCACGCTTCCGACTGCCGCACGCGCCCGCCGACAATTAAGAGGGCAATTAAGCCCGTTAACAGGGCAATTGTGTCTGGTTTTCCGCGGCCCGTCCAATGTTACGGTTGGCGGACGGGCAAATCGGCCAGGCGGCCTTTACATTTTTTCATCAAACCTCAGCCAGGGGCAGGAAGAAATCTCCGTTGCGAAATAAAATAAAAATAAATATCCGCGGACAGCATTTGTATGAGGTATATTTTCAGGTGCTTGATTGCGATTCATGGACATTTTTTTTGCGGCTTTTTAAACCTTTACTTAATCATTTGAAGGTCTGAGGCTCCCTGAGACAGCTGTCTGCCTTCAGGGAGTTCCCTCGCAGTGCTCGCCCGTGCCTAGGGCGACATCATCGCCCGCCCTCTACCCGCCCGCACCCCGACAGCGCACGCGTTCCACGCTGGCTTGCCAATTAACGGCCAGCCAGTGTGAAATCACGGTCAGGGGCCGATCGTGGACGGTGGTCCGGTTCCTGGCCATTCCCGGGCCCACTGATCGCCGCGCGCCCGCCAGTGGTAAAATTCGGGCCCATGTTGCCCAAACAAATGCAACGTTCATCATTTATTTTTTCATCTCCCCAGTTTCTCCCCATTTATCCTGAAGTCGCAGACTCATTCCAAATTCCGCAGAGCCTAGACAGTGAATGGATGCTGTGTAACATTGAAAGCATCAGAGCCGAACTTGCTCCCATCTTCAGCTAAGTTGTACATTTCCCAGTGGAAATCACAGGACAGAGATCAGGAATAGGAACCTGTGCTGATGTTTTCCTGGCTCCCGATCAGGGATGGTGAGACCAAATGTAGCATCCCAAGCAATAACCCCTGGCTGAGACCAACTAACCCAGCACGGAAACAGTGGAGAATCTGGAACCTGCCGTTCTATGTAGCTCAGTACTACATCAGGCAATGCCTCTCTCAACTGAGCTCTCAGCGAGACCTTGAAACCATTTTTATTAAATGCAAGTTCTTAAATGTTACCTTTCTGGAATATAAATAGGCTCGATTCTTTAAAATACTAATGCACTTCTAAAGTTTATTTTTGCCTTTTGGGGACCCAGCGAAATTTTCAATGGTTATTTATTGTTAGGATAGCACCAATTGTGAAATGTGCTCCACAAAAATGTCCTTTCATTGCCCTAGTGGTTCCTCGCAGCAATAATATACTAAGAAGCTTTCTCTTGTGAATGAACTTCTTTTACCCCTCCACCTGGTTCTGATTTTCCAGCTGTGTGGACAGTTGCTGTCACCAATGTTCCCTTTAATTTCCCTTTGGTGTGCTCTGCGCAGTCCCTTTAAGATTATCACGTAGCCGTACATGCTTACACCTTAAAGGGGCTACTTCTTGTGCATGGTCTGTTTCCCCCCCACCGAGTGATAGGATCTGAAGTGCTGCACTGCTTCATGGCTGCGCGCGCACGCAGAGTAAAGGAAACCTTCACTGTCACACTTGCTTCTAATAATCCAAATCTTCTATGTGAAGATTTTTTGAATCTTTTTTGAAATATTAATGAGCTTAGTCTGTCCAGGTGTCCAAGATCCTCCCTGACCCTTCAAGGTCATGCCTCTGACTGCCGTTCAGAACCACCATTGCAGGCCAACTGCAAGCCAGTTATATTTTTTATAATGTATATTTTGAATTAAGATAGTATAAGATTAAGAATTAAGATAGTATAATTAGGACTAGTATAGTACTTACCATTCTGACTTTATAAATATATCTTTCAGTGACTTCTGGACTGATGGTGCCCCACTCTTTCATTTGGTTACATCCACTCCATTTCCCTGTCCGGGATCTGATCCAATGATTCTTATTTCCACTGCAGAAACTCTATTGTTTTTTACATTCACTGTCAGGATACAGGCATGTGTGGAAGTAAGTAATTACAGCAAGTAATTAAGAAGGCTAATGGAATGCTATCCTTTATTACGAGAGGGATTGAATATAAAAGTAAGGATGTTATGCTTCAGTTTTATAAGGCACTGGTGAGACTGCACCTCGAATACTGTGTGCAGTTTTGGTCTCCTTATTTAAGGAAGGATGTAAATGCATTGGAGGTGGTTCAAAGGTGGTTTACTAGATTGATACCTGAAATGAGCAGGTTGACTTCTGAGGAAAGGTTGGACAGACTGGGCTTGTTTCCACTGGAGTTTAGAAGAGTGAGGGGTGACTTGATTGAAGTACACAAGATCCTGAGCAGCCTTGACAAGATGGACATCGAAAAGATGTTTCCTCTTGTGGGTGAGTCCAGAACTAGGGGGTCACTGTTTTAAAACTAGGGGTCGCCCTTTTAGGACAGAGATGAGAAGAATTTTTTCCTCTTGGAGAGTTGTGTGACTTTGGAACTCTCTGCCTCAGAAGGTGGAGGAGGCGGGGTCATTGAATATTTTTAAGGCAGAGGTAGATAGATTCTCGTTAGGCAAGGGAATCAAAGGTTATGGGGGTTAGATGGGAATGTGGAAATCGAAACACAAGACGATCAGCCATGTTCTTATTGAATGGCGGAACAGGCTCAAGGGGCCGAATGGTCTACTCCTGTTCCTATTTCTTATATTCTTAAGAAAGACTAACCTTCAATGTCGGTGAGAATCTGGTGCTGGACCTTCCTATTTGAACTGAGGTAGCCCCTGTTGTTAAGTTTGTCCCACAATGATGGGGAGTTCCATAATTTTGGCATTGAAGGAACACTGATACCTATCTAAGTCACTAAGTCAGGGTACTCTTTATTACTTGGAGGAAAACTTGGAGGTTTTGGTGACCTCGTTCACCTGCTTGCCTTGGTGGTTTTGGAGGTGCGTTTAAAGCGCTGCAGTGCACCCCCATCACGAGGCCTTACCGTCCTTCCCTTCTGCTTTCTAATCTGATCACTCCCCTTTCCCAGTGGCCATTCTTTTTACCAACATTGAGTCCCCACCTCTCTGCTTGCCAAAGCTCCATTTCTGTGGGCCGATCCAAAGATTCACGTCATAACATTCAAGGCTATGGGCCAAGTGCTGGTAAATGGGATTAGGTAGGGAGGTCAGGTGTTTCTCACATGTTGGTGCAGTCTCAATGGGCCGAAGGGGCTCTTCTGCACTGTGTGATTCTGTGATTCTGTGACATTGGGGATAAATGGGCCATGGATAATAGTGTAAAGCAGACAATAGCAAATTAGCTTTGAGGTAAAGCAGCCAGATTGGTAAAATTGGTTGTTGATTCACTAGTGCCCATTGTACGCTGCCATCGAGATTAGTTTGACCTCCAGGATTTCCCTCATGCTGCTCTTTTCCTACCCCAGAGGCCTGGGTGTTGCTCCTTTCTATTGCCTGACTGGACCACCCTACATCCCTGGGGGGTCAGCCTGCCTTTCTTCCACCACCTTAGCAGGCCATGGCAACCCTTGGCTTCCTTCTCCCTCAGCTATTCTGTTATAGCCAATTGCACTTGACATGGATCCAAATTTTGTTTTTTTATCCTTGCCTCATTATCACCTCCTTTTTGCCTTGCACAGTCGTCACTTTTGGCATTTAATCACCCCTTCCCACTTTCTTTTTGTGCCCACCACACCTCTCCCTTTGCTTCAAAGCTGACCATCTCCAATGTCTTCCAGTTCAGATGAAAGATCGTTGGCCCAACTCTGCTTCTCTCTCCGCAGAGGCTGCCTGACCTGCCTCGTGTTTCCAGCATCTTCCCCGATTACATTCGCTGGTTGGGTTGTCTTTTTTAATGCCATCATTAAAGGTTTGTTTCAAGGCCTCGGCCCATTTCACTGACTCATCCCCAACCGCAACCCTAGCAGACCAAAGGTTGTCCTCTCTGCAGACTGGAAGAGTCTTCTTGTGAACGAGGTAGTGTTACTCTAAAGGTTCCTGCACCGGATTGGAGAGCAGGAGGCCACGAGGTCATATTGCATCATGGTTAATTATGACTAGGATTTTACGGCCCCTCCCACCCGATGAGATATTACGATCCCGCTGAACTGAACGGAGATTTAAACGGCTCACGGTATCCGCCAGGGGGGAGATATGCCAGGGCAGGGCCTTAAAACCCTGGCCTATCAGATTGAATTCAATAAATCTGGCTGGCAAGAGGGAAAATCATAATCCAAGCTGCTGGAGTGTTGTTAAAAAATCCAACAGGTTCAGCAATGTCTTTCAGCAAAAGGAACCTTCGCCGCCTTCCCGGTCTAAATCTAACCCACACAATGGGCTGAATTTTCTGGAGTGCACCAGCGAGGGCATGATGGCAGAGGGACCTGGAGAAGCAGGCGCGAGTACCCACATCCAATTCCTGGTGTCAGGAAAACCGCCCCCAGTTTAGTCAGAGGTGAAAAGGGCCTGACCCGGGAATCCCGCCCACTGGTGGTGGGATGCCAATTAAGCTCATAACTGAACCACCTAAAGGTAAATATCCCTGAGCCCCCCCAAATTTAATGGCGGCTCAGGGATTTAACGGGACTCACATGGGTCTCCCATGCTTTCCAAAGGTCACCCAGCAACCCCGTTGGCTTTACCTGCTGCCTCATGGGGGCGAGGGTGGGGGTCCTTCTTTGACAGGCAGTCCGTGCCTGATTGTGGGATCTGGTATGGGGAAGGGGGAGCGGAGAGAGTAAAAGCCATTCCCCCCCTCAATCCTTGCATCCAAATCCCCTTACCGCCTCATCTCACCAGTGACCACCTCCCCATGACCCCCGTCCTACTCTGCTCACCAGTCTCCATGGATCCAACATCAATCCCTGATGAACGCCTTGGAGTTATTGCCAGCAGCAGCCATTGCTCCAAGTGGTATTGCTGGCAGTGGAAAGCTGCTGGCCTCTGATTGGCCAGCAGCTCTTGGAGGCAGGAACTCCATCCTCCGGGGTCCTTAATCAAGTGAGAGGCCTGATACTGGCCAGTTAAGTGCCTGAGTGCAGGAGCAATGTGCAAGGCCAATGTGTTTGATTCTAAATGCCCTCTGAAGTTGCCTTGCAAGCCATTCCATTGTGAGAATAGGAAGGAGAATAAGTGTTGTCTCGCCAGTGTTGCTGAATTCCGAGGATAATTTTTAAGGGAGAGTGTAGGCCAGCTTCACAGGAAAAAAACTGGCAAAAAACCTGAGGTGAGATGAGTAAAGAAAGGCTTGCCTTAAAAAATATCACCTTTCTGTACCTCAGGGCAACATTCTTTACAGTCAATAAAGTACTTTTAAAATTTTGTCACGGTTGTAACGTAGGAAATGTGGCAGCCAATTTTGCGCACGTCAGGCTCTCCCACAAGCGGCCTGAATTTTCATGCAGGCGGAGAGGCTCTCTGTCCGCATGAAAATGCTGCAGAGGCCAGAATCCAGTCCAGGCCACCAACCCCCGGTCTCTGTCATTTTCGTTGGGGGTGGTGGGGACGGGCGGGGGTGGCGATGGTGGTGGTGGTGGTTGGAGGGTGTGCGGGATGGCAGCAGGTTATAAATCCTACATCCATGGTTCCCAGAGGCAGCTGCTGACATCAGCAGCCACCTCCACTCATGTGTGATTTTGATGAGGTAGGTGACTGAAACCTGAAGTGTGCAGATTAAACCTGGTAGGAGCAGATCTGGATCTTGTGGATTCATTTGGATAGCCAGGGAGAGGCAATGGTCCCCTTTGAATATGGTCCTGGGATACCTTTGGGAGAGGTAAGTCATCCTTTTAGAGAGGTATGGCACCCTTTGGGGTAGGTCAAGTGCCCTTTGGGATTGTTAAAAGTAGACATGATTGTGTGTAAAAAGTGCATAAACTCATTGGAACGGTCCAAACTGTCAAAGAACTGTCAAGCTGTCAAAGAATTGTCAAAGCCATCAAAAAACTGTCAAAACTCATTGGAACTGTCAAAGCGAAAAGGAACTGTCAAAGCTATCAACTCTGCTAGGCTTTAAATTTTTTTTAAAAGTGTGAAGTTTAAAAAAAAAATCAGTGCTTGATATTTCACTCTGCCTGTTGGCATAAGCCTGAGGGTCATCATTATAAGATGTGTGCTGCAAGAATGATTTTGCAACCTAACATTAACAAAATTGGGGTGCCTATTAACTGAGCTGTTTGATTGACAGCTCCAAGTGATTATCCAATCGAAATGTTTGTTTTCATAAGAGATTAATTGAAGGAATTTCAATTATTGAATGTTTTTTAAAACTGTTTTTTTTTAATAGTGACACCATCAATGGACATATAACTTTATTTTATGTCAGCACGGCTCCTGAGGTTTGCCCATGGTGGATACTAGGTGTGCTGACATGGAGGGGGTAAGGGAAAAAGGTGGTGGGTGGGGTGATGCAATGGCACTAAGTTAGCATAGGGTCTATAAAGGGCCATAGGGCATGGGTAAAGGATCATAGAGAGGCATTGGGGGAATGAGTGGCCATAGCGAGTGGATAGGGGGGCATAGGGTGGAATTGGAGGTATGAGGGGCTATAGGGAGTGGTAGAGGGGCATCGAGTGGCATTGGGGGGAATTAGGTAATGAAATAAAGCTGAAGCATTTGCAACAATCGTCAGCCAGAATTGCCAAGGGGATGATCCATCTCCGGAGGTCCCCAGCATCACAGATGCCAGTCTTCAGCCAATTTGATACCCTCCACTGGATATTAAGAAATGGCTGAAGGCACTGGACACTGCAAAGGCTATGGGCCCTGACAATATTCCGGCAATAGTACTGAAGACTTGTGCTACAGAACTTTCTGCGCCCCTGGCCAAGCTGTTCCAGTACAACTACAACACTAGCATCTACCCGGCAAGGTGGAAAATTGCCCAGGTATGTCCTGTACACAAAAAGCAGGACAAATCCAACCCAGCCAATTGCCGCCCCATTAGTCTACTCTCGATCATCAGTAAAGTAATGGAAGGAGTCATCAACAGTGCTTTCAAGTGGCACTTGCTTAGCTATAACCTGCTCACTGACGCTCAGCTTGGGTTCAGCCAGGGCCACTCAGATCCTGGCCTCATTACAGCCTTGGTTCAAACATGGACAAAAGAGCTGAACTCCAGGGGTGAGGTGAGAGTGACTGCCCTTGACATCAAGGCAGCATTTGACTGAATGTGACATCAAGGAGCCCTAGCAAAACTGGAGTCAATGGAAATCAGGAGAAACCCTCTCTGCTGGTTGGGGTCATACCTAGCACAAAGAAAGATGGTTGTGGTTGTTGGAGGTCAATCACCTCAGTTCCAGGACATCACTGCAGGAGCTCCTCAGGGTAGTGTCCTTGGCCCAACCATCTTCAGTTTCTTCATCAATGACCTTCCTTCCATCATAAAGTCAGGAGTGGGGATGTTCGCTGATGATTGCACAAAGTTCAGCACCATTCACAACTTCTCAAAAACTGAAGCAGTCCAAGTCGAAATGCAGCAAGACCTGGACAATATCCAGGCCTGAGCTGACAAGTGGCAAGTAACATTCGTGCCACACAAGTGCCAGACAATGACTATCTTCAACAAGAGCAAAACTAGCCATCACCTCTTGACATTAAATAGCATTACCATAGCTGAATCCCCCACTATCAACATCCTGGGAGTTACCATTGACCAGAAACTGAACTGGACTAGCCATATAAATACTCTAGCTACAAGAGCAGGTCAGAGGTTAGGAATCCTGCAGCGAGTAACTCACCTCCTGACTCCCCAAAGCCTGTCCACCATCTACAATGCACAGGTAAGGAGTGTGATGGAATACTCCCCATTTGTCTGGATGAGTGCAGCTCCCATAACACTCAAGAAGCTTGACACCATCCAAGAAAAAGCAGCCTGCTTGATTGGCACCACATCCACAAACATTCACTCCCTCCACTACCGACACTGGTTGCAATGTGTACCATCAAAAGATGCACTGCAGAAACTCACCAAGACTACCCCCGACAGCACCTTCCAAACTCATGACCGCTATCATCTAGAAAGACAAGGGCAGCAGACACATGGGAACACCACCACCTGGAAGTTCCCCTCCAGTCCACTCACCATCCTGACTTGGAGACATATCGTCATTCCTTCACTGTTGCTGGGTCAAAATCCTGGAACTCCTTCCCTAACAGCTCTATGGGTGTGCCTGCACCACATGGACTGCAGTGGTTCAAGAAGGCAGCTCACCACCACCTTCTCAAGGGCAATTAGGGATGGGCAATAAATGCTGGCCTAGCCAGTCATGCCCACAGCACATGAGCAAGTATACAAGGGGCCGTGGGGGTGGGGTGGGGAGGGGGGGGTCACGAGGTGACATGGGTTGGCATAGACGGGGCCTGGGCAATGTGCGGGCTGAAAGGATGAGGGCAGGTGAGGGCTGGACAGTCTTCTTGATCTGTTCATTTCTTCAATAGCCGCCAAAGAGCCGGTGCGGAGGGAGACCCTCCCACAGCCCGCCTCTGCCCCTGGCAGCCTCTGCATTCTGGGGGGCGGCAGACCTGACTTCCAGTGCAGCCTGCTGCCCCGGAAGGAAAATCCGACCTTCATGGCCTCAATCTCCTGAGTCAGGTTCGTGGGGCCAGGAAATGGCCCAACTCTGTGTACCTGCCCTGGGAGAGAAAACCCTGGTCTATGTTTTTTTGATGTTGACTGAGGGATAAATATTGACCAGGACATAAGGGATAAACTCCACTGCTCTTCTTTCATACATCCACCTGAGAAGACAGACAGGGCCCTCAACAAGGGAAAATACTGCAGATGCTGGGAATCTGAAATAAAATACAAAAAGTGCTGGAAACACTCAGCAGACCGAGCAGCACCTGTGGAGAGAGAAACAGAGTTAGCGGGCGGAATCCTACATTTTCAGCGGGGGTCTCGCACACGGCCTGACGAAGTGGTGAGACATCCACGCTGACTCTTAGGAGGAAGGCCCGCCATATCTTTTGCCCGTCTGTCACTTAATAGGCCAGCGGCAGGCCTTCCACCTGTCTGAAGGCCTCAGGATCCGGCATCCCACCGTCGAGAACTGCTGGCCAATCAGAGGTCGGGAGCTCTTGCACTCGACAGTGCCGCAGAGGAGGCTGAGGCTGCTGCTGGAATAGCACCCCCGGGAGTCCCAGGATTGTGGAGCGACTCAGGAGAAACATAAGTGCTATTGGGGGTGGGGGGGGGTTGCGGGGAGCCATGGGGGTTGGCAGCAAAGCAGGTGGTAGCTGCCACCCACCTGCCCCATGTTCGTGCCCTCGATTCGCACAGATTAGTGCATATCGACTGACACCCAGCCTCCAGCTGAGGTGCAGCCTCCACAGTTTCATCAGTCAGGGAAGCCACATGTCACAGGCCCGCCTAAAGCTGCGAAAATTGCACTGGAGGCACCAAGAGGCCCTTTAAGTGATCGTCAATTGGCCACTTGAGGGTCTGAGTTGGAGGCAGGGTGGGAAGGTTGACCATGGACGTTCCTGCCCAGAACTTACTGCTGGTGGAGGTCGGAAGGTATCAGGCATCCATCCTGGCACCAACCCAACTGATTTTCAGGCCCTCCCGCCTCCTTCCTCACCTCCTTCGAGGGCAGAAGATTCCGCCCAATGTTTCAGGTCAATGACCTTCGATCAGAGCTGCCTTCTGTCTCGGAGACAAGAGTGATACCACCTCAACCAGGGTTGATCCCTTAGGAGAATGAGGGGAATGTTTTTTACACAGTGAGTTGTTATGAGCTGAAAGACACTGCCTGGATATGTGGTGAAAGCAGATTCAATAGCAACTTTCAAAATGGAATTGGATAAATAGTTGAAGAGGAAAATTTTGTAGGACTTTAGGGGAAAGGGTTGAGGAATGACGCTAATTGGATAGTTTTTACATAAAGCCAGCACAAACATGATGGGCCAAATGGCCTCCTTCTGCACTGTATCATCCTATGATTCTATGAAAACTGCTGAAGAAAATTGGTACATAATTGGTAATTACAGTCAGAGTGGTTAATGGGATGAACAGTGTAGCAAACTGAAGAAAGGCTTTAATTACCTCTTGGGAGGTCATGGCTAAGAGGCCTTTGAAGAAGAATTTTCCCCATGGAGCAATGTAGATGTAATTTTATTCTGCAGTGACAACCCAACAGTGCCAAATACAGTAACAAGTTCCCAGAATAGAAAAGCGTCCGTGCCCCAGCACTAACCATGCATTGTTTCGATGAACCAAGGAAAACAAAAATTACCTTAAGTATGAACTTTCAAAACCATATTGCATTTCAAAATATAGCACTCCAATTTTTTCACTAAGCTAGATTTCGGCGACTTCATGCTTTCATTTCGGTCTTTTCTAAATACATAACTCTGATGAGTGTTGTCAAACAGTATGGGAAAATCAAACATGCACTGAAGAGGAGAGCATTGTGCCTTAAAACCTTGAGATATTCTTTTTGCAGATCTTTACTTTTGTATTCCCCCAGGGATTTAGCTGCTCTCTGGGCTTCTTTCTTTGTATTGCAGTCATATCATTAGGGATTCACACCCGCCTACCCACTCACTTTCAAGTTACTTTTTTGACATTGGGTGGCAAACTGAATTGATGGAACTATTCCGGCTGTTTACAGTCAAGTCATCACTGAAGGCCGTAATGACAATGAAGCATTTCAACGAAGTTGCCAGAATCCTAGCAATGGCGCTTTGCTGACCAACAAGCTTAAAGCACAGGAGCTGCAAAAAAATTAAAAAAACCTCACACATTTTTCTTCATGTGTATCTGAAATTGAAATTGAAAAGACTATTTTCCTGGCAAGCTGATTGGATGTTAGAATAAAGTTCTTGATGCTTAGTTAGCTTTAACTGGAGCTTACTTTAGGAAAACATGTTGACAAAATGGAAGCAAGTCTATGGGATGACTTCCTTCTTGAGCACAGGCACCCTTGACCCAGGTTTCCTTTCTATGAAGTGGTGATAATTTTGACTCAGAGGTCTGGTGACAGCCACAGGCCCAAGCTATTGATGCAGGAAATCATCGTGAATGAAGCAAAAAGACCTCTCCTGCTGGCCATTTACGTTCTGCACTTTTGTCTACGTGCAATCTGATTCATATTGGCGTATGCCCAAAGGCACATGCCACACTTGCACAGTTTGTGATGAAACCTGTCCTTCGAGACTGGTGGTTCTCAAAGTGTGGTCTGCAAAGGTCCTCTGCGTGGCGCATGAGCTGATGCAAAATGTAACACTATGGCCGAGGCCATGTGAGTGAACAGGCCTCTTCTCCGCCGATGCTGCCAGACCTGCTGAGTTTTTCCAGGTAATTCTGTTTTTGTTTTGGATTTCCAGCATCCGCAGTAGTTTTTTGTTTTTAGGCCAGAACCCTGACCCCCCCAACACTCATTCGATGTCACACAATCAGCCCAGCTCCCAGATGCGCAGCATGAGCTGAGCGACAACAATATGTGTCGTAGCTGAGCCTGTTGAACTTGCCCAGGAATTCTGCAAATTTGACTTCAACAGCATATGGAAAGCTTTCCCAGCGCATCGTGAACCGATTGATCTGCCCAAGCTTGAGGCAGGAGAGAAAAAACTTGAGACTAAATGAAGAGACGGCTGAATCCTTTGGGAAAATCTTGACTAATGTCAATTTTAAGTGGAGTTAAAATAGGTGTTTTCTGTATGACCTAATGGTTTGTGTGAAGCTTATGTAAATAAATTACTGTTAAAAGATTTTTTAAAAAGCAATGTAGCTTTATAAGCAAGATTTATGTTACTGTGGATTTTGTTTAATTCATCCGAAGTAAAATGAGTGATAGTTTCTCAGAAGATTATTGTGATGATTTTATAACATATTATAATGTTTTTAAATAAACATTTTCCCTTGTAGTATTAATGTTTATCATATGAAAATGTTTATACTTTTGTTTTTGGCATGAATTAATAATTTGCTTATGATATGTAATTGCAAAAAATTAATGCATGTAAATTAATTACATTTAATAATGAAAAAGCAGTAAAATATTTATAGTCCATTTATAGTCCATTCCATAAGCTTCTATTCATTCTGATGAGTCTTTTTGTGGGGCAAAATGCTCTAATTTCTAAATGCACTAATTTTATTATTTTCTGCAGTTTTATTCACTACCATAGTCACTTGTGTCATGAAGCCTCAGAGGACAAATGGACACCTTGCTCTGAAGCAAGAGTGACCCAGGATCCAATTTCTGACAAAAGATCATCACTCACTCTGTTTGTCTCCCCACCGATACTGCCTGACCTGTAAGTAGTTAGTTCACAAGGTGGCAGATTGCAACTGCGCTGACTGGAAAGAAACACTGAATGGCAAAGATATAATTTGATTTTATTGTGGTTGTCCACTGGCTCTGCTTTCATTCTTGTCAACACATTAACAGCCTCTCTCCATTTTGGAAGTGTGTGAAGAGGGTTGTGAACTCTATGCATCTGCGAATTCGTCCCCAGTATCCTTCTGATACTCAACCTGATTGCAATCCTCGACAGGGAAACGTTTCTATCAAGATTTAAAAACATTATATCCAGCAGCGCTCATTAGCTCAGTCCCTGTTCACAGATCTCTAGCTAGGTGTCTGCCCCAATCTGCTTGGCTAATTAATAACTCATCGGATTCTAATTAAGGTTATGCTGCTAAATTGCACCCTCAAGCACATAGACAACATTTCCATTTATTGAAATAAGGTGCACCTCTCAGTGCTAATACTATGTCGTACCACAATTCTTTCTAAGACATTATGGATCCATGCACATGTGCACCAACCATTCTCTAACAAGTTATGTCTCCTTTTGCAAATGTTGTGGCAGAGGTGATACAAGCATTTGAGATATTTTCAATCATATAAATTATCCCATATGTTCCACTGGAGGGATTTTGATGTTTTGTGATCTTTGATGAAAATTCACTTTCTTAATGATAATGAGTGCTCCGTTACTACAGGAACTTCTTTGCGATAACATAAATTTGTGCTCTAGCAAGCAGCCAGCCTTTTGCTAAAGACAGTGAGCTTGTTCTATTTTAATGGAGGCACTTATCTTCATGTTGAAAATGCCTTCTAAAGATGTTCACCGTGAATGTGCATCAAGAGAATTCAGTTTTTGCATCACCACATCCAAGTGGCATCATAATTAATTTTTAATTAATCACTTGTTCCCAGAAAGCACAGGGACACCATGGAAACAGATAATTCTTTGGTTGAGAACATGTATTCCAACTCCTCTCCAGCTAATGATACGATAAGAAAATGGTCTTTTAATTAGAACAAAGAAAATTGCACAGTGGCTTGAAAGAGGTATTTTAAATTATATGGGATTTTGATAAGGTAAAATCTATTTCCACTGATTGGGAGAAGTAACTGGAGACATGTTTACAATATCACCATTACCAAAAGTATAAAAAAAGGTGAGAGACTATTTTCTATACAGAAGGTTGATTGGATATGAAATATCCTACCTGCAAATGAGGAGGAGAATCTATAGTAGTTTCTAAAAGGGATAAATATTTGGCAAAGTGAACTTCCAGTGGGTACAGGGCAAAAGCAGTGGCATGGAATTAATTGCTCTTTCAGCACCCTGACAGGGGCAGGATGGGCTGAATGGCCTGCTTTAATGCTGCAAAATGCAGAGGGAGTGATTTCCCTGGATCTGCACTCAGGCATACTGCGTTTGAATGAATAGCAGACAACTGGGGTGTTTGGGGTCAGTGGGGGAAGGAAGTGGAGAGGGGTTGCCAGAAGTTTCTCATGTGCTCTGTGCCTAAGTTGGCCTGATGTATCTGGGCACCGAGCCAGAAAAATTTCCCCTTTTGATTATACAGTGAGTAGTGTTGTGGGCATTTCTAACATTAAAACACAAAGCCCATCTTTTTATTTGGCATGAAAAGAATGCTGGATTATGAATTGTAAAATATTTAAGTATCAGTTGTTTATCATGCTTGGAATCATTGCCCAATGATTTCAAAGTCCTGTCTTATGGTCTTTGTTGAGGCGAATTGAGGTAGTGTTATTTATCGGCAATTTGTCAATTAGCCAAACCTGGAAATGCCAATGATTTCCTTTCAAGTAATCATTATTTCTTTATAATATACAAAGCAGCTTTCTTGTTTAAAAAAAATCTTTGCTTGGTCCATTGAGTTGGCCTTCACAAAACATTGGGATCTAGGATGTTGCAGACCCCTCAGGTTATTTTGGATCACAAATTCCTGCAAAATTCACTTTCCACCCCATAGACAATGGAAATAATGACTACGCTTAACATTATTCAAACATGACCTTTGCAAACAGAAGATTCTCTAAGTGCCAGAAGTGTGTGATTGTACAGAGCAGGCAAGACAGCAACTGGATTTTGAAGCCAGAGTCAATTTTTATTTTATGGATTCTTGCTTCTATTCGTCTGCGGAGTGAGGTTACTAAGCACACAGAAAGTGCCTTGGATTTTGCGCTACTATCTCACCCTAAATCATTTAGGATAGTGACAGGAATGGTAGGAAAAATGCTAACCTTGATATGGATTTTCCTCATTCCTGTCCCTGCTAGACCACAACCAACGACTGGCCACCTTCCCCCAAGCCACCCTTCCCTCGCTGTATATAAATGGTGATGGAGAGGAAGGATCCATGTTCCCAGTTGGCATTCTTGCCACCCTCACCCCATCCCTCCCACCCTCCCTAGTTTCCATTGGGTTCCAAGACTACCTGGTGATAGATGGTGGTGGGCTGGTGTCACGGTGGTAATGGACCTGAAGATTGTGGTGGAGGGAGAGGATCTAGTAGGAGAGGGGTTCCCAAACTGTGGGGTCACGGGCTGAGGATTTGGGGTTCTGAGCTCCGAGGCAGCACTGGCGGCAGTCGAGTGGCAACTGTGGGCTGGGATGTGATTTATTTCCCCCCAAATGGTTCATCAGTGGGACAGCTTTTCACTGCCTTGATTGGTCGATCAGTTCAGCTTTCTGATTGGCCAATAGGGGACTTCCTTGGATGTGCTCATAATGGAGGAGGTATTTTGAATGCTGTTTGTGGCGAAAGGCTGGAGAGTCCTGTGCTTGGTGCTGAGACACCATTACACGCGCACACATACTTCTTAGCTACGAGGCACCTTGGAGTCTTCAAATTATTGTCTACAAAATAATTCTCTGCTCAAAAAGCCCGTCCTCCGCCTCCACTCAACAGTACTTTCCCCCTCCCACTCCCCCTCCTACGGGACTCACTTTGGGGTCACACCAATGTTCAAGCATTAAAATGGGGTCATGGTGGGAAAAAGCTTGGGAAGCAATGCAGCAGGGGCTTTTCCTCTTTCTGAATGTGCAGTAGGCCCAAGGCCCAACCAAAGACAACTTAATTCTCCAGCCATTTTCTCCTTCACGGTCCTTTAATTCCAGTGGCCGAGGTCGTCTGGGGCCGCAGTGGTAATTCTTCAGGAGTGATTATTTTCTGCGATGCCATCTGAATGACATCATGCCCACTGTGTGGCCAATTTTCATGGCCAATTACGTCAGGGTCATTAAGCTGTGAGGTAGGCCCATCCAACCTGCCAGATAGGGGGAAATTCCATCCTCTGTGTCCTTTGGGAATTAACTGTGACCAAAAACCCAGGTAGGATGGCTCTCAACTTGGCACGAATCCCATGCCAGCATTTGGCTCCCAACAAGTGACAAGAGGAGTGGTTAAATGAAAGGGCTGGTCTTGTGGCCACGGATGAAACAAGCCTCCTTTCGAGCAGGTAATATTCTGAGGAGCCAAGAATTCAATCATCATGGATTCACCAAGAGTCAATAAATCCTTTCAGTTGTGCACATTGTAGAAACTCCCTGGACAGTGTGGTTATGATACAGTTTACTCAGGCAGTCTGGGTAGCTGTAGCAACACACACTTTTGCACACATGTTGTAGCCTGGAGTCATGGATCGTGATGGTAGAGGCCCCAGTGTTCTTTTCATTTCACAGTTGACAAGGAATCTCTCCCTCTCTTACCACCTGCCATTGGCATGTGTTGAAAGGATTTGTAGGTTGGTATGTTTGGCTGCATTATAAATGCACCCTCCTTGGCCATCAGTTCCAGGGGTAGGACTCGAATGCCTCAAACTACAGGCCCAGAGGCAAGGAAACGATCCAGTGCACCACAAGACCTCCTCTTGGACGCTGTATTGATATGCAAAACCCTTTGGTTATGGCTGTGCACCTTTTGGGGCTTCAGCTGGTAAAAGCCATAGGTTGATGCACAGGTACCTGAATGGCCTCATGGATGGTAGTGCTCAATAACCCTGACAATGCCAATTTTTCACATTTTTCTTGTGCTCCCTGGTGCTGAATTTCCCATAGTCAGCAGCAGGTCACTGCCAGGGATGAGCATTCCTCTGGCAGCAGTGTGTGGTGACAATGCGAATGCATGTCTGAAGGTTCCTCTGGTCAATATTTCAGCTGTGATAGGATTTAGGAGCAGGAGTAGGCCATTTGGCCCCTTGAGCCTGCTCCGCCATTCAATAAGATCATGGCTGATCTGATTGTTATCTCAACTCCACTTTTCTCTCTGTCCCCCCACCTTAACCCTTGACCCCCTTGTCAATCAAAAATCTATCTAACTCTTCCTGGAAAATATTTAATGACTCAGCTTCCACTGCTTTCTGGGGAAGAGAATTCCACACACTAACAACCCTCAGAGAGAAAAAAAATCTCCCCATCCCTGTCTTAAAAGAGAGACCTCTTCTTCTTAAACTGGGTCCTTTAGTTCCAGTCTCCCCCACAAGAGGAAACATCCTCCCAGCATCTACCCTGTCAAGACCCCTCAGGGGTCTACATTTCAGCTAGATCACTCCTCATTCTTCTAAACTCCAATGGGTGTAGGCCCAACCTGTTCAACCTTTCCTCATAAAATAAAGCCATTCATCACATCTGTTCATGAAAATAATGGGCTATGAATCTAACAAGTGTAAAATGATGCGATGGGGAATTGGCAACCTATTTTATCATCCACTTGAGTCTCCTTTCTGTCAGCAGGAGAGAGTGCAATTCCGGGTGGGATGGGAATTTATATTTTGTGGTGCGTGTATGGGACAAAAGGAAAAACAAAAAAAACTTGGAAATGAAGGGTACCAGTAAAATGGAACTCTGGTATTACTGGTGTCAGTATTCCTGATTTTTTCTGGGATTTGACAACTTTGAACTGTTTTTTTTATCTTTTGGGGGTCGTTTGTCTATTCACCATTTCTCCTAAGTTTTATCTGTTCTTAAATTCAGGCAGAGTGGAAACTGTGCTGCCGATTCCATCTTACCCTGTTATTCAAGACAAACTTTGCCCCTGAGGAGTTTCAAATCCTTCTCAAGACAGTGACCAGAGGAAGCCTTCTTGTTTACAATGTTTTTTACACAAAATGAGCAAAAGGAATCTTTACCCCCTCCGCCCCCACAATTTCTAAGTGCACATCTTAGCCATAATTTACAGAGGTATTTCACCCCTACTATGACCTTGAGAGGACCAATCATTCTTTGAAAACACTAATGATTTACAGTTCCACCCCATCCCTTCACTGAACGATCCCTTCCCCTTAATTTCAGTGAATTTAACTGCAACCAAGTGGCATTTAATGTGTTTATGAATCATCATGGCAGAGCATAAATGAGAGGTGCCATGGAAACAGAGTACTCTCTGGTTGAGAGTATTTGTCCCAGATACTCTTCTGGTCACAGAGAGTGCTGTTTATCAAAATGCAGACCCATCCTCCCTTCCCGCTAAGTGCCTGGACTCGGAGAGTGTTGTTGGTACATTAACTCAGCCTTACTGCTCTTGATCTCTCATTAATGTTTTTACAGCATCAGGATTAACAGACCTCGTTCTTTGGTTACTGTGCTGATTATGTGTGACAGAATTTCCCTCTGCTTTCTTGGCAACTCAGCACTCTGAAGAAAAGAATGTTGGATCATTAGTAAAAAATATTGAGTAAAGTACCTGGGGAGATGGCTTCCTGTATGACATTATAGCTTGTATTGTAACATTCGCACAAAGGTCCAAGTGCCTTGCTAATCAGCATTCATTAGTATTAATATATTCGCCATGTGTTTATATTGTATTCCAAGAAGATCAGCTTTATCAGTTGGGATACAATATCCTTATACACCTTTGACTGGCTGAGAGCAGTACACCTTTAAATATATGGATCAAAGTTTCATCAAACAGTCAGAAGGTGGTAGTTCAAGTTCCACAGGGACTTGAGCACATAATCCAGGCTCTTTTTCACTTCAGTACAATATGGAGAGAGCGCTCCATTGTCAGAGGTGTCCGCTCTTTCATACAAGACACCTTGTACCCTCCCAGGTATACATTAGAGATCCAAGCGGACTATTCAAAGAGCAGGGAATTATTCTCAGTGTCCTGGTCAAATATTTACCCTTCAAACAACACCAAAATAGATTATATGGTCAATATTTCATCACTGTTTGTGGGATGTTGCTGAGGATAAGTTGGCTGTCATGTTTCCCTAGATCACAATGGTGACTACACTTCAAAAGTACTTTGGGATATCCTGAGGTCAAAAAAGGTGCTATAAAAATGTAAGTTTGCCCTTTTACCTGAGCTGTAGAAAACTAAAGACATGGACTGTGCGGGCTGCTTGTCAAAACTATGCTATGACACTTTGGGGACAATTTGCACATCTCTATTACAACCCTCCGCCTTTTCACTTAAAAGTAAGGTAGACATGGCACCAAATTAGCCTGAAGCATTGACCCTCTGATGTGCTGTTGAGTTTCTGCCCACTTTTGTGTTTACATTGACCCTGGCGACCAGTGACCCCACCAGGAACAGTCAGGAGCTGTAGTCATTGTTGTAATGCGAAGAAGAGCCTGGATTATGTGCGAAAGTCTCTGAAATCGAGCTTGATCCCACAATCTTCTGACTGTTTGACGAAACTTTGACCCATGTATTTCACATGTATTGTAACATCATTAGGGTCAAATGGTTACTGAGTGAGATGACCTGGCAAAGTACATTTAAGGAGGACCTTCAAGAGCGGGACGCCAACTGGGCTGGAGTGAAAGAATTTGTGATCGACCGGGGCCGGTGGCAGAGTCTTGCTGCCCGTTGTCCCTCATGAGACTAAGTCTATTGGTAGGAGGCAAGGGTAGTGAAGGTGCCAGTGCACTGGAGGGTGAGGTGGCACAGGGGTTCTGCTGCAGGGGTCCTAGATGAGGACTTTAACAGGACAGGCTATATTAGAAGGCTAGCTGTTGTACACAACTAAATGTGTGGTGCATTGTAAAGCCTGCCAGGAAGCCTGTATTCAATACCAAGGACCTTTCACCAAATTCTGAGTGCTGTCTACCTGGCTGTGGGTACCAGTGTCCAAGGTGGTTTCCAGACTTCTCAGCAGTTCAGCAATCTGTCCTCGAACAGGCAATTAGGATTGCAGAGGTGCCACCCTAAGGGAATGGGAGTGGAAAATGAACCTGCTGTCCTCTCTAAGATGACAGCGTTTGATCCTGCCACCCCCTTTCTGTTTCCTGTCAGACAGTCATCCCAGACAACTGCCACCCAGGCCGAGATGAAGGCACAGAGCTGCTTGAGGTCACCTCTGAGGCAATCAACAGTCTCCCCCACTGAAAGTCAGCAGCGTTCTGCCAGCCATCTTGCAGCCTTTGGGGTAGCATTTCTGAGGGGCACTGGGACAAGCAAAGGCACTTGGGAGGCAGGCACTTAGAGAATGCACAAGAGTAATTAGTTTAAGTTTTCACGCAATATGGCACGATTTCATTAATAAATTTGGTTTGGAATGCATAATTTGTGTAGGCTTTTATTTTTGCATTGTGGCCAAGAGGACAATTTGATAGATGGTACGTAAAGCGTTTGGGATGGTTGGTGAATGGGAAACTGGGATTGAGGTCACTGGTGTCACACTCAAATTAGTTCTTCACGTACAACCTAGGCAGAGAGAGACTGTTTAGGTCACAACCTCCCTTCCTTTTCTTCCTGCTCTTTCCTCCTCCTCTTCCTCCTCCTCCTCCTCAGCCTCTCGCCTGATAGTTGGTAAAAAGGACTGTGCCCTCATTGGCTGTGCAGAATGCATCCCTCAGGGCAATCCAGGCAGCAGAATTGTTGCCACAGCATGGTTCCATCATGCTCCTTCTGCGAACATGGCTTTATTGTATTCGTGCTGCGCACTTATGATGTGTTGACGGACTGGAGTCATGGAATATGGTGCCAACAGATAACCCTTGTCATCCAGTAATCACCCTTTGTTGCGTTGCGGTGGTTAAAATGCAGCGGGCACAGCTGGCACAGCGGGCTGCCACAGAATAAACTCAACTTGACCGTTACCAGGATAGCAGACATTGACCTGTATGATGCATTGCCTATGGTCACACAGCAGCTGGACATTGAGGGAGTGGAATCGCTTCCAGTTCCAGTACATGACTGGTGGGTGTACCTACACCACATGGACTGCAGGTTCAAGTAGGCAACTCACCACCACCTTCTCAAGGGCAATTAGGGATGGGCAATAAATGCTGGCCTAGCCAGCGATGCCCACATCCCATGAGTGAATAATAAAAAAGTGACAGTTTGACATGAGGCGCACACAAAGCGATATGTGCGTAGATAAAGGCACCCTGAAAAATGAGGCCACCTGCAAACCCTTGCGTTCGCTTGCCTTCTCCTCTCTGGGAAAATGGAATTAAATGAAATTATCTCTCTTTGAACTGATAGACTCAGAGACTTCCCATATACAACAGTACTCTGGAAAATGTGAGATGCTGCTAATATCTCCAGAAGCAGCCTGGAAGAAGCCAGATACTGAAAAATTCATCGCCATGGTCATCTTGACAGCCAATAACAATGCAGTCTTTTACCCTGCTCTGAGATTGGATTTGTGGCTGCAGTAGTTGGCAGATTTCACTGATGAATAACAACTCCCTTAGCGAACTGCTGACATTTCAAACATTGATTTTCGCTGAGGTTCAAGTAGGAGATTGCTCCCTGAAGACACTGATGAATATGGCCTTCCTCTGAGGGCCACTTACCCCCGCCGACCTCCTTTTTCCAATGGCTTGTCATTCCCCCAGAAGTGCTTGATTCTAAGATGAAGCTTACTGGTGTACCTATGCCTGGGAACAACTGGTTGAAGTCTTTCAGCCTCTTCCACATTACTCCCTGTAGACTTTTGATACTTGAAGCAACTATTGAAAGCACTAAAACCATGTACGCCTGAATTTTGCGCTTGTCAGGTGTGCTTGATTGGAACGGCTGCAATTTCCGCTTCTGGCCGCGATCGGACCCGAATGCAATATCACCCTGGCCGGCCGCACATTGCCGATGCACTGGCAACAGGGGCAGGAGCGTGGCGGGTGCCAAGTCCAATGTGGACCTGGAGGGGCATTTAAGCACAGCAAAGGCAGCTTCCTGAAGGCTGCCAGGGGGTTTTGAGGAGCTGTCTTGGAGACACATTTGAAATTTGCAGCAGTGATGGCCTCAGCACCCGCTGGGCACACAAGGCGGGAGGGCAAAGCTGTTGGGCACTCTGCACCCCCCCCCGCCTCCCTGGTTCTCAGACGAGTGGCTGCACACTCTAATGGAGGCAGTGAGTGCCAGGTGGGGCATTCTGATGCTGCAGGATAGCAGGAGGAGGCTACCACACCAGACAATGAAGGCCTGGTCAGAGGTGGCAGCCCAGGTTTGTGGGCGTGATGTAGTGTGTCGCTCCTGGATCCAGTACCACAAACAGTTTAATGATCTTCTGCGCTCGGCAAGGGTGAGTACTGAGTTGGCATGGAACTGTGTGGAGATGTTGTGAAGGGTCCTTCGTGGTGCTCAGGGGTGTAAGAATCAGAGTAATAAATGGTGCATATACCTGTGCCGGCCAAGGCTGGGAGATGTGGCCGCTAGACTTGGGGACATAGAAGAGTAGGATGTGCAAATTTGACAGGCTCCTCCGGAGGTGGGGGGTGGGGGGGTGGGGGATGGGGTGTGGGGTGTGAGGCTGGTATGGTGTTGAAAGTAGGGGATGGACTAATGAATGAACTTTGTTCTGAACAGGAGAAGAGAAGCCATAATGCTGTGGAGCACAGATGAAGGGGTGGTGGGGGGTGGCCAACCTGCTCATACTGACCAAATTTGAGATGGACGCCCTCGAGCTAGAGTGCCAATGAGGAGCAAGGTCCTCGGGTCACGGAGAGGCAGGGATGTCAGAGGAAGGTAAGAGTCCAGTGGGTAGATGCGAGACTGGTGGACAATGTAGGGTTGTTTCATTTCAAATGAGGACTTCTAAGCAAGAGCCCCCAGTGATCCAGCAATCACAATGCCACCATGGTGCGGTTGTCCAAAGTCCCACCCTCCCGCCTAGCATGCACATTGACTATGTGATGATTGATAATACTGACATATTGTCTTTCTCCCTCAGATGAGCCATCATCCAGAGGCTGCTGGGACCCTGAGAATGCTTCCATGACACCTGAGGAAGAGCCGCAGACAAGTCCACCAGCGCCACACCCTCTCTCACTACCAGTCACCAGCACAGATACAAGCATGTCAGTGGGCATTAGTTCTTCTGCTCAGATAGTAGTGCACTGTGGGGAGGGCATGGCACACTTGCATGAGGAGCTAGCGGAGGTAGAGACTGCCCAGGGTGCCAGCTGTCAGAGGAGTGCTGGAGATCAGGGCGATGCTGAGTCCGAGGCAGATGATGAGTTTCCGGAGTTGACCATCAGGCAGCAGATGCTGGATGCCCTGCGGGATGTGCGGGAAGATCTGGCAGAGATCCATGAGGGTTTATGTATCATGGTCTCTGTCATGGAGGAGACCATGAGGAGCTTGAGCACTGGGTTGACACTGAGCACCCAGCGCACAGCCTCCTCCATTGAGACAGTGGTGACTCTCATGGAGAGGCAGCTCCATGAACAGAATCAGGGGTCCCTGGGGTTGCACTCGGACCTGCAAGCCCACAACCGGCTGTGATGTCAGGAGGTCACTGCCAGTGTGAGAGATGGATGAGGCACCTAGTCTCTCTACTAGGTTCGTGTCCATTAATGGTGAGCAGGGAGGTCCAGACATACCTCATGCTAATGGACGAGTTGCCTGTTGTCCTTGTGGGCTCCTCTCACAGCGCTCCAGATGAGGGCGGCAGCTCCTCTGTTCCTCTGCCAATGACTGTGGCATCAGATGAGGCCGCGATGACTAAGGACCATACGGCCATGTTGCTGGTTGCGCCCTCCCAGGCACAGCCTGCTCAGGCCCTGCTGACCAGAGGATTCCACCAAGGTCATCCGGGCCGATATGACAGCAGAGATGGTAATCTGCCCCCAATGCCGCTGCCAGCGAGGTGGGGGTGGAGGGAGGTGGCACTGAGATGTAGCACTCACAAGTGTAAGTTGAAGGCATTGTGAGCACAGGATGGGGTTATCACGGGTGACATTCTTTCATTTCATCAGTTTATGTATTGTTTTTGTGTGACAGCAGCAAGAAAATTATGTTCTGTTCCTTATTTGCAACTCCAGAAAAGATATAAAACTAGATTTTGTTTCAATGCCCTGAGTGTCCCTCATGTTTTCTGTAGGTGCAGGCCTCATCAGTGCCTTATGATAGACGGCAGGGGCAGCAAACTTTATTACAGGGGTTGTGAAGCTGCATTTGGGTCATGAGATTGCCCCCTCAGAAATGTGTGGTAAGGAGGTGCCACCCTTGCCATGAGATTGAAGCTGTGCCTTGGCAGCCTAGCTGAAGATGTGTTGAATCAATGCCTCCCTGGTGTCCCTGCCTCCCTGAAGGTTCCTCAAGTCTGCCTCCAATGTCCTCACCCTGTACCTGCCCAGGCTCCTGATCAGATCCATCAGGACAGTCACCCTCTGAGGCCTGTGGAGCTGCCTCACTATCTTCATCCTCCAGTGGGCCCCCCCTTGTCATTGCCAGATTGTGCAGAGTGCATCAGACAACGACTATAAGCGACACGCGCTCTGGAGGATATTGCAGTCCACCCCCTGATCAGTCCGGCAGCAGAACCTCTTCTTCAGCAACCCTTCAACCACCACCCTTGTGGAGGTCTGACTCCTATTGTACCCCTCTTCTGCCCCTTCTTTGGGTGCTATGAACCACCTTTTCAAAGGATATCCTTTGTCACTCAGCAGCCATCCATCCAGTTGAGCTGGAGCCATGAACAGCTTTTGCACCTGGGAATGTCGCAGGATGTAGGCATCATGGGAGCTGCCAGGGTACCTTGCACAAACTTGCAGAAACTGTTTCTTACGGTCACATACTATCTGCACAGTCATGGAGTGAAAATCCTTTCTGTTCAAGAAGGCACCCAGTTGACCCATTGGCATCTTGATGGCCACATGTGTGCCATCTATGGCACCCAGGATGGGGGGAACCCAGCAATTGCTGCAAAGCCTCTGGCTCGCTTAGCCTGGCTGGCTTCATCTGTCCGGTAACGAATGAAGATAAAGACCCGTCTGAAGACAGCGCCAATGTGCAGCTTGATGCAACTGTGGACCAGCTGATTGGGACACTCTACACAGATCCCTCACAGGCTCCTGGAAAGATCCGGATGCAAAAAAAATTGAGGGCTCCTGTGACCTTTAGAGCCACTGCCATCGGGTGCCCACCCACACAGATGGGGGCGATTTCAGGCCCAAACATCTGACATATGGATGTCATGGAGTCTCTAGAAAGGCGGAGCCTCCTGCGGCATTGGACCTCAGACATGTACACATTGGCAGCAGGATAGTGGCATCTTCTGTGGTGCCTGCCACCCTTGCTTTCCCTGCTGTCCCTGCACCCCCTGTGCCTGTTCCTCTCCCCCCACAGGTCACTCCCCGGGACACTGCCTGCGGGCACCTGACCTCCTCTCACTCTGCCCCTCTCTTCCTCTTCAGAGGACCTCCCACCAGCAGAATAACCAAACCCCATCTGCTGAAATGCAGACGGCGCTGTCTCATACACTGAAGGGTGCACTCGGCAGAGTTCCTCCAAGAGAGCTGGCAAACCAAAAGTCCTTGAAACAAAGCTAAAAAAGCAAATACTCAGCAGAAACCACAGGAAAAGTTATGAAATCTCAGCACTCAAGCAGCAGCAAGCTCTCACCCGCCCTTGGATGAGAAATGAGAAAATCCGATTGGCCGCTTGCCCATGTTTCCCATGTGACGAGTACTAAATCACGCGGGCAATGTAAAATTAGGATCAATTGGATTGTTAATAGGCTTAATTGCCTGTTTGATTATCGGCAGGTGCGTTTTTGACTCCCGCTGACTGTAATGCTGCACGTGAGCGCAAGGTCGGGCTGGCTGCCCAACGTCTTCTTGCACCATTTGACGCGATTTCAGGTCAGGCACGTGCCCACTCATTCAACGCAATATCCTGGCCACAGAGTCGTAGCTACATCCAGAAGAAATAAACTAGTGACTAACCTGAAGGTAGTTGATATCCCTTTAAGAGAACTGGTGGGAGTTTGGGGGCGGGAGAGGTCGGCGTTGGGTCCTTCACGCTGCTTAATGTGTATCCAGCTGGGCGGGATCTGCTGGAGTGTGGATGGAGCTCAGTTCAGTACACTGATTGCCGCCACAATATTCCTCCTCTGCATACTCTGCCGAATGTTAGGTGCACGCGCTAACCGTTTTACCAAGGTGGCATCTGCCCCACTACACATCAGAATGGTGCACATACACAGTGGATGCCATTTTAGAATACTGGGCCAAAAAGCCATGACTACCTAGGCCAATTTCTCTGCTAAAATTTCTAGTTATAACACAATTTTGAGTTGATTCCATTTAACCTTTCCAACCATGAAATAATGGATAGCTTAATAACTTTCTGCAGTAATTCTGTGAACTGTTTAATTTCTATAATAAAATAAGCTTTAATGTTTGCGGCTGTTAAAGTTGCCAGCTCGATAATGTATCTTTCATAACATGGGCATTAATGCCAAAGATCAGCATTTATTACCAATTCCTAATTGTTCTTGAGGGTAGTCGTGAGCCTCTTTTTTAAAATTATTTTTCATTTACTCACTGAGGGGATGTTGGCATCGCTGGCAAGGCCAGCATTTATTGCCCATCCTTAGCTCCTAGGATGGTGGTGGTGAGCTGCCTTCCTGTACTGCTGCATTTTTGTGGTAACGGTACTCTCACTGTGCTATTATGCAGACAGTTCAAGGATTTTGGCCAAGCAATGAAGAAGGAATGGCAAAATATGTCCAAGTCAAGATCATGTGTAACTTGGAGGTAATGGTGTTCTCATACGTGCCTGTTGCCCTTGTCCTTCCTGTGATAGAGGTCTTGGTGTTGGGATGCTCTGTTGAAAGACCCTTGGGAAGTTACTGCTGTCGGTGGTGGAGGGAGTGAATGTTTAAGGTAGTGGATATGGTGCCAATCAAATGGACTGTTTTGTTCTGGATGGCATTGAGCTTTTTCAGTGTTAGACTTGCACACATCCAGGTAAGTGAAGAGTATTCCATCACACTCCAGACTTGCGCTTTGTAGGTGTGGAAAGGCTTAGAGGAGTCAGTAGGTGAGTTACTTGCTGCAAAACACCCAGCCTCTGACCTGCTCTTGTAGCCACAGCATTTATATGGCTAGTCTAGTTCAGTTTCTGGCCAATGGTAACCCCCAGGATGTTGATAGTGGGGGATTCATCAATGATAATGCAATGAATGTCAGGGGGCGATAGTTGGATTCTCCCTTGTTGGGAATAGCCATTGCCAGATACTTGTGTGGTGTGAATGTCACTTGTTACCTACCAGCCAAAGTCGTGATGTTGTGCAAGCCTTGCTACATGTGGGCACGGAATGATTCATTATCAGAAAATGGAACTGAACATTGTGCAACCATCAGTGAAGATCATCACTTCTGCCCTTATGATGGAGGAAAGGTTATTGATGGGGCAGCTAACAATAATTGGGCCTTTACCCTGTGGAACTCCTGGACTGATATCCTGGGGTTGAGATGATTTGTCTAACCACAGCTATCTACCTTTGTGCCTGGTGTGACTCCAGCCATTGAAAAGTTTTCCCCAGTGTAAAGGAAAATAAATAAGAGACAAACAAGAGAGAGAAAAACCCAAGCCAGCAAAGCAACATGAAACAAAATGGGGGTAGAGGTTATGATCTAAAATGATGAACTCAATGTTAAGTCCAGAAGGCCCGAAAGTGCCCGAAAGAAAGATGAGGTCATGTTGAGCTTTATTGGAACATTGCAACAAGCCGTGTGTTCATATTTGGACCAAGGCAATCATTTGGTGTGGAACTCCATGGAACTGACAGAGCCCACTGGTAAGCAGGATATTGGTGAATAAAGTACCACTTGGCAGCACCATTAATAGCTCCTTTCATCAGTTTGCTGTAGATTAGGAGTTGGATTTATCCTGCTCTTTGTGGGCAGGACGTATCTGGGAAATGTTTAACATTTTTGGATAGATGCTACTATTGCAGCTGTACTGGAACAGCTTGTCTAGTTCTGGAGCACAGATCTTCAGTGTTACATCTGGGATGTTGTCAGGAGCAGTAGCCTTTGCTCTATCCAGTGCTCTTTGAAGTACCCTCAGAAATGGTCCCAGGGTGTTTTTAATAGACACTACTGGAAACAAGGCATCCAAGAACTTCCAAACATTTATTGACTATGTACAATTATGTGCCAGGATAGATAAGCATGAGGCTCCTTTCCAGAACCATCCCTCTCTGAGTTCTCATGACATGTGATCTGACATCACTGATGATGTACATTAGCTAATAGCATAATTTATTTTATGCTACACCTAGTCAATTGGTAATACAAACCTTGAGTATCGCTGAAAAAGACATTTTGTTGAAGCTTTTTGTCTTGCACTCATCAGGACAATTGCAAGAATACCAATGTCAGGGGAAGCAACAACTTTATACCGTATGACTGCTGTTGTTTCTTCCCCTGGCATTAGTATTCTTGCAATTGTCCTGATGAGTGCAAGATGAGAAACTTCAACAAGATGTCTTTTTTTTTAGAAATACTCAAATTATGCTACACTCTTAGCCACTTCTCGATGTCATGTGGAGTGGAGTGAATTAGCTGAAGACTAGCATGTAATGGTGAGGATCAGAGAAGGTGGCTTAGAATTGTCATCCACTCTGGCTAACCGTGGTTGTAAATGCTTCAGCTGTGTCTTTTGCATTCACGTGCTGAACCCTGCCATCATTGAGGACTGGGATGTTCTTGGAGCCTCATCCTCCCAGTGGTTGTTTCATTGTCCACCCTCACTGGTTATGTCAGGACCGCAGACCTTTGCCCTTATCGTTAGGCTGTGGGATCTCTAGCGTGCTGTCCACAATTTGCTGCTTCCACTGTTTAGCAAGCATGTAGTCCTGCCCTATAACTTCATCAGGTTAGCAGTTCATTTTCAGGCTCATTTAGTGTTGCTTCCAACCACAGCAACAACTTCCATCTACATAGCTTCTTGAACATAGTAAATGATCCCAAGGAGCCTCATAGAAGCATTATCAGATAAAATCTGTTACCAAGCCACATAAGACGATATTAATACAGGGCTTGGTCAAAGAAGTAGGTTTTAAGAAGTGTTTAAAGGAACAAAAGAGAAATAGAGAGGTGGCAGTATGTTTTTGTCTGCACTCCTGTGAGATGACAAGCCACAAAATTAGTTGGAAGTTTTGGAAGAGCTGGAGATTATTAATAGAACAGTGGGGCAGATTTTAGTTCGAATGTTGCATTATTGCCTGTTAAAGTAGGGGCTTTCATTAAAGTGGAGCTTTCCCTTTTGCATGACTTTGCTTGTGTTGGAAGTGTAATTCATGATAAGGAAAGGCTGCCAATAGGCTTCAACCTTCACTCAGTGATAACACTCCTGTTAGAATCAGGAGTCATAGGTTCAAACCCGACTCCACAGACTTGAGCACATAATCCATGCTGAGCACATAATGCATTGTCAAGGGAGTGCTGCACTGGCAGAGGTATTGTCTTTCGGATAAAGCATTAAACTGAAGTTCCACCTGCCCTCGGAGGTCACATAGCGCTATCCAAAGAAGAGCAGGAGAAATCTTACCATGTCTTGACCAACATTTATCCCTAAACAGACATCAATAAAACAGTTGCCCTGGTTATATGTCACATTGCAGTCTCTGGGATCTTGCTGTGCACAAATTTGCTACTGTGTTTGTTCCATTGCAACAGTGGCTGTGTTTCATACTTAATTGGCTCTAAAGGGCTTTATGACATCCTGAGGCTGTGGCTATAAAAGCAAGCTGTTCTTTACATTTTACACATTTTATTTACAAAGGGTTATTGCAGTCTAAGTAATTTAAGATATAACATAGTAACTGAGGGTCCTTAAATATTAATAATAGGGTGTTTGATATGCATTCCAAGGAATCTCAGCTGAACAACTATTTTGTTTTATTTCACTATAAGACATGTCACAACTGGTTCCAAAGTGTCCTGCAGCATTACAGTCTGTCTTCACTAAATGAGGCCTTTATGACTTAAGGGACAGTAAATATTTGATCCTTCTGGCATACTCCAATAGGAATGGGTCAGAAGGGCTTGAAAATAGGGCAGTGCCTGCTTGCACTGAGTCCTGACCAATCATACAAACATACGAATTCGGAGCAGGAGTAGGCCACTCGGCCCCTCGAGCCTGCACAGTCATTCAATAAGATCATGGCTGATCTGATTTTAATCTGAACTCCACATTTATGCCTACTCCCGGCAACTTCTCACTCCCTTGCTTGTAAGGAATCTATCTAGCTCTGCTGTAAAAATATTCAAAGACTGCTTCCCCCACCTTTGGAGGAAGAGAGTTCCAAAGATTCATGAACCTCTGAAAGAAAAAAATTCTCCTCATCTCTGCCTTAAATGAGTGACCCCTTATTTTTAAACAGTGACCCCCCATAATTCTAGATTCTCCCACAAGAGGAAACATCCTCTCCACATCCATCCTGTCAAGACCCCTCAGGGTCTTATATGTTCCAGTCAAGTCGGTTCTTACTCTTCTAAACTCCAGCAGATATAAGCCTAGCTTGTCCAAGCTTTCTTCATAAGACAGCTCTCTCATTCCAGGTGTTAGTCTAGTAAACCTTCTCTGAACTGTTTCCGATGCATTTACATCCTTCCTTAAATAGGGAGACCAATACTGTACAGTGTACTCCAGATGTGGTCTCACCAATGCTCTGAATAACTGAACCACAACTTCCCTACTTTTATATTCAAATCCCCTCATGATAAGCAATAACATTCTGTTAACTTTCCTAATTACTTGCTGTACCTGAATATTAACTTTTGGCGATTCATGCGCTAGGACCTCCAGATCCCTCTGCATCTCAGAGCTCAGCAATCTCTCACCATTTAGACAATATGCTTCTTTTTTATTCTTCATGCCGATATGGACACTTTCACATTTTTCCACATTATACTCCATTTGCCAGATTTTTGCCAGGTCACCTAACCTATCTATATCTCTTTGTAGCCTCCTTATGTCCTCTTCAGAACTTACTTTCCTACTTATCTTTGTGCCATCAACAAATTTAGCAACCATACCTTTGATCCCTTCATTCAAGTCATTTATATAAATTGTAAAAGGTTGAGGCCCCAGCACTGATCCCTGTGGCACACCATTCTTTACATCTTGCCAACTAGAAAATGACCCATTTGTGCCTACTCTCTGTTTCCTGTCAGCTAGCCAATTTTCTATCCATGCCAATATCTTACCCCCTACATCATGAGCTTCTATTTTCTGCAATAACCTTTGATGTGGCACCTTATCAAATACCTTCTGGAAATTTAAGTACAGTACATCCACCTGTTCTCTATATCCACAGCACATACTACTTCAGAGATCTCCAAAAAGTTTGTTAAACATGATTTCTCGCTCACAAAACCATGTTGACCCTGCCTGATTACCTTGAATTTTCTAAGTGTCCTGCTATTACGTCTTTAATAATAGCTCTGACATTTTCCCTATGACAAATGTTAAGCTAACTGGCCTGAAGTTTCCTGCTTCCTGTTTCCCTCCCTTTTTGAATTAGAGTTATATTTGCTACTTTCCAATCTAATGGGATCTTCCCCGAATCTAGGGAATTTTGGAAAATTAAAACCAGCACATCAACTATTTCACTTGCAGCTTCTTTCAAGACCCTAGAATGAAGTCCAACAGGACCCGGGGACTTGTCAACCTGCAGTTGCAACAATTTGCTCAGTACTGCTTACCTAGCGATTGTAATTTTCTTGAGTTCTTCCCTCTCTTCCATTTTTGATTTATAGCCATATCTGGGATGCTACGAGTATCCTCTAAAGACTGATGCAAAATCTCTGTTCAGTTAATCTGCCATCTCTTTATTTTCCATTATTAATTCCCCAGATTCATTTTCCATAGGACCAATTCCCACTTTGTTAACTCTTCTCTTTTTAAAATATCTATAGAAACTTTTACTATCTGTCTTTCTATTTCTAGCTAACTTTCTCTCATACTCCCAGTCATGGGACACTCCATGGTTATAGGGGCTGGTACATTCAGCCAACTCTTTTTAAGGTCACTGATGCAGGAACAGGCCGGAGGGTGGCGTGGGGGGGAGGGGTGTTGGGGGAGAGAAGCATTGGGCAAAGCTTCCAACGTTGAGAGTTCATGCCCCCCTCCTCAGCATGGGACATGCTGTTTAGAGTTCAGTGATCTGTTTGCCCTGAGGAGACAGGGGTACGGTGGGCGTGGGGCTCAGCTTAGAGGGTCCTGACTTGGGTGGGTCATAACTTGGACCCTCTAAAAGTTTTTTTTTCACAGGTAGGATTATTCTAGCCCTCTCCAAGATGGAGCCAATGGGTGGCTAATCCTGGGCCATTTTCCAGTCGTGTTCCAGAGCAGTGCAGTTTCCAATGAGTTAGATTTCAGTAAAATAAAAGCAAAATACTGTGGATGCTGGGGATCGGAATTAAAAACAGAAAGTGCCGGGAAACCTCAGCAGCTCTGGCAGCATCTGTGGAGAGAGGGACAGAGTTAACATTTCGGGTCCAGTATGACTCTTCTTCGGAACTGGAGAGGTAGAAATGTGATGAGTTTTACGCCGTTGGAAAAATGGAGGGGGTGGTGTGCAGGTGGAGCAAAAGAGGTCAGGGATTGGTTAGAAGATGGGGGAACAGAAGACAAAGGGAGTGGTAACAATAGCATTACAAAAACAAAGGATTTGTCCAGAATAAAGGTCAGCGTTGTCCGAAAGCAAAACAGCAGAATGCTTTAAAAGCAGAATAAAAGTTTGCACTGTCTGAAAGAAACATGAGAACAGGGTTAGAACAAGTTAGTTTTCAGCATGGAACCAATTACTGCCATTTTATCTGTACCTTCAAGCCGTAAGTGACGTGCTTTACTTTTGGATCGCTTCCGCCACACTTGTGAGCTGGTGGATGTTATCTGTTTTTTGTCTCCGTGCCTCTTGCGCAGTCTGTCTTGCTGTGCATCACTGTGCTAGCTGGCTCTCCTCAAAAGTGACAACCATTAAGTGTAAGCTCCTGTTTGTAAATCCACAGCTTTGGCTTAATTAGATGTGCCAGTTTTGCTGGCTATGTGCTAACTACCAGGCAACACCAATGGTATAGATGAGTAACGTTGTTGATCCTGCTTTGTTTAGACCTTATCCAGAATTGTGTTGGGTGTGGGCAGGCAGAGAGTGGAGGCCTCAGCACTTAGCAGAAGGTTAGAAGTGTCCTGCCCCAGCTAGGCTTCAGGGCAACTGGTGAACCCTTGAGAAATGCAAGTATCAAACCAGCTGGTAAAAGAAAGCTTAAAAAATACAAATATATACTTTATGAAAATGTGTGATTGCATGTTTATATATATCACAATCCAAATTTGAATGCATGCTGTTCATTACTGATTTGTGCTTATTGAATTCAACCACCGGGGCCAACATAAACATGGGTGGCAGCAGGCTTGAAAGGATGGAGTAGGCGATGCGTGAGTAAGCAGCCTGGCTCATTGTGATGGAACTAAAAGGAAAGAGACATTGTTCAGAAGTACCTTTGCACTAAAAAGTAGGCAGGGTTCACTCAACACTATCCAGTGGCCCCTGATGTGAGGGCATGTTTGCGGATGTTGAGGGGTGGGGTATGTTTGGGCTCCGCAGTCCAACCCTCCACAGTGAAACTCACTGTGTATTTGCATGTGGGGAGATGGTGGCATAGTGGTAATGTCACTGGACTAGTAATCAGGAGGCCCAGGATATTGCTCTGTGGACATGTGTTCAAACCCACCATGGCAGCTGGTGGAATTTCAATTCAATTAATAAAAATCTGGAATTAAAAGCTAGTTAAGCAGTGACCATGAAAACAACCCTCTGGATTCTTACCTTCTCTTGATCTTTTCATTGAGAACTGTCGGCGTGACATCAGTCGTCTCAATTTCTCTGCTCCTCTCACTCATTCTAACCTGTCTCTCTCTGAACTCACTGCACTCCGTTCTCTCAGGTCCAACCCCAACATTGTCATCAAACCCGCTGACAAGGGTGGTACTGTTGTTGTCTGGCGCATTGACCTCTACCTCGCAGAGGCTGAGAGTCAACTCGCAGACACTTCCTCTTACCTCTCCCTGGACCATGACCCCACCACGGAACATCAAGCCATTGTTTCCAGGACTGTCACTGACCTCATCTCCTCTGGAGATCTTCCTCCCACAGCTTCCAACCTGATAGTCGCCCAACCTCGGATGGCCCGCTTCTACCTCCTACCCAAAATCCACAAACAGGACTGTCCCGGCAGACCGATCGTGTCAGCCTGTTCCTGCCCCATGGAACTCATTTCTCGCTATCTTGACTCCCTTCTCTCTCCCCTTGTCCAGTCCCTTCCCACCTACATCCGTGATTCCTCTGACACCTTACGTCACATCAACAATTTCCAGTTCCCTGGCCCCAACCGCCTCCTCTTCACCATGGACGTCCAATCCCTCTACACCTCCATTCCGCACCAGGATGGTCTGATGGCTCTCTGCTTCTTCCTCGAACAGAGGCCCGAACAATCCACATCCACCACTACTCTCCTCCGTCTGGCTGAACTTGTTCTTTCACTAAACAATTTCTCCTTTAACTCCTCTCACTTCCTCCAAATAAAAGGTGTGGCTATGGGTACCTGCATGGGACCCAGCTATGCCTGTCTCTTTATGGGGTATGTGGAACATTCCTTGTTCCAGTCCTACTCCGGCCCCCTCCCACAACTCTTTCTCCGGTACATCGATGATTACTTCGGTGCTGCTTCATGCTCTCGTTGAGACCTGGAAAAATTTATTAATTTTGCTTCCAATCTCCACCCCTCCATCATTTTCACATAGTCCATCTCTGACACTTCTCTTCCCTTCCTTGACCTCTCTGTCTCAATTTCTGGTGATAGACTGTCCACCAATATCCATTACAAGCCTACCGACTCCCACAGCTACCTCTACTACAGCTCCTCACACCCTGCTTCCTGTAAGGACTCCATCCCATTCTCTCGGTTTCTTCGCCTCCGTCCCATCTATTCTGATGATGCTACCTTCAAAAACAGTTCCTCTGACATGTCCTCCTTCTTCCTTAACCAAGGTTTTCCACCCACGGTAGTTGACAGGGCCCTCAACCGTGTCCAGCCCATCTCCCGCACATCCGCCCTCACGCCTTCTCCTCCCTCCCAGAAACATGATAGGGTCCCCCTTGTCCTCACTTATCACCCCACCAGCCTCCGCATTCAAAGGATCATCCTCCGCCATTTCCGCCAACTCCAGCATGATGCCACCACCAAACACATCTTCCTTTCACCCCCCCTGGCGGCATTCCATAGGGATCGTTCCCTCCGTGACACCCTGGTCCACTCCTCCATCACCCCCTACTCCTCAACCTCCTCCCACGGCACCTCCCCATGCGAACGCAAGATATGCAACACCTGCCCCTTCAGTTCCTCTCTCCTCACCGTCCAAGGGCCCAAACATTCCTTTCAAGTGAAGCAGCATTTCAATTGCACTTCCTTCAACTTAGTCTACTGCATTTGTTGCTCCCAATGCAGTTTCCTCTACATTGGAGAGACCAAACGCAGACTGGGTGACCGCTTTGCAGAACACCTTCGGTCTGTCCGCAAGCATCACCCAGACCTCCCTGTCACTTGCCATTTTAACACTCCACCCTGCTCTCTTGCCCACATGTCTGTCCTTGGCTTGCTGCATTGTTCCAGTGAAGCTCAACGCAAACTGGAGGAACAGCACCTCATCTTCCGACTAGGCTCTTTACAGCCTTCCGGACTGAATATTGAGTTCAACAATTTTAGTTCTTAAACTCCCTCCTCCATCCCCACCCCCTTTCCGTTTCTTCCCCCTCCTTTTTGTTTTTTCCAATAATTTATATAGATTTTTCTTTTCCCATCCACTTCCATTATTTTTAAATGTATTCCACCGATCATGTATCTATACCTTTTATGCCCTTTTAGTCTTATTTCACCCCACCCCCACTAGAGCTATCTGTACCTTGCTTGTCCTGCTATCCACTCTTAATTAGCACATGCTTTTAGATAATATCACCACCTTCAACACCTCTTTGTTCTTTTGTCTGTGACATCTTTTGGTTATCTCCACCTATCGCTGCTTGCTTGTCCCAACAACCACCACCACCCCCCCCCCACTCCAAACCCTTAAACCAGCTTATATTTCATCCCTCTCCTATTTTTACTTAGTTCTGTTGAAGGGTCATGAGGACTCGAAACGTCTACTGTACTCTTCTCCACCGATGCTGCCAGACCTGCTGAGTTTTTCCAGGTATTTCTGTTTCTGTTTTTGTTATGAAAACATCATTGATTGCTGTAAAGACCCACCTGGTTTACTAGCAGTGTTTTTGGGGGACGAAATTTCCCATCCCTACCTGCTCTGGCCTACATGTGACTCCAGACACACAGCAATGTGGTTGACTCTTAACTGGCCTCTGAAATAACCTAGCAAACCACTCAGATTGAGGGCAATTAGGGATGGGCAACAAATGCTGCCTTGTCAGCGACGCCCACATCCCATGGAAGAATAAAGCAAGAAAACACAGCTAAGTCAGCTGGCCATGCTTGTGATGACTTGTGCAGGGGAAAGCACCAGATTGGAAAGATAAAGCTGGTGAGAAAGCTACATATTTAGACGTCTACTGAAGTTATGCCTAGGTTTAGACAGTTAATGAGTGATAAATGTTGTGGGGGGGAAGGGGGCTTGCAGTGAGGGGAATGTATGCGGTGGTTGATGGGCTTTTATGACACTGTATAGTGAACAGAGTAGCAAAGTGAGAAATTCAGTTCCTCTTGTATGAAGGTAGAATCTGACCGTGTAATTTTCTTCCTACACGAGGCAGTTCTGGTGCTTCTTTGAGTTCCCTATTATTTCCTTGAGGAATTCTTTTGTGTGTTCAAACTGTGACAGTGGATCCAGCACTGATGTGTTTACCTTCTGTCTTTCATTAACACCCTGAGTTGATTATGTAAATAACTTCTGGCAGTTTAGATTACAGGGTGCCCGACACTTCACCATAGCATGAAAACCGCATCGTTTTAGTTAAGCTACACTTGACTCATCCACCCAAAGGTGCAGAGCAAAGGTTGAATTAAAGGAGGATCAGATTTGAGAAATTAAACCCAGGCCCACCTCTGTTATAAACATCTAGTTCAGGTATTCTGACTTTCAGATCCCGATTCCTGGGAAGTCCTGGTGGAGATTATGGAAGGTGACAGTTCCTGAAGTGCTCGGACTCCTGGGAGCATCGTGCCAGAAGAAATTAGTGAAGGATTGATGATGTAGGATGTAAAGAAAGGACTTGCATTTATATTGCACATTCATGACCTCAGGACATTCCAAAGAACTTTACAGCTAAACTGGAGCCGATGTTGTAATGTAATGGGAATACAGCAGCAAATCTGCGCACAGCAAGGTCCCACAAATAGCAACTAACTACATGACTAGATAATGTCTTTCAGTGATGTTGATTTAGTGATAAATATTGGCCACGACACTGGGGAGGACGCCCTTGCTCTTCTTCAAATCGTACCATGGGATCTTTTACGTTCACCTGAGAGGGCAGACAATGTTCCGGATTAACGACTGTTTTTACAGTAAAGTGTAACCATTGCAGAAACAGCAACCATGACAAAAGCAGCCAATTAAATCAGTCGAACAGGTAATTCCTGTCAGCAGCCAGGCTGGTTCTCCATCCATTCCCATACCGTTCTGAGGATTTGGATGACGCTGCCAAGGCCAACATTTATTTCCATCTCTAACGGCCTTGAGGAGTTGATGAGCTTCCTTATGAATTAGTGCATTCCTTGGGCCGGGATTTTATACCTCGAGGGCAGGCGGGTGTGAGCCTGACCCGATTGGGCATAAAAAAAAGCACAAGAAGACGCCAGGCGAGCGTCCCGTCGTCATCCCGCGCGAGCACAATCTTCAGGTCGGCGGGCACGCACAGGAGTCGGACCCACTCCCGCCATCAATTGAGAGGCCACTTAAGGCCATTAAAAACCCAACCGGAGCCGAGTTTACGTTCCGTGTGTGATTTCCCGCTCGTCGCACGGGCAAAACGGGCAGGCGGGCAGCCCACATTGTGCAAAACCTCATCCAAGGACTGGATAAAAAAGTTCAGCAGCATTGTCACTGAGTAGTAAGGAGTTTAGGAGATAGTTTGCTGCTGGTTGCTTATTTGAACTCAACAGCTTCACCTCAGTTCTGAGCTTCATTTTGAGCATTTCTAGGCTTAATTTCAGGATTCATTGGTGTCTCCAAGGCCCCTGGAGGATTTTGAACATGTGGACCCTTCCAGGTATCAGACAGCCTCCCGTTACCCTGGTAATGGGGACTGTGGTCTCCACTGGAGGTACCTCCTCTGAGGAGGAAGAGAGGGGCAGAAGGGAGAGGAGGCCAGGTGTCCCAATGCAGCCTCCAGGGGTGCAACCTGTGGGGGGAGAGGCGCAGGCACAAAGGGCACAGGGCCAGCAAGTAAGCCCAAGGCAGAAGGGGCCACAGAAGATGCCACTATCCTGTTGCCAGGGTTTACAGGCGGCGATGCAGCTACCTCAGTATGTCCGAGGTGCAATGCCGAAAGAGGCTCTGCTTCTCCAGGGAGAACATAACCTCCATTTGGCAGGCGATTGGGCCTGAGCACCTCCAACTGTATGGGTAGAAACCCCATGCCAGTGGCTCTGAAGGTCACAGTGGCCCTCAACTTCTAAGCTCCGGCTCTTTCCAGGGCTCAGTGGGGGATCTGTGTGGAGTGTCCCAATCAGCTGTCCACAGTTGCATCAAGCTGGTGACAGAAGCTCTGTTCAGGTGGGTAATGACATTTATTCATTTCCGTATGGACGAGGCCAGACAGACTGAGCGAGCCAGAGGGTTTGCAGTGATTGCTGGGTTCCCTTGCATCCAGGGTGCCATCGACTGCACACGTGTGGCCATCAAGGTGCCAGCGGGTCAGCCGGGTGTCTTCATCAACAGGAAGGGATTCCACTCCATGGACTTCCAGATAGTGTGTGACCACAGGATGCTGATTCTACAAGTCTGTGCAAGGTACCCAGGCAACTCCCATGACGCTTATATCCTGAGACACTCCCAGGTGCCGGGGCTCTTCAGTGCTCCAGCCCGACTGGATTGATGGCTGCTGGGTGACAAGGGCTATCCATTGAAAAGGTGGCTTATGATGCCTCTCCCCCACCCAAAAGCAGAGGTAAAGCAGTGTTATAAGAGGAGTCATGACTCCACAAGGGCGGTGATATAGAGAACCATAGGTCTTCTGAAGACTCACTTTCAATGCCATGATCGTTCAGGGGGAACATTACAATACTCCCCAGAGAGGGTGTCACTGACTGTGGTTGCATGCTGCGCTCTCCACAATCTGGCACTGGCAAGAGAAACCCACTGGAGGAAGAGGATCTTGACGCAGCTCCACAGGCCACAGATGATGTATCCAGTAGTGAATCAGCAAAGGAGCACAGTGAGGAGAATGCTGAGGGCGTGGAGGCAGACCTCTGAATCCTTCAGGGAGGCAGGGACACCAGGGACACCTTGATCCAAAGCTCCCTCAGCTGGGCCGCCAAAGATCTGCTCCCACCTCATGGCAGGGCTGCCACCTCCATTCTGGATGTCTGAAGTGAGCCTTTCATTTGAACCCAAAGCCCACTCAATCCCTGTGGAATAAAGCTCAGAGCCACACACGTCCAGCATTACATACTGGCGTGCCCTGCAGTGAAAAAAATCCAAAGGTGAAGCATACTCAGGTGATTAGGACAAAAACAAAATTTATCTCATTTTGACAATCCAAAAAAATTAACATAACCTTCTCTGCTCTTAATTCCAAGACCAGAAAACATAAACAAAATATTATACAACAGAAGATCACCCATGAATAGTCACTCTTCTGCTCATGGTGCCTTAAACTTACATTTACAAGTGCTACATCTTGGTGCCCCCTCGCTGGCAGCGGCATTGGAGACAGCTGCTGACTCTGGTGTCATGTTGGCCTTGATGACCTTGCAGTTGTCCTTTGGCCAGTGGAACCTGTGCTGGCCCCGGCTGGGAAAGAGCAGCCAGTGCCACAGCTGGCATCTCCCTGGTCATTGCAGACTCATCGGATGCCATGGTTACTGGCAGAGGGGTGGAGGAGCTGCTGCCATCATCCAGAGCACCCAGAGAGAAGCCCGCAGAGACGTACAAGTAGCTCGTGCGCCAACGTGAGGTCGCTCTGGGCCTCTCCGCTCGCCACTGATGGACGGGCACCTAGCTGGGATACTGGGTGCCTCATCCATCTCCCACACTGGCACTGACCACTTGTGGTCTGAGTGCATCCCCGGGAACCCCTGATTTTGTTCCTGGATCTGCCTCTCTATGAGAGTCGCCGCTCTCTCAGTGGAGGAGGCTGTGCACTCAGCCATGAGGATCAACACAGTGCTTATGCTTCGCATGGACACCTTCACAACAGAGACCAGGGTATGCATACCCTCATGGATCTCTGCCAGATCCTCCCACACAACCTGCTGGATATCCAGCGTCTGTCTAATGGTTGACTCCAGAGGCTCATCATCTGCCTTTGACTGAGCATTGTCTTGGTCTCCAGTAGTCCTCCGAATGCCGGCACCCTGGGCACTCTCTGCCTCTGCCTGCTCCTTAAGTGAGTGTGAAGTGCCCTCACCGCTGTGCTTTGACATTCTAGCTGCGGATCTAACGCCCACTGAGGTGCTGGTATCTGCGCTGGTGCCTGGTTCAGAGAGCAAGTGTGACGCAGGAGCATGTGTGAAGCCTGGCAGTCCTCTGGTGGGTCTTTGGGGTCCTGTTATTGAGTGCGTGATGGCGAATCTAAGAGAGAACAATGACATGTCGTTAGTTTAAGTCATCACACTGTCACTGTGCATGCCAGGCACCCGGTTGAGACCATGGAGATCTGTATGATGGTGCCATCGTCTTTCAATGATCAGTGGGGAATCCAGTTTTGAGGCTCCCATCAGTGATGAGACTACACAAGAATGTTTGCACCAACCGAAACTCTCACCTCAGTGCACTGCACTCTTACCTTCGTCTGAGACCCCAGCCTCTCCGCGGCTGGTTGACTGAGATGCATGGCGCCTCTCCAGATCCAAGACATCCTGCTCAAATCTGGAAAGGGTTTGGAGGACTGGGGGGGGCCTCTGCCTGTCCACAAACTTTCAATGTTGTTATGGGCCGTCTTCTCCTGAAAGGACAGAGGAGCATTGATGAGTCCACCCTCTACCTGCAGCTCCATTGCAGCCTGGCCAACCACATCTGAGGAGCATCTTGCAGGGCACATCCAAGTTGTGGCCCTCAATCCCTCAGTCCAAGCAGCCAGGGCTCACCCCCTTGGCCTGTTCCGGTGTTATTGACAATTGGCACTCAGACTCTACCACCCCTGAGCTCCACGGTGGGGATGGCCAGACCTTAACACTTAACACACTGATCCATACCAACACGGTACTCACCCTTCCTGAGCACAGCAGGCCTTTAAACGTTTTGTGGCACTGCACCCATGTGCGCCGCACAACATCATGACTGCACACCTGCTCTGCCACCTCCTCCCAAGCTCTTTTTGTTAAGTGTGGTGGCCTCCTCCTTCCATCACTGGGGACAAGGGTCTCCCTCCTGGCAGCCACCTCCGCCAGGAGGACAGCGAGGTACTCATCAGAAAACCAGGGGGCCGAGTGCCCACCCCACCTGCCCTCCTGCCTGGCATCTCCAGCCGCACTTGATGCCAGGACTACAAGTGTTCACAACGCAGAAGGAATGTTCTTCCCTGGCAGCCTTCAAGGAGCTGCCTGTGCCATTTTTAAACAAGCCATCGTGTCGCCATTGGACCTGGAGGCCAACAGCCCCTCCCCCACCGGCGCCTGCCCGTTCCCAACCATTAGGAGGATGTGTTTCACGCTGGGGGGGGGGCCTTAATTGTCCAGCCAGCGTGAAATCAGAGCACGAGCGGCGGCCCATTTCCCGACCGGTCACAGGCCCACCAATCGCACCAGCCCACCAAGAGTAAAATTCAGGCCTTGGTGATGATCCTGTTTAGGGACTTCCAGGATATTGACCCTGAGATGATGAAGGAACAGCGTCATATGTATTGCCGAAAAAAGACATTGGGTTGATGCTTTTCATCTTGTGCTCATCAGGACAATCGCAAAAACACCAATGTCAGGGTGTTCTTGCGATTGTCCTGATGAGTGCCAGGTGAAACGCTGCAACACAATGTCTTTTTTCAGCAACGCTCAAGTTCTGTACCACCAAATGACTATTAACGTCCTACGTCCAAGTCAGGGTGATGTGTGACTTAGAAGCTGTGGTGTTCCCATGGTACTACCGCCTCTGTCCTCTTTACTGGTGGAGGTTGTAGGGGACAGATAAGCTCTTGAAATAAACTTGGTGAGTTGCATCGTAAGTTAAGACTACAGCACAGAAACAGGCCAATCAGCCCGACTGGCCTGTGCCAGCATTCATGCTCCACATGGGTTTCTGCAGTTCATCCTGTAGATTATAGGTACTGCGGCCACGGTGTATTTGCAATAGGAGGGGTAGCTATCGAGACCGATAATAGGGGACTGATTGACTGCTCTATTCTGGATGGTATCAAGCTTCTTGAGAGCTGTTGTGACTGAACTCATTCAGATGAATGGCGAGTATTTTATCACACTCCACACCTGGGTTTTCTCATTATCTTTCCATAAATTAGATATGTAGTGTAATGAAGGCATTAAAAATGCATAATTCTTTAAAAAGCTCATGAACTTGCCTATAAATGTATCTGTTATATTTTTAAAATGCTTGCTGCTGCAATCTGAGGTCCTTTCCCAGAGCTTAAACTTCTTGCCTGCTTCTTCAACACTGAAGTTCCTAGGCTGCAGACATTTGTAAGGTCCACCTCTGACTTGTGCTGCATCCCTGCAGGACAATCTTGCTCATAAGAATAGATAGGGGAGGGAGACAGTAGCTTTCACGTGGTCCTCCTGTCCAAATAAGTTTTCCAAGCTGAAAACTTGCCAATTAATGGTGTCGAGAAGGTAATCAAAGCCCAGCCACCGGACTCCCAGTCCAAGGAGTAAAAATCTAATGGAAAATGGATTCTCTCAGAGACAGCAGAGCCAAGAAACAGGACCAGTGACAAGAATACACCAGCTCAACATCGAAGGCCTATCCCTGGGCAAAAAATGAGCTATTCGCACAAGAACTCTCTGACAGGAATTTGGACATGGCCACCCTGCAAAAAAAACACACTTTGCTGGCCACTGCAACCACCGAGCCCACATTCCCGGGTACCAGCTCATTGCAAGCAGGGATAACAAGACATATGGCCTAGCCACCCATGTCAAGGAAAGCCCCACCAAGGACACAGGAGACCTAAAATCAGACGATCCCCGTTCCATTTCCATCAAAGTAGGAAAGCTGACCCATTAAAAATATTTAAAAGTCACCAAATGACCTGTGGTCCTGACTTCACAATACAGCTTGCAGTACACCCAACCATCTACACAGGTGACTTCAAGAGCCAACATCACACATGGGGGTACCTTAACAGCAACATGGCAAGAGAACAACTATCACACTGGGTCACTGTGCAAGACCTAAAACTTGTGTAAATGCAAAGCAACCTGAAGTATTCCATTCCACCAGGTAGAAGAAGGACTACTCACCTGATCTTTGCTTCATGCCCCATGACAGCAAGAGCCAGGCCGACTGCTGATGTGCTCCTGACAAGCGCTGCCCAACTTCCCGCACTCCCAAAATTGCCCAACCCTCATTCATATCGACCTCGTACTACCATCCTAAACTCAAAACCAAAGCCACACTGGAATCTACAGAAGGGCAACTGTACAGAAGATACTTGGAGACCTCCATTAACCCGATTTCACCCCTCCCCTTAAACTACAACCACTTTACTCGACTTCTCAAACTGGGGGCCACCAAATTTTTTCCACAGGGCTTCAGAAAAGCTTTCATCACCTGCTGGCCCTGGGAAAATGAATGACTCCTGGACGAGTACAGGGAAAGTGAAGGCCCCGGTGTGGCAACAGCACTCATCGAGTCCCTTGATGAAGGATGCCTCATAAGATGGGGGGAAACAACAGAGAAGATGGATTTGACACACTCAAACTGGAAGGCACAGAAACTCCTGCACCGCTTGGGAGCAGCGGAATGTCAACCACACGAGCGGCCAGAATCAATGCTGCTGCCATCGCTTCACAGCTCCTAATAAACTCCCAAGGTACCAGCCAGCAGGGAAGATAAGTGAGCGGTAAAAACAGCCCTGATGCAGCCTCTCAATAAGACTGCTCTGGAGCAGACAGACTTCTCAAGCCCTTACACACAAGAGGAAGTGGACTACACCCCGACGTCAACCAAGTCAAGCAAAGCAACAGGAGTTGATGGGGTTTACCAGAATTTACCCAGAAGAACACAGGGAAGGAAGTGGCTAGCAAAGCTGTTCACCAAAATCCACAGCACGGGCACCATTCCAAACATCGGGCACCGATCCAAAATAGTGGCCATTGCCAAGCCAGGGAAAACACTTGATGTCCCACACAGCTAAAGCCCCATCACCCTGCTCTCAATAAGGTCAGAGAACGCCTCCTGCTAAACAGATTGAGGCCCACCCAGGAAGCAGCAATGCCCTCACCCACTACCACAGGCAGTCTTTCACACAGGCTACAGCTGCTCTGAGCAGGCCCTGACACTGACCCCACATATTGACGCTGGTTCCCAGAAAGGCCTGAAGATAGAAACTGCCTTTGTTGACTTATCCTGTGCCTATGGCACATTATGGTGCACAAGCATGCTGCAGAAACTCTCCAGAATCATCTGCTGTGTGTGAAAACCCTACAACTAATCAACTCCACGATCAGCAACTGACTTTTCTATGTGTACCTTGGAGATTAAACCAGCCACCCCATATAACCAACGATGGGCTCCCACAGGGATCAGTTCTCTCACCAGCTAACTTCAACATATATATCAGTGACTTCCCTCCCACAAGACATGGTTCTTCACATCTGCTGATGACTTGGCCCTGGCTTTCCTGTCTATTGAACTCCAGGACATTGAGAAAACATTCACTGAAGATCTATGTTCTCTGGAAGCCTACTTCAGAAAATGGAGACTTCGACCAAATACTGCCAAGACTGTCGTTTTGGCCTTCCAGCTGAATAATTTGACGGCCAGGGAAGAATATCATGTTCAGTTCATAAATTTATGAACATATGAATATAGGAATTAGGAGCAGGAGTAGGCCACTTGGCCCCTTGAGCCTGCTCCGCCATTTAATAAGGTTATGGCTGATCTGAATGTAACCTCGAACCCACATTGCTACCTATCCCCGATAACCTTTCAACCCCTTATTAATCAAGAATCTATCTTGCTCTGCCTTAAAAATATTCAAAGACTCTGCTTCTACTGCCTTTTGAGGAAGAGAGTTCCAAAGACTCACAACTCTTTGAGAGAAAAAATTTCTCCTCATCTCTTTTTTAAATGAGCGACCCCTTATTTTTAAACAATGAGCCCTAGTTCTAGATTCTTCCACAAGAGGAAACGTCCTCTCCACATCCACCCTGTCAAGACCCCTCAGGATTTTAAAGGTTTCAATTAAGTTGCCTCTTACTCTTCTAAATTCCAGTGGATACAAACCTAACCTGTCCAACTTTTCCTCATAAGACAACCTGCCCATTCCTGGTATTAGTCAGGTAAACTTTCTCTGAACTGCTTCTAATGCATTTACATCTTTCTCTAAATAAGGAGACCAGTACTGTGCACAGCAAATCACAGTACTCCAGATGTGGTCTCACCAGTGCCCTGTATAACCGAAGCATAATCTCCCTAGTTTTGTATCAATTCCCCTCACAATAAATGATAACACTCTATTAGCTTTCCTAATTACCCGCTGTATCTGCATACTAACCTTTTTTTATTCATGCACTAGTACATCCAGATCCCTCTTAATCTCAGAGCTCTGCAATTTCTCACCATTTAGATAATAACTTTCCTTTTTATTCTTCCCGCCAAAATGAATGATTTCACATTTTTCCACATTATACTCCATTTGCCAGATCTTAGCCCACTCAATTAACCTATCTATATCACTTTGTAGCCTCCTTAAATCCTCTTCACAATTTACTTTCCTACCTATCTTTGTGTCATCAGCAAATTTAGCCACCATTCCTTCAGTCCCTTCATCCGAGTCATTTATATGAATTGTAAAAAGTTGAGGCCTCAGCATTGATCCCTGCGGCACACCACTAATCACATCCTGCCAACCAGAAAAAGATTGATTTATGAGTTTATGCCAACTCCCTGCTTCTTGTTAGCTAACCGATCTTCTACCCATTCCGATATGTTACCCCGTACACCATGAGCTTTTATTTTCTGCAATAACATTTGATGTGGGATTTTATCAAATGCCTTCTGGAAATCTAAGCATAACACACCCACCAGTTCCCTTTATCCACAGCACATGCGACTCCTTCAAAGGACTGGGTTTACAGTGGGCTTTCAAGTAAAGATTTTACTCAGCACAAATGAACAAACTGGCTGGGATTTTGGCAGACCGATGGGGGTCTCACCCACCAGTTGGAGAACCAACAGGGAACCTCCATCCATTCCGTGTGGTAGGCCCAATGGAATCAGGTACCCTTCAGGCACTTAACTGGCCACCAATGGGCCTTCCCTGCGATTGAGGTCCCCGGTGGCGGAGGTCCCATTCGCTGAGAGCTGCTGACCAATCAGGGACTGGCCCCTCCTCATGCTGCTAGTATCTGTGGGAGCGGTGACAGCTGCTGGTAATGCACCCACCAGAGGCCCCAGGTCCCGGATGGATCCCAGGCCAAAGGTGAGTGAAGGGGGGTTGGAGATGGCGGGGTCGGGGGGTGAAGTTGAAGGATGGGGGCAGGTGGTCAGAGGCAAGGGCAGATGGCTTGCTTTCCTGTTCTGAATGCTGGACCCCTCAAACAGGCGCAGAGAAACCCCCCCCTACACCCAACCCCACCCCCAGGCCCAAGGGCTGCCGGAAAGCCCGACAGGGTTTGCTGGGTGACCTTTGGGAGGCGCGGGAAAGCTGTGCAGCCCCACTTCATCCTTCAGTCACCACTGAGTTGTGGTGGGCTCGGCTAACGGGCGTCAATTGGCTCATTAATGGCGGCCAGGAATCTGATGTCAGCCCCTCCTGCCCTCTGAGGCTTTGGCCACTGCTGGGAGCCTGGTGTGGGGTCTCTCGCGTGATAAAGTGGGCCCAGATGCCATGTTTGGCACCACGATGGGCTGTGTTAAACCCAGCTCATTGAGGCTGCTACAGTTGGCTGTATTGCATCTGATAAGTTGGCCCATGGTGACGACTGCACTGAGATGCTTTGGGTGCCAGAATTATCGGGCCTAAAGGCCTGATGCCCACTCCTGTCCCCGAAGCGCCCTTTGTAATGGAAACACTGAGAGCTCAGAACAAATGTGAATACGGTGTGCGGGATACATTAAAAAACATTCCAGTGGGGAGGGGAGGCGGGGTGGGTGGGATACTTTTCTTTTGATTCCCACCCACTCACTCATTTGTTCATGTATTTTAATTTCTTAAAGGAAGAAGGTGGGGGAATGGCACGAAATAAATTGCTCATGTGGAGAGCCAGTGCAGACACGATGAAGCTAACTGCTATGGCAGGCGGCTTTGGCAGCGCCCAGTCTGCCGTCCATAATGGCGGCAACTCGTGGCCGATTCTGCGCTCGAAGCCTCATTAATTATGCAGAGCGCGTCTCGGTCTGAATCGCCTGGCGGGTCGGGAGCCAATTCGTCCACCTGACATCGGCTGGAGGGTTCGAAGGTCCGGGCGCCATATTGAAACGCCAGTCTAACGCACAATCTCAATCTCTCCTGAGGTGTCTGCGACCCAGGAGAGAGAGGCCGTGCCTCAGGATGAAGTCTGCACCCCGCTTCACCCACCAGGCCCTCCGGGCGCTGGTCAGAGGGGTGCAGGAACAACAGCACGCGCTTTACCCCACAGATGGCTGCAGGAAACATAGCAGCCTCACCTCTCAGACCTGGGATATCGTAGCGGAGCAGGTCAGCGCGGCTGACACCCATGCCCAAAGTGCCACCCAGCAAAGGAAGAGAATGAGTGATCTCATCTGCTCTCTCAGGGTAAGTCATCTTTCAATGCCCTCCAGTGTCAAACTCTCATCATGGCATCATGCTCTCAAATGGCTACTCTCTTCAGGGGTTTCACGCAACCATTAGCAGGAGACACATATCAACACTCATTTTCTCACCGAGACTTTCACATCACCACCATCCCATCTATCATGTTGCTCCCACTCCATCCTCTGGCCCATCTAGGGAGGGTTCACCACACACAGTGGGACATGCATCTCATCCAACCTCTGCTCCATCTCTTCGCATCACATGCCTTTCTTTCTTCTTCATACAGGCCAAGCTGGCACACAATAGGCACGAGATATCGCAGACTGGTGGAGGGATGGCTGGCATCATTGCCCTCAGTGAGTTTGAGGAGGTTGCAGCTCAGCTGGCTGGGGAGGACCGGGATCGCTCCTGTGGGGTAGGAGAGATCAGCCTCTCCAACCAACCTAGTACGGATCAGAGCTCCATCACTTCATCAAATCCTGACATTCACAGTGAGTCACTCGCAGTCCTAACTCCCTCATGCTCATTAATTGAAACTCTATTTTCTAGGCACCAGCAGATCGAGGCCCCCAAGCCATTCCAGCACCACGAGTGTGAGCCCCTGCACCTCATCTGAGGATTAAGCTCTGGAAGAACCGTCCCGGCACTGACACGCACCCTCCACCAGCTCAGAGACACACACGACGGTGGGGCACAGATGTAAATTAGGCTCGGGCTCGCTTTCTGGGGAACACCTCACTGACACGTCCCCGCAGCAGTCGGAGGCAGAGAGAGCCCAGGTCTCTGGCACTCGGAGGATTGCTGGAGACCAGCCACCTGCTCGGTCGAAGTCAGATGATGAGCCTCTGGAAGCGGTAGCTAAATCTATGCTCGAGATTCAACGACAGGCAGCAGAACATCAGCAGAGATTCGGCAGTCACTCAGCAGACTGGAGCGAATGATGGAGGAGTCCATTTGTGTTCTGTCTAATGTCGTGGCTCCGACATGCGAGCGCCTCAAGGTCACCATGGGAAGACTGGTGATCACATGGAGACCCTGGTGCAGCAGCTCTTGCTGGGTTTCTCTCGGCCCTGCACTCCATGGCCACACACCCTGGTGGGCACCGCCAGGATGTAGGCAACATGGCGACGAGGCACCTTGCCCTCCCTCCAGGTGCACCATCTCCTGCAGGAGTCAGGGCGGGGCCCTCAAGCACCCACAGGGAGGATAAGTGTCAGCCGGACACCCCGGGGGCCTCCTCTCAGGACACTCCAAGGGTGTGCAGCCTGTCACAGCCCCCTCTGCTTGTGACCCCCATCCACTCCAGCTTCTCAGGTTGGCAAGGGCGCTTCTGCCCCTGAGCAGGTGACCCTTATCAGGCCAGGGCCCTCCAGGCCTTGGACCTCCAGAGGACGTCTGCCAAGGTCATCACAGATGTCAGGACCATGTCCCCCCTGCTGGAGCTGCGTGCGGAGTCGCCTCTCCCTCCTTCACCTCCTCCTTTGCATTAGGACCCTGACAAAGGCAGCATTGAGTCCTGGATCCATATGTGCTTTTGCCTTTTCTCTGAAAGGAAACATTGAAGACATTAATGATTCAAGAGGCAAGAAGCTGAAGCTCAGAAGATGACACGTTTGGAGACTGCAAGTGTCCATAGTTTTTCCTGCCCTACTTGCATGGTGGCTGATGCTGCCTTGTTCCTGAGACACTAGCACACACACCAAGGTGACCAAGGTGGCATTGCAGATGTGTAACATCTTGAGCCCTGTGTGGGATGCTAAAGTTTAAGTGAGATGAGCGACCCAACTTAGCTCTGTGCTCCAATCTCTGATATGGCATATTAATGACCAGTCAGTTGCTCATGGTCAATGAGTGGATGCCCTTTGTCCCATTAGGAGTGTCACATCTGGTAAACACATGACTGGCCTTCATTGATGGAATGCCATATTTGATACAGCTGTGCCTTCCTCATTATTGCCTGCATTCACAAATTCTACATTCCTATGTATTACTCTTGAGATGGAGCCACTGTGATGTGTAGCCTCTAAGTTCTAACAGCGCTAATGAAGCCATTGGCTTTAAGGCACTTTTGTCGCAAGGAGGTCTTCCTCCTTTCTTTCTAAGCAGACCCCTGCTCACTCTGGCGGCAAAAAGAGATTAGAGGGTGACCCCAGAAAGGCCTCCCTCGTGTTTGCCCTTGCCCCTGACTGCCATTCCGCAGCCTTCCCTCCCCGTTGCCCCCTCGTGTTTGCCCTTCCCCCTGACTGCCATTCGACAGCCTTTCCTCCCTGTTTCCCCCCTCGTATTTATCAGCCCGACTCCTCGCCTCACAGCCCACCCCTCAGCTGAAGTGCTAATCTCTGAAAGTGGAGGCCTGCATGAGTACCACAGCACAGCGGTGTTCCTCGGGACAATGAAAGCAAAGAGGAGGAGCAGTGCAACCCTACAGCCCCAGCTGAGTGGCGTTCATCACAACAAGACCAGCGCAGCGCTATAGCAGGTATGTTCCACTCACCTTGAAGTTACCAGTGAACAGAGGTCTGACTTGTGTACTGATGTAATTTGCCGCTGGCGTGACGGAAGATTGGAAGGCATGGCAAGATCCCGGTGAGCAGCTGTTTTAATGAGCATTCATGACATTCTACCCACTAGTCGGCGGGATATCCGACCCGCCCTGAAAACATCATCGGGAGAATTGCTACCTGTTTTTACGATGGTGGGTTTCCGGTTTTTTGCCTCCCGCTAGATTCTCCACTCCTGCCCGCCATGGGCGGGATGGGAGAATTCCGCCTCATGGGCTGAATGGTGTCCTTCTGCGCTGTAACAACTCTGTGACCCTGAGGGTGCTGGAAGAGGGGGGGTCTGTTACTTCTGCTTCTGTTAAAGGAATATTGCTGTTTTTGCTGTAATTCTATCTTTCCCCACTCTTGTTAAACAAACTTGTTAAAATGTCTTGGAGTATTCCTAAAGACTTCACAAAGCCAGACTACATCTCTTATACCTAAATGTTGAGCTGAGGCTGGTATTGGCCTGAATTGTGTGGAGGTCCAAATGTCCGTCTGAGGATATCTTGTTTTGGGCAGAATCTGGAGGAGGAAGAGAAGGATCAGAAGAGGCATTTGCATCTTAGACCCATTCTTATGCCTTTACTCATACTGGCTCAGGTATCTTCTCTATTGCTGCCCAAAAACACCCACACACACAAACTAAAAATCCTGGTGGATGCCATTGAAGATTGTGAATGATTCTACATCTAGGGTTGCAAACTGGTTTCGGGCTGGGGATGAGCTGCCTGGGTGAGTTGTTGGCTATAAAGGTTACAGCTGCATTGAACATTTATTGAGACAACATCCTTCCAAACTGTTAAATATCTCTTTAGCGTCTCTGATCCAACAGTAAGTGATGCATTATTGTCAAGGTGAGTGTCTTCATTAACCTCCCTTCAGAAAGCATCCAGCAACAGAAAGGACACATCACATCGACTGTGTGGCGATAGCATAGCTGACTGTCTTCACATGGCTATATTTGTGCATAATCCCAGTGTTGTACCATTCAGGAACTGAACGCACTTTTTTTCAAAGTAATTCTTAGGATATGGGCATCACTGGCAAGGCTGGTATTCAATTGAACACCCTTAGTTGCCCCTGAATGGCTTACTAAGCCACTTCAGAAGTCAAACAGGTTGGTGAGAGACTGGTGTCACATACCAGCCAAAAAGGATAAGAATGGAAGGTTCACCAAAGGCCTTTAGTGAACTAATTGGGCTTTTACGACAATCCAAGAGTTTCATTGTCACTTTTACCAGTTATTTTATTTTCAGATTTTTAAAACTAAACTCAAACATGCAAACTGTTATGGTGGGAATGGAACATTCGTTCTATTTGGTTCAGGCCTACTAGTCCAGTAACATAACCAGTACACTACTGTAACCAACTGCAACCATAGTAACAGAGTTATGCATACCAATGTTTGTTACCATGGCAGTTTTCATGATTCTTTCATCCTATAGCAGTCAAAGAACCATAGTTCACAGCACAGCACAGCAGGAGGTCATTTAGTTCATTTCTATGACAGCTCCTTGTTGGAAAAATAACAAAACTAACCGAGCTCTCTCTCTTTCCCTCTTTCTCTCTCCCTCTTCCTCCATAGCCCTGTATCCTATTCAGCTGCCAATTCTCTCTTAAAAGAAGCAAAGTTCTCTGCCACAAATGCTCCCTGTAGCAAAATGTTCCATCAACCTCAGTCCTGATCTGAGGGCACAGAGTCAGGGAAATTCCCCACTCCGCAAACCTGACTTGGGAGAAAGTGCTCCAGATCTTCGGATTTTCATCCTGGGGGAGGTGCTGGGTGGGGGGGGGGGGGGGGCGGTGGTGCGGTGGGGTGGGGTGGGGGGGTGGGGGGTGGTGGCTGGGAGGGTGTTAACAGGATTCATGCCCACCACCCCCAGAAAGAGTGTGGAGGCAGCCACGAGCTGCTGGGTGCAGAGGCGGGGTGGTTTCCTGTGCTCTGGGAATTTGTCCCAGCTGTAAAAAACAATCAACAAAACCAAAAGCAACCCTCTAGCCTCACCCCTCACATCCTCTCACCACCCCCCCAACACACACTCCCCATGCCAACTCATGTCACCTGATGCCTCCAACTCACCCCCCTCATGATCCTTCATACTTTCCATGCCAACCTATTCCCTGCTATGCACACCCATGGCCCCTTAAAGCCTCCGTGCCAACTTATGCCCCTATACCTACCCTCCATGGCCTTTTGTAGACCCTATGCCAACTTAGTGCCAACTCATGCCAATCCATGACACCACATTCATCTCCATGGCTCTTACACCCTCCATGCTAACTCACTCAGTATCCACCACAGGCAGAGCTCAGGAGCCATGTGAGATGGAATAAAATATAGTTGTAAGGCTGGAATTTTCCAGCACCTCACACCGGCAGGATCTTCCGGTCCTGCTGATGTGAAGAGAGATTTCAATGGTTCGCCGGCACTGCTGCGGGGGAAGCCACTGAGGGGATGCTGGAAAATTCTGGCCTACTGATCGCTTCACAATTTAAAAAAGAATACTCATTCATAAAAACCCATTCAATACATTTAAATTGCTTCAAGTACTCAATCCCTTACCAAAACAAACATTCTCTTCAAGTACTTAATCCCTTATGAAAACAAACATTTGTATTCATAGCTCCACATCAAAGACTTTATACTCACTTGGAGCTGTCAATCAAACCGTGAATTTATAGACCCCCACTGTGATAATGATAGGTTGTGGAAACAGTCAGGCAGCACTAATCTTATAATGATGACACTCAGGTTTATGCCAACAGACAGCTAGTGAAATTCCAAACACTGATTTTTTTTTCAACTGCAGGCTGTTTTTTCTCCCCAAAATTTAAAGAGCTTGGGGATTTAAATGACTTGACAGCTTGGCTGATCCATTGAGTTTATCCACTTTTCATGCACATTCATGTTTACTTTAAACAATCCCCAAAGGACACCTCACCTCTCCCAAAGGGTTTCCTGGACCTCTTTAAAAGGATACCTTACCTCTCCAAAATGCCACCCTACCTCTCCAAATAACTCCAGCAACTCTAGACCTTTTGCTCAAATGTCTAAAGCCCATGAGTTGGGTTTTGGACATCCCACTAACAAAAATTGGATATATTTGAATGTGCAGCAACTTCCATGAACCACGGATTTGCAAAGCACAACCCTCCTCCAGTTACGTCCCTGGCAGAAATGGTGGGTACTGGCTTAGGGGCGGGACTTCCAGAATCGGGGCTTTGGCGCCATTTTGGCTAAGGTGTGGAACCCTTCAGTCCCCGCAAAAATTCAAGATATAGCGACCATTTTAAATTGTGACCCAACGTCCCTGAGCAAATATTATTTTTCCATTCACACTATCAAACTAATTTTAAAAGGCTCGGTTATATCTCCTTTTAGCCTACTCTGTTCCAGTGAAGGTATTTAAACCCCTAGAAATCTCTGTTCATCCACAGTCTCTAGGTATTTCCCATTCATTATATGTAGTCATTCCTTAAATTGTCCTCTCAAAATGTATGACATTATATTTATTCACTGCTCCTCTTCACTGTTTGCCAAATGTACATCTTTTTTATGTCTTCAGTGAATGATGAGGTTATGTGCCCTATACTGAAGTCCAAAACATCTCTACACTGAGAATAAATACACACCCAGCATTGACCCCTGGATACACCATTTCCAGCCTTCTCTCATCCATGCAACTCCCCTTGACCCTGACCATCGGCTATCTTCTCCGGGCTGCTACATTTCCTCTGCTATAAGATGGCTGAACTTTGCTGACAAGCCTCTTATGAGAAATGTCAGGTAGAATGTTGCCACCTCCCTTGTGATGAATTTGGTGGTTGGGGGTGTTTAATCAGGCAGGAAGGGTGGCAGGCGGGGACCCCATTGCCTTCCCTCCACCCTGAATAAATTGGTGGTGGGAGGGCCAGTGGAAGGTATTCCTGTCCCACTGCCAATTAAGCCAGTGGTGGGTGGGGGACTGGCCAGGTGGGGAGCATTACGAAAAACCCTGTGTTTACTTGTGAGCTCTTGAGGTGGGTGGGGTGTGGAGGTAGTGTGGGGGAGGTCACTTGTTCAAAGGCACTCAATGCCTGATTGAGGGACCCGACATCAGGAAGGGGTGGGGCTGCGCTGAGAGCCATCTCTCTGCCCTTGCTGCTGAACACCCCCCCTGCCCTGTGACCTCCTTCTCACGACCTCTTCCCTGCCATCACTGACCTGTGCCTGCATCCCTCCTCGATCCAAAGTCTCGGGGGACTGTAGTACCAGTAGCAGTCACTGCTTCCCCAGTGGCGCTGCTGAGTATAGAAGTGCTGAGGGGGGTCTTGCCCGCTCTCCAGTCAGCAGCTGAGACCCCTGTCGCCTCCACAAGATTCCAACTGTTATGAGATGCCTTCTGGAAATCCATATACACTCCCCTCAACGCCTTCAAGATGGAACTGAACTAGTCCCTGACTGGGAGATAGATCACCTCATATAGAAAGTAAGAGGTTTTATAGATGGTCCATGCCATCGCCAGACTGGTTTCAATGAGGGGATTGGAGAGGAATTTTCCAGATATTTTCCTCTTTTTAGCCCTGGCTGATTCTCTGGGGTTTTTTTTTTGCCACTCCCAGGAGATTACATGGCTGCCACGGTGGAGGGGGATGGTGGTGGAAAGTTTTCAATCATGACGCTTCAGCCATGAGTATGGGGCCAACTTGATGGGCTATCTGAGCTTTTCTTACCAGCTAATTTTGTATGTTTGCGTTTCTAAATGCTCGATAATATCTTGAATTACAGTATTATTGAAGGGGCCAATTGGGGAACATAGGAATGGTTTTCAGTTGGCAGAAGGATGCACTTTAGGCATAACTCCTGACAACATTGGATCACCCATATACAGGACCTGAGGAGAGGTACAATGTGGTTTCAGTGGATGCACCTTTCGAATCCTCAAGTAGCAATTCTGACATTTGGGCAGCAACAATCTCCAGGGGTACTTTGTGTGGCTAGAAATGGGGCACGATTACACCAGCTTGGGAGCAAGCACCGTTCCTCTATAGATTTCATTATCCACTGAGCCCTCCTGTTGAGAATGCTTCACATGTGTTAATGAATGAGAGTCTACACCACTCTAGGGCTAGATGTGACTTTTCTAATTGGAAACTGTCCTACTGACAGTGGCCAGTTTGTCTCTAGTTGTTCTCTAGCTAGTGCTTGATCCTGTTTGGAGCTCAGTGAGACTGTTGAGCTAGCTGTAGATGTTGTCAGTTTAGTAATGCCCCCTTTGGCAGGAGCATTTCTCAGGAGTGCTCCGATGAGCAGATTTTTGCTTGTTCGAAAAAACCAACTACACCATGAAACATCTTTGTGTGACTTTTTGTGTCCTTTCTCATTGGCATTGTCCATTAAATGGTTAGTGTTTATACTGGCGTCAGCAGCCAGCTAACCATTGCGGCAATGGTGTGTACCTATTTCTCCTGATGATTTGACACATGACAACATATTAAGTGATTGCATGTGGATTAATTCAACAATCTGTTTACACTCGCCCAATAGTATTGCAGAGCATTAAATTGATCCCATTATGTTCCTATTGTAAAAAATAGGCTATGTATTACATTAATTACATACCTTGAATGACAAAGTTATTACCAAAGAAATAAAATACCCAAATGTTTTATAAAAATTCAATATATGGACATCCTTTTAAAAGAATGAAATATTTTAATTAGATGGGATTTTCATGATTATTATTCCATTTGCAAAGCAAGAATGTTTGCGAGCCACTGCAAAATATATTCCAATGCTCTGAGCAATCACATTTTTACATGTAGTTGCTACTTCTTCCTTATTCTGAGTGAATTACATTTTTGACAAGGTTGCTTGGATGCTGCCTATCTTCAATTCAATTGATACCAAGTGGCAATGCGCAATAGCCTGCAGAAACCCCATTTCTGCCCAGTGTTTCTACACCTGCATGCATAGAAACGTTTCTCCTTATTAAAGACAATTAAAAACAGAGCTAACACAGTGTACCATTAGCCTCTGCATATGCATGGAGGTGACTGTGCCTAATAAATAGGCTTGTATTCTGCTGCAAATAGATTTCATTGTTGCCTCTAGTAGTAAAGTTAAACTGAACCACTCTTGGATATGTTTAATTTTATGCAAGTAACTGAAGAAAAAACAAATTGGATCTGATATCAGGAAAGGCAATGAGGAGACTGAATGATTTCTCTTGTACAAAGGAGCCAATGTCATCGGTTAGGACACAAATGTTGGAATGGATTATCATGTATTTAAACTGCATCCAACAGAGGGGGGCACTGGTGCTCTGTACTAAAATTTAAGTTTTGCCTAGCAAAAGAAAGTTTAACAACAGCTTACACAAACTACACTTCATAAACTGTAGAAAAACAATTCCCCTGGCATCTGTCTTTACATGTTTCCCTTATGGAAAAAATTGAGATAAATGAATCTCGTTGACAAATGTCATGGCGGGCTGTCAAATGTTAGCGGCTTCCAAATATTCCCTGGTACTGCCATTAACATTTACATCGAAACAATAAATTTCAATACTTTAAGGCCGGCTTCTCATTCTCTGTCGATGTAGTTAAGCTGAAAGGTCAGTTCATCTTGTAGATTTGATATTTGACGACAAGAAGGATTCAGGCAACTAAGAGCCATCACAGCAAGGATGCAACATTAAAATGCTGTTATCCTAAGTTTTTGACATTTAGGTTTCTGTTCTTCAGCCAAAATGTAATAAGCCTAGAGAGGCAGGAAGATTGAGTGGATACTTAATCAGCTAAACCATTTCAGTTTGTCACTGAAATCTTTTGCATGCGTATTTACAAGGGGTTTGATGCAGGTTGCAGAACCACTCCAGAGACTTGAGCACAAATTCTAGGCTGCAAACTGTACTGCTGGAGGTCCCATCTTTTGGATGAGACTTTTATTCAAGGCCCCGACTACCCTCTCAGGTGCACGTCAAAGTTCCCATGCTATTACTCTGAAGAAGAGCAGGGGCGTTCCCTTCAGTGGCCTGGCCAACACCTATCCCATAACCAAAATCTAAAATGGATTATCTGGTCATTAATACATTGCTATTTGTGGGATCTTGCAATGTACCACTGTGTTTCCCTACATTACTGACTACATATCAGAAGTTGTTCATTGAGGTGTCATGAGTTCATGAAAGGCACTATATAAATGCAAGCCTTTCTTTCTTTAGAGGCAGGGCTGACCCAGAACTTTAGCTGCTTTATAGCTGACTGGAACCCTAATGATATGCCAGCAATTCATGTAACAGTGCCTGCTGTGGCTCAATTGGCAGCATCCTCATCTCTGAATTAAGAGGTTGTGGATTCATCCTCCCACTCCAGGACCTGAGCACAAAAATCAAGGCTGACACACCAGTGCACTACTGAGGGAGTGTTGTACTGTCAGAGGTGCTGTCTTTCGGATGACGTGTTAAACTCAGGCCCCATTTGCCCTCTCTGGTAGATGTAAAAGATCCCATGTCATTATTTTGAAGAAAAGCAAGGGGGTTATTTCCCGGTGTCCTGGCTGATATTTATCCTTCAGTCAATATCACAAAAACAGATAGGGCAGGATTTCCCAGTTCTGCCTGCAGCTGGGATCTTCCAGTGCCACTGAAAGCCAATGGACTTCTGGCTGGTTCTCCAAACTTTCCCTTCCCACCCACAACAGGTCTTGCCGTGGACTGGGCCAGAAAACCTCGGCCATTAGCTGCTGTGTTTCTGACATTATAATAGCGATTAAACTTTGAAAACATTTAATTGTAAAGTACTTTGGGATGCCCTGTGGTCGTGAAAGATGCTATATGAATACAAGTCTTCCTTTCGTTCTGTATCAGCAACATTGTAATACCAGAAACGAAAAATAAATGGCTCCAAATAATGTGATTTTTCCAAAAGCAAAGCTCCTTTCAGGTGAAGCAGCGATTCACTTGCACTTCATTCAATTTAGTCCACTGTATTTACTGCTCACAATGGGGTCTCCTCTACACCGAGGAGACTAAACGCAGACTGGGTGACCGCTTTGCGGAACACCTTCGGTCTGTCCGCAAGCATGACCCCAAGCTTCCTGTCGCTTGCCATTTCAATTCACCATCTTGCTCTCACGCCCACATGTCCATCCTTGGCCTGCTGCAATTTTCCAGTGAAGCCCAATGCAAACTGGAGGAGTAACACCTCATCTTCCGATTACGCACTTTACAGCCTCCTGGACTTAACATTGAGTTCAACAACGTCACAGCATGAATTCTGTCCTCCATTTTGATCTTTAAATTTTTTTTTCCCAACACCCTCCCCCCCAAAAGGCCACCTGTAACTTTGTTTTTATGTTTTGCTTTCACAGAGCACTAACCTTTTTTCTGCTATTAACACATCCTGCTATCTTACCTTGATGCCACTATTAGCACCTTCTTTAGTCTTTAAGACTACCATTGTCTTGTGACCATGACATCTTTGTCAAATCTTTCCTGAGCTCTTACCTATCCCTGACTTTCTATTTTGCTCCATTTGTTCCACCACTCCCCCTCTTCAACAGTATAAGATCCATCACATTTCTGCCTCTCCTTAGCCCTGAAGAAGAGTCATACAGACTCTGTTTCTCTCTCCACAGATGCTGCCAGACCTGCTGAGCTTTTCCAGCATTTTCTGTTATTATTAATGCAGTTTTTCTCTTCAGCTCTCATTCAACTTTTGATTAGAGCTGAGTCCCTCCTTAAAAGGCTGTCTTCCTCATTAAAGTTAATACTTTTCTTTGATTATATTATATTTTATCGAGCCTTGATGAGCGAGATTCAAATAACATAATGTATGTCTATTCATTCATAAATTTATGATAATAATAAATTTTGTCTCTAATGAAAAGGTTGGAAACTTCCTCGGATGCAAAATACAATTTCAGAATTCAGAAGTTATTTTATAGCACAGAACCCAAATGCATTATTGTCAGCAGTAACATTATAAGCACCAAGCAACCTTGAGAGGCAGCCCAGCCAGGAGGTGGAGGGATGGTCTGAGACTGAGAAAATCAAAACTTAAAATATTAGTTCAGATTTCATTGCAGAGGAAGGTAGTGATAGAGGTGCCACAGGGTAGCATTGAAGGGCCTTCCTGCAGGTTGTTACTTCAGAGCTTGTTAACAATAACGTAGCTTGTTAACAGCACTGTGGGTGTACCTACACCACATGACCTGCAGCAGTTCGAGAAGGTGGCTCATCACCAACTTCTCTAGGGCAATTGGGGATGGACAATAAATGCTGGCCTAGCCAGCGATGCCCACATCCTGTTGAAGAATAAATAAAATATGCTTTTGTTAACAAATTTAGTGGCAGGAACGGCAGCTTCTCACAATGCATGGTCAAAGCATTCTAGAATCAAAGAATAGTAGAATCATATAGCACAGTGGGATGCGATTCGGCCCATCATTTTTTTATTCTTTCACGGGAAGTCCACGTCACTGGCTGGGCCAGCATTTATTGCCCATTCCTAATTGCCCTTGAGAAGGTAGGTACATCCATTGTGCTGTTAGGGAGGGAGTTCCAGGACTTTTCATCAGTGAAGGAACAGCGACATAGTTCCAGGTCTGGGTGGCATAGAGGGAAACCTGCAAGTGGTGGTGTTCCCATGTATCTGCTGCTCTTGTCCTTCTAGGTGCTAGAGGTTGCGGGTTTGGAAGGCGCTGCTGAAGGAGATCTGGTAAGTTGCAGGTCTGTGCCTCTTCCGACTCTTTAAAGAACAATCCAATTAATCCCACTCCTTCCCATAGCCCTACATTTTTATCCTTCCCAAGTATTTATCCAATTCCCCTTTGAAAGTTACTTTTGAATCTGCTTCCATCACCCTTTCAGGCAATGCGGTCCAGAACATAACCAGTTGCTGTCTAAAACAAAATTCCCCTCATCTTCCTTTTGGTTCTTTTGTCAACTGTCTTAAGTCTGTGTCCTCTTGTTACCGACCCTCCTGCCAGTAGAAATGGTTTCTCCCTATTTTCTCTATCAATGCTCCCATCATTTTGAACAGCCGCATTAAATCTATGAACCTCAGGTTTTGGGGAACAAGTCAATCTGCTCCAGTCTCTGTCCACATAACTAAAGTGTCTCATCGTTGGATAGCCTCTTGGTTTAATCTTATTGCAAAACTTTTACAGGCATACAATTAGTTTAATGAGGTAGTGAATACAATTCAGCATTTGACTTGACTTGAGGACAACAGCTTAAAAGACTGAAGGAAAGAAACTGTAGTTTCAGTTCCAAGTCTAGATGCCACACTTAAATATAATTCAGTTCAAATCTGCTGTAACCAGTGTGTTCTTTTAACTATTAATGGGTATTTTTAAATTGCTACAAATCACTTCTAAAAGGTCATTAAGATGATTTTTCTCATTAGAGCCCCATCCTCTCTGGGTTGCCTCAATAGTTCTTATTCAACTTGCTGATCAACAAACTGACAATAAAACAAGAAGTAAATAAAATGCTTTCACTCAGCGATATTTCTTTTCAGAATCATTCAGAATGAACCGGTTTATGGTTAAAGTCCTGTTGGGTTAAGTAAGTTGCTTTCAGCAGTTGACAGTTCCTACAATGTTTTAGAAGTAATTAATCACACTAAACATTTATTTCAACAATTTAAACACTGGCGTAGGCAGTCAACAGCAAGAGATTAGAGGGCTGATTCAGCAATGGTGGGCTGATTAAATTGTATACCTGGTTGTTCAATTTAAGGGCACCAGTTCGGAGCTGAAAATTTTACACATTTTTGTAGGGCTGGCAGAGTTTGCATTATTCCCATTTCCTTAGTGCCATGTACACCTACCACACACCTACACACATAGACACATACATAATATCCACATACAGGACACTGCTCTTGTCTGACTGGTGTGCCTTGTGACTTATTCATTAATGCTGTAGCTATTATGAAGTCTGTAATATAAGGGTGTTAAACCATGGCTTGAAAAAGTGATTAAACATCTTACACATATCAGGTCTAAAATGGAGAAAAGGAATAGGAATAGTACTGGAGTCAGAAAAGTATCCAGTAGGTGTAACATAATTCATTGATGGAGGTATATTGAATGCCTTGGGGAAAAATTATTGAACAGTTTAAGGAGAAATGTTAAATTGAAAGGAATAAAATTGCTGGGAGCTTTATTGATGTAGGAATAGAATGTACTGTGTATCCTTGAGGTTCTTTAACCTGGCTCATCTGGATAATCAAATTTAATATGCTTCATTATTTCTCATAGCAATGCCAAATTCAATACATAACTATGTAAAACCGAATAGCTCCAGTTAATCCAATAATATTTCTACTCGCTCTTGCAGGTTTTGGAGAGAAAAGAATGATATATTAGGACTCAAAAATAATTCAATAGTGAAAGAGTTGAATAGAAATCAGAATAAAATAAATATCTGGCTGAAGCACCTTAACTTGCGCAAAGTAAGATTTATTATGGTACCGAAAGAAAGCATATTTAATCATATAACCTTTGCAAAGCCCCCCCCCAGTTTTCACTTAGGATTTTGATTATGAGCTTTAAAAGAAATGTAGGAAGACAACATTTAAGTTTGAATTGGTGAGAAATAAATAATGCATTGAAAAGAAAGAGTGAGCTTGCATTTATATGACATCGTTTATATATCCTCAGGAAGCCCAAAATGCTTTGCAGCTAATGAGCGACCTGTGAAGTGAGGTCACTGTTATATTGTAAGCAAATAAAACAGCAAATTTACAAAAAGCATAATCCTATAGATGGCAAGGGAGAATTGGCTAGACAATTTGTTTTGGTGGTGTTGATAGAATCGATGGAAACAAGTCAGGAAAATACTAAATTATTCTTCTTGAAACTAGGAGATCTCCTCCTGTCCTTCTTCAGATAGTGCCTTGATATCTTTTACATCCCCCTGAGAGGGCAGTTGGCTCTTCAGTTCATTGTCTGATCCAAAAGAGAGCACCTCCAGCAGTGCAACACCCCCTCAGTACTGCACTGGAGTGCCAGCTAGATTATGTGCTCATATCCTTGAGCAGGGCAGTGAAATTCGGCTACTTGGCACGTGGTTTCTCGGGGCTATGAAATCTGCAGTGCATATGCATATTTCTGCTGCTGAGTGCTTTTTGGGCTAGAGTATTAGCATGCACACAAGGAACATTTTCCAGCAGTATACTACCTAGGTAGATTGTGATGTCAGCATGTGTAACGCTGATTTGATGCCAGCGCTGCCATTTTGGAACACAACAGCCTAGCGAATGCTTTCTCTTAACCTCATGCAGCATGTGTTCAGTAGCTGGAAGGATCCCCACCCCAGCAATGCTATCCAAAGGGGTTATCAACTACCGTCAGGTCAGTTGCTGATTGATTTCTACTGGCTGTTGCTACAATTGTAGAAATGTTTGGTTTTGGAATGACATTTAGCACCTCCCCTTTAAGAGGTGCAGGCTGGCTTTAAGTTGTGCACACTAACTTTAATCCACGCTGTGAAGAAAGAAAATGTTGGAAAAGCTCAGCCGGCCTGGCTGTGGAGAGCGAAACAGAGTTACCATTTCGAGTCCGTATAGCTCTTCTTCGGAACCCTCCAGCATCCTTGGTATTTTGCTTTTATTTAACGCATGCTCGCTAGCCTCTCACATCTCACGCCTCTTGCTCAGGTGGGCAGCCATTCAACAGTGTGCTGAGTCCTGGCCGCAGGCTACAATCACGTAAGGCAACAAGATGTTTGTGCATACTGCCTGTATCGATAGCAACAGGCATGGGGTAATTAGGTCTCATCATCTCCATGCCTGTTTTTGGGCCACTATCCAATATCAAGGCCATAATCTTCAGACTCTGAAGGGACAGTGTTATCACTGAGACAAATCTGAATACATTAATGGTTTTTGATAAAATAGCAGGGAGACTATGTTGGGAATATGTCAAATTCCCAATTAATTTCAGGTCTTTCTTAAACCTACATCAATTGCTTCACTTCTTTTTCTCCTGATTAATGTTTTTTGAAATGCTTAATCTTCATTTGAGAAATAGTTCTGCTTCAATGCCTTATTTACTTTCAACATTCAGTAATGGGCCCATTATGTTTTGAAGCCTTCATTTTGTCAGGGCCAATTTTATCAAACGCCTTCATGGTTCTGAAATCTAGCTCAGGTTTTCCTCCCTCCTATTAAGAAGTTTCCTACCATTTCTTCATCATTTAAGTCCTTTGTTGCCTGACACAATGAGCAGAATTTTTTGTCCCGTGGGCAGGCATGTGCCCAACCTGAACTGGAGTGAAATAGTGCGCGATGGTGTTGAGCAAGCGTCCCGATGTGATCCCACGCTCGCGTGATATTTCAGTAGGCGGGCATCAGACAGAGGTGGCAGCATACCCACCGACAATTAAGAAGCCTATTGAGGCCCCTAAGCAATTAATTAATTAATTGGTATTTTTCACTGTCCGCTCAACCTTTGCATTTTTAACGAAACCTCATCCACGGGCGGGATGAGGTTTCCAACATTTAATAAAAAAAAATTGAAATTTTTTAACATTGGTTTTTACATGTCCCTCTTCATGTGACTGAGTCACATGTGGGGACATGTTTATATCATTTGTAAAGTTTTAATTTTTGTATTTGAGATGCTTCAGCTCCCTGAGGCAGCTCTGTGCCTTCAGGGAGATTTCAGGGCGCGCTCCCCCGTGCCTGCATTGACTTCAGTGCTCGCGATCCTCCCACCCCCAACCCCCTGGCAGCGCTGAGCGTTTCGGCGCACCTTTCACGCTGGCTGGTCGGTAATTGGCCAGCCAGCTTGAAATCGCGGTCTGGGCCCGATCGCAGGCGTGGTCCATTTCGCGGCTGCTCCCGGGCCCGGTCACTGCGCCCGCCCAATGAGAGCAGCCAGACCATCTGATTGGCCAGCAGCTCTTGAAGTGCCAGGACTCAGTAGTGCGTATTGCTGGAACTGTAAGGAGGCCCACAGAGATAGAAGATGGACACCAGACCCAGGTAAGACCCAGGCCTTTTGTTCAGGGAGGGTTCGGGCATCCTAAGGAGGGGGTGGAGGGGTGGGAGGGATGTGGGGTTGGGAGAAAGGGGGTGGGCGGGCAGGTTTTGGAGGCCAGAAAGGGAGGCGCAAAGCGGGGTACAATCTTGGGGGGGGTTGGAGGGTGTCCCCGATGCACACTGGCAAAAACCTTAAAGATGTACACCCTCCCTTCCCATCTTTTCACCAATTTTGGTGAAAAAATGGCCTTTCATCCCACTCTCACCTGCCTTCCACTGCCCGGTATTATGGCTGTGGAGGCAGATTGAGGCCCTTAAGTGGGCAATAATTGGCCACTTAAAGGCCTCAATAGGCCTAAGGGTGGGGGGGTGCTAGTGGGCACCTTACCCACTCCCTATATTATGAGGACCAGGTCAGGGGTGGGCAGAGAGGAGGTGGGGTAGCCACCCAACATATTTTACAAGCTTCCCTGTCGAAATCACACCCAGCCTGTGGGGGCGTGGTAGGGGGAGCCATTAAATTCAGCCCAATGAAGTCCTGCTCTACTGATCAAAATCAATCGTTTACAAAGGTCAACAATTGCTTTCCAGTAGCACTATCATCTGCTTATTTTTGTTTTTATGCATTCATGGAATGTGGGTGCCACTGGCCTGGCTGGCATTTATTGCCCATACCTAATTGCCCTTGAAAAGGTGGTGGCGAGCTTCCTTCTTGAATCGCTGCAGTCCATGTGGTGTAGGTTACACCCACAGCGCTGTTAGGGAGGCAGTTCCAGGATTTTGACTCAGTGACAGTGAAGGAACAGCGTTATATTTCCAAGTCAGGATGGTGAGTGACTTGGAGGGGAACTTCCAGGTGGTGGTGTTCCCATCTGTCTGCTGCCCTTGTCCTTCTAGATAGTAGCAGCTGTGGGTTTGGAAGGTGCTGTCAAAGGCGCCTTGTTGAGTCCTTGCAGTGCATCTTGTAGATGGTACACACTGCTGCTACTGTGCGTTGGTGGTGGAGGGAGTGAATGTTTGTGGATGGGGTGTCAATCAAGCGGGCTGCTTTATCTTGGATGGTGTTGAGCTTCTTGAGTGTTGTTGGAGCTGCACTCATCCAGGCAAGTTATATTTGGCCCATGTAGTGTTAGCTCCCTTTTTGAAAAAACTGTAATTGCCTCAGTTATAACATTTTTTATTTGCAGAATCTAACATATGAATGGGGATTTACATTACATTAGAATGCTAATTGCCTTTTCTCTTTGAAATGGTTAACTGTAAAGGGTTCTGAACTCACCAGCACTTTAAATTCCATCACACTCCTGACTTGTGCATTGTCGATAGTGGACAGGCTTTGGAGAGTCAGGAGGTGAGTTACTCGCCACAGGATTCCTCTGACCTGCTCTTGTAGCCACAGTATTTATATGGCTAGTCCAGTTCAGTTTCTGGTCAATGGTAACACCCAGGATTTTGATTGTGGGGGACTCAGTGATGGTAATACCATGAATGTCAAAGGGCGATGGTTAGATTCTCTCTTGTTGGGGATGGTCATTGCCTGGCACTTGTGTGGAGTGAATGTTACTTACCACTTGTCAGCCCAAGCTTGGATATTGTCCAGGTCTTGCTGCATTTGGACACGGACTGCTTCAGTATCTGAAGAGTTGTGAATGGTGCTGAACATTGGGCAATCATCAGCGAACATACCCTCTTCTGACTTTATGATGGAAGAAAGGTCATTGATAAAGCAGCTGAAGATAGTTGGGTCTAGGACACTACCCTGAGGATTGCTGTGATTATCTTTAATGATCATGGAGTTAAGCTATATTTGGCCCATGTAGTGTTAGCTCCCTTTTTGAAAAAATTGTAATTGCCTCAGTTATAACATTTTTTATTTGCAGAATCTAACATATGAATGGGGATTTACATTACATTAGAATGCTAATTGCCTTTTCTCTTTGAAATGGTTAACTGTAAAGGGTTCTGAACTCACCAGCACTTTAAATTCAGAACAGTGGTTTTGTAACAAGATAAATATGAATGGAGCAGAATAAAATCATGAGCTTTCTTTTCCTAAAGTTTTTTTATTTATTTTAAAATTCTTAGATGTTTGGTGGCTGATGCTGTGTCTAATTAAAAAACATCTAGCCATTTAATAACTGGTTCTGTTTATAGCTACTTGCATTTATCTTCCCTGAAAATCTCTGACCTAGAAATACCCCACTTCCTTCTGCTTAAAAGAATAGATGCAAAATTGTTGTTTAAAAACTCTGCCATTCATTTTCCAATTGTAATTTTCCGTTAAGTTAAAAGCAAAATATCGTGGATGGTAGAAATCTGAAATAAAAACAGAAAATGCTGGAAAAACTCAGCAGGCCTGGCAGCATCTGTGGAGAAGTAACAGAGTTAACGTTTCGAGTCCGTGTGACTCTGAGAGAAACGCTAAGAGAGTTTTTCCAGCATTTTCAGTTTTGATTTGTTATTATTTAATTTTCCACTCTTGTTTTTAGTGGACCGATGTTTTCTTTTGACCTCTGACATTGTTCAGCTATATTTAACAAAATCTTTTATTGCTTCTCTTATTTGCACCAGGAGTTAGACAACTGCTAGAGGCCGCTTAGGATCCACCAAATGGCATCGTCCAGTTTCCTAACTGCCGAAATCAGCAGGCTGGTGTCAATTAAATGAGACTCAAACCCTAAAATGGTTTCAATGGAAATTAAAATTTGGAACAGATGTCAAATGTGTTGCCCACTTGCAGAGACCCACTTTATATTGTTGCACAATGTCCAGGAGTGCAATAACATTGGAGCAAATCTATTTTTTTGTGAGCGCACTTGAGGATTAACCTTCCAACGAGCTCTTTTCTCTAGACTGTTGTGATGTGTGAACTTTTTTTGTGCACCAATGTATAGAATAGAATATAATCACAGAATAGTTACCGCACAGAAGGAGGCCATTCGACGTGTAGAGCCCCTGCCAGCTCTCTGGAAGAGCAACTCAGCTCGTCCCACTCTCCAGCCCTTTCTCCATAGGCTTGCAATTGTTTTCCTCTCGGGCGCTTATCCAATTCCCTTTTGACAGCCATGACCGAATCTGCCTCTGCCACACTTCAGGCAGATCTAGCCACTTGCTGCATTAAAAAAAAATTCTCTCAATTTGCCTTTCATTCTTTTGCCAAACACTTTAAATCTGTGTCCTCTAGTTCCTGGCCCTTCCGCCAAAGGGAACATTTTTTTCCCATCTATTATGTTCAAGCTCCCCACGATTTTGTACATCTCTATCAAATCTCCTCTCCACCTTTTCTCTATAAGGAGAACAACTGGAACTTCTCCAATCTATTCAAGTAACTGAAATTCCCCATCCCTAGAAGAATTCTTGTAAATCTTTTCTGCACCCTCTCTAAAGCCTTCACTTTCTCCCTAAAATGCAGTGCCCACAACTGGACATAATATTCCAGTTGATGTTGAACCAGTGTTTTAAAGATATATATATATATATGTAGAGAAGTTATAACTAAAGTTAACTGGGTATTAGGTTGTATTAAAAAAACCATTAGTATAAGTTCAAGTATGCCATTTCATTCCTATATCGGATGCTGGTCAGATGGCACCTGGAATACTGTACTCAGTTTTGATCCCCCCACATGGTAGTTGACATAATGGCTTTAGAAATGGTCCAAAGGAGAGCTAAAAGAATCACTCCTAGCTTAAAGAACCTTAGCTACTCTTATCGGCTTAAGGACTTTAGTCTATTTTCTTTAGAACAGTGATGATGACGAGGTGATCTGATAATTGTAGTGTATTGAAAATTGCATTGTGCATTTTGACCACTTGAGACTACCATACAACTCCCTCCCTAACAGCACTGTGGGTGTATCTACACCACATGGACTGCAACGGTTCAAGAAGACAGCTCACCACCACCTTCTCAAGGGCAATTAGGGATGGGCAATAAATGCTGGCCCAGCCAACGATATCCACATCCCTTGAATGAATAAAAAAAAAAACACACAACACCTAGAAGTTCCCCTTCAAGTCACTCACCATCCTGTCTTGGAAATATATCACCATTCCTTCACTGTCACTGGGTCAAAATCCTGGAACTCCCTTCCTAACAGTACTGTGGGTGTACCTACTGCACATGGACTGCAGCGGTTCAAGAAGGAAGCTCACCACTGCCTTCTCAAGGGCATCTAGGGATGGGCAATAAATGTTGGTCCAGCCAATGAAGCTCACATCCCATGAATGAATTTTTTAAAAATGCACCAGCGGAGGAAATCTGCTAGGAAGAGATAATAAAGGATCCATGTTTAACAGTTTGTGCAGTTCTAATTCTAAATGTCTCTGACTGAACATATAACTGTTTCTGTCCCAAGAACTTCACAATAATGATATAAAATAATGAAAGTGTTGGATAGCGTACCTATCCAGAGAGTATTCTAGTTTGGTAGATTGGAGAGGATGAGTTGACATGAATTTAAGCTATGCAAAAATAGGAATAGACTGAATGTTAGATGGTTCTTTGTCCAAAGAGTATTGAACCTCTGGAATGCGCTGCCAACTAATGCAATGGGAGCTGGATCAGCTCTAGGCAGGGGCAGAGATTGCATCATATAAAGAGTAAGTGGGCGAAATCTTGGTCGCTGGTGCAATGATGGGGGCCACTTTTGGATTTGGAACCCAAATCCCTGCACTGTGCACCGGACAATCGTTCTTTACCAGAGCAAATCAATTGTTACCCAGCCTCTGGGCTCCCTGGCCAATTTGGGAGTGCGGGTGGGATGACACATCCATTCTGCCAAAGGAAGGGTTTCCAATTCAAGGGGCCACAACATGTTTCAAAAAAACTCACCAGCTCTTGGATTTTTGATGTTGCAACAACCACAGGAATGGAGAGGACATCAAGGAAGGCTTCTCCCTGGGGGTCTCACTCTTACCTGGAGGTCCTACTGAGGGACTGCAGTGAGATGAGCTCTCCCAAGGATGGGAGGAAAAGGACAACCTCTCCCACCAGGTGGGGTAAAAGTGACCGAAGTGGTTGACGGCAGGAATGCGTTCCCTTCAACCTGGAGACAGTGCACCAAGAGGATGGAGGACCTCAGGAGGACATTACTGGTGATTGGCATAACACTTTCAGATGCCAAATCCCACACGGACTTTCCCAGCACTATCTTGTACAGCACTCCTCGGGACAACACGCCTTGCAGCTCCACTCATTCGTCTTTCTGCAGACACCTCACATCCCCCTCTGAGCAGCCAACGCTCACCCTCACCCTCAGCTTATTGCCCCCTCACACCCACGCCTCACAGTCACCCTCCACACAAATGGTGTCCTCCCCTCCTCTCCACACCCACCATTATGACCACTCACGCCTCTCTGCTTTCTCCCCTTGCAGGGGAATGGGGCACACAACTTGGTGAGAGGCAGAGACTCGAGTGCAGGGGAGGAGGGAGCATTCCCCCGGTGTTGGATACCTTGTTCGCCATTGGCAATGCACGTTCCCGCTCCACTGGGAAGAACGTCATGCTCCAGGAGGCTACAGACTGCCCAGCAGTGACCTTACACGAGAGACCTGAGCGTCCTGAGGCACTGCTGCTCAGACACGTCGAGAGAGCTGATCCGCTACCTGAATACCGCGTGTTGAGGTCGCCCCACCTTCCAGCTGGATCTCAGTGTCTATTCTGTGTAGGGCACGAGGCTGAGGTGAAGGCAACTGATGCCACTGTTGGTATTGCTTCCGATGCTGCTGGCGGTGATGTGGGCGGCGGTGGTGTGTGTTCTGCTTCCAACGCTCAGCAGATGTGGATGTTGGAGCTTCAGAAGTTACTCCCATGTCATGGTGGGGATTGGCAGCTGGACGTGCAGCTGTAGGTGAGTGAAGTGCTAGACAGGTGAAGTGCCTTCCAAGCAGTTGGCAACCGCCTGTCAAGCTGTAATATCACTCCCTCAGAGAAGAAGTGCTTTGAACATTAGCCTCCCACCTGGTCATACCTGCAGCTCTTCAGTGTAACTGGTCAAAGCTTTCTCAACTTTTGAGCTTCACCTAAGACGCTCCTCCCACTGTGTGGTTGATTCTTAACTGCTCACAAGGGCAATTAGTGATGGGCAATGAATGCTGGTCTTGCTGGTGATGCCCATACCCCATGAAAGAATTTTTAAGAATCACCTCTATGACCCTAGCGATTTGCAGACAAGTCGGAAGGCAGAACTTAGAGCTAAGAACCCCATAAGTGGCTTCATATAACAACCTGAATAAGCTCCGACAGATCCAAGAGGGTTCCCCATTCACCTTGGGGAAAGCTGGAAGAGGGCAGGATAACTTCAGGATCCTGAGCCAATGTCACTTTTGGGACTTTCCCGCTCCACTCATCCCCGAAACTGACTTGGAAGACTTGGGGAAATTCTGCCCAGTGTCGTTGTAGATAATGCTTGACCCAAATGACCTCTTGCACTGGCTTTGATTGCCTGGAGGGCCAGAGAGGAATTTTCCAGTGTATTTTTTCCTTTATTGGCCCTGGGTTTTTCTCAGTTTCTTGCCTCCTTCAGCAGATTATACAAGCGCGTGTCATGAAACTAACATTTTTTTTCATAATTTTTTTCTGGTTTATTGTGAAGTAGGTTTATGGGGGTAAGTATAGTTGGGTCTGTCTGTGTGTGATTTTATTACATTTTGTAGTCAAGTAGACTGTAAGCTTTAACTCATCAAAAGAAGCTAGGTGCTTGACATGCTAACGAGTAAATATGGATGCTGGCTTAGCATGTAATGTTGAAGGGAATTTGCATTTTTAGATAAATGAAGGGATATTTGGATTTCAAAGGGATCTTAGTCAGTTTACAACTAGCCAGATAAGCAAGGCTAAGGAATGTGTTTATTTTTCTCAAAGGTTACTGATAATATAGAGTGGTAACATGAAAGTTTTTATATTATGAGGAAGATACAGTTTCAAAGACATATGGAACAATAGAATTTACATATTAAAAAGAGCGAAACATATAAAAAAGAGAATGAAAGGTTATGTGTCAGGAGGCCATGTAAGGTCTAACAAGAGTATGTGAAATAGCCTTAATGAAGCCTCCAGCATTTGTGCATAACTCTGCTATGTAACGAAATTGAAGCTGGAGAAAAGTCATTTGGAATTACACTGTCCAGGGTATGGTGTTAACTTGCTGAGTTTGTTTTAAATCTAAAATCTATTTTTGGACCATTGCCTTAAAGGGCGTGTAACTGAGAGTCAGGTTAATTAGGAATTTTAGGAGTTATTATAGTAGTAATTGTAGTCTTATGCATGTGCTTGACACATTTTATTTTGTTAATAAATATTTTATTTTTAAAAAATCTCTAAAGATCTTGGTGGACTAATTACTTCTGAATTCAGTGCACACATCTCATAATAAATACAAATTGCAAAACCATTGTGATAGCGTGACCAAGTTTCCCTCATGGATTTGGTCTGCCTGGCACACATCACCTGCCAGGTCATGACAGCGCAGTATGACGGGGTGGGGGAGGGCAATGGATGAGGGTGACAGGGGAAGGCAGTCAGAAAGTGTCTAGTCAAGTTGCTTCAGCAGCCATAGGATGTGGAGCAGGCTTGAGGGACCAGCTGGTCTTTTCCTGCCTGCCGATTTTGTACATTCATACAGAGCAACATGGGGCTCCTGAGGTTGGGCTCCTCTCACCCCAGGGTCAATGTCAGGGGCAACCCGCCACCACTTGGCTGACACACTCTACTCTAATTGTTTGGGTGACGGCCCTTTAATTAATATGAGACGGGACTTCCGTCCATCTTCAGGAGGGAGTCCCATCCCATTGAGCTGCTGGCCAATCAGAGGCCAGCAGCTCTGTGTCACACCAAGATCGGTGACCACTACTAGTATTGCTGGAGACCCGGGAGGAAGAGGAACCATGGATGCCCTGTAACGGAGGCAAGTCTGGGCTGTCATCGAGGCCGAGTTGGCAAGCCCCAGTTAAGGGCCGGAGGGCATTTTAGACAGGGTAAGGGGGAGAAGGATGAATGTGGGGAGGCAAAGCTGTAGGGTGGTCTTTGGATTGGCATAGGGGTCCAGGAAGGAGGCACCCCCCGCCCCCCTCGGCCTTTTACTGACCAGCAGGCCACAGGGTTAAACCAGTTGGGCTACATGTTGGGCGCAGGTCTGTCCATTAAATTGGAGCAGTGGCACGATGAGGCTCAATTGGGCCACATGTGGGCAGCCCACCCGACAGCTCCCCTGCCACCCTTTAAAATTGCCACGGGGGCGGTCTGGGGTGGTCTGGTGGTGGGTACGGCACTCTAACTTGCAGATCTACCTGCCTGTTTTCTGGGCCATGGATGGCCTGTAAAATTCAGCCTCACAGAGAAATAACTGCAAAGTACAGGAAGAACTAGATGCAGTAAAGCAAAATTTTGATCACTAAACGGCAACACTGTGTTTATGCATCAGATTTATTGTTTCAAACAATTATTCTGGCCGGGGATAAATTGGAGGGAGCTTTTTTTTATCACAAGTTCAGGAGAACCTAATGCCTGAAACCCTAACTGTGAATATCAGGATATAACTTCATCTTTCACTGTACATTAAAACTAGGATGGCTACAGTGGTGTCACGGGAATGCGACTGGACTAAGAATCCAGAGGACTTGAGTTCAAGTCACACCACATGGCAGTTTGAGAATTTTAATTCATTTTATTTTAAGAGATATAAAAATACTGTAAAAGTTGATATCCCAACTTGCAATAAGCCCTGTTCCCCTATCACCCCTGTGCTTGCAGACCTACTTGGTTCCTGGTCAAGCAACATCTTCCTTTTAAAATATTCATCACTGTTTTCAAATCCCTCCATGGCCTTCTGTCCTCTCTGCCCTATCTCTGCAATCTTGTCCAGCTCCACAGATCTCTGAGATATCTGTGCTTCTCTAATTCTGGCCCTTGGAGACCTCTGATTTTAATTGCTCCGCCATTGGTGGCCACCTCTCCAGTTGCCTAGGCCTTGGATACCTTCCTTATGCCTCTTCGCCCTGTCTGCTTCACTTTTCTCCTTTAAGACACCCCTTAAAACCTACCTCTTTGTTCAATCTTTTGATCATCTGACCCAGTATCTTCTTCAGTGGTACGGTGTCATACTTTATTTTATAATGCACCTGTGAAGTGCTTTGGGATATTAAAGGTGCTTTATAAATATAAGTTGTTGTATCATTTAAAATGACCATGCCCAGAAGTTGCACTGTTGTACAAACCCCACATTAGGGAAGGAAACCTGCTGCCCTTGCCTGGTCTGGCCTATGTGTAACTCCAGTTCTATCTCTGCACGGTTTATTCCCAAGTCCCCTCTAAAGTGGACCAGCAAGCCGTTCAGTTGCGCTAAAGCTGAGCAATAAATGCCAGCCTTGCCAGTGACAAGTCCTAGAACTGCTTTTCCTTAAAATCCTGTCTGTCTGAATGTCTGCTTTCTCTGTGTATTGTAGAGCATTAAAAGCAAATCAACAAAAAGTTACCCTTGCAGCGAAACAAAGGAATCAAATTAATTTGATGTGGTCTGTACGACCTTATGCAGCTACAGAATGATTATATTGGGCAGAAATCAGCACAGTAACAAATTCATTGTGGCTCAGCAATGCTCACTTAGCTGCACAAAGGGGCTCATTTAAGGGAAATTACCACATAAATCAAATTCATTATAGTCTGCAAACCATTATGTCAATCACTGGACTGGATGCACTTAGTATAAGTGCACTTAGGAGATTCATCAATATCAAAGTGTTATAAACTGAGGCCCATTTACTTTGCACAAGTGGCTTTAATTGTTTTGCACAAGGCAAGGTGCAAAACGTATTTGTAGTGAAGTCAGGAGCGATTGATTTAAAAATATACAACTGTATACTGGAGCTACACCACAGAAATATTTAAACATATGTATGAGGTCTGAGTGAACGTACATTGGGAATACTTTGTGTTATTTAGCCTTCATGACCACATTGAAGCTAGTATTATGATTTAAAATGAGTGCTGGGTCAAAGAGGGAAGTGAGTTTGCCTGGTGCCTATTTAGGAATGACAGGAATGGCTCAAATGGGATTTGATACATTGCCTCTTACTGAGCAATTCTGATAATTGCCCTTAATTGTCCATGTCATTTAAAAACACAATTGCCAGACTTATGCTGGTTCACCAATTGGTATGGCTTTACATTTTAGTTACCCTCGCCTTTGAATCAGAAGGTTGTGGGTTCATGTCCTACTCCCGGAAACCAAGAACTGTGATTGTACTCAAAAGAGTTGCAATATGTGACTGTTGATAACTCAAAAGAATTTTTACATTTTAGTTATACAGCATGTGAGAACAATATCTTTAATGCATGTTGCATGCAGATAAATTACTTGGGATAGGATTTTCAGGACCCCCCTCCCCCCCTAACCCCCGGCCCTGCCCCGCCGAGGTCAGGGATGGAGATGGACGTGGCTGGAAAATAGCGGTACTGGCCAGTGTGCCAATTTTCTTCTGTGAGGCAGGTGGCCAGTTAGGCTCATTAGGAGCCTTGATGTCAATGGTTGTTAAAGGAGGTCAGCTGGGGTTTTCCAGTTGGCTGCCAGGCTCCCAATGAGATTTTGGGTGGGGAGGCAATTGAATCCAGGAGGTGGGCACCCAGTGGCAGGCTGGGGTTCCAGCACTCCAGGCAGACCCTTGCAGGCTCTCACTGTCTGTCTGGATATAGGTACAGCCAAAGGCCATCCTGCAGATGGATTCTGCTGCCCTCGCCCTCCCCATATGCCCAACAGTGATGCTTGTTCCATTTTTTAATTAAAGCTTTAAAGAAGTTGGTGAATGGGGTGCTTGCATGTTGACGTTCTCTCTCAGGTACTTATCATTCATTTAAGATGGCTGCTTCTCTGAGGACGGAAGGCCACAGATTGGCCCTTAATCAGACAAGGAGCCTGTTTCCTTGTCAATTAATGGGGTGCCTCGGTCAAAATCCCAATGCGTGACTGTATCCTGCCAAGACACTGAAACAGCCCAGCTTCCTGTTTCCCAACCTTAAAGTGAAAGTTCAGCCCTCGTGTCAATTTTTTGATTCATTGTGCTCCTGTGAAGTCTCCTGGGTCACCTTCCATCATTAAAAGTTCGAGCTGTCAGTGCTGTCAAGATGTGCAATGGTTCAGGGGTTTGGTCTTGGTGAAATATAAGTTAGAATTGTGCTACCTTTTAGGAACAGGGAGGATTATTAAATGATTTGGGGGTCATTTTGATCTTCCAGCTTGTCAATTGCAATTGTGGATTCCCAGTTGTTATCCAGTGCTGCGCAAAAAGATTCAAACCGAGGAGTGGCCGATCATTTGGAAATTGGTGACGCCACATGCCATTTTGTGAAACGATTTGCTGTGTTTTGGGCCTTCAGTCAGACAAGGCTGATAGGCTGTTATGGTAGGGGGCGCGAGTGGGTGAGCCTCTGCTTGTCACACACATGGCGATCAGCATGAGAAAAGCTGGGCCAGGGCTGGGGCCCCTGTTTTTCCCAGCACTCGGAGGGAATCAGCAGAAGGTTAGAGGAACCGGATGCTCCAGTTGGGGAGGGCAACTGAAAACTGCGGATTTGAGACCTTTCGCAAAGGGGGCATCGGGCAGGGAGAGCTTCAACTTTAAGTTTGCAACTTGGAGAGAAGAAAGCTGAGTAGCTGGTTAACTGGCGGCTAATTAGTTTGGGCCACCCATTGAGAAGTTGAATGGGGTCACCTGTGTTGGAGGGGGTGGGGGGGTGTAGAAGAATTATTGGAATGTCCAGGACTGAACTATCCTATCCTATTAAACAACAGTGCATGTCTAGGAAGAAGGGAATCAATGGAACTTTGAGAGAGTGTGTGCGTGTGTGTGCCTGTGTTTGTGTGTGTGAGCGCACGTGTGTGTGCACGTGTTTGTGTGTGAGTGTGTGTGTGTGTGTACGCGTGCGTTTGTGCTTGCAGGTGTGTGTCTCTCTCTCTCTCTAAGGAGAAAGAAAACCATTTGTAAAGACAATCAGTTTGCCCTTGTACATCATTTTATCTTTTGGCCAACTGACACCAAAAAGCAAAACTCTGACAAGTTTGATTGAAAATCTATCTAAGAACGATGAGTTGACTTCACCCCACCTGATTGCACCCTGAAGACTCAGAGTGAGCAAGCTCTAATGAAAGCAAGGCAGTGATAAATAGAAGCACAGGTGTTATTTGGACATGATGGATGGAATGAGAACAATATGAGATGAGCACGTCACTTGGGCACAGAAACAAAACAAAAAAAAAATACAAAGGGAAACAAACATTCCAAAAGATAAACCTCTGGTCGACTGATTCATCATTCCCCTTTTTAGACAATCTGGATTCCACGCTAATCTGTCTTCATCTGTCATCGAGAGAATAAAGGCCTTGCAGAGAATATCCCTCCCGCACTTTCAATTCTCCTCAGATTGTTTGTTCCAGTCATTTTTGGAGAGTGTTAAAAAGACGTATACACAAGGAGACCATCAGTGTTTGACCCCTCTCTTCTTTGAAAGTGTGTTTAGGAAATAGAACTCACTACCGCACGGAGTTATTGAGGTGAATAGCATTGAAATAGCACATTCGGGAGAAAGGGTTCCACTCGGGTGAAATTAAGTAAGTTTGGGAGCGGGATTGTGTAGAGCGTGAACACCAGTACAGACTTGCTGGGATGACTGGCCCATTTCTGTGCTGTGTTCTGGGTAATTCCAAACCAAAACTTAATGCTATAGAATCAACCCTTTTTTAAAAAATGGATAGCGAGCATCACCACTCATTGGTAACGAGATTAAGTGCGATTGCTACTTTGTGTTAACCTCTGTGCTTTTGAGGGATGACACAAAGATTGGCCGGGTGGTTAACAGTGAGGTTGAGTGTTTTGGGCTACAGGAAGATATAGACGGGATGGTCAAATGGGCAGATAAGTGGCAGATGGAATTTAACCCTGAAAAGTGTGAGGTGATACACTTTGGAAGGAGTAATTTAACAAGGAAGTATTCAATGAATGGCATGACACTAGGATGTTCTGAGGAACAAAGGGACCTTGGCGTGTGTGTCCATAGATCTCTGAAGGCAGAGGGGTGCGTTAGTGGGGTGGTGAAAAAGGCATATGGGACACTTACCTTTATCAATCGAGGCATAGATTACAAAAGTAGGGAGGTCATGTTGGAGTTGTATAGAACCTTGGTGAGGCCACAGCTGGAGTACTGTGTGCAGTTCTGGCCGCCACATTATAGGAAGGATGTGATTGCACTGGAGGGGGTGCAGAGGAGATTCACCAGGATGTTGCCTGGGATGAAACATTTAAGTTATGGAGAGGTTGGATAGACTTGGGTTGTTTTCGTTGGATCAGAGAAGACTGAGGGGCGACCTGATCGAGGTGTATAAGATTATGAGGGGCATGGACAGGGTGGATAGGGAGCAGCTGTTCCCCTTAGTTGAAGGGTCAGTCATGAGGGAACACAAGTTCAAGGTGAGGGGCAGGAGGTTTAGGGGGGATATGAGGGAAGCCTTTTTCATCCAGAGGGTGGTGACAGTCTGGACTGCGCTGCCTGGGAGGGTGGTGGAGGTGGGTTGCCTCACATCCTTTAAAAAGTACCTGGATGAGCACTTGGCATGTCATAACATTCAACGCTATGGGCCAAGTGCTGGCAAATGGGATTAGGTAGGGATGTCAGGTATTTCTCATGTGTCGGTGCAGACTCGATGGGCCGAAAGGCCTCTTCTGCACTGTGTGATCCTGATTCTGTGAGTTAGGCTCTTTTTGGTTCCTTTTTAAAGGAAACTTTTTATTTATTTGCCTACACCCATGTTAGATTCCCGTGCGCGGCACAGTATTCCCCAACCGAGAATCTACTCTCGATTGTCTACCTGTGTCACTTTGCAAGACACAGTTGTGGTCTCAGGTGATGTATCTTCTGTCCTATGTCCCTCCCACCTTGTGCCTGAGGGGTGTGATCATTTTCTAGCCAGGAACTATACTTGACTCAAGATAGAGATCAGGAGCTGTCAGTGTGCAGGATCATAGTTTGAAAGCTTCACATGGCATCAAACTACAGCTTGGGGAGGATCTTCCGGTCAGCGGGCGGGGGTGGGGCCCGCTTGGTGACGCGTAAAATGACGCGGGATGACGTCAGGCAGAACTCCCGACGTCACCCTGTGTCATTTCCATTTTCAGGTCAGCGGGGGCGCAGCCGAATCAGCTGTGCGCCCACCAACCTGTCAATGGCCTATTGAGGCCATTAATAAACCAATTTAGGTAATTGACAGGGGCGGGATGAGGTTTCATGAGGGTTTTCAAATATTTAATAAAGGTTTGAGTAAAAGTGATGGACATGTCCCAACTCATGTGACAGTGTCACGTGAGGGGACATGTCAGGGAAATTTTTTCAACATTTGCCTTAAATGTTTTAATTATCAGGTGACCTCCCTGAGGCAGCACTTAGCCTCAGGGAGATCTGTGCGTTCTTCTGCATAAGAGCGTACTCCTGGCTGAGGGAATTCCAACCCCCCCAACCCCCTCACCCACACAGGGAGTGCATAGCGCTTCCTGGTGGGCATCACGCTGGGCGGGCCTTAATTGACCCACCCACGTAAAACAGCAGCGCCCCCCCCCGATTGGGGGCACCAATCAGAAGCACACCTGCCCGCGCCCGCTCCTGCGCTTCCCCCTCAACGGGGAAAAAATTTTCCCCTTATGTTTAACATAGCACAATACTTCTCCTTTCGATGAGGCACACATATTCCTTCCATTTCTGCTCATGGCTCCAACTGAGCTACCCCTGGAACCAATTCCATGTCAGGTTCTGAATTCTTAAAAAGCTCTTTCCGGGAAAGCCTACTGCACCGAGTATTCCCAGGAGGTCTCCCATCCAAGTATTAACCAGGCCTGAGTCTGCTTAGTTTCCAAGATCAGGTGTTTTCAGACTAGTATGGCCATCGGCAAGCTTACTGCACCTGGTATTCCCAGGCAGTCCCCAAGTACTAACCAGGCCTGAGTCTGCTTAGCTTCTGAGATCAGATGAGATCAGTTTTTTTTTCAAACTAGCATGGCCGTAGGCGTAAAGGAGAACGCAATTTACACCCTGTTCCAAAGAAGAGCCATATTCAACATGAAATGCTAACTCTGTTCCTCTCTCCATAGATGTTGCCAGGCCTACTGGCTTCTTCCAGCACTTTCTTCGTTTTTATTACAGTCTCCACCTGTTTGTGGATGCCAAGATATTCGCTTGCTGAGCCCACCACTTTCATGACCTCCATAATATATTAATAGAGAGCAAGATGAGGAATACTGAAGGACACAGTTGGGCCTTACTTGGGTAGGGGGATTGTCCAGGTCAACATTTGTTGTCCCCACCCACCATGGTAATTACAAGACCCCCCACTGAGAGAAATCAAACACAATTCCACATGATATGAAAACCAAGCCCCGATATGCAATAGGTCTTGTATTGATGTTGCACTCTCTTTGGTAGCATTCTGGCACAAGACCTACATTCTAAATCTCTCAGTCTGTCATTGTAACAACAGCGGGATTCAGCTTGGAAAACGCGGTCCCCTCACCGCTGGCTACATGAACGAGTTGCTATACCACTGACATTTAAAAAAAGAACACAGTACTGTCTTCCAACTATTGGTAATCCAACACGCCTGAATATCCTGTCAGTATTTTTCCACTAACAGATTGTTCAGTGGAAACCGATTTGGATCCTAGAACGACATATTCTAAATGGTGAGGGACTAGGAACCGGAGAGGAGCAAAAGGATTAGGGTGCGCTGGCACAAAAAGTAATCAAAAAAGGCCAATGGACTGCTGGCTGATATCTCAAGAGGGCTGAAGTAAAAAAAGGGGGAGAAAATTTTGCTTCGATTGTATGGGACTGCAGAACTCGTCTGGTACTGTGTTCAGTTTTGGGCACCACACCTCAGGAGAGATATGTTGTCCTTGGAGAGTGTACAGTGCAGATTCACTAGAATGCTAAGAGGGCTTAAAGGGTTAAATTATGAGAGTGGGTTGCACAAGCTTGGTTTGTATTCCCTTTTAAATGGTTGAGGGGTGATCTTCTCAATGTCTTCAAAATAATAAAAGGATTTGGTCGGGTAGATTCGGAAAAAACAATTTCCTCTGGTAACAGAATCCAGAGCAAGGGGAATAGCCTTAAAATTAGGGCTAGGCCATGGAGGATTGAGGACCGTAAATAGTTTTTCACTCAGAGGGTAGTGAAAATCTGGAATTCTGTGTTCCAAAAGCTGTGGCTGCTGGGTCAATTGAAATGTTCAACTATTGTTAGGTAACGGCACCAAGGAATATAAAATAAAGAAAGGAAAACAGAGTTCAGATATAAATCAGTCATGATTAAACTGAATGGCAGAACAGGCTAGGTGGGCTGAATGGCCTATTCCTATGTTCCCATTCATTAGCTGCTGTGTTTCAGTGTACCAATGCAAAACTCTGTCTTCTCACCTCACCTCTGGTTCCTTTTTCTTGTTTCCTAATTGGTAATGAATAATTTGTGTCATGATTTATTATTTAACAGGTAGAACTGGCATCAGGTCATAACCTCAGCTGTGAGAAAAGTGCAGTCTATCTGACATTTTGGTGCTCATAGAAATAGAGAGTGAATGCTGCGGAATGAAACATTCCCTCTTCAGCCACCCAGCTTCTATTTAAACCTGACCTGACCCTTTCGGCTCATACGCCACCACAAAATTCAACGGAGAGCAAAAGTTGGCGGGGTTTAAGTCGAGCGTCTGACCTGAACCTATCCAATTCCTGCCAGATGGGCTAGGTTGATATTGGGGCTCAAATGTCAGCACAGGACAAAGGAAGGGGATGTTCCTCCTGCCCCACTTCAATTATGTGCTCCTACCTCAACCTAATGGGAGTTACATTGTCCCCAAGGAGATTTCACTGTCTGCCACTCAAGTTAACCTCACTGGATCTCCAGATGGGCTAATGGCCCTGGGATTAGGTATGCAGTGAGCGCGGGGCCTCATTTGTCAGGGGTGGGGAAGTGGACGCAAGCACTGGATGGTCCACCTGCCTCATGTCAGTAAAAATCCTGTCAGTCGCCCATCCATGGACCAAGAAGGGGGTTGATGATGGGGTAGGAAGCAGATTAATTCACTGGCCTGAGCCAAACGAAACAGCTGCAGGTTGGGAAAAGTCCCCCGCTGTTTCTTAAAAGGAGTCAATGGAGTAAAAGCTGAACGTAGTGGTTACCTTGACAGCCACCGATAAAGCTGTCTACAGGTGATTGGCAGATCGGTGCAACATTTGGGTAATGGCTACCTTGGGGAATCATATTCTCAGCATGTGGATTTCTTAGAACACTTGGCGCTCCAGTTGTCTGGCCCGGAGAGATGGATGGTGGCATCAGGGCAAATCCTAAATAACTCCCGAAGGTACCAAAACAGGGCCCTCTACGCATCCAGCTTGAAAATAGAGAGGGTTGGCCAGCGCTCTCACATAGAAAGCTCACAATGAAATGTCCCCGGGGTGGGGGGAACAAGCATGGATAGCAGATGGGGCCTGCTTTAAGAAGCTTTCAGTACGTTAGTTTGTTGGAAAACTACAAGGCAACGAATCGGATTGTCAGTCAGCCATTCAACAGCAAAGAAGGAGTGGCACAAGAGGAAGCAAACACAACCAGGAGCAACAGCAAGTCAGACCCCTTTAAAATGGTGTGCCCAATATCTGTGTGTAATGTTCTTCTTATAAAACAACATGTCATTGTTGAGTAATAAAAACAGAAGCAGGTTATTTGGTTCAACCAGTCTGTGTCGGTGTGTACCTTCCACATGAACAAATAGTTCTCATCATTTTTGTCAATCCTGTTCTTATATCACTTTGTCTGCATTCCAATCCAAATATAGGGCAGAATAAATGTTCCCCCTGAAGGTGAGTTTAGAGACAGGAGGGTTGTGGGTGTGCATTTGATTGGGCTGGAGGGTGTATGGATTATGGGGGGAGGGGATGACTGGAAGACATGAAGGAGCAGGGTAGTGGTTGTAAGACACGAAGTGGTGGGCTGGATTGAGGGGGGAAGGAAGGCATGAAGGGGCTGGGGGTGGGGGGGAAGGAGGAAAGCATGAAGGGGTTGGAGGAGGGAATAAAGCATGAAGGGGAAGGTGGAGGGAGGTAGGCATGAAGGGGAAGGTGCGGAGTGAGCAGGGAGGGGTTGGGGGCAAGATTGTTTCAGAGGGAGGGGTCCATTAAGTCAATTTTGGAATCCTGTGGGGAGAACTGAGGGTGCTGATGGTAGGAAGGGATGGTGACTGTGAGAGGAGGAAGTGGGGTGCAGTAGGGTGGTAGGATGAGGGTGTGGGTATGGAGGGTGTAGTTTTCATCCGAAGGGTCATTGAAGGGGACAAGGATGGTGGAATACAGGAGAGGGGAGGTTCAGGGTGGGTATATGCATGGTGACTGGTGTGGGCTCAGGGGGGAGGGAGGGCATGTGCAGGAGCAGGGGGGGTGTTGTCGATGGTGATGGGGTGAAGTTGATGCATGACTGGAGGAGAATAAAAGGTGGTGGAGGCAGTCTGACCCATGACATGCTCTGAGACAGAGGCAGCTCCAGGCCAAGGTAACACCCTCGATGTCCAGCTGCAAAACATTGAGGTGGGGGGAGGGTCTTCTCGGGTGGGTGGAGCTGAAGGTCAGCACAACTGGACCACTAAAGGGAAACCCTAATAGTCATGTGGAGACTGCCTGAGAGTTTTTTTTGCTTTGCAAATCCTCACTATTTGGTGAAGGGCACACAGCAGCAGGTCTGGCCCAGAGCATTCTCATGACGACAAGATCCCAGCAAGGTGTAGAGCTGTCATTCACTCTGAGCCATTTACCATCAGCTCCAGTCAGTTAGGGAAGAAGGGAGGGAGGGAAGGGGATGCCTACAAGGGGTGTACAGGTGAATGGCAGCCAACTCATGACTGCAAACCTCCATTCTCCTGGGGGACTGGGCCTTCCTGACAATGGCTCATGTAGTTAGTCTTTCTATTATGACAAGACTTCTCCGCAGTGTCTTGAGGGCAGTGGAGGCCAGCATAATATGACACATGGCTGTCGTCACCATTGTTTCCCTGTGCAGCCATGTATTAGGGAGAGAAAGACCCATCCTGGAAGGGCTGGAATGCGTGCGACCAGTAAAACAACTAGCAACGAGAATGATTCCAGGAGACCTCCAATCAGTGCAGGCTAACATATATTTACAAGTGCCAAAACTATGTACAATAATTTTACACCCTTGGCACCAATGTTAATTCAATACTTCTTAACTTTCCTCACTCTACCACTTCTACTGGGCACACTCCTGGCATTTGCAGCAGAGGGTGGAGGCAGCCTGCTGACTGCCATGCCTCTTGTCCATGAATACTTTGAGGGGTGTCCTCTGGAGGCCTGAGGCCTGGAGGGCCCTGGCCTACTTTCGGTCTCCTATTCAGGGACAGGTGCACCCTCCAAGGCCTCAGAAGCTAGAGCTGATGGGGTCACAGGTAAAGGGGATTGGGAAAGCTTGGACACTCTTGGATTGTCCGCCTGATGGTCCTCTTCTCTTTGGGTGCCCGAGAACCCATTCCTGATTCCTTGAGGAGAAAGTTCACCTGAAGGGAGGTAAAGATGCCCTGTCCCCCTCTCAAGTCCCCCTGCAGAAGCTTACCCATGGCTAGAACGATGGAATGCAAGTCCGAGTGCTTAACCGGTAGAAACTGTGAGGTCAGTTATTAGCCTCAGAATTAGCAGTCTGTGGCCTGCTCTTTCATCATACGTGCTCACAATCCATCTATCTGCCTTTATGCAGGAGAAGACAGCTCACAAGAGGAGGGAGAGAGAGAAGATGGGAGGGGGGATGCTTGAGATCAGGCCCCTCACTCAGTTCCAGCAGCAGGTTGCATGGCATTTGTCATCCACCCCATGGAGACTTCCATGGACTCGCATGTCGGAGCCAGGACATCAGACAGCACTCCTTTGTCTCTCATGCCACTCCGCTGAAGGCCTCTGACAGCTCTGCCTGATTTTCCCCTGCATCTCTTCGATACTCCAGCATCTTTTCCATGGCTCCTTCCAGGGGCTTGTCACCTGACTCTGACTCAGCAGGGGCCTCTTTTCCCAGCAGTCTCCTGAGTGCCAGAGACCTTGGCAGTCACTGCCTCTGCCTGCTGTGGACACGTGTCAGTGAGGTGAGCACTATAGTGTGAGCCCGAGCCTAAACTAGATCTATGATGCACCAAGGTGTGTGTCTCTGGGCTGGTGGAGGGTGCAGGTGAATGCTGTGATGGATCTACAGGTGTGAAGTAGCCCTTGTCATCCTCTGAGGTGTCTTGGTGAATGGGACTTACTTCAGGTGTGGGACCTGGCCTCCGAGATTCCCGGAATTATTCATACTTCCCCACTACAGGAAGGCCTACCTCGCCCTCATCACGACCCTCCTCTGCCTGCTGCTCAAACTGAGTGAGAGGTCTGAGCTCAGGCATCCACCCCTCCTGTCTTCTCTCTCTCCCTCCTGTTGTGGGCTGTCTTCTTCTGCATAAAGACAGATAGATGGATTGTGAGCACGTATGGTGAAAGAGCAGGTCACAGGCTGCTAATTCTGAAGCTAATAACTGACCTCGTGACTCCCCAAAACCCAACCGCCATGTGCATGGCACAAGTCAGGAGTGTGATGGAATACTCTCCACTTGCCTGGATGAGTGCAGCTCCCACAACACTCAAGAAAATGGACACCATCCAGTACAAAGCAGCCCTCTTGATTGACACCCCATCCACCACCCTCAATATTCACTCCCTCCACTGCCGACGCACAGCAGCAGTGTGTACCATCTACAGGGTGCACTGCAGCAACTCACCAAGGCTCCTTCAACTGCACCCTCCAACCCTGCGAGCTCTACCAGCTAGAAGAACAAGGCAGCAGACACATGGGAACAGCGCTACCTACAAGTTGCCCTCTCCTCCACACCCCTGGCTGTGCCTTCACTGTGGCTGGGTCAAAATCCAGCAGTTGCCTTGCTAACAGCACCCCATATGTACCACAGTGGCTCAATAAAGCAGTAGCCCACCACCTTGTCAAAGGCATATCAGGACGGGCAACTGAAATGCTGGTCTGGACAGTGACACCCAAGTCCCATGGCAGAAACACAAAATGAGCGGCGATGTGAGTTGGGATAGTAGAGGGTTCACTTACCGAAGCGGAGCGGATGAGATCATTCACCATTTCCTGCACTGCAAGCCAGTCCTCCCTTGCACCCCAGTGATGCTGGCCATCCTGGCTACCTCCTCCAAGGCCGGTGTGGTCATTTGGGTAGACCTCGCACTGCCATCCCTTGGGAACAGGATGTCCTGCCTTCCCTCGACAACCTGGAGGAGTTGATCCAGGCAGGCATTGTTAAACCGTGGGGCCAGAGCTTGGTGTCTTCTGCTGCACACCTTTGTTCTAGGGTTCTGGTGTTGTTAATGAATGGCTGTCCGGGTGCCTTTTAAATATGGCGCCCTGACATGAAGGTGGAATGGCTGACAGCCTGCCCACTGAAGTAAACCATGCACATGCATAAATAAGGATGGGGAGAACACGTTTGCGCCTGTCCTGTTCCACGGCGGAAGTCACTTCTACTTTCTGGACCCACCATGGAACTTAGAGCGGGAGGTGACAATTCTACCTAGAGTGTCTGATCCACTTTTGCGCGCTTTGCACAAAGGCTGAAGATAAATTTCGCATCTAGGTGCTCAAAACTTGAAGTTTGGCACATCTTGGTATAAATGCCAAAGTCTGTCCCTCAACTGCTGCCCCTGACCCCAACCCTCCAAATCTCCCCAGCTCAAGGGACAGGTCCCTCAATTTCCACACTCATCAGTACTTTTTAAAATTCATTCATGGGATGTGGGCTTCGCTGGCTGGGCCAGCATTTACTGCCCATTCCTAACTGCCCTTGAGAAGGTGGTGGTGAGCTGCCTCTTGAACCGCTGCAGTCCATGTGGTGTAGGTACACCCACGGTGCTGTTAGGGAGGGAGTTCCAGGATTTTGATCCAGAGACAGTGAAGGAATGAGATATATTTCCAAGTCAGGATGGTGAGTGGCTTGGAAGGGGACTTCCATGTGATGGTATTCCTATGTATCTGCTACCCTTGTCCTTCTAGGTATTAGCAGTCGTGGGTTTGGAAGGGGCTGTCTAAGGAGCCTTGGTGCACTTCTACAGTGCATCTTGTGGATGGTACACACTGCTGCTACTCTGCATCGATGGCGGAGGGAGTGAATGTTTGTGGATGGGATGCCAATCAAGCAGGCTGCTTTATCCTGGATGGTGTCAAGCTTCTCGAGTGTTGGAGCTGCACTCATCCAGGCAAGTGGAGAGTATTCCATCACACTCCTGACTTGTACCTTGTAAATGGTGGACAGGCTTTGGAGAGTCAGGAGATGTGTTACTCGCCTTTGATTCCTAGCCTCTGACCTGCTCTTGCAGCCACAGTATTTACATGGCTGGTCCACTCAGTTCCTGGTCAATGGTAACCCCCAGGATGTTGATAATGGGGGATTCAGTGATGGTAATGTCATTGAATGTCAAGGGGCGATGGTTAGATTCTCTCTTGTTGGAGATGGTCATTGCTTGGCACTTGTGTGGTGCAAATGTTACTTGCCACTTGTCAGCTCAAGCCTGGATATTGTCCAAGTCTTGCTGCATTTGGACATGGACTGCTTCGGTATCTAAGGAGTTGTGAATGGTACTGAACATTGTGCAATCATCAGTGAACACCCCCACTTCTGACCTTATGATGGAAGGAAGGTAATTGATGAAGCAGCTGAAGGTGGTTGGGCCTAGGACACTACCCTGAGGAACTCCTCAATGGTGGAAAGTGAGGCATAAGATCCCAGGATTGGGCAACTTTGGGTTTTCCCTTCCCCTGCCATGTGCCCTCACCCCACACCCTCCCATACGAAGATGCCTTGATATACCAGAGTCATGTTCCTACTTCTCAATTTCTCATCCTATAGCTGTAGTAAGGGCTGTTCCCTCCTGATGGTGGGGTTGTTCAGCATGCAACAGACCATGATGACGCTTGACAGCTGCACTGTTGGGTACTGCTGGGCTCCTCTAGTGCAATCCAGGCAAAGGAGGCATTATTTTAGCATGCCAATGGTCTGCTCTGTCATATTCATGACTTTCATGCTGCTCATGTGTGCCTGGATCGCACACCAGAGTCATCAGCCATGTCGTCAGTGGATAGCCCTTTGTTTGCTGTGTGGTGGCTCAACTGCAGCTGACAACGGACTGCCGAAGAATGAAGGTGTCATAATTGGTGCCAGGATACTGGGCATTGACCTACGTGATTGGCTGCCAGCAGTCACACACCAGCTGAACTGTGAGTGAACAGAATCTTTTCAGTTCCCGTATAGGGCAGAGTTGGCATGAGGCATCTGCAAAGCAATCAATTGTACCCTGCACCATGGGAAAGCCTTCAATACTGGTGAAGCTGCGTACTTACTCTTCCTACTTGTCTCTGGTAAATGAGAGTGAAATGTTGTTAGCTTTCATTTGGTAAGAGAGAGTCAGTGACTCCCTTTAGGCAAACTGTGAGATGTTGCAAACATCTCCAATGCCAGCCAAGCAGGAGCCAGGCGCATAGATGTTGATCAGCATGATCACCTTCACAGCCACTGACAATGCTGACCTTGCCTTTCTCACTGTGTCTGCAGCAGGTGGCAGATTTCAGTCAGGATGTTCTTAGTGGAGCGCAGTTGCCCTGCCCTTTGGACTAAACTTTCCCGTGGAGGTCGGGACCCCAGCACCAGGACCATACGTCCGGAGCTTGTGCATGGACTCAGCACACCCACCGAAGCCTCTTTAGGTGAGGTGGCCTTAATTGGTCACCTCCTCATTCATCATCTATTTAAGGACTGCAGAAGCGGGAGGCCCAATAGGAGGGCTCACACCAATGCCTGGCCATCAGGCCCACTGAGGGGGAGGTGAGCGCTGCTGGATAAAAAGGAGACCTGGGGTGGTGTGGGGTGGGGGTCAGTGGGGGGGGACTCAAAGTGGAGGCACTCACCATGGACTCCCTCTTAACTGGGGAGAAAGATGACAAAATACTGTGAGGGGCATCAGGGAGGAGGGTTGATCCAGAAAAGTACCTGCGCTGAACCCTTGACGCTGCCAATTAATTCAGCCATCCATAATCTGCTGACAGGAGCCACCCACCAGTGCCTCCCATGGCTTTTGGGTGACTGGTTCGTGTAGAAGCCTCGGAGTCAGGAAAACATCCTTCAGCATCTTCCACCCAACTCCCTGTACACTTCTGGAGCTCGAAACAGGTCCAGAAAACACCATACATTTGTCAAATTGCAGCAATGCCCAGGTGAAGCCAACCAGCAACCAAGATTGGTATCTGACAAACAGGACTGCTGGAGGTGGGAGAGGTCCTTCCTGTTACTGAATATGTGTTCAGCTGTTTGAGGTTGCAAGAGGGCGCTGGGCCAAAGCTAACATCGCTAATGGCATCAATAGCGTTGAATCAGCATTGCACATTGATTGACATCATGACCTGCTGAGTTTTTCCAGGTATTTTTGTTTTGGATTTCCAGCATCCGCAGTTTTTTTGCTTTTACCTTAGTGTTTAATTGACTGCCGCTTCTCTTCAAGGGATGCCTACCTTGAAGAAGTATTGCTCTTCTCTCCGACAGGATTTCCGTCTGTCTCTTTTGCCTTGTTATCCAGCTCTACTTGTCCCACCCCCCCCCTTAAACCAGCTTATATTTCACCTCTCTTCTACTTTTCCTTAGTTCTGTTGAAGAGTCATACGGACTCGAAACGTTAACTGTGTCCCTCTCCGCAGATGCTGTCAGAGCTGCTGAGTTTTTCCAGGTATTTTTGTTTATGATCAGGATCTGCCGACATTCTGTGCATACATTCACTGCAACATGTTAACACCCACACCAATATAGCACCTGGCGTTATTCACCTGGTGTGCATGCATGCCACAGATGCTATTTTGGAACTCTGAGGGCCAAAAAAAAAAACGCTTTCTTGTCCTAAGGCTCCATAGCAGCACCAATTAAACAAGCTAATCCATCTCCATTTGCTCCCATCTGTACTGTGAGAATAGCAAATTATATCACCGGATCAATGTGCTGGAAATGGTCTGACAGGCAATCTGTTAGAGTGGGATTGATTTGTACAGAGCTCTGATAAACAATACAAGAGGCTTTACGGAGAAAACTCCCTCAGCGTGACCGGCTGATTGATGTTCAAAGCCGGCCCTGCAAAGTGAATTAACATCTTGCGAAAATACCAAAGGTGGCTCATTCTTATTGGCAGCTTTCAACTGCTTGAAAGGCTAATAGAGGAGAACTGGGATGACCCAAGTCAGACCATGTGGTCCTGTGTTTGCAACCACAAGTTAGCTGAAGTGAAAGTAATTACCTTGAAGGGGCATGCCTCATCAGTAAATGCAGGGAGGGCATCCTTGAGCTGACCATGTACATTTACATTAACCTTTTGTGCAAGTATTTCGGTGGCCACTGAGAGAACACTAATAGTGCTGGCAGTTGGTAGTGAGATATCTTTCAATGTTTTACAAGGGCAAAGGGCTATGCAGTTGATGAAGACAGTAATAAGTCCCCAAGCTGGCATAGTGGTGTGCTCCTGATTTGTTGTTAAGCACCACTGCACTGTGCTGCCAGCTCCAGCCCCAGTCTCCAAAGGCCCGTCCAACATTTTACCAACTGAACGCAGCAATTCCACTGACCCAGAATGGATAGAAGCTGAAGTTAATTGGAAAGTGACAAAATCACCATATAATCCCAGATGTTCTTCAATCCTCTCAGGAAAGTGCTACCACATCCCGGGATACAGTTCAACTAAACGCCCTCCACCTCCTGAATTGCTCAAGTGAGTACTTCACCTGAGGGGTAAACAAAATAGCCAGGATATTCAACTGTAGGGGGCATCACTGCTCAACCCAATCCACCAATGTAGACTTTCCATCGCAGTTCACAGATAGTGACTAAGAGCAATAACATTGGTTGACTTCCTTTACCCTCCCTAGCTCTCACATTTCCCTAGTCTCCCCATTGCCAATCTGATTGCATTTTTGATCCTGAACATGTTGCTAGCAGGAAAAGTGACATTTAAAAATCTGGATTGCTCCAGGTATCTGAGGTACTTTATAGAAGGTGAAGGTGAACATGTTCATCATCCAGAGTGTTTGCTGGGGTGTCGGTGAGTACGTAGGTGACGGCCAAGCCTGAAGTGCACCCAGAAGCTTCTGCTACAAATAAGACAGGATACTACAGCTAATTGAGTTTTGGATAAGTGCTGGCTCGGGATTTCCTCTCCTTATGTTTTCTCTCTGCTTCTGATGTGCGCTTCCTTTTGAAGGAGGCCGCACCATTTTTATTTGGTTGCGCCACATGCAACGGTCCTGGGCAAGCTTTTCCCAGGACTCCTAAGTGAAGCCGTCAGTGTCCTTGTCGGGTTTCCTTTGACCACCATGAGATTGCACCCCAGACTCAAGCTCTCCGTAGAAGATTCGCTTTGGTAAGTGAGTGTCAGGTATTCTGGCTACGTGACCAACCCCACTCAGTTGTGACTTTCTCAATACGCTGTGGGTGTTTGGCAAGCCAGCTTGGTTGAGCACCCAATGCCTGGTATTTTGTCCTGTCGTCTGATCTTTTGAAGCTCCTGAAGGCAGCTCAAGTGAAAGTGGTTGAGCTTCTTGGCATGACGCTGGTACACAGTGCAAGTCTCACGTGCCTACAGCAGAGTGGGCAGAAATATTGCTCTATAGATTTTCAGTTTGCTAGGCAGACTTATTCCTCTTCATTCCCGAACTGATGTTCAATTCCTGCCAAAGGCTCCACTTGCTTTGGCAATTCTTGGATGTGTCTTGTCAATGTAGACAGCTCAAGAGAGCGTGCTGCTGAGACAGGTGAATTTATCCACTCCTGACAGGTTCTGATCATGAACTGAAACCTTGGATTTCAGATAGGGCTTTCATGGACCAGGCTGGTACATTACCTCAAGTTTCTTCCTGCTGTTCGTAAGGCCAAAGGCATGCATTGGAGACCAAGTCTACGCTACTTTGCATGTCTAGCTCTGAGTGGCCGGTTAGTGTGAAATCATCAGCAAACAGGAAATCACAGAGATAAAAACAAAAAAACTATTGCGGATGCTGGAAATCCAAAACAAAAACAGAATTACCTGGAAAAACTCAGCAGGTCTGGCAGCATCGGCGGAGAAGAAAAGAGTTGACATTTCGAGTCCTCATGACCCTTCAGCAGAACTGGTCCAGTTCTGCTGAAGGGTCATGAGGATTCGAAACATCAGCTCTTTTCTTCTCCGCCGATGCTGCCAGACCTGCTGAGTTTTTCCAGGTAATTCTGTTTTTGTTTAGGGAATCACAGAGTATGTCCTTGGAGACCTTGGTCTTTGCCTGGAGTCACCTCAGATTGTGCAGTTTTCTGTCTATGTGATATCTGATTTCGATGTCAGAATCTCCATCATGGGAATTATTGGCAAACATGGCAGTTTTTTGGTTGAGCACCAACAACAATAAGACATGCTTAATGCCCATTCATGGTGAGAGCAGTGTGCAGATTCAATCTGTCTGCAAACAGATCGGTAGATCAGTTTCAATTCCTGGATTGGAAGTGAGCACAAATGGGGATAGCAGCACTGAAATCGAGACATGGGTGGCAACCCACTCTACAACTCATCAGCTGAATGGAATGTGGACAGCATCCAACATCGGCCTGCACATGAAAAAGCGACTTGCAAAATCTCTGGTTTGTAGCATTTCGCTGTATGGGTGCGGGACCTGGACCCTCAATAAGGCTGTTGAGGAGTACAACTTTTGAAATTGGCTCTGACGAAGGGTCCTTAGAATTAACTGGGCAGAGTGAAGAATCCCTGATGAATTTGTCCGCAGGAAAATTGGAGTCCCAGCACCTCACGGGCTTTCAGCTGCAGTGAAGAAGTGGAAATTGAGAAAACAACACTGGGAAAGTTGGGGTGAGAGCCTGCTGTTGGCAACAATAGAAGGGGAAATATCAGGAAAGACCAGGCCAGGTCAGAAAAGGACTGGATGAGTAGACAACATCAGAAAGTGGACAAAGGGAAGAATGATAGCAGTGCACAGAATTGCAGTGAGTAGAGAGAGATTCCTAAGGTTCCTCATGGACTATGGCTATTTAAGGGTGAATGGATAATAGATCTTTATAACATTGCCTTTGGGTTCCCTTTACAGAAAGCATTTTTAAACGGTGTACTCTACAGAAGGAGCATTACGCCTTAGATTAAAGAGCGTGGTGGATCATTGTGTTACTGTGAGGAGTGTGGATATCATTGTGTTACTGTGAGGGGTGTGGATATCATTGTGTTACTGTGAGGGGTGTGGTGTATCATTGTGTTACTGTGAGGGGTGTGGATATCATTGTGTTACTGTGAGGGGTGTGGATATCATTGTGTTACTGTGAGGGGTGTGGATATCATTGTGTTACTGTGAGGGGTGTGGTGTATCATTGTGTTACTGTGAGGAGTGTGGATATCATTGTGTTACTGTGAGGGGTGTGGTGTATCATTGTGTTACTGTGAGGGGTGTGGTGTATCATTGTGTTACTGTGAGGAGTGTGGATATCATTGTGTTACTGTGAGGGGTGTGGATATCATTGTGTTACTGTGAGGGGTGTGGATATCATTGTGTTACTGTGAGGGGTGTGGTGGATCATTGTGTTACTGTGAGGGGTGTGGTGTATCATTGTGTTACTATGAGGGTTATGTGTGTCATTGTGTTACTGCGAGAGTGTGGGTTTCATTGTGTTACTATGAGGGTTATGGATGCCATTATGTTACTGTGAGGATGTGGCTATCATTGTGTTACTATGACCATTATGGGTATCATTGCGTTACTGTGAGGGGGCTGGGTATCATTGTGTTACTATGAGGGTTATGGATGTCATTATGTTACTGTGAGGGTGTAGGTGTCATTGTGTCACTGCGAGAGTGCGGGTATCATTCTGTTACTCTGAGGGTTATGGGTGTCATTATGTTACTGTGAGGGGGCTGGGTATCATTGTGTCCCAATGAGGATGTAGGTTGAAGTTGTAGAACGTGAAGCGTAAAAGGAACATTTGCATTTTTAAATAAAGCAGAGTAGCTTGAATTCAAAAGAGGGGGTGAAATGTTACACCTAGCCAGGAGAAGTTAAGAAACAGTGTGCTTATTTTTCCCAAAGATTACTGGTAAAATTAGTACTATGATAGATTTTCATTATTAGAGATATAAAGCCCAAAGGCATAGTGAAACAATGGGAATTTGTATTCAAAGGGGAAAATATGTGTAAAGGAAAGAAGTCTATGTGTAAGAGCAGGCCCTTTAAGGTCTAACACAAGTGTGAAAAGCCTCCAACATCTAAGCCCAAACTGCTGTCTACACGGAACTGAAGCTGAGAAAAACTCACTTTAAATTCAACTGTTCAGGGTATCATGTTACTTTGCCTGGGTCTTTTAAAATCTGTGTGTCTTACTGTTGCCTAAATGGAGGTGTAACTGGGAGTTAAATTAATCAGGGGAGCTAGGAATTATCAGAGTAGTAATTTGTAGACCTATGTATGTACTTAAAATCATTTCTCCTATTAATAAATAGTTAATTTAGTTCTGTAAAAACCCTCTAAGACTTGGTGGACTTATTACTATTGAATCCAAGGCATGCATCTCAAAATAAATATACAAATTGCAAAACAGTTGTGGAAGTTGCTTCAAGTTTCCATTTGGGGTTTGAGCAGCTCAGCATTTACCATTGGCTGTGCCATAACACAAAGAAATCTGCCATCCTTACTTGGCCTGGCCTATATGTGACTCCAGACCCACAGTAATGTGGTTGACTCTTAACTGCCCTCTGAAATGGCCTAGCAAGCCATTCAGTTCAAGGGACATTTAGGGATGGCCTTCCCAGCGATGCCCGCATCCCATGAAAGAATAAAATAAGTCCCAGAGTGCTTCACAGGTGAGTTTTCAAACAAAATTTAACACTGAGCCACATACGGAGATGTTAGGCTAGGTGATCAAAAGCTTTGTCAATAAGGTCAATTTTAAAGAGCAACTTTTGCAGAGGAGAGTGAGGTAGAGAGGCAAAGAGTTTTAGGTAGGGAATTTCAAACTTATGTTCTAGGCAGCTGAAGGGACAATGGCCAATAGTGGAGTGCTGAAATTCAGGAATGCACAAGAGGCCAGAATTTGAGGAGTGCAGAGGTCTCGAAGGACTGTAAAGCTGGAAGAGATTACAGAGGGAGGGATACATGATGAGGACAACACACTCCCCTTTCCACAGCATTCTTGATGCAATAGAAGGTGTGGGACCCTTTGCAGGAGAGGGCACTATCACACCTTTCACTTAATAGACTCAGGTTGTGCTCCCAGTCACTCATAGCACAGTGGGAGATCAGGAGCCTATTGCAGTAATTACAGGTGACTGTTATGATTGCAATGATCTACAGGTTCTTGTAATTTTGAATTACATTAAAATAGAATAATAATTAAGATGCCACTTCACATAATTAGTTTCATTTAAACAAAACTGAAGAGCAAATATGTTTTGAAACAAAAATGGAACATTAGATTAAGTAGCTATCAAGGAATACCAAAGAATGATGCAGGAAAGAAAAGCAGGCTATAAATTCTACAGACATGCCATATCACATTTATACTACATTTCCTCAGTAATATATTCATAATTTGATTTTCTTCTTAAGTGTACAAAGAATAAGCCACCAAATATTACAACATAACATCCCTAGTCTACAGCAGAAAGCAGTTTATGGTCCAGTACCAGTAACCTTCTGTCTTTTCAAAGTTTGTGTTTGAATAATGGGTGGACACAAGCTCTTTTAGTGATGAAGTGCTTCAGGTAATGAGAAGCATGTTATTAGAATTGAGGTGAGAGGCTGAATTTCACCTTAAATTGGCTTGTAGCAGAATTCTAATCCAAACTCAGATTCCTTTAATACCACAAACTGGGGTTATTTTGGATTGGGTTGCTCGAGTTAACATGATGGTCCATATTTTGCATTTGTAGAGATGGCAAAACATGTCGGCGCTCACTGCCATTACTCTGTGGAACTGACAGCAATCTCGAGGGCTGAATTTTCATCGCTGAGGCAGTAGTCAGGAGCCAGGTTTGTTATCAGCTCAGAAATCCATCTCTCGGCGTGGGGGGGGGGTGGGGTGGGGGGGAAGCTGATTAAAGTTAAGGTTTTCACCTGAATGCATCCTTAATTAGCATAGAGATGAGTTTCCTGTCAAATTAAGGTCAGCAGTCTGGGCTCATGTAGCTGAAGGGCCACTTAAATTTACTTAAAATGTTGACTTCCACCATGTTTCTTGGCAAGTCCTTTTTTCTCTTCTTCATAATTAGTTACCCAGTGAAAGATTATTTTAAAGACCATTCAGTTAATGGTCAGATTGCAGAGAGGATTGCTTTGGTTACATATATGAGGGGAGATCAGATGGTGTCCAGAATTAGAAAAGTGCACTAGTTATCTTAGGTGCTCTTCAGAAATCTCACTTAAATTATCGGTCTGCTTAAAAAAGATGAGTCCAATATCATTTGCAGTGATTTCCTACAATGGAATTTAATAAAGCCTCAGGAGCAGCTGTGTGATTTTCCTGTAAGCCCTTCTGCAATAGCGTGAAGGCATTCAAATCTGCTTCATAATTAGATTGACCCTTAGACTGCTGAGTGCTCCAGGGAACCGACTGCTTTCCAACACACACATTCTGACGCTGAAAGAAATGAAGATATTATAACAGCAAAATTATTTCAGTACTGGAGGTATTTTTATTATTGTCATAACACAATACAGCTACAATAATTATTATCAGACTAATAATTAAAAGTTAACATTTAAACCTGAGCTATTTTAATGCTACCTGTTTGCCATAAATTGAGTGGGCAGTTAAAATAGACTAGGCAATTTACCCACTCATAGGTGTTGCAATTTTCCATTTTAACCCACTCAGACCATTTCCAGACCAGGCTTAGCCCCACTCCCTCCATTTCTTGATTATTGTCCCTTCTGTGACCTGCAGCGCAGGTCGTCACACTCACACCTCTGAGTCACAAGGCTATGGGTTCAAATCCCATTGTAGGACTTGAATACAAAAATTTAAGCTGGCGCTCCAGTGCATTACTGAGCGAGCACTGCGCTATCAGGTGTGCTGTCTTTCAGACGAGGTATTAGACCGAGGCCACACTTTCCTTCTCAGGTGGACGTAATAGGTCCCATGGCACCTTTTTGAAGAATAGCAGAGGAGTTATTCCTCGCCAATGTTCATCCTTCCAACAACATTGCAAAAAACAGGTTATTTAGTCATTGTCATATTGCCGCTTGTGGGAGCTTGCTGTGTGAAAATTGGCTGCTGCATTTCCCACATTACAACAATGACTACGCTTCAAAAGTACTTTTGTTGGCTGTAAATGCTTTGGGACATACTGAGGTCATGAAAGGCACTATATAAATGCAACTCATTCTTTTTCTTTCTTCTCTTCTCTATATTACTGGCAATGGTTCGAAATTAAAGCCCTCTTTCCGGATGAGCAGCCTGGGGACACCCAGCAGGTGTCCGTAGCTCATTGGATCTTGTTCTCTTACAAAAACCTGCTATCAGGTAAGCCCTCCCTGGCGAGAAGCATTCTTTAGACAATTGTGTTTACCCCTATGCTTATTTGGCCCTCTTTCTAATGGTGTGATGATCTGTAAAGTGAGTTTCTCTGGGGCAACATTTTCCCCCTGTCGGGTGGGGGGTGGGGAATGTGCGGGAGTGGGCATGGGCGGGCGGGTTCCTGATCGGCACCCCCAATTGGGGGCGCGCCACCATTTTATGTGGGCGAGCCAATTAAGGCCCGCCTAGTGAGACCTCCACCAGGAAGCTATGCGGGCGGAGGGGGGGTTCCCTGAGCCGGGAGCGTGCTCTTTCGCGCACGCGCACGATAGAGCGCATGGGTCTCCCTGAGACAAAGTGCTGCCTCAGGGAGATCGGCTCAGATTTGAAGCTTCAAATAAAGATGAGAAAAAAAATTCCACTGCCATGTCCCGTCATGTGACACTGTCACGTGAGTTGGGACATGTCCATAACTTGTATTTTGAAATATTCTGAGATTTTTAAATCAGCCATGAAACCTCATCCCGCCCGTGGATGAGGTTTCGTGCTTTTACAGAAGCCCGCCAGGGCTCCCGGCCTGCCCGCCAACCTTAAGGTTGGACGGGCAGGTCCATTAATGATTTCAGTTAGTTTTTTAATGGCCTTAATAGGTCAGCGGGCGCGCAGCCGAGTCGGATGCGTCGGGACGCATGCCCGATGTATCCCCGCGTTATTATACCTGTCGGCGTGCGGACCCTGCCCCCGCTCGCCGAGAGATTCTGCCCCTGGTCTTTCACTTCATGCATAATAATCCGAAAGACCTCATTAGTGAAGTGGATCTTTCCATCCTTGATTCCTTCCGTGCGCCAGTTTGTGTATTACCCCTGAAAATTATTAAGAGCGTTATCATGTCTCCAGCACAGCACTGAAGTCTTTTTTTCCCAATGGGCTCTTTAATTATTCATTTATGGTAATACATCCTAATGTACCTGAGCTCCAAAATAAAAGATTTTGTGATGAACTATGTGCTTATAGTCAGTGCATTTGCCAGAGTGGGAGGGGGAGAAGAACATGTTTATTTCAATGTGCTAAAAGCTAAGTAAATTCCCAGGTATAAAAAAACACATCTTTGTTAATTCCTTGTGGAGCTTCCCAGATTAAGTCAACCAAACATCAAAGGCAGAAAATTCCCTGCACCTTTTGTGTAATGGATGTGTGGCCTTGGGTTGAGCCCTATCCACAATCTCTGGGGCTTTTTAACTATTCAGTTTGGGTGCCCAGTTTACTCTGGTGACTGAACTTGGGCACGGTCATTCCAGAAGAGTATACAAGGTCAAAGGTTAGAGGCCAGCAAAAGAAAATGTAATTTTTTTATTGTTGGTGCCTCCAGGGGTGTCCAGAATGAGATCCACACCTTGGCAGGTGTGGGTTTTGTCAGAAGCCACCAGGCATGAACAGAGCAGAACACTCCCCCTTTTCCCACCTTCCACCCCCTGGGCCAGTGACACATGGGAAAATTACATGAGTAAAAACCCAGTTTTTTGGATTTTCCCTGCCTTTGTCCCACCTTCCCTTTGTGGTAATGCGCTGGAGATCCACCCAGACAGACTGGAATTTCAAACCTCATGCATCTATCCAATCAGCAACAGAGAATAGAGACTGGGCTAATGTTTGTATGCCTGTGGTGACCAAACATATCTTCACATTGGAATAAACCAGTTCTTTGAAATGCTTTTCAGATTATGAAGGGTTTTGATAGTCTGATCATTTCATCTAGTTGATTCAGTGATAAATTATCAATTTAAAGTGCAGAGGGGGGGCAGGATAATTACCTTTGTGTGGAGGAAGATTGGCACACAGAATGTCTTACTGCAGAGAATGGTTGAGGGAGAGATCCCTACATCTTTAAAAGGAAAATTGAGTAAATATTTGATGTGGCATAGGACTATGTGCAGAAAGCAGGGCGATGGGATTAGTTTAGGGCTAGTACAAATATGATGGGCCAAATGGCTTTCCTCTGCGCTGTAAAGATCTGTAAAGAAATCAGCATTGCCATAATATAGTAAAATAAAATTTCCCTGTGGACTCAACTTTGAGTTGGCTTGCAGTGTAGGAGGTAAAACCAATAAAGCAAAGGTCTTATTTGGTGTTCCAAGAAGATGCATTGAAGGCCTGGGAGGCCGAGACCTTTCTCTGTCTAATCGTTCTGAAGACAAGAGACAGCAGCTAAAGAGCATTTAGCACCTGGAGTTTTCCTTAATGATCCGAGTGATCTTGATTAAACAAATCGTATCCACTGGGAAAGAAATAATGGATTATGTGCGGATTCATTTTCAGCGTAGTTGTCGTTTTAGTTATATTGGTCCAAATTCGCAAGGAGAGATCATTATTTCACCAGATAAAATACGACTGTGTATTCTGTGGTAAATGTGACAGACAATCTCAGCCACTACGTCAAGATCTGTGCACCTGCAACCTTGATAATTGCTGCTCTACTTGGACTCTAGATGAGCTCATCATCACTTCTTTCATTCAGAATAGCAGCCCTATAATAATATTAATTCTGTAGAGTCACAATAAAACCCTGGAAATCAAAAAGTGCTGGAAGTATAGCCACTTCTGTAACGCAGGGAAACGTGACAACAATTTGCACAGAGTGAGGCCCCACAAACAGAACTGAGGTAAATGATATGTGTTTCAGTGAGATAAAAGCAAAAAACTGCAGATGCTGGAAATCCAAAACAAAAACAAAAATAAAAATACCTGGAAAAACTCAGCAGGTCTGAGAGCATCTGCGGAGAGGAACACAGTTAACGTTTCGAGTCCGTATGACTCTTCAACAGAACTAAGTTAAAATAGAGGAGAGGTGAAATATAAGCTGGTTTAAGGGGGGTGGGACATGTAGAGCTGGATAGAGGGCCAGTGATAAGTGGAGATAACCAAAAGATGTCATAGACAAAAGGACAAAGAGGTGTTGACGGTGGTGATATTATCTAAGGAATGTGCTAATAGGTGACATTAAGGGTAGAAGCAGGACAAGCAAGGTACAGATAGCCCTAGTGGGGGTGGGGTGGGGGGAAGGGATCGAAATAGGCTAAAAGGTAGAGATAAAACAATGCATGGAAATACATTTAAAAATAATGGAAATAGGTGGGAAAAGAAAAATATATATAAATTATTGGAAAAAAGGAGGATGGGAAAGCGGTTGGGGATGGAGGAGAGAGTTCATGATCTAAAATTGTTGAACTCAATATTTAGTCCGGAAGGCTGTAAAGTGCCTAGTTGGAAGATGAGGTGCTGTTCCTCCAGTTTGCGTTGAGCTTCACTGGAACATTGCAGTAGGCTAAGGACGGACATGTGGGCATGAGAGCAGGGTGGAGTGTTGAAATGGCAAGTGACAGGGAGGTCTGGGTCATGTTTGTGGACAGACCGAAGGTGTTCTGCGAAGCGGTCACCCAGTCTGCGTTTGGTCCCTCCAATGTAGAGGAAACCGCGTTGGGAGCAGCGAATGCAGTAGACTAAATTGAGGGAAGTGCAAGTGAAATGCTGCTTCACTTGAAAGGAGTGTTTTGGCCCTTGGACGGTGAGGAGGGGGGGAAGTAAAGGGGCAGGTGTTGCACCTTCTGCGGTTGCATGGGAAGGTGCCGTGGGAGGGGGGTTGAGGTGTAGGGGGTGATGGAGGAGTGGACCAGGGTGTCCCGGAGGGAACGAGTGATATTGGCTAAGGGACAAATATTGGTCAGGACATGTACAGGGAAAATATCCCTCTTTGAGTGGTGCCATGGGATCTCTTATATTCACCTGAACAAGAAGCTGCACTCTCTGGTTATCTTCTGTTTCAAAATATGGCCCCTACCAGCAGTCCAGCGCTCAGTAATGCACTGAAATGTCAATCTAGATTATGTGCACAAGTCCCTGGAGTGAAGCTTGAGTTTAATACCTTCTAACTCCAAGGCAACAGTTGCTGCAGGGACACGGTGACTTTGCTACATCAGCAATGTGCCATTCTTTAAAAGATCAGTCAACAACCCTTTTGGGAGCTGTTTCTTCACCTCAATCACATTGGCCTAAAAAATAAAATGAGAAGCAAAGGATAACATCACAAAATTTGACTGCCCTCCCTGTTGCTAGGTATCCCTGTGTCACAGCGGGTCATGCCCTGATTTTTTTGCTGATATTGCAGTTGTGGGTAACTATATATTTTTTTTTAACCTGAGACAGTCCAAGGTGGTGGGAAGGAGCCTGAAGGAAATGCAAGCAAAGTAAAGGATTGATCATTCTCTTAAGGAACTACGCATCTATCAGATGATGCAATGAAAATACAGTCGGAGGTATACAATTATTCCCAGAATCAGAGTTTGTATCCCAATTTATCAGTACACTGAAGGAAGTTCCTCTTGATTCTTTAGATTGATGGTTAAATGCTCTCTGTTGGGAGAGATAAGGCTGAACGCCTATGATTGACGATACAAAGTTTCTCATGGTGAATAATCCAGGCTCCTCTATTCCTGCTCAAGGCTGCCCTGTACATACCAAAGTTTCCCCCTAAGAATAGCTCCAGGTCGATATCTCAAGTTTCCCCAGCTCCTGCATTGATTCTCAAGCTATGTTATGTTAGGTAAAGGATTCCCATTCTCTCTGCCCACCACCGCCCCCCCGACCCCAAAACAAAGCTGAAAGATCTTATTCCAACCAGCGTTTTATGAAGGCCGAAGCCTAACTAAAGGGCAAGGTTCCGTTCGATTCATTGTGAAGCACAGCTCCATGTTCAGCCCTTGCAGTATTCAGGTAGTTGAGGATTACAACCAGCAAAGGGCGGTTAGCATTCTCTATGCCAGACTGCACCGTTAGCAATTAAAGCTCCAAAATCTTGGTTTCATTTTGTTTTCAATTTCCCAATGAGGGTCGATAACCACTGTGAAATCTCAGTCATTTGTAGATGTACTCACACTGGGATGCACTCAGGAACTGTGAAGTGGAACGTATCCATTTTATTTCAAATGGTAGCCCACTGTTGCCAAGGGAAGTGTTTGTCACAGCTGAACTGTGATTGGCAAAATGCATTGAAAGCTTTGCTTCTCTCACTTCAGAAAGCAATGCATTAAGAAATGATTCCCAGGGAAATTATTTCCATCTCCTGAGATCCCCAATGACACGTCAAGCTTACATTTATATGTGTTTGGGGAGATCCCATAAATGCAAGTGTCTTTGACTTTAATTACTTCAAATCCTGCGTAATCCTGATTCTGACTTTGTTCCTTACCTGTTTCAGCTTTTTATCACACAGAAATAAATGTCCTTAGGAAACAAAGCTACACCCAGGCTAAATAGTATTAGTAGTTTCCATACTGATTCTGTTGTGCTGGTTTTCATTTAATATCCTAAAGAGAAATCCACTCGGTATCGCAATGTTGTTTAAATTATTTATTTTCGTGGAGGGTAGAAATGAGGAATGCCTGAAATGAGAAACAAGACACAAAGGTCAAAGTAGAGGAGCCATTGGGCAAGTAGAACTATGAGGTCAAGTTTTTAATGAGTCTTGGAGGGAGAATTCTTTTCCATAGGGGTGGTCAAACAAATGGGGTTGAAATAAGGGAGCGGTTGAGGGATAGAAAGAATAGGTCAGGAATATTGTTGATCGGGACACAGGAGTAGGGAAGCCATGACAAATAGCACAGTTGAGGTATGTTGTGCCTTTATAATGATATAAAAGCACCAATCGCTCATAAAGGATTGGGTAAACACGTAGTGGGTTCATTTATTGATGTTAGGCACATATACATGTGCTGAAAGCTTGACAACATCAGAGCTGTAGAGTTGTGCGTGTGTGTGTGTGTGTTTGTGTGTGCTCTGCTGAAAACAAAAATTAAACTAAAACTGGATTGTGTAACGCACTTCCTTTCTGGAGATGTCATGTTCTTATCCCTTAAAGGCATTTTATAATATCCCCCTTTCTTTTAAAAATGCTTTCCTCTCTTCCAAAGAAGTATAATTAATTACAGTACATGTTCACCTTTAGTTACCATTACATCTGATGGTATGCCCAGGTCTTTTAATGGCAACCTTGTCTGGAGGTTTCTTTAATTGTTCACAGTGAGCTATGGGATTGGAATTCTTGGATGTTGCTCCTGGTTGCATTCGGATTTTGTTCTAGATCCAATAGGACTACACAATGGCTGAGAAGCTGGAATGCATCTGATTTGTCCTCAGTATGCCTCAACATTGCGTCTTTGCCTGTAATGACTTCATAGCGCATTGCTTCTGAACAAACCCTCGTCACTTCAGCTGGTTATCATGTGCCTTCTGTGGGATCCTGGACACAAACTTGTTGTCCCAAATGTAAACTTGGCAATTCTGTACCTGTGGCCTGAATCTTTGGCTCAGCGAGAGGGAGCGAGGCCCCCTCGCTGAGGTGTAAAATGACGTGGAGTGACATCAGGCATGCGTCCCGATGTCACCGCGCGTCATTTAGGTTTTCAGTTCGGCAGGCGCACAGCTGACTCAGCTGTCCGCCCACCGAACTGTCAAAGGCCTATTAAGGCCATTTAAAAAGGCAATTAAGCAATTACCTGAGCTGCCCATCCAACCTTAAGGTTGGCGGGCGGGTGAAGAGCCCAGGCAACTTTTGCATCTTTCATGGAACCTCATCCACAGGCAGGATGAGGTTTCATGAATGATTTTAAATTCTAACACAAACTTTTATTAAAATTAATGTACATGTCCCAGCTCATGTGGCAGTTTCACATGATTGGATATGTCATAAAAATTATTTCTCCACTTTATTAATCTTTTAAAACTTAAATCTTATCTCCCTGAGGCACTTAAACGTGTCGCTCTCAGATGTAACATTGCAATGTGTAGATCTTGCTTTGTCTGTCTCCATTTGAGAATGAGGGGTTTCACCGTGCAAATCATTTGTCCAGCTAGGCTGTTTGATCTAGTGTAATGAGGAGAAGAAGAAGTGTGATTAATATTCCACTTCTCACATGTATCTTGAAATAGCTTACCAATAAATGACGGATCATTATCCGTAATGATCTCTCTGGGCTCACCAAATAAATTGAAGATACCACTTAGAGTGTGCGCGACAGTTGGACGTATTATGCAATTGTTAAACAATGAGTTACTTGGTAAAGTAGTCAATGACGACGATGAAGTCAGTGCCATGGAAATGAAAGAGATTGAATGCGATTTTGGACCAAAGGTGGGTAGGAAATTCATGTGGAATCAATGTTTTTTTGTGCTGACTTGGCATATACTCTTGACAAGCTTCACACTTCTTGACGACAACTTCAATGTCATTGTTCATATCCGGCCAATAGACTGTCTCTCTGGCCAGTTTTCTCATCCGATCGATGCCCATGTGCGAGTGATGAAGCTGTTGAAGAATATCAGGTTGCAAAGATCCTGGTATGATGACCTGCTTGCCTTTAAAAATGACTCCCTAGGGGGATGCCTAGCTCATCCCGGTAAGGCCAAAATAGTCTCACGTGTTCATGGACATGCTGAATTGAAACAGGCCATCTTTCAATAATGGTTTTCCATTGTGTGGAATCTTTTGCTGTTTCTTCTTGTAGCTGTTAGCATTTGCGTTGCACAAAATGTACCAGATCAATTGACGGACTTGTATTCTCCTGCAAGTGTAATGTTGCAGCTCCCTGGAAACTGCCAATGTTGTCAAAATATTCTGGATATTTCAATGTTAGGTCATGAACTGAGGTGAAAGGAGTAATTTCTGAGGTTGATCTGCCATGTGAGGTCGGACTGACTCCATGGGTTGTCACTAGTGTGAGGTCACGGCACGCCAGCGTTATTCCCTCAATGCAGAGGCTGATGGGAGAAAGAAAGAAAGGACTATCTTGGGAAGAAGCTCAGGTGAGACTGGGAGAGTAGACAATTACAATTTTAAAGGAGAGATAGACCATGTGAAGTGCTCAAAGGACGGGGTGGCACATTAGAATAGGGGGGAAATAATCAAAGTGAAGAAAACATAGAGCATCGGTGTTTGATAAAGGCTGAAAACCTGAAACATAAACAAAAAATGCTGGAAAAACTCATCAGGTCTGACAGCATCTGTGGAGAGAAAGACAGAGTTAACATTTCAAGTCCATATAACTCGCCATCAGAGCTAAAGGGAAGTATAAATGTGGTGAAACATATTGGTGTTTGTTGAGCCATGAGCAAGATGGTAGATGGAGTGATCAAGAAAGGTTGAGTTTGGCTCCCAGCAGCTAGATGGGCAGAAAGACCAGTGCTGAGAAGGTAAGAATGCTTGAAGTTATTACTATGCACACAATCATATTTCATCCAGTCAATATAAGTGAGTGTTGCATACCATAGTTGATATTTAATTGTGTCACCAGTTAATGTCAGGAAGGAAAACAGAAAAGACTAGAAATACTCAGCCAGTCAGGCAGCATGAACGGAGAAAAACAGAGTTAACTTTTCATATCGATGAGCCTGCATCAGAACTGAGAGTTGGCAGGACCCCATCTCCCCATCTCGGAAGGCCAGGTATGCCGACACTCCAAATACCTCCTCCAGATATCAAATTAAGAAATGGCTGCAGGGTCATCTCCAATTTTCTGTCTTTCCTGGTGCCTCTGCTCTCTTCTCCTGCAAGGAGGGAAAGAGACACCAATGAGTGAGAGCATCGATATGTCTCCACCTAATGGATGAAGAACATTTCTTCGGGGTGACAATGAGGGAGAGGCAAGGCAGAAGGAAGAAGGTAACAGAGGCGGATAAATAGATGGGGATGTAAATAATTGCGTAGACAGGGAGGGATGTGTTTACCTACAAAGTCAAAAGATAGGAAGAGGGATATGCTGCAGTAGGCATGAGAAGACAGAATGATCAGGTTAGGGTAATGCACACACCAGGATGTAGTTGAATGTGGCACTATAGTCACCTTTCCTACCTAACTTAGGTCACTAAACGCCTTTTTGCATTGAATCCAGGAGTATGGCTACATGCTGCTTCAGCGGACCTCCTGGGCAACCTCCAACCACTTACAGGCTTCTTCCTCCCATCGGTATAGGGAAGAGAGCCTCCCTCCAGGCCCTTATACTTGATAACAGCGCACCCAGGGAGGTATGGCTGAAACAGGGTGCAGGCTTTGACCTTCCATGGCAACACTCCTTTCTTTCTCCTTCCCACCTCCAACTGCATGTTTGGAGAGTCACTTATCACCCCTGTGCTCGCTGACCTACATTGGCTCCTGGTCAAGCAATGTCTTGATTTTAAAATTCTCATCCTTGTTTTCAATACCTCCATAGCCTCATCCTCCCTATTTCTTCCAACTCTACAACCTTCTGAGATCTCTGTGCTCCTCTAACCCTGGTCTCTTGAGCACCCCCCCGATTTTAATCGCTCCATCATTGATGGCCATGCCTTCAGTTGCCTAGGCCCTTATCACTAGAATTCCCTACACCTCTCTGCCTCCCTACCTCACTTTCCTCTTTTAAGGCACTCCTTAAAGCCCACCCCTTTGACCATGCTTCTGGTCATCTGGCTGAATGTCTCCTTATATGATTGAATGCAGTATTTTATTTTGTAATGTTCCTATGAAGCACCTTGGGACATTTTATTATGTTAAAGGGGTTATATAAATATAAGTTGTTGTTGTTGTCCCTTGAAATATTGGATTGAAGCCATGTCAGGTAAGTCATCCTCACGCCCTCTCGTGGGATTTGGTCGGGAAACCCTAGATTAAAAAGCCACTTGGAAACTCGCTTCACGTACTCTCAGATTCCCTGCATGTTACTTCCGACACCCCGCACCCCACAACCCACCACCACCCCTTACGATGGCCACCAGTGCATCTGCTCATTAAAATCCGAGTCCTATTTTCCTCTGGTGGGAGAGTCCAGAAAAAAGGCAACATGAGCTTAAAATGAGAGCTTTCCATTGAGGGGTGATGTCAGAAATTAAACACTTCTTCACGCAAAAGGTCATGGAAACCTGGAACTCCCTTCCCCCAGAAAAGCTGTCGAGGCCGGGCCAATTGAAAATGCCAAAACCGAAATGGTTAGATTTTTGTTAGGCAAAAGGGCGTTAAGAGGTATGGATCCAAAGTGGGTAGATGGAGTTAACATATATATCGGCAGTGACCTAACTGAACGGCAGAACATGTTCAAGGGCTATTCCCTAGGAGTTAAATCTTACTGGCCCCTTGGAGGCAGGAAGGGGGGCATAGGGCTGGTAAAATGGCAGGGACCCAGGTCAGATTGGCCCCCCCGCCATGGCCCTGCCCATTTTGGGGCATTTTGTTCCCCCGCCCCCTCATGTTATTAATATCTGCTGGAGAACAGTTCTATTGTATTCAGTATAATATGGTCACTGGAGGGAAAGTCATTGTGGAATCTCGGCAACTGCCAATCAAAAAATAATTTGCACATCATAACCAAGATTCCAGGAGGCATTAGCCTAGTGGGCCAAAGTGTCCTTGGTTCAGCACCAATTAGTGCAGAATTGGAAACCTCACTCAAAGCCCAGACAATGGCTCTTATGAGAGATGAAGAATGTTACTTTGGTGGAGTGGACGTTCTTCCTGAGAATGGGGCTGAGGCACATGGGTACTGGGATAGAGCGTCTCCTCTGCAACAACCCTGAGCTGGGAGTGGCTGATGCTACAAAGCCTGCATCAGTCATTACTTCTTGCTCGTTCGACTGAGAATCATGGTAAATCTGAATAAATTATTCCACACTAGATTGATTTGACTCTTCCGTCCTCTGTGTATTAAAATATTCTGTTTTCTCTATGAGTGGGGAATGATGTTTTTTTTAATTTCCCACTGAATAGTAAAAAAGACAAGCTCAAATTAAATTAAGTGGCTCTCTACTGCAGTTTGGGATACTCAAAATACCAACTAAGCATCTGCTCATTAGTTTACATTTATACTGACCAGTGTATCACAACACATGAAAGAACAGCAGGCTCATTTAGTTTATAAATATTAATTGGTCTACAAGGAAATCATTCAACCATAAACAGTAGCTTTTTAGGTTTGAGTTAATTTGCCAGAGCTTACAGGTATTTGTTCATAAATATCTATCTCTCTCGCAGTCCCCCGGAGCAAGGAAGGTGTTTACTATGGAGCCCCTGGCAAGAGCTTGTGCATGGAGTCTTTTAACATAGGGAGGCTGTTGTGCTGCAGCTACCACACAGTTCTGGCAGACCAGAGACCTCGCCCACTCTTACTGCCTGCCATAGGTGCATCGGAAGGATTTACAGGTTAATAATCAACGTGCTTAACCACACCATGAGTGCATCTTCTGTGCCATCAAGTCCCAGGGTGGGACTTGAACCCGTACTTCCTGGCACAAAGGTAGGTGTGTGTAATTATTGAAAGTTTAGATTCACCCATTCTTTCCAAAGCTTGCATACAATCTGTTGTCAGGCACACGAAGCATTTATGTCCTCAGAGGCATTCTGCAAAGCTTACACTGTCCTCCTCAAAGGCAAGATACGTGTTTAACCTTACATGATAATAAACTTCACAGAATCCCAGACAAACTAGAGGGGAGAAAAGTTTAAACATCAAGGTAAAACTCTGAAGATTTTCACCCGTGGTTAACAGGATGATGCAAAGCAACAGCGCCTACAGTTCCGGACAACATCCCATGTCCAAAGGTCTGAAGGAGCAATGCAGTTTTGTCCCCTTTTCTGAAGGTGTTGCCTCTCTGCTGTTTCATGGGGTTCCGTTTTCTCTTCAGGACGTTAGACCATAAGACCATAAGACATAGGAGCAGAAATTAGGCCATTCGGTCCATTGAGTCTGCTCCGCCATTCAATCATGGCTGATCAGTTTCTCAACTCCATTCTCCCTCCTTCTCCCCGTAACCTTTGATCCCCTTACCAGTCAAGAACCTATCTATCTCGGTCTTAAATACACTCAATGACCTGGCCTCCACAGCCTTCTGTGGCAATGAATTCCAGAGATTCACCACTCTCTGGCTAAAGAAGTTTCTCCTCATTTCTGTTCTAAAAGGTCTTCCCTTTACTCTGAGGCTGTGCCCTCGGGTCCTAGTCTCTCCTACTAATGGAAACATCTTCCCCACGTCCACTCTATCCAGGCCTTTCAGTATTCTGTAAGTTTCAATCAGATCCCTTCTCATCCTTCTAAACTCCATCGAGTATAGACCCAGAGTCCTCAAACATTCCTCATATGTTAAGCCTTTCATTCCTGGGATCGTTCTCGTGAACCTCCTCTGGACCCTCTCCAGGGCCAGAACATCCTTCCTGAGACATGGGGCCCAAAATTGCTCACAATATTCTAAATGTGGTCTGACCAGAGCCTTATAAAGCCTTAGCAGCACATCCCTGCTTTTATATTCTAGTCCTCTTGAAATAAATGCCAACATTGCATTTGCCTTCCTAACTACCGACTCAACCTGCAAGTTAACCTTAAGAGAATTCTGGACTAGGACTCCCAAGTCCCTTTGCACTCCAGATTTCTGAATTCTCTTCCCATTTAGAAAATAGTCTATGTCTCTATTCTTCCCACCATAGTGCATGACCTCACACTTCCCCACGTTGTATTTCATCTGCCACTTCTTTGCCCGTTCTCCTAACCTGTCCAAATCCTTCTGCAGCCTCCCTGCCTCCTCAATGCTACCTGTCCCTCCACCTATCTTTGTATCATCTGCAAACTTAGCCAGGATGTCCTCAGTTCCTTCATCGAGATCATTAATGTATAAAGTGAAAAGTTGTGGTCCCAACACTGACCCCTGTGGAACTCCACTAGTCACCGGCTGCCATCCTGAGAAGGACCCCCTTATCCCCACTCTCTGCCTCCTGCCAGACAGCCAATCTTCTATCCATGCTAGTACCTTGCCTCTAACACCATGGGCTCTTATCTTACTGAGCAGCCTCCTGTGCGGCACCTTGTCAAAGGCCTTCTGGAAGTCCACGTAGATAACATCCATTGGCTCTCCTTTGTCTAACCTATTTGTTACCTCCTCAAAGAATTCTAACAGATTTTTCAGGCATGACCTCCCCTTGATGAAACCATGCTGACTTTGCCCTATTTTATCATGCACTTCCAAGTATTCTGAAATCTCATCCTTAATAATGGACTCTAAAATCTTACCAACGACCGAGGTCAGGCTAATCGGCCTGTAATTTCCCGTCTTTTGCCTCACTCCCATCTTAAACAGGGGGGTTGCATTAGCTTTGCCAGAGAGATCGCTATTTATCTATGAGCCCTGACCATTACTACTTAATCATGTGAGGTATCACAACTGAGTCAAATCCTGTTCTTCACCACATGTAGCCTTACATACATACCTGCATCCCTGTGACTCGGGGTCACTGGAAAAGCATTCGCAGTGAGAACCCTGGCTGGTTGGTTTTATCCTCCCTGCCCCAGAGTTATTGAGCCCAATTGCAGTAATTAGTTAACACAGCACATAAGCTGGGACCTTCCTAGTCAGTGAGGCTGAGCAATTCACTGGCCAAACTCCGACGAACCACCAGGTGAAGATGATACACTAATTCCTAATCCTAACAACTTTTTGTCTGTACCTCAGTTCCTCACAAGCATGAGTTTTGTTTTGCTACTTTGAGGTGTAAATGCTATTCCCTTCCATTATCATGCTTTCCCACTAACCCCCTTCATCTTAGGCAATAATCTGACCCACAGACTGCTCTATGGATGCCGTCAAAGTCACTCTGTCATCATCTGAAAGAAGATCCAATTTCAACCTTCCTCAAAGAGGCAATGGTCGAGAGCTGGTGGAAGATGTCCAAAACAAACTCAGCGAATTTATCAACCGTGGCCGGCAGAAAGATCCCCTCCGCACATACATAAAAGAAGCAATAAGTAATGCCCGTGGCTCCTCACAAACAGTTCCCCATCTCAGCTGGGAGCAACAAGTCAAAACCTTGAGCACAAAAATCTATCGCGCACAAGTTGCTAACATTAAAGTGACGGATTGGGGCACCTGGGAGCAAACCTCAGCAACCTCTCCTCCTCACACTCCTGCACAAGCTATCAAGTAAAAGTGCCAGAGCACAGGCTAGCAAGTTGTCAAGAGAACTTTATAACGTGGAACGTATAGTAGTGTAATGGCTGTGTTACTGGGCTAGTAATCTGGAGGCCTGAACTGCTGTAATAATCTGGAGAATTTGAGTTCAAATCCCATCATTGAGAATTATAACTCAGTGTACAAAACCTGGAAGCATAAAAGCTGTTATCAGTTAAGAGTAACCATGAAGCTATCGGATGGTTGTTTAGGGAAGAAATTTTTCTCTGCCTGGCCTGTATCTGATTCCAATTCCATGCCAACATGGTTAACTCTTCACTGGCTTTTAAAGTGGCTCAGCAAGCCACTCTATTATGTAAAACATGGGCTATGAGGGTTTGGGCATTAAATGCCAGCCTGGCCAGATATGCCCACACCCTGAGAATAATTTATTAAAAAAAATATGGATGAGAAATCATCAATAATCTGAATATGTGCTTGAAACTCTGAGACTCCTTTATTTTCACAGAAAAGAAACATTTCAACCCAGACCTCTTTCGTTTATGCTTTTCATGTACAGATGGTAAAGTGAAGCCTTTTAATTACTGTGTATAATGTTTAACTTTGACATTTTTTCAACAATCTACATCATCAACTCGAGGAAGAAATTGCCACGAAATGCCAAAAAGGTTTTTGATAAATGAAACTAATTATTTGTTGTTTCTGTTCCCCCCACTACATGCAGCACAGACGTAAATGATTAGTGTGAATGGGTCAGGTCTGAAGCTGGGAGATGCTGCGGCACTGAATCAATAGCTTTCCACATCAGACAAATTTGTTCTTATTCAACAGGACGTTCATTAAATTAGCTGATAAGACATTCGACTTTCCAGAGCAAATTGTAAATTTGAAAGTCCCATTCATCTCAGCTGCCTGGGTATGACTTGCTGCCTCATCATTAAAGAAGTTTAATTCAGCGGAGCTGTTCTGAGGCTGGTGAGGAAAGAAAATGGAAATGGTGTTGCAGGAAATCACTTTCCTCTATTTTTCATGACAAGCGGATTGAAAACGTGTTAATATTTTATCAGCTAAACCAATAAGATTCAGGATTTAGAAAGCGACCCCGACAATGGGTGCAGCGAGCCTAGTTTTATGATTATTTTTGGTATGGGGAAGTGGGGTGGGATCGATGTCACTGCAACAACAAGTTGCATTTCTATAGTGCCTTTCATGACTAAAGTGTACAGAGGCGCTTCACGTGGGCGTTTTCAAACAAAACTTTATGCTCAGCCACAAAAGGAGATATTTGGACAGGCAATAAAAAGAAATAGGCTTTAAGGAGAGTCAAAGGAGGAGAGATTTAGGGAGAAAATTCCAGAGCTTGTGGCCAAGGCAGCCGAAGACGCGGTCACCAGTGGTGGAGCGATGAAACTTGGCAATATGCAAGAGGCCAGAATTGGAGGACTGCAGAGATCTCAGAGGGTGGTGGGGCTGCAGGGAGTTACAGAGATAGGGAGGGGTGATACCATGGAGGCATGTTACGTGAATTATTTGTCATGCTTTAGATAGTGGATAGGCAAGCCTGACTGATATTTCCCTGAATAAAATCCAAAGCTAAATATGCAGCATTAGGAATTGATTTATACTACAATAAACTGCTCTCCATAAATCATTTGTCTGCTTTATGCCAAGGCCATGCTTTGAGAAAACACACATTTTCTTTTCTGTCGTTAGCTGCAAGTACTATACTTCTATAAATCGTGGCTGATTGGGGAGATGGTAGTGTAGTGGTAATGTTGCTGGAGTAGTAATCTAGGGGTGCAGGCTAATGTGCTGGGGACATGGGTTCAAGCCCCACCACGGTAGTGGTGGAATTTAAATGCAATTAATAAATCTGAAAAATAAAGCTAATCTAAATAATGGTGACCATGAAGCTATTGTTGCTCGTTTTAAAAAAAAAACCATCTGGTTCACTAATGTCCTTTCGTGAAGGAAATCTGCCATCCTTACCTGGTCTGGCCTACATGTGACTCCAGATCCACAGCAATGTGGCTGACGCTTAACTGCCCCGTGAAATGGCTTCATTTCAAGGGCAATTAGGGATGGGCAACAAATGCCAGTGATCCCTACATTCCACGAAACAATTTAGAGTCAAAGGCCAATGTTAAGGTTTGATGCGTAGAGCGTACTGGGCTAACTGAGCTCATGGAGGGGCAGCAGGGCTCTAGGGGCGCAGCCCTGCTTATGTGGGCACTGGGACCTTTTGTGGGGGGCAGCAGGGCTTCATGGGGGGAAGTGGGCTTCATGAAAGGACACCAGCTGAGGTGGTAGCAGGGTTCTTGGGGGAGTAGTAGGACACATGTTTGGTTGTGGGGGTGGTGGGGAGGCTGGGAGCGGCAGCAAAGGTGAGGTGATTGCACAGCTGCTGCTGTGAATTTCCAACTATTTTACACCGGAAGGATTTGGGTTGAATTTATACGAAGTGTTGCCTTTAAGTTAAATGGAGGTCACACAGGGTTAACGTCCAACTTGTAAGAAGAATGCTGGGGAGAAGTTGTGCAAAGAGAAGATACAATCACAGTAAAATTGAAGGGTAGCTCAGTCTGGCTGGCACCTGCAATTCCTTTGCCAGTAGAGCATTGAGAGAAGACAGAAAACTGGTCAAATGCCCATAGTCTTTGTTGTAATGTGGGTTCTTTAGATGTCTCAATGATGTGATCTGGAGACTTGTAGATTTAAACATGAACCCTTTATTGCTGACCTTTAACTATTTACTGATCATGCATGGTGCTGTTACCATGCAGGCTGCTTCCAGAGTGGTCTTTCTAGGCTGTTCTCTCAGTCAATTACCATGTGACTGTATGCATCATACCATGGGCGGTGCTATTCTCCAGTCCCACATTAACCCTTGCTTTGCCGAGCACCTTTACGTTACAATGGCATGCAGGCACGTGCTACATCATACAACAGTCTTGGTCAAGGGAAGTGTAAAACTGAAAGAAAAACCTTAATTTAGAAGTTTGAGAGGTTATCTATTAAAAGTCTTTAAAATGATAACTAGGCTTAGAAGATCTGTGTCCAGAGACACATGAGGCAGACAAAACACATGTTCACAACTGTTCCTGTAGCTTGTTTTTCCTGGCAGGTTGTTAACTTCAAACCAGGTGCTATAATGTGAGGGGCACCACTACACATCAAGCGTAACTGACCAGGAGTCTCTCCCACTCTTACCGCCTGTCTTTGGCCTGTTGGGAAGGATTTGCAGGTTCATAATTGTTTGGGTTTTGAAATACAACAGTACTGCCCGTCCTAAGATAAAAGCAAAATACTGCGGATGCTGGAAATCTGAAACAAACAACAGAAAATGCTGGAAAAACTCAGCAGACCTAACAGCATCTGTGGAGAGGAAAACAGAGTTAATGTTTCGAGTCCGTACGACTCGAAAAATGCTCATCACATTTTTACTTCTCTTTAGCTCTGAAGAAGAAGAAAAGTAAAAAAGAGAAGTAAAACTGTGATGAGCATTTTTCGAGTTGCACAGACTCGAAACGTTAACTCTGTTTCTCTCTCCACAGATGCTGTTATACCTGCTGAGTTTTTCCAGCATTGTTTGAGTACCACTTGTCCTATCTGGCTTGCCGTAGTCATGTGGCAAGCTCACTGTAGGCTGCCACCTTAAGCTCAGTTCAACAAAGACCTGCAATGAGAAAGCACTGAGGAAGAATGCTGTCTTTAAACACGAAACTCGGTGTTAGGAGTGGGATCATTTGGCCACATTATGAAGGCCCCTTCCATGGCTATCAAGTCCTGGGTTGGGACTCTAACCCAAAGCTACTGGTTCTAAGGCAGGGACACTACCCACTGCACCACCAGACTCCCAGGATTTGATGGCGGAGAGGGGGTGGGAATCCAGACCAAGGGGCCATAATTTTCAAATTAGAGCTACGCCATTTAGGAGCGAAATCAGGAAGCATTTTTTGGCTCAAAAGGTAATTTAGATCTGGGACTCTTTCTCACAAAATGGCTGTGGATGCTGGGGGAGGGGTCAATTGGAGTTTCGAAGACTGAGATCATTAGATTTTTATCAGAAAAATGTTATCAAGGGCTGTGGAGCAAAAGTGAGAAAATAAAGTTGAGGTACCGATCAGCCATGATTTGAATGAAAAACTAAATAGACTCAGGCTATACTTGTTTTCTTATGTTCCTACAAGGTAAAACTGCTGATTTTACTGTACTTGAATATAGCTGGTTCATTCTGTCTATGACCTTCATCAGCTCGCCATTTTATTCATGTACTGTCTTAGAGAAATTATTTTAAAACTTTTAACACTCTCCTCCTGAAGGCTCTGAGTGTAAATCCCTATCACGGTTTCAGACTGGCTAAAATGGAGCTCGAAAGTTCAAATCTCAGCCAGAAGTGGGGTTCATGGCCACCATTTAGCCTCAGCACACCTCGGCTAGGAATGGAACAAAGCCAGGATTCCTGCTGCTTATCGTTATTCAGCAACCCATCAATGGAAAGTATTTTTTAATATTCATTCATGGGATGTGAGCCAATCAATTGGGCTGCTTTGTCCAATTTGCTGGCTAGACCAGCATTTATTGCTCATCCCCAATTGGCCTTGAGAAGGTGGTGGTGAGCTGCCTTATTGAACCGTTGCAGTCCCTGTGGTGTAGGTACACCCACAGTGCTGTTAGGGAGGGAGTGCCAGGATTTTGACCCAGCGACAGTGTAGGAACGACAATATATTTCCAAGTCAGGATGGTGAGTGACTTGGAGGGGAACTTCCAGTTGGTGGTGTTCCCATGTTTCTGCTGCCCTTGTCCTTCGAGATGGTAGTGGTCGTGGGTTTGGAAGGTGCTATCTAAGGAGCCTTGGTGAGTTTCTGCAGTGCATCTTGTAGATGGTGCACACTGCTGCTACTGTGCATCGGTGGTGGAGGGAGTGAATGTTTGCGGATGGGGTGCCAATCAAGCGGGCTGCTTTGTCCTGAATGGTGTCAAGCTTCTTGAGTGTTGCTGGAGCTGCACTCATCCAGGCAAGTGGAGAGTATTCCATCACACTCCTGATTTGCGCCTTGTAGATTGTGGACTGGCTTTGGGGAGTCAGGAGGTGGGTTACTCATTGCACGATTCCTAGTCTCTGACCTGCTCTTGTAGCCATAGTATTTATATGGCTAGTTCAGTTCCTGGTCAATGGTAACCCCCAGGATGTTGATAGTGGGGGCTGCAGTGATGGTAACGCCATTGAATGCCATGGGGAGATGGTTAGATTCTCTCTTGTTGGAGATGGTCACTGCCATTTTGTGTGGTGCAAATGTTACTTGCCACTTGTCAGCCCAAGCCTGGATATTTTTCACATTTTGCAGCATTGGGACTTGGACTGCTTTAGTACCCGAGGAGTTGCAAATGGTGCTGAACATTGTGTAATCATCAGTGAACATCCCCACTTCTGACCTTATGATGGAAGGAAGGTCATTGATGAAGCAGCTGAAGGTGGTTGGGCCTAGGACACTACCCTGAGGGACTCCTGCAGTGATGTCCTGGAACTGAGGTGATTGACCAACAACAACCACAAACATCTCCCTTTGTGCTAGGTATGACTCCAACCAGTGGAAAGTTGTCCCCTGATTCCCATTGACTCCAGTTTTGCTAGGGCTGCATAATGCCACAATCAGTCAACTGCTGCATTGATGTCAAGGGCAGTCACTCTCACCTCACCCCTGCTGTCCAGCTCTTTTGTCCATGATTAAGCCAAGACTGTAATGAGGTCAGGAGCTGAGTGACCATCGCAGAACCCAAACTGAGCGTCGGTGAGCAGGTTATTGCTAAGCAAGTGCCGCTCGATAGCCCTATTGATGACCCCTTCCATCAATTTACTGATGATTGAGAGTAGACTGATGGGGCGGTAATTGGCTGGGTTGTATGCAGGACATAGCTGGGCAATTTTCTTGTGTGCAGGACGTACCTGGGCAATTTTCCACATTGCCGGGTAGATGCCAGTGTTGTAGCTGTATTGGAACAGCCATACAGCATGGCAGATTCTGTCTCTCAAGCTTATTGTGAGCTCTCCACCACCTTTACAGCCTAGCCAGAACTGTTCTCTCCTGAAATCTGTGGTGCCGTCTGTGGATTTGCCCCTGGACTGATAGTCTAGAGACCCAGGGTAATGCTCTTGGAACCTGGGTTTGAATCCCACTACGGCAGATGGTGAAATTTGAATTCAGTAAAAATCTGGAACTAAAAGTCTATGATGACCATGAAACCATCTGCTTCGCTAATGCCTTTTGGGAAGAAAATCGGCCATCCTTACCTGGTCTGGCCTACATGTGACATCTGAAACGGCCTAGCAAGTCAGATGATCTAGGCACTGGAAATGACAATGGCAAACCCAGCCCTGTCGACACTGCAAAGTCTTCCTTGTGAACATCTGGGGGCTTGTGCACAGACTTGTCAAACACCTGACTTATATACCTTACGGATAATGACCCTGACATCACCATCCCTGGGTATGTTCTGTCCCATCAGCAGGTCAGACCCAGCAGAGGTGGTGACACAGTGGTATACAGTCAGGAGGTAAGAGCCCCAGGAGTCCTCAACATCGACTCCAGACCCCATGAAGTCTCATAGCATCAGAACAAACATAGGCAAGGAAACCTCCTGCTGATGACCATGTACCGCACCCCCTCAGCTGATAGATCATTACTTCTCCATGTTGATTGCTACTTGGAGGAAGCACTGAGTGTGGCAAGGGTGCAGAATTTACTCTGGGTGGGGAACTTCTTCCATCACCAAGAGTGGCTCGGTAGCATGCCTACAGATTGAGCTGGCTGAGTCCTAAAGGACATAGCTGCTAGATTGGGTCTGCAGGTGGTGAGGGAACCAACAAGAGGGAAAAACATACTTGACCTCATCCTCACCAACCTGCCTACCGCAGCTGCATCTGTCCGTGACAGTATCGGTAGGAGTGACCACCACACAGTCCTTGTGGAGACGAAGTCCTGCCTTCACATTGAGGATACTTTCCATCGCGCTAAATGGGATAGATTTTGAACAGATCTAGCAGCTCAAGACTGGGCAACCATGAGGTGCTGTGGGCTCAAACACAATCTGTAACCTCAAGGTCCGACATATCCCCCACTCTACCATTAGCATCAAGCCAGGGGATCAACCCTGGTTCATTGAAGAGTGCAGAAGGGCATGCCAGGACCAGCACCAGGCATACCTAAAAATGAGGTGTCAGCCTGGTGAAGTTATAACACAGGACTACTTGCGTGCCAAACAGCATAAGCAGCAAGTGATAGACAGAGAATAGCAATCCCACAAGCAAAGGTTCAGATCCAAGCTCTGCAGCCCTGCCACATCCAGTTGTGAATGGTAGTGGACAATTAAACAACTCACTTGGAGGCTCCACAAACATCCCCATCCTCAATGAGGAGGAGCCCAGAACATCAGTGCAAAAGATAAGGCTGGAGCAGTTGCAACAATTTTCAGCCAGAAGTGCCAAGTGGATGATCCATCTTGGCCTCCTCCACAGCTCCCCAGCATCACAGATACCAGTCTTCAGCCAATTCGGTTCACTCCACGTGATATCAAGAAACTGCTTAAGGCAGTGGATACTGCAAAGGCTATGGGCCCTGACAATATTCAGGCAATAGTACTGAAGACCCGTGCCCCAGAACTTGCCGTGTCCCTAGCCAAGTTATTCCGGTACAGCTATGGTACTGGCATCTACCCAGCAATGTGGAAAATTGCTCAGGTATGTCCTGTACACAAAAAGCAGGACAAATCTAGTTGATTTGGCTGTTGTAGGCTAATCTTCTCAGTACCAGGACATTACTACAGGAATTCCTCAGGGTAGTGTCCTAGGCCCAACCATCTTCAGATACTTCATCAATGACCTTCCTTCCATCATAAGGTCAGAGACTGGGATGTTCGCTGATGATTGCACAATATTCAGCACCATTCACAAGTTCTCAGATACTGAAGCAGTCCGTGTCCAAATGCAGCAAGACCTGGACAATATCCAGGCTTGGGTAAGTGACATTCATGCCACACAAGTGCCAGGCAATGACCATGTCCAACCAGCATCCAATATAGGAACAAAATGGCTTCCTTGAACTTATACTAATGGTTCTTTTAATACAACCTAATACCCAGTTAACTTTAGTTATAACGTCTCTACATCTATATATATTTAAAACACTGGTTTAACATCAACTGGAATATTATGTCCAGTTGTGGGCACTGCATTTTAGGGAGAAAGTGAAGGCTTTAGAGAGGGTGCAGAAAAGATTTACAAGAATTCTTCTAGGGATGGGGAATTTCAGTTACTTGAATAGATTGGAGAAGTTCCAGTTGTTCTTCTTATAGAGAAAAGATGGAGGAGATTTGATAGAGATGTACAAAATCGTGGGGAGCTTGAACATAATAGATGGGAAGAAAATGTTCCCTTTGGCGGAAGGGCCAGGAACTAGAGGACACAGAATTAAAGAGTTTGGCAAAAGAATCAGAGGCAAATTGAGAGAATTTTTTTTTAATGCAGCAAGTGGCTAGATCTGCCTGAAGTGTGGCAGAGGCAGATTCGGTCATGGCTTTCAAAAGGGAATTGGATAAGCGCCCGAGAGGAAAACAATTGCAAGCCTATGGAGAAAGGGCTGGAGAGTGGGACGAGCTGAGTTGCTCTTCCAGAGAGCTGGCAGGGGCTCTACACGTCGAATGGCCTCCTTCTGTGCGGTAACTATTCTGTGATTATATTCTATTCTATACATTGGTGCACAAAAAAAGTTCACACACCACAGCAGTCTGGAGAAAAGAGCTCGTTGGAAGGTTAATCCTCAAGTGCGCTCACAAAAAAATAGATTTGCTCCAATGTTATTGCACTCCTGGACATTGTGCAACGATATAAAGTGGGTCTCTGCAAGTGGGCAACACATTTGACATCTGTCCCAAATTTTAATTTCCTTTGAAACCATTTTAGGGTTTGAGTCTCATTTAATTGACACCAGCCTGCTGATTTCGGCAGTTAGGAAACTGGACGATGCCATTTGGTGGATCCTAAGCGGCCTCTAGCAGTTGTCTAACTCCTGGTGCAAATAAGAGAAGCAATGAAAGATTTTGTTAAATATAGCTGAACAATGTCAGAGGTCAAAAGAAAACATCGGTCCACTAAAAACAAGAGTGGAAAATTAAATAATAACAAATCAAAACTGAAAACGCTGGAAAAACTCTCTTAGCGTTTCTCTCAGAGTCACACGGACTCGAAACGTTAACTCTGTTACTTCTCCACAGATGCTGCCAGGCCTGCTGAGTTTTTCCAGCATTTTCTGTTTTTATTTCAGATTTCTACCATCCACGATATTTTGCTTTTAACTTAACGGAAAATTACAATTGGAAAATGAATGGCAGAGTTTTTAAACAACAATTTTGCATCTATTCTTTTAAGCAGAAGGAAGTGGGGTATTTCTAGGTCAGAGATTTTCAGGGAAGATAAATGCAAGTAGCTATAAACAGAACCAGTTATTAAATGGCTAGATGTTTTTTAATTAGACACAGCATCAGCCACCAAACATCTATGAATTTTAAAATAAATAAAAAAACTTTAGGAAAAGAAAGCTCATGATTTTATTCTGCTCCATTCATATTTATCTTGTTACAAAACCACTGTTCTGAATTTAAAGTGCTGGTGAGTTCAGAACCCTTTACAGTTAACCATTTCAAAGGCAATTAGCATTCTAATGTAATGTAAATCCCCATTCATATGTTAGATTCTGCAAATAAAAAATGTTATAACTGAGGTAATTACAATTTTTTCAAAAAGGGAGCTAATACTACATGGGCCAAATATAGCTTAACTCCATGATCATTAAAGATAATCACAGCAATCCTCAGGGTAGTGTCCTAGGCCCAACTATCTTCAGCTGCTTCATCAATGACCTTTCTTCCATCATAAAGTCAGAAGAGGGGATGTTCGCTGATGATTGCCCAATGTTCAGCACCATTCACAACTCCTCAGATACTGAATCAGTCCATGTCCAAATGCAGCAAGACCTGGACAATATCCAGGCTTGGGCTGACAAGTGGCAAGTAACATTCGTGCCACACAAGTGCCAGGCAATGACCATCCCCAACAAGAGAGAATCTAACCATCTCCCCTTGACATTCATGGTATTACCATCACTGAGTCCTCACTATCAAAATCCTGGGTGTTACCATTGACCAGAAACTGAACTAGCCTAGCCATATAAATACTGTGGCTATAAGAGCAGGTCAGAGACTATGAATCCTGCATCGAGTAACTCACTTTCTGACTCCCCAAAGGCTGTCCACCATCTACAAGGCACAAGTCATCAGTGTGATGGAATTCTCCCTGCTTGCCTGGATGAGTGCAGCTCCAACAACACTCAAGGAGTTTGACAGCATCCAGGATAAGGCAACCCACTTGATTGGTATCCCTTCCACAAACATTCACTCCCTCCACCACCTATGCACAGTAGCAGCAGTGTGTACCATCTACAAGATGCACTGCAGAAACTCACCAAGGCTCCTTAGACAGCACCTTCCAAACCCATGACCGCTACCATCTAGAAGGACAAGGGCAGCAGATAGATGGGAACACCACCACCTGGAAGTTTCCTTCCAAGCCACTCGCCATCCTGACTTGGAAATATATTGCTGGTCCTTCACTATCGCTGGGTCAACATCCTGGAACTCCCTCCCTAACAGCATTGTGGGTGTACCTACACCACATGGACTGCAGAGGTTCAACAAAGGCGGCTCATCGCCACCTTCTCAAAGGCAACTAGGGATGGGCAATAAATGCTGGCCCAGCCAGCGACGCCCACATCCAGTAAATGAATTTAAAGGAATGTGCAGCTGGAATAGAAAGCTGGTTGCCTGAGGTCAAATACATCATTGTTTGAAAGTGAAAGCAGTTAGGCCAAGACAGAAAAAAAGACAATTGCTATCATCAGAAATAGAATAAGAGACACAAAAGAACACTGCAATAATATGATTCCTAAATCATGAATAATTCTGGCTATTTACCAATTGGCTTCCATTGGATAGTTTGAAAAACAATCCGAGAGGATGTTTAATCTATGATGAGCACCATCTGTAACTAAACTCAGGGCTAGTTTAGTTCTTTCTTCTTCTTCTTTTCAAGTAATACATAGAAATGAGATTCCAGAGGTAGGCTCCTTCAGCTCACTACAGCACAACGAAGCACCTGAAAATTTCTCCTTGGGCACAGGAGGGCAGTGCTTATCATGGAATGTGAAGGATTCTTGTTGTCAAGGCGCTGCCACCACACAAGCAAAGCACAGCGACACTCAGACTGCACTCACGGGTTAGGAATGATGATCAAGCCACCTGGCAATTGGGAAACGTGACTAGCCGTAAATAAATTCCAGATCATTATCAAGCCGAAACTAGTCATTGTGTACTGTCAATATCACTCGTTTCGCAATACTTAAGATAAAGGAACATCTGTACAGTGCAACTTATGTTTGAAGTCTGAGGTGGAAAGTCTTGAAGAGATGTCATTTGTTTACAATTCATACAGCCACATATAAATTGGTTACTTGGCTAGGAAAGTAAAACCAGGCAGGATTTGAATTGGGTAGCTGGTGCTACCCTGTGGTGCCAGGCATGTCAGTTTAAAATTAGCCCAAAAAATGGAGCTGGAGATGCATGGGGTGGGGAAGGGAGGAGGGGTTGTGATATTTGAATTACATTTTGGTAGGAATTGATGAGTGACTTTCTGGCTTGTTTTCACTTTTGTTGAATTTGTTTATCAGAACTCATCCCCGAGCCACTTTGTTGTTACCCATTGCTGCTCCCATTGTACTCCTTCACTGAAGTTAATCTACCTCTGGAACCTCATTTCTATGTATTACTTGAAAAGAAGAAGAAAGGGATGAGAATGATGAGAATGAGGGACTACCTCGCGGAGGCTGAGCGTCAACTCGCAGACATTTCCTCCTACCTCTCCCTGGACCATGACCCCACCACAGAACATCAAGCCATTGTTTCCAGGACTGTCACTGACCTCATCTCCTCTGGAGATCTTCCTCCCACAGCTTCCAACTTGATAGTCGCCCAACCTCGGACGGCCCGCTTCTACCTCCTACCCAAAATCCACAAACAGAACTGTCCTGGCAGACCAATCGTGTCAGCCTGTTCCTGCCCCACGGAACTCATTTCTCGTTATCTTGACTCCCTTCTCTCTCCCCTTGTCCAGTCCCTTCCCACCTACATCCGTGATTCCTCTGACACCTTACGTCACATCAACAATTTCCAGTTCCCTGGCCCCACCCGCTTCCTCTTCACCATGGATGTCCAATCCCTCTACACCTCCATCCCCCACCAGGATGGTCTGAGGGCCCTTAGCTTCTTCCTTGAACAGAGGCCCCAACAATCCCCATCCACCACTACTCTCCTCCGTCTGGCTGAACTTGTTCTCACACTGAACAATTTCTCCTTTAACTCCTCTCACTTCCTCCAAATAAAAGGTGTGGCTATGGGTACCCGCATGGGCCCCAGCTATGCCTGTCTCTTTATGGGGTATGTGGAACATTCCTTGTTCCAGTCCTACTCCGGCCCCCTCCCACAACTCTTTCTCCGGTACATCGATGATTACTTCGGTGCTGCTTCATGCTCTCGTCGGGACCTGGAAAAATTTATTAATTTTGCTTCCAATCTCCACCCCTCCATCATCTTCACATGGTCCATCTCTGACACTTCTCTTCCCTTCCTTGACCTCTCTGTCTCAATTTCTGATGATAGACTGTCCACCAATGTCCATTACAAACCTACCGACTCCCACAGCTACCTCGACTACAGCTCCTCACACCCCGCTTCTTGTAAAGACTCCATCCCATTCTCTCAGTTCCTTCGCCTCCGTCGCATCTGTTCTGATGACGCTACCTTCAAAAACAGCTCCTCTGACATGTCCTCCTTCTTCCTTAACCGAGGTTTTCCATCCACGGTCGTTGACAGGGCCCTCAACCGTGTCCGGCCCATATCCCGCGCATCCTCCCTCACGCCTTCTCCTCCTTCCCAGAAACATGATAGGGTCCCCCTTGTCCTCACTTATCACCCCGCCGGCCTCCGCATTCAAAGGATCATCTTCCGCCATTTCCGCCAACTCCAGCATGATGCCACCACCAAACACATCTTCCCTTCACCCCCCCTGACGGCATTCCGTAGGGATCGTTCCCTCCGGGACACCCTGGTCCACTCCTCCATCACCCCCTACTCCTCAACCCCCACTTATGGCACCTCCCCATGCCCACGCAGAAGATGCAACACCTGCCCCTTCACTTCCTCTCTCCTCACCGTCCAAGGGCCCAAACACTCCTTTCAAGTGAAGCAGCATTTCACTTGCATTTCCCCTAACTTAGTCTACTGCATTCGTTGCTCCCAATGCGGTCTCCTCTACATTGGAGAGACCAAACGCAAACTGGGCGACCGTTTTGCGGAACACCTGCGGTCTGTCCGCAAGAAAGACCCAAACCTCCCTGTCGCTTGCCATTTTAACACTCCACCCTGTTCTCTTGCCCACATGTCTGTCCTTGGCTTGCTGCATTGTTCCAGTGAAGCCCAACGCAAACTGGAGGAACAGCACCTCAACTTCCGACTAGGCACTTTACAGCCTTCCGGGCTGAATATTGAATTCAACAACTTTAGATCTTAAACTCCCCCTCCCCCCATCCCCACCCCGTTTCTTCCCCCCTCCCTTTTTTTTTTCAATAATTTATATAGATTCTTCTTTCCCCACCTATTTCCATTATTTTTAAATCTAAACTAAAACCTTGTTAGCCTTTCCACCCCACCCCCACTAGAGCTGTACTTTGAATATCCTGTCTTCCATTCTTAATTAGCACTTTTCTCAGACAAATGTCACCACCTTCGACACCTCTTTGACCCTTTTGTCTGTGACATCTTTTGATTATCTGCTCATCTCCACAATCACCACACCCTCAATGTCTCTCTCTCCCCCCCCACCCCCCCCAACCCACCTTAAACCAATTTATATTTCTCCCTTCTTCTAACTATGCTTCAGTTCTGCCGAAGGGCCATGAAGGCTCGAAACGTTAACTGATTTCTTCTCCGCCGATGCTGCCAGACCTGCTGAGTTTTTCCAGGTAATTCTGTTTTTGTGATGAGAATGGAAGACTGGTTGCCATGAAATCAAGGCTATCTTATTGGTGTAGGGGGTCTAATTACCTCACTTCAATTATCATGCCAAACGTATTATCAGTGTAACTATCTGGACTTGAAAGAAGGACAACATATTCAAAGGCTGAGATTGACCAAGGTGGCAGTGAGTCTGCGGTGTTTATTTTTCAGGATGATCTTCATTGAAACTTTAAGGTTTCCATTGGATATGAAGATCACTGCATTCTTGAACTATTTTGCATTGTGCTCTTTCCAAGCAAGCAGGTAGCCCATCAGCAACAGTCAGCCACAGTCTACCAGATATATTAAGCAGGTGGCTAATGCAATGTTTTCATAAGAAACCAAAAACATCACGTTCTCGATGGGTGGTTGGCAACAGCAGAAGAGAGCCCTCTAATTCTTTCAATTTATTAAGACCAGTCCCCGGGCGAGGTTCACCCGAATTGTTGTGCTCCCGGGTGTGGAGGGATGAACTGGGTTCCTTTCTTTATTCAACCCCCCTCAATTGGTCACAACGAGGTTAGTTTAAAAAGGATCGCTTCTCTCGTGGATATCTTTTCCCAGTCCAAATGTATTTATGTTTTAAAAGGAACCAATCTAACCAGGCTTCCTTGAGTCAAAGAAAGACTGAGTTTATTAGCTACTAAAACACGAGAAAAAATAATCAGAACGCAACACACATACACACAGATTAGAAACGAGAAGTGGGTCCAGGAATAGAAGTTAAAGAAGATATATGAATCAGTCTTTGGCTTGTCCGTGAGGAGTGGATGATGAAATGTTGTGGCCATTAAGTTGGATGATTCCAGTAGAGTTGACTTTGGGCAGTTGAGCAGTTGGTTTGGAGATTCTTGGTTCTGCAGGTTAGCTGAAAGGAGTTGTCTTGTTTCCTTTTTGACTGTGGCTTTGCTGACTTGTGACTTGTTTCCAGCAATCAGAGTAAGACTTTTTAACCTGCAAACACAGGAATGCCTAGTTGATGTTCTTCAGCTGTGACCTTCACAGCCCACACTAGCACCAGAACAGAACACCAGGCATGCACACCAAGACCAGGGTTGCAGTTGGCTTTTTGACCCCTTCTCTTGTGTATTCCTGGGAGGGAAAAAAACAAGCATGCCTTTCACCCAGAAACTGCTTTCTTTCAGCTTACCTCATGTCCACAGTCTGGGATATAACTCACAGGAGAAAGCTCCTGCTGAGATGGTAATCAGCCTCCTTACCTCCGCAACCACAGGAGATTACAGTTCAGCTTTTGCATTGCATCTCTTCCTTTGAAGTGTCTCTGTCTGAAGTAGGCCTTGACACCTTTTTAGGTGCGATATTCAGTTCCCTCTGGACTAGTTAGTCAAGTGTAATCACATGGAAGTTTTCCAGCAAGTGGTTACTTTACAGTCCCAGCCAGCTTTTGCTTGTAGGTCCTTTTTAAAAAAGAAAAACACGTCTTACTTAAAAGTTCAATACATCTGTAAGTAATTTGGGGCTATGATCCGTGGTCATGACAAAATGTTAAGTTTTCCCAAAGTCCAGGATGTAATCAACTCCTCCATGCAGCATTCTTACTTACAAATCTGAAGATTGTGGGTTTAAGTCCCATTCCATAGATTTTGCAGGCAATATCTAGGCTCACTTGGGTGTAGTACTGACAGAGAGTTGCACTGTGTTTCAGATGTGACTTTAAACCATGGCCCTGTCTTCCCTCAGGCAGATATTAAAAAAATCACCTGCCACTATTTTAAAGAAGAGCAGAGCAGCACTCTCTCGAGTCCTGGCTAATATTTATCCATTGACCTGTACCAATAAAACAAATTACCTGGTCATTGTTGCATTGCTGTTTGTGGGACTTGCTGTGCACAAATTGACTGCTGCAATTTTTATATTGCCCTTGTTATGACACAGCAGATGGTAAATGCTGAGCTGTTTAAATCCCAGAGGGAAACTTGAAACAACTATCACAGCTAATTTTCAATTTGTATGTTTTGAGATGCAGGCTTTGAATTCAGTAATAAGACCACTGAGTCTAAAGAGGTTTTTATAAAACTAAATTAAACATTCATTAATAAAAGAAAAGATTGTAAGCACATATGTATGTCTACAAATTACTATTATAATAACTTCTAAATCCCCTAATTAATTTAACTCCCAGTTACACTTTCGAAAAGGCAATAGTGAGACACATAGATTTTAAAAGACCCAGGCAAAGTAAACGATACCCTGAACAGTCAAATTCAAAGTGAGTTCTCTGAACTTCAGTCCCTGGAGGCAACAGTTTGGTACATACAGGCTGAAGGCCTGTTGGTTCTTAAACTGCCTCTCTTACAAACAGCTTTCTCTCCTTTATACATACTTTCCTCTTTGAATGCAAATTCTCATTGTTTCACTATGTCTTTTGAACTTTACCTCTCTACTAATAAAACATCTATCATAGCATCACTTCCACCAGTAATCTTTGGGAAAAATAAATAAACACACTATTTCTTACTACTTCTGCTGGCTAGGTATATATTACACCCCCTTCTTTGAATTCAAGCCACGACAGTTTGTTTAAAAATGCAAATGTTCTCTTTACACTTCACATTCTAAATCTTCCCCATGTTTATATAATTGACATTTCAAGCCAAACTTCTCTTCTTACATCAAAGCACCCAGACTAGTCATCTCTAATTCAATTAAGTCTCTCACACCCACGTGCAGACGCATACATAGACACATCAGACTATTACTCTATTATACAATAAATTTCAATAACATTATGGAAATTATTATATCTTCCTGACACCATGAAGTACCAAAGAATACTGCATTGTCTATAAAGCGCTTTAGGATGTCCGGAGGTTATGAAAAGTGCGATACAAATGCAAGACTTTTGTTTTTCTCTTTCTGCCTTTTTCTTCTCTTTTCCCCCTTTCTTCAGTTTTGTCTTATTTTTTCACCCTCTTTCTTACACTTTGGTTTTTAAATCAGGGTTTAACGCCAAGCAGTGCAAAATCTATTCTTTGTACTGGTGATTTTGTCAAATAACATAGCAGGCATGCTTGATCCATTCCAACCTTCCAAAACCATTACATTTCCTTTTCACCGCAAGGATAATGAGAAGCTGAGTGAGTACAAAATGTTGACAAGCAATTAAAAAAAAAACTCCTCTCAAGGCAGAAAGCTTGCATTAGTGATTAGCTTAAAGTACTAAATGGGAAGAACATATTTAAATACGATCTACTCTTGGCATACTTCCACGTTACTTAATAAAACAAAATTAATACACAAAGGCATTTATGAGAAAAAACAGCTTTCAGAAAGGTCTGCTTTGATTGCTGGTTTTAACAAATTGAAGTTGTAGTTCGACAATTACAGGGAAACAAGCCAAAAGCTGACTAATCCCCACCAATCAACAACTCTTGACAGAGTGGATTTTGTGTTCCCTTGAAGTTGGTGAGTGCAGTAATTGGCAACACCATGGTAGTGTTGTACTGGTGATGAATGAATGATACTTTTTTACATTTATAGTGTTCCTGTAAAATGCTTCCCAGTCCTACAGGAAGAATGTTTTGATGTCTGTGGAAAGCAACTCATAAACGTAGTAGAAAGTTAAATCTGTTGAGTGAGATGAATTCTGGATATGATTCACATTGAAATTGGAAGCACTTACACACTGAGTATAAAGAAATTTATGAATGCAAGCAAATGTATTTGATGGCAGGTACCAATACACTGTAGAACCATTGAATGCACTTGTTGATGTAAAGGACAAAGGATCTGGCTTTAGTATGCAAACATTTATGTTTCTGAATGGTATCAGAATGGACTTTTACAATAGTGCTTTGAGTATATCTATGTTGCTATCCTGGGCTAGTCTTATGGTGCAGTTCTGTGTGAAAAAATTATGACAGATGAGGTTCGATGTGGGCAAATGTGAGGTTGACCACCTTGGACCAAAGAAAGATAAATTGCATTGTTGTGTATGTGGTAAGAAACTAGGAACTGTAGAAGAGCAAAGAGATTCGGGAGTCCGAGTATGTAAATTGTTAAAAGCTAGCACATAGGAAGGAAAAGGTCTTTATCTCAAGCGGGTTAGAATACTAAGGGAAAGAAATTATGCCCCAGTTGTATAGAGCCTTGGTCAGACCCCATATTAAATACTGAGTTTAGTTATAGACATTGCACCTTTGGAAGGATATATTGGCCTCAGTGAGGATGCAGCAAAGATTCGCCAGAATGATAATGGAGATTAGAGGGTTAAATTATGGGGACAGGTTGCAAAAACTTGGCTGGTGTTCCCTTGAGTATAGAAGATTGAGGGGCGATCAAGCTGTTCAAAATGTTATAAAGATTCAATCAGGTGGATACAGAAAAACGATTTGCTGTGGTAGGGAACATAGCATGAGGGGGTCATAAACTTAAAATTAGAACTGGGCCATTTAAGATAGAAATCAAGAAGCACTTTTTCACACAAAAGATAATGGAAATCTGGTATGCTCTCTCCACAAGGGCACAAATGCAAGGATAATTGGAGTTTTCAAGACCGAGATTGATGAATTGTTGCTGGGTAAAGGTATCAAAGGATATGGAGCAAAGAAAGGTAAATAGAGTTGAGATACAGATCAGCCATGCTCGAATAGAATGATCGAACAGGTTCGAGGGGCTGAATGGCTGGCTAATGTTCCTATGTGTCCCTGGATAGAAAAAAAATGAAAGGCATGCTTTCCATACATGTATAGAAGCAGAATGATTGACATATACACTGGTGTGTACAGTTGCAATTCATCCCCTCTTCCAACATTAATCACGCAAGATAGCTACCATAGAGAGGGCTATGGCTTCAGGAACCAAACACAACACTATGTGTGAAGTGACTTGTGTGTGAAATGTAATTGTACCCCACTATTGAAGAAAGGAGGAAGAAGAAAACAGGGAACTACAGACCTATTAGCCTGACATCAATTGTAGGGAAAATGCTAGATTCTATTATAAAGGATGTAATAACTGGGCACTCAGAAAATAATGGTAAGATTGGGCACAGTCAACATGGGTTTGTGAAAGGCAAATCATGTTTGACAAACCTGATGGAGTTTTTTGAGCATAGATAAGAGGGATGTGGATTTGGATTTTCAGAAGGTTTTCGATTATTGATCTGGAAGCCGAAATGCAGACACTGCGCAACATAAGGGAGGGGGAGAAATACCTGGATATTTTGTTCCAGAAGACAGTCCCACCTCTTAGAAAAGGGTCATTCGTTTTCATCAGCAGTGAGGGAGAGGAGGATGTGACTGTCAGTGAGGCAGGTAACGGGACTGAGCAGACAATAGGGGAGGAGCCTGAGGCTTTGCAATTGTCAAACAGGTTTGAGGTGCCCACAACCTGTCTGGATGAAAGCGAATTCTGCAAGGTGGATGAGCTGACTGGCCATGGCACTGTGGTACAGGTACTACGTTCAAGCAGGGGGAGCAAAAAGGAATGTAGTGGCAGTAGGGGATAGGATAGTGAGGGGGGATTGACACTGTTCTCTGCAGCAAAGAGAGAGAGTCCAGACGGCTATGCTGCCTGCCCGGTGCCAGGGTTTGGGACATCTGCTCGGGGCTGGAGAGGAACTTGCATCCAGTTGTCATGGTCCATGTAGGTACCAATGATATAGATAGAACTAGGAAAGAGGTTCTGTAAAGTCAGTATGAGGAGCTAGGTACCAAATTAAGAAGCAGAACCTCAAAGGTAATAATCTCTGGAGTATTACCTGAGCCATGTGCAAATTGGCATAGGGCAAATAAGATTAGAGAGATGAATATGTGGCTCAGAGACTGATTTCGAAGAAGTGGGTTCCAGTTTGTTGGGCACTGACATCAGTACTAGATAAAGTGAGGGCTTTAATGTTGGGATGGTTTACCTGAACTGTGTTGGGATGGGTGTCCTCGCAAATTGCATAACTAGGGAAGTAGAGAGGGCTTTAAACTAAACAAAAGGAGTGAGGGATCAAGCTTGGGTAGAGGTAACAATTCAAAGTGTAGAGTCAAGACAGAAGAGCAAAATAGTAATATGAGAAATGAGGGCCGGAGAATGGCAGGAAGGGATAGAGAGAAAAAAACCTAAGAATACATCAACTGTCAAGACTAGATGTTACAAAGGTAACAAAAAGACAAAACTGAAGGCTTTCTACCTGAATGCACATAGCATTCATAACAAAGTAAATGAATTGATGGCCCACAATGAAGTAAGTAAATCTGATCTGATAGCAATTACATGGCTGCAGGACGACAATGATTGGGTCCTTAATATTGAAGGGTACATGATATTCAAGAAGAATAGGAAGCTAGGTAAAGGTGGAGGGGTAACACCGTTAATCAAAGAGGGCATTGGTGCAATAGTTAAAGACGACCTTGGTTCATGAGATCAGGACGTAGAATTGCTTTGGGTGGAGGTGACGAATGGTAGGGGTAAAAAGTCATTAGTGGGAGTGGCCTATAGGCCCCCTAACAGTAGCCACAGTGTAGGGCAACGTATTCAAGAGAAAATATTGTGTGCTTGTGATAAACGGAAGGCAATAATCATGGATGATTTTAATCTACACATAAACTGGAAAAATCAGATTGGCAGTAGTAGCCTGGATGAGGATTTCTTAGAATGCTTTCTGGATAGTTTCTTAGAGCAGCATGTTCTGGAACTGATCAGAGAGCACATTTTTTTACATTTGGTATTGTGTAACGTGACAGGATTAATTAATGACCTCAGAGTAAAATCACCCCTAGGTAGCAGCGAACACAATATGATTGAATTTTACATCCCGTTTGAAAGGGAAAAGAGTGGGTCTAAGACTAGTATCCCAAACGTAAATAAGGGCAATTATGTGGGGATGAAAGCTGAGCTAGACGAAGTGAACTGGGAAACTAGGCTAGAGGATAGATCAATAGAGAAGCAGTGGCAGACATTGAAGAGGATATTTCAGAGTATTCAGAATAAGTGCATTCCTACTATAAAAAAAATTAACCACCATCCGTGGTTAACTAGAGATGTTAATGAGAGCATCAAACTTAAGGAAAAAGTATCCAATTCTGCAAAGATGAGTGGCAGGATGGATGGTTGGACAGAATATAAAGAATGGCAGAGAATGACTAAAAGGTTAAAAAATATGAGAGGAAGCAAGCTAGGAATGTAAAAATGGAAATCAAGAGTTTCTACAGGTACTTAAAAAGGATAAGAGTAAGTAAAGTGAGTGTTGGTCCTCTAGAGAGTGACAGTGGGGAGTTAATAGTAGATAATAAGGAAATGGCAGAAGAAACAAACAACCATTTTGCTTCTGTGTTCATTATAGAGGGTACAAAAAACATTCCAGTAGCTGCAAATCAGGAGGTGAACGGGAGAAAGGAACTTGGTGAAATTGAAATCACGAGGGAAATGGTACTGAGCAAATTGATGGAGCTGCGGGCTGGCAAGTCTCCAGGTCCCGATGGAATACATCCTACGGTCTTAAAAGAAGTGGCTAATGAGGTAGTTGATGTGCTGGTGTTAATTTTCCAAAATTTGCTAGATTCTGGAAAGGTTCCATCAGATTGGAAAGTAGCAAATATAACCCCTATATTCAAGAAGGGAAGGAGGCAGAAAACAGGAAATTATAGGCCACTTAACTTGACATCTGTCATGAGGAAGTTATGAGAATCGATCATTAAGGAGATAATACAAAAACAGAATTACCTGGAAAAACTCAGCAGGTCTGGCAGCATCGGCGGAGAAGAAATCAGTTAACGTTTCAAGCCTTCATGGCCCTTCGGCAGAACTGAAGCATAGTTAGAAGAAGGGAGAAATATAAATTGGTTTAAGGTTGGGTGGGGGTGGGGGGGTGGTGGGGGGGGGGTGGGGGGAGAGAGAGACATTGAGGGTGTGGTGATTGTGGAGATGAGCAGATAATCAAAAGATGTCACAGACAAAAGGGTCAAAGAGGTGTTTTGTCTGAGAAAAGTGCTAATTAAGAATGGAGGACAGGATATTCAAAGTACAGCTCTAGTGGGGGTGGGGTGGAAAGGCTAACAAGGTTTTAGTTTTAGATTTAAAAATAATGGAAATAGGTGGGGAAAGAAGAATCTATATAAATTATTGAAAAAAAAAAGCGGGGGGGGGGGTGGGGGGCGGGGTGAAGAAACGGGGTGGGGATGGGGGGAGGGGGAATTTAAGATCTAAAGTTGTTGAATTCAATATTCAGCCCGGAAGGCTGTAAAGTGCCTAGTCGGAAGATGAGGTGCTGTTCCTCCAGTTTGCGTTGGGCTTCACTGGAACAATGCAGCAAGCCAAGGACAGACATGTGGGCAAGAGAACAGGGTGGAGTGTTAAAATGGCAAGCGACAGGGAGGTTTGGGTCTTTCTTGCGGACAGACCGCAGGTGTTCCGCAAAACGGTCGCCCAGTTTGCGTTTGGTCTCTCCAATGTAGAGGAGACCGCATTGGGAGCAACGAATGCAGTAGACTAAGTTAGGGGAAATGCAAGTGAAATGCTGCTTCACTTGAAAGGAGTGTTTGGGCCCTTGGACGGTGAGGAGAGAGGAAGTGAAGGGGCAGGTGTTGCATCTTCTGCGTGGGCATGGGGAGGTGCCATAAGTGGGGGTTGAGGAGTAGGGGGTGATGGAGGAGTGGACCAGGGTGTCCCGGAGGGAACGATCCCTACGGAATGCCGTCAGGGGGGGTGAAGGGAAGATGTGTTTGGTGGTGGCATCATGCTGGAGTTGGCGGAAATGGCGGAAGATGATCCTTTGAATGCGGAGGCTGGTGGGGTGATAAGTGAGGACAAGGGGGACCCTATCATGTTTCTGGGAAGGAGGAGAAGGCGTGAGGGAGGATGCGCGGGATATGGGCCGGACACGGTTGAGGGCCCTGTCAACGACCGTGGATGGAAAACCTCGGTTAAGGAAGAAGGAGGACATGTCAGAGAGCTGTTTTTGAAGGTAGCGTCATCAGAACAGATGCGATTAAGGAGATAATAGCTGGGCACTTAGAAGAGCTCAAGGCAATTGGGAAGAGTCAGCATGGTTGTGTGAAAGGAAAATCTTGTTTAACCAATTTATTGCAGTTCTTTGAAGGAGTAACATGTGCAGTGGTAAAGGGGAGCCTGTAGACTTACTGTACTTGGGTTTCCAGAAGGCATTTGATAAGGTGCCACATCAAAGATTATTGCGGAAAATAAGAGCTCATGATGTAGTGGGTCAAAATCCTGGAACTCCCTTCCTAACAGCACTGTGGGTGTACCTACACCACATGGACCTCAGCGGTTCAAGAAGGCAGCTCACCACCACCTTCTCAAGGGCAAGTAAGGATGGGTAATGAATGCTGGCCCAGCCAGTGAAGCCCACATCCCCTGGATGAATTTTTAAATAATTAGCATGGATGGAAGGTTGGCTGACTGGCAGAAAGCAGATAGCATGCATGAATACGTCTTTTTCTGATTGGCAGAATGTGACAAGTGGCATCCCACAGGGGTCTGTACTGGGGCCTCTACTTTTTGTGATTTATATCAATGACTTAGATGAGGGGAGTGAAGACATGGTAGCTAAATTTGCAGATGACACAAAGATAGGTGGGAAAGTATGTTGTGAAGAGGACATGAGGAGGTTGCAGATGGATATAGATAGGTTGATTGAGTGGGAAAAGATCTGGCAAATGGAGTTTAATGTGGAAAAATATGAAGTTGTTCACTTTGGCAGGAAGAACAAAAAAGCAGAGTATTACTTAAATGGAGAATGGCTGCATAATTCTGAGGTGCAGAGGGATCTAGGTGTTCTAGTAGATGAGTCACAAAAAGTTAGTTTGCAAGTACAGCAAGTAATTAAGAAGGCTAATGGAATGCTATCCTTAATTACAAGAGGGATTGAACATAAAAGTAAGGATGTTATACCTCAGTTATATAGGGCATTGGTGAGACCACACCTCAAATACTGTGTGCAGTTTTGGTCTCCTTATTTAAGGAAGGATGTAAATGCATTGGAGGCCGTTCAAAGGGGTTTTGTTAGATTGATACCCGGAATGAGTGGGTTGTCTTATGAGGAAAGGTTGGACAGACTGGGCTTGTTCCCACTGGAGTTTAGAAGACTGAGGGGTGATTTGATTGAAGTATACAAGATCCTTAATGGCCTTGACAAGGTGGATGTTGAAAGGATGTTTCCTCTTGTGGGTGAATCCAGAACTAGGGGGCACTGTTTTAAAATTAGGGGTCACCCATTTAGGACAGAGATGAGAATTTTTTTCTCTGAGGGCTGTGCAACCTTGGAATTCTCTGCCTCAGAAGGTTGTGGAGGGGGGATCATTGAATATTTTTAAGGCAGGGGTAGATAGATTCTTGTTAGGCAAGGGAATCAAAGGTTATGGGGGTTAGATGGGAATGTGGAAATCGAAACACAAACAAATCAGCCATGATCTTGTTGAATGGCAGATGAGGCTTGAAGGGCCAAATGGTCTACTTATGTTCCTATTTCTTATGTTCTTATGTTTTTGTGATAAGGTCCCACACAAGAGGTTAATAAAAAAAAGAGTGCATGGGATTGGGGGTAATGTACTGGCATGGAGTGAGAATTGGTTAATAGACAGAAAACATAGAGTAGGAATAAATGATCATTCTCAAGTTGGCAGGGTGTGACTAGTGGGGTGCCCCAAGGATCAGTGCTTGGGCCCCAGCTATTCACAATCTATATCAATGATTTATATGTGGGAACGAAATGTAACATTTCCGAGTTTGCTGATGACACAAAATTACATGGGAACGTGAGTTGTGAGGAGGATGCAAAGAGGCTTCAAGAGGATTTAGGCACGCTAAGTGAGTGGGCAAGAACATGGCAGATGAAATACAATGTGAGAACATGTAAAGTTATCCACTGTGGTAGGAAAAACACAAATGCAGAATATTTTTGAAATAGTGAGAGATCGGGAAGTGTTGATATCCAAAGAAACCTGGCTGTCCTTGTTCATAAGTCACTGAAAGCTACCATGCAGGTGCAGCAAACAATTAGGAAGGCAAATGGTATGTTGGCCTTTATTGCAAGAGGATTTGAGTACAAGAGAAAAGAAAGATATCTTACTACAATTGTATAGAGCTTTGGTGAGACAGCGCCTGGAGTATTGTGTACAGTTTTGGTCTCCTTACCTAAGGAAGAATATACTTGCCATTGAGGGAGTGCAACAAAGGTTCACCAGGCTAATTCCTGGGATGGTGGGATCGTCCTACAAGGGGAGATTGAGGAGGTTGGACCTGTATTCTCTAGAATTTAGAAGAATGTGAGGTGATCTCATTGAAATATACAAAATTCTGACAGGGCTCAGCAGAGTAGATGCAGAAAGAATGTTTCCCTTGGCTGGGAGGTCTAGAACCAAGGCACACGGTCTTAGAATAAGGGGTAGACTTTTAGGAATGAATTGAGGAGGAATTTCTTCACTCAAAGGGTGTTAAATCTTTGGAATTCTCTATCCCAGAGGGCTGTGGAAGCTCAGTCATTGAGAATGTTCAAGCAGAGATTGATAGATTTCTAGATAGTAAAGACATCAAGGGTTATGGGGATAACGAGGGAAAATGGCATTGAGGTAGAAGATCAGCTATGATCCAGTTGAATGGTGGAGCAGGCTTGATGGGCTGAATGGCCTCATCCTGTTCTTACTTTCTATGTTTCTATGACTGGCAGAGTGTCCCTCAGCAGTAACCTTGCAATACTGTAAGTTTTGCTTATAGAAGTTTTATTGATTGCCCAATGTACAGTGCTAACTTTAAGATAGTTGCAAAAGCACTACACTTGCCCAACAGTGCCTCACAGTTCCTAATATCAAGAAGGACAAGAGCTGTAAGATCACAGGAACACCATCACCTCTATATTCTCCACCCTGACTAGGACAAAAATTGTCATTCCTTCATTGTCCCTGGGCCACTGCCCTGGAATTCCCAATTCAGCAATATTTTGGAAAAAAAATCACCACAAAGATTGTAGTGTCCAAGAAGGCGACACATCACCACATTCTCTGAGAAACTGGCGGCAATAAATGCCAACTTCACCCACATTCCAAGAATAAAAAGTTCAAAACTGGAAGAAACTTCCAGATTGAGTAGCAAAGACAAACTGCCTGAAAACCCATAAGAAGCCATGGCTCAGTTGGTAGCACTCGCACCTCTAGAGTTGGAAGTTCTGGAGCACAAAAAGCAAGGCTGACTCTCCAGTGGAGTACTGAGGGAGTGCTGTACTTTCAGAGATGCCGTCTTTTGGATGGAATGTTAAATCAAGGCCTTGTCTGCCCTCTCAGTGAATGTAAAAGATCCCATGGCACTATCTTGCAGAAGAGTGGGGAGGGCAGGGATTATCCTGGGTGTCCTGGGTAATGGGACAAGAAACAAGAAATGGCTCCTGAGGAGATATAAATGGTTCTAGCAGCGTCTGATGTCCAAGAAAATGTAGTTATGATCTAGAGTTGTTGAAGTCCATTTGGAGGCCAGAAAGCTGTAAAATGCCCAAATGAAAAATGAGTAACTGCTTCTCCAGCTTCCATTGAGCTTCATTGGAACAGCGTAGGAGGCTGAGGACAGAAAGGACAGAGGGTAAATGGTGCTGCAAAGGAAAACTGGAAAATCCGCTAAACCCGGCCTAACCCGGGCCCCGAACACCACAAAGTTCTGGAGAAATCAGTCCAAAACCTAGGCCTTGAACCTCAAAAACCCAGGCCTCAAACCCCCAAACCCTGGCCCTGAACCCCCCAAACCTGGGCCCCGAGCCCTTCCAAAACTCTGGCTCTGAACGCCCCCAAACTCCAGGCCAAAATTACCCCCAAATTCCAGGCCCCAATTGCCCCCAAATCCTAGGCCCCAATTATCTCCAAATCCCCGGCCTTGGCCTCGCAGAAAGCTGGGCTCCAAACCTCCAAAATTTGGGCCTCAAAACCCGGTTCCTGGACTCCCCCCCCAAAACCCAGGACCTGAACCCCCCAAACACAGGCCCTGGATCCGCCCCCTCGCCCCAACGAAATCAGGGTCCTGAACCCTCAAAACCTGGGACCTGAACACCCTCCTCACAAAACAAGGGTCATGAACCCCCAGAACTCTGTAACCTGGTGTCCCAAAATTCAGGAACCAAATCTCTGAAACTCGGGCTGTGAACCCTCTACAGCTGGGATTAACCTCTCAAATCCCAGGGGCCAAACTTCCCAAAAACCTGGGCCCCAAAAGTCTGAAAAGCCTGCTTCCGGACCTCAAATGTCCACCCCAGGTGGCAATATCTGCTCATCCAGTACCGGACGTTGGATAAGCAGCCTGATAACTTGGTAACAGTGAAAGAGTTGAGAGAGGCGTTGGTGAGCTGGGTGTTGTCAGCGTACATGTGAAACCTGATGCTGTGCCTTTAAGAGGCAGCATGTAGATTCGAAATAGCTGGGGACCAAGGGTAGATCACTGGAGGACACCGGAGGAAATGGTGTGAGAGCGGAAAGAGAAGCCACTACAAGTGATTGTCTGGCTATGCTTAGCTAGATAAGAATGGAACCACATGAGAACAGTCCACCCAGCTGGATGACAGTGGAGAGGCTTTGGATGAGGATGGTGTGGTCAACTGTGTCAAAGGTTGAGAAGGTTGAGGAGTTGACCTTTGTCACAGTCACATAGGATGACATCTGTGACTTTGATGAGAGCTGTTTCAAAACTGTGGCATATACGGAAACCTGACTGGAAGGGTTCAAACATAGGATTACATTGTAAATGGGCTGCGACCTGAGAGGTGACAACCTGTTCACGGAGGGTGGAGTTGGGTTGGTAGTTTGCAAGGGCTGAGAGGTCAAGTGCAACCTTTTTCATCAGGCTACTGATGACAGCAGGTTTGAAGGGGACAGGGATGTTACCGGAACTTTTAGAAAAATGAATGAATGGGATGTGAGCGCCACTGGCATGCCCAGTATTTATTGCCCTCCCTATTTGTCCTTGAGACGGTGGTGGTGAGCTGCCTTCTTGAGCCGCTGCAGCACACCTGGTGCAGATATGCCTGCAGTGCCTTTAGGAAGGGAGTTATAGGAGTTACTGTGAAGCAACGACGATATAATTCCAAGTCAGGCTGGTGTGTGGCTTACTACTGAGTTGTTGAATCTGTTTCCACCCTGCTTTCATACAACGCATTCCCGATTAGAACAATTGGCTGCGTAGAAATAAAATTCACCTCAACTCCCCTCTGGTTCTTCTGCCAATTATGTTACATCTGTGCCCTTTGGTTATTGACCCTCCTGCCACTGGAAACAGTTTCCCATTATTTACTCTATCAAAACCCTTCAGCGTTCTGTCTCTTAAGTCGATGGTTTGGATTGTGGTGGTCAACCCTGTGTTAAGACTCACCTGGTGTAGCTCAGGAACCCCATGCTGCCATGGCAGTCTCTGCCACATTTGCTGTAGAGGAAGACGGTGGACTGAGAAGGTGCAGGATTCGCTGGCTGCTGTCTTCTCAGGGCCCTCTTCTCAACCTCGTTTGGAGGTACGGACACCCAGGAGGCCTTAACCCAGTAACCAGTTCACCATACAGAAGGTCTTTGGGTGGACGGCCGTCATCCATTCGATGAACATGGCCGAGCCAGCACTGACATCATTGGCTTAGAGTGTAGCACACTCCAGGACCTCTGAGTTAATGAAATTATCCTGCCAAGAGATGCCAAGGTTACATCTGAAACAGCGAAGGTGGAAACTGTTTAGCCTTTTCTCCTGTCTAGCATATGTTGCTCAGGTCTCACCACTGTTGAGGAGCGGGCTAAGGACACAGGCTTGCTAGACTCGCAGTTTGGTGTTCTCAGTTGGGTTGCTGCTCCACACTCTCTTACTCAGCTTGCACATAAAAGTTGCAGCTTTTGCGATGCATGTGTTGACTTCAGCATCCAGTGACAGATTGCTGGTGATTGTGGAGCCTCGATATGTGAAGCTATCAACAACCTCTAGCATCACATTGTCGATGTTGATAGATTGCGGTATGGCAACATCCTGGAGCTTGACATTTGACTTTCTGATGCTGATGGTCAAACCAAACTCTTTACAGGTGTGAGAGAGTCGATATGTTTGCCACTGAAGGTATTCCTCAGTACGGAATGCTAGTGTGGTATTGTCAGCATAGAACAACTCTCTGATGAGGACTTGGTACACCTTTGTCTCAGATCTCAGGTGAGCAAGGCTGAACAGCTTTCCATCAGTTCTGGTTTTTATGTAGACACCCTCTGTAGATGACCTGAAGGCATCTGACAGCAGCAAAGAGAAGAATATGTCAAAGATCATGTCGGTTGTAGATCTTCCAGTTCTGAATTCACACTGGGATTTGGGGTAGATGCGTTCAGCTAGGATCTATTGTCCAACACGGGCAACAGGCAAATACTTTTCCCATGATGCTCAGCAGGGCGACACCTTGGTCCTTGTTGCAATTGCCAAGGTCGTCCTTGTTCTTCTACAGGGTCACATTCTTTGCATTACGCATATCCTAGGGCACTGCCTCCTCCCTTCAGCAGAGACAGAGGTTTATGCAGATGCTGAAAGAGTGCCTGTTACCCATGATTAATGAGCTCAGGTGGTGTAGCAACAGCACCTGGAGCTTTGCCCATGGCAAGTGAGTCAATAACTTTGCTAAGCTCCCCCACTGCTGCATCAAGATCCAGCTTTGCTGTGACAGGCAGGCTTTCTATGGTGTCTAGAGCTTCCTCGGTGATAGTGTTCTCCCTAGAGTTCAAGCCAAGGTAGTGTTTCACCCATCTCTCCAACTATTGCTGTTGGTGATCACCTCCCCTGTCTTTGCTTTCAATGTAATTGTTTTCTTTGCTGATGAACCTGTTACCTTTTCGATCCCTTCATACGTGTGACTCCAGATCCACAGTAAGGTGGTTGACTCTTAACTGCCCCTGAAATGGCCTAGTAAACCACTCAGTTCAAGGGCAACTAGTGATGGGTAACAAACGCTGGCCTTGACAGTAACGTCCGAACTCCAAATGAAAGAATAAAAATAAACTCTCTGTGTTAAAGATCATTTGGATATCCTTTACCCAGTAGCCATTGGCACACTGCTTAGCGATCTGTTGGACTTTATTTCAAGCGGCTCTTAGTGCATTCAGAGTCCTCTTGTTTGGATCTCTTTTGTAATTGATGAGAGAGGACCATTTGGCTTCAATGACAGGTTCCATCACAATGGTGTTAGCCTTGAACCATTCAGCAATTTTCCACTCTTGCTTCCCATATGTGGAGAGTGTGGTATTGTTGATAGTGTCTCAAAGTATGTTCCATTTCTTCTCCTTAATTAGTCTATCAAAACCCTTTGTGAATTTGAATACTTCTATTAAATCTTCTCTGCTCTAAGGAGAACAAGCCCAGCTTCTCCAAGCTCTCCACATAACTGAATCCCTCATCCCTGGTACCATTCTAGTAAATCTCCTCTCCACCCTCTCCAAGTCCTTGACTTCTAGGAAGTGAATAGATTAAAGGATAAGAACTAGGAACCGGCATAGGGCAAATGGCCCCCTCAAGCTTGCTCCATCATTCAACAAGATCTTGGCTGATCTTTGACCTCGATTCCATCTTTTCCTCAGATATCAGAGAAATAAAGAATTTAGAAGGCTTTGGGAAATAAGACTGCGGTTATCCCTTACAGCACCATTGGGGAGACAAAATCTTTGATAGCAATGTTTTAAAAACTGCTGTGGCTCAGTGTGTAGCACCCTTGCCTCTGAGTTAGAACATCATGGGTTCAAGTCCCACTTTAAGTCTTGGAAAGCAAAAATCTAAGCTGACACTGTAATGGAGTGCTGAACTGGCAGGGGTGCTGCCTTTTGGATGAGATGTTAAAAAAGATCCTCTTAGGTAGATGTTAAATATGCTATTGTTCTGAAGACGAGCAGGGGAGTTATCCCAGGTGCCTTGGCCAATATTTGCCCCTCAATCTGCATCACAGAAACAGATCATCTGGTGGTTGTTGTTTGTAGAATCTTGGTATGTACAAATTGGCTGACACACTTCCTACATTACAAAAGTGGCTACGTTCCAATAGCTTCGGTGGTTGTGAAAGGCACTATAGAAATGTACGTCTTGCTTAAAATATGGGCATTGTATATGGATGTGAGGAGGAGCTTTTTTATACAGCGAGTGGTAATAACCTGGAACACGCTGCCTGCGAGTGTGGTGGAAGCAGAGATGATGAATTATTTCAAAAGGAAATTGGACGGGCACTTGAGAAAAATAAACTTGCAGGGCTATGGGGCTAGAACATGGGAATGGGACTGACTGGATTGCTCTACTGAGAGCCAGCATGGACTCGATGGGCCAAATGGTTTTCTTCTATGCCGCAATGACTCTATGAAAGTAGCAATGTTATAACAGTGATGCTGCAGTATTTAGAGATGGCACCAGGAGCTTAGTGGCAAAGCTCTTGAACAACCCTGCGAATCAATAATGTTATTTGTTGCACAAGCAAAATGTTTCATCATCGTTCTTGCTTACTGCAACTGTACCAGAGCCAGGAAAGTGAGACTTGCAGTGGGATTTTGTCACTTTGTTCTCAGTGTTGGTGACTTGTGTATAAATAAGAGTCAACAACAAAAATTGGTTTTAAAAAAAATCATATCCAGATGGGGGAAGGAGAGTTTTTTTTAGACAGCAAATTGTTATGATCTGGGATGGACTGCCTGAAAGCGTGTGGAAGCAGATTCAATAGTAACTTTCAAAGGGGAAATGGTTACATACTTGAAAAGTAGAAATTTGCAGGGCTGTGGGGAAAGAGAAGAGAGCAAGGCTAATTGGATGGCTCTTTCAAAGAGCTGGCACAGACACGATGGGCCAAATGGCCTCCTACTGTGCTGTAAGATTCCATGATTCTAGCCAATATTTATCTACCAATCAGTATCACAATAAAACAAATTATCTGGTCATTATCACATTGTTGGTGGTGGGGGTTTGGTGTGTGCAAACTGGTTGCTGCATTTCCTGTATTTTTTATATGTGAACCATATAAGAATCTGACGGGGGTTTGATAAGAGTAGATGCTGAAGGGATGTTTCCCCTTGTGAGGGAATCTAGAACGAGGGGGCACAATTTGGAACTTAGGGGTCTCCCATTTAAGACTGAGATGAGGAGAAATTATTTATCTCTCAGAGGATCCTTCATCTTTGGAAATCACAGAGCAGTAGAGGCTGGGCCATTGACTATGTGCAAGGCTGAGTTTGACAGATTTTTGATCAACAAGGGAATCAAAGGTTATGGAGGATAGGCAGGAAGGTGGTGTTCAGGCCACAATCAGGTCAGCAATGATCTTCTTGAATGGTGGAGCAGGCTTAGGGGGCCAAATGGCCTGCTTCTGCCTCCATTTCTTACATTCTGATGTACTTAATTGACTACATTTTGGGGCATTCAGTAGTCATGAAAGGCACTGTAGAAATGCAAGTCTTTTAATTATATTGTATTTCTATTTATTTTCCATTCCACCAGACTCGGTTTAGTTTTTCTAACTAAAGTTCTCCTGTGAAGGGAGGTGGAGTCACTAAGTACTCTTCCAGTAATTCACTCTCGCAAGTGAAGGCGGGGTAAAGAAATAGGGTCCAGGACACGTGACACTGCTCAGTCCAGGCGGGAGGAGGAGGCGGGAGAAGCTGTTGATTGGCAGCCCGCGTAGCCAATAAACGTGCAAGCACGCCGACGGTATCACAAAGGGAGGTCCGCGAGTGGCAGCGGAACGAGCCAATGGGGACAGGGTGGAGGCGGGAATAATGATGTATCCTTTTTTTTGTGTGTTACATGATGGAAGGGGAACCGTGGCCCCGGGGAGAGCGGCGCCGCGGAGGCAGGACGGGGCTCAGGCGGCTCTGGCTCTACTGTCTGTGCTGCTGCGCTCTGCTGTTCCTCATTGTTACTTTGCAGGTTAGCTGCTTTCAATCCGGTACTTGCTCTGGGCGCGGTGGTTGATGCAATGGCTTGGCCCCCATTGTCACACCCAGCCATTGCCCTCAGTCCAGCTCGTCTCTGGTACAGGGATCTCCTGCATTTGGTTAAAGCTCACCTTGCACAGGGGGGAGCCAATGTAGCCTTCAGGTGGACCAGGGGAGGGCCTCGTTTCTGTATTGTAAATTACTGGGCGCTATTACAATGAAAATTAATACATATGCTGTTGCTGTAAATCTGAAATAAAAGAACAGAAAATGTTGACCATCCTCGGGTCTGGTAGCATCAGTTCTGATGAAAGTCGTTGACCTGAAACGTTAACTCTGTTTTTCTCTCCACAGATGATGCCAGACCTGCTGAGTATTTCCAGCATTTTCTGTTTTTAATTGTCATGCCTATGTAAACTTGTCACGCTGTACCTTTCTGCGAATGATGGTGCTGCAGCCACTAGGTGGTATGTCATCTTGACCTCAGGACACCCAAAAGTATGTTACTGTTGAGGGTTCACATAGGCATTTCTATAATAGGATTAGAAATAGGAGTTTATGATAGAGAAGTTGGCTAGAAGTTGGTACCGATGTAGGATGTTAACTGTATTAAAGCACATGCAAGAATGTTTGGCCTTTATGAATAATGTGTGGTTTACTAACTTTGCTTTTCAACATGATTACAGAATTGCTTGTGCAGGTATGCTTAATACAAAATGAGCTGCAAAACACAGGAAAGGCCATGGTTCACCACCCTTTTTTTTAATTTAAAGGTTTAATTTAACCTGTCACTGCATAAACCTTTGAAGTTAATTGTGACCTTTTCAAGCTCTATTCACTGCCTGTTTTGCTTTATAATAGAAAAATTGTTGAATCTCCAAATACAAATGGGATGCATTTGCTCTCAAGGGAGAAAACCATGTGAGCAGATAATCTTTCCTCACAGGGCTAAGTATATGCCCTTATTCTGTCACTACCTTTTCTGTTTGCTATTGAATAGCTAGCCTCGCCTATTTACATTGGAAAAAACAGTTATGATTTCTCAATTTTGTCTTTGCTGTATGAAATATTGAAATTTTGTCCTAGTCCTTGAACTTGTAGATTGAAACTTCCTTAGAATCAAGTTTTTTTTTGGTGGGGTGGGGGCAAAAGAACTGTAGTTCTTAAGCTACAGTCTTCAGAGTCGTTGGACTGTTTGTCTCCTACTTCATTCTGATTTGAGGTCCATGTTGGTTTACAGTGATCAGATCAACCCCAGATGACCACCCACTTTCTCTTCGCATACGTGCTTCCTGACTTTTAAGGTTTACATTAAGCATGGCAGATCCTTCTGTGCACCTAACCTTTCAAGACCACCCATACTGATCTGTAAAACTGTCCAACATCTTCAGAGACACTGACCTCCACTAGACAACTGCCAACTCAAAAAGTGTCTTGAATTGAAATGTCCACCATATTTCACACTGAAAGTGCAGTGGGGGTTGGGGGCTTGTCATAATTTCAGCTGCTGGTATATAGAACGTCCCATTACTTGTACAGCAAAGAACATGGAACATTATGGAAATTGTCCTCTTTCTTTGGGGAAACTGCAGATCATTGTGTACCCTCTGTTGCCAAATTGTCACAGACAGTCTTTCCCCTTGCTCCTCAGTTTATCTTGGCACTCCTTTCATTCACACTGGCAAACTTCTAGTTTTTCCCTGTCAGATCATGATGACACACAGCATTCCTTCCCCTACCCCTTTTTTTATGCTGGCACTTCCTCCTAGTTCACACTGACATTTTTTTCCCCCCACCCCTCCTCACATACAGTTCCCACCTGATTTTGCAGCACCAGGGAATAAACTACTCTGTAGGTGGAAATAACAGTTCTTGCAAAATTATTGACACCGGCATGCTGTCTATCAACATCGACTTGCAATGCACTGTCTTCAATGGTCACAGTACTGAAATAATTGTCCCGACTCAGCAGAAGGACATTACACAGTTAAATAAAGCATTGCTCAGGCGATGTGGTGACATCTTTGGAGACCGAAACAGAAGTTAACTTTTTGGGTCAATGTTAATATAGTTTGGTTCCAAGCACAGTGCTTGATTCTTACCAGAGCTTAAAGATGTCAGATGAAACTAGGCACAGAAGCACTCCCAACTTTAACATATGGTACTGTTTGTAAGACTATTTGCATGTAACAGTCGTGTGCCTATCTTACAAATGACTGATGAGTAAGATATCCTTGGCAGACAGAGCAAAGGAGGCACATAAACAGTTCCTAGTGGTTCTGAGTTTCGGACCAATCATTGAAAGTCCTAGTGGTGTCCACCACAGAAACTGTTGTTCTTCAAACCCTATTTCCAAATACCAAAAAGCCATTGCTCAATGATTCTGTCCCACTCTACTAAAAAGAATTAAAAAGACAAACTTAATTTCACACCAGTAGAGCCAGTGTGAAGCTCTCCTTGAGGCTGTGCCTTACAAACTGCTTAAATTGGAGTAGGATGGTCTTGCATCTGCATTAAAGTGCATAGTGTGGGACTTCACTTTGATGCAAACATTGCAATGTATCTGGTCAACTCATGTGTTTGGTTCACTGCCTGGTTGTGAAAAAGTCCTACCAGATCTGGAGCTTGCATGGGCCAACTTTTATGCATGTTAGTGATAGAGTTTGTAAATTAGGACGATTTTGCTTGCTTAATTTTCTTCCCTTATAATTCTTTATAACTTTGAGCTCTGTAACCTAAGTAACTTTTTAATGCTATGTATATCATGGTACTAAATAAATGTTGCTGTAAATGATTCATATTGATCATTTTGATACTATTTTGCTCTCTTCTTGCAGGCTTTACCCTACAGTAGCTTACGATATCTTCCTGGCTTTCCCTTCTCCCTGAGCAACCTCTACCAGTTCCTGTCTCCTGTTGCTGATCCTGTAGCTTACAGCTGGCGGACTATCTTCCAATCCCACTCTATTCCTCCTGGTATATACAAAGTGTGGTGTGACATTTTATTGCCACTACTAACTGTCTCTTGCATGTAACTAATTGTACCGTAACTAACAGCAATGCTATAACCGAAGCAAAATGCTGCAGATACCGAAAATCTGAAATAAAAGCAGAAAATGCTGGAAACGCTTAGCTGGTCCGGCAGCATTTGTCTAGGGAGCAGCAGAGTTAATGTTTTGAGATGATGACCATTTATCAGAACTGGAAGAAGTTCGAGTTTTAACAATTTCCAATAAGTTCAAAGCTGGGTGGTGGTGGTGTAGAGGCAAGACATAGGTCAAGAATGGTGCCAGGGATGAGGAACTGCAGTTATGCAGCTGAATTGGAGAAACTGGAACTGATTTCCTTGGAGAAGAAAAGGATGAGAGGAGATTTGATTAAAGGTTCACAAAATCACGAGGGGTCTGGAGAGAGTAGATAGGGAGAAACTTCCTGTTGGTGGAGAGATTGCGCACGAAAGGGCACAGATTTAAGATAATTTGCAGAAGAAGCAATGGCGACATGAGGGGAAAACTTCTTCACACAGTTAGAATCTGAAATACACTGCCTGAGAGTTTGGTGGAGGCAGATTCAACCGAGGCATTCAAGAGGGAATTGGATTGTTATCTGCAAAGGGAGAATGTCCAGGGCTATGGAGAGAAGGCAGGGGAGTGGCACCAGGTAAATTGCTCCTATGGAGAGCTGGCACAAACATAATGGGCCGAATGGCCTCCTGTGCTATAACAATTCTGTGATTCTGGAAGGCCGGTGACAGGTGGAGGGCAGGAGTATTTGATTAACAATGATGGTGTTAAGACGAAAAGGAGTGGTAATGGAAGAAAAGAAACGAGAAATGGCTCCTGAGGAGATATAAGTGGTTAAAGCAGCATCTACAGTCAGGGAAAGTAGCAGCGGTAGTTATAATCCAAAGTTGTTGAAGTTGTTTTGGAGGCCAGAAAGCTGTAAAGTGACCGATTGAAAGATGATGAACTGCTACCCAAGCTTCCATTGAGATTCAATGAAACAATGTAGAAGGCTGAGGACAGAGGGTAAATGGGGCAGCAAAGGAAAGTAGCAATGTTAGAACGGTGATACTGCAGTATCTAGAGGTGACACCAGGAGCTTAGTGGCAGAGCTCATAAACGACCCTGCCAATCAATAATCGTATTTGTTACACAAACATACGAATTAGGAGCAGGAGTGGGCCATTCAGCTCCTTGAGCCTGCTCCGCCATTCAATAAGATCATGGCTGATCTGATTGTAACCTCCACTTCACATTTCACCCTACCCCCATTCACCTTTCACCCCCTTACTAATCAAGAATCTATCTAGCTCTGCCTTAAAAATATTAAAAGACCCTGCTTCCACCACCTTTTGAGCAAGAGAGTTCCAAAGACTCACGACCCTCTAAGAGAAAAAAGATTCTCCTCATCTCTGTCTTAACTGGGTGACCCCTTACTTTTAAGCAGTGACCCCACATTCTAGATTCTTCCACAAAATCCTCTCCACATCCATCCTGTCAAGACCCTTCAGGATCTTAAAGATCTCGATCATGTTGCCTCTTACTGTTCTAAACTCCAGTGGATACAAGCCTAACCTGTCCAACCTTTCCTCGTAAGACAACCCACCCAAACCTGGTGGCAAGATGTTTTATCATAGATCTGGCTTACTGCAACTATACCAGAGCCAGTAAAGTGAGACTTGCACTGGGATTTAGTCACTAGTTTTCAGTTTTGGTGACTTGTGTATGAATAGGAGCCAATAACAAAAATTAGCTTTTAAAAGAAAAAAATCCAGATGGGGCAACAAGAATGTTATTTTTTACTCAATGGGTTGTTGTGATCTGGAATGTATTGGCTGAAAGGGCGTGGAAGCAGATTCAGTAGTAACTTTCAAAAGGGAATTGGAAGTCTACTTGAAAAGTAAAAATTTGCGATGTCACGTGGAAAGAGTAAGAGCGTGGGATTAATTGGATGGCTCTTTCAAAGAACTGACACGATGGGCCAAATGGCCTCCTACTGTGTTGTATGATTCTACGATTCTGTTCCTAGTTTATTAATGAGTGCTAATTAATGGAAATGGAAGCCACAGAAGATTGTACAATGCTCTGGACTAACCTAAGTGTCTTTTTGAGCTGTGTTATTTCTTCTATGTTTAGAGAAGGACAGAAGAAGGAAAAGCTATTTAGTCCACTTAGATCGCTCCTCCCAATACGATTGTGAACTCCTGTTGAGTAATTTGGTTTCCTGAGGGGGATACCTAACCTGGAGGAAAGTTTCCCGGGTGATAAAATTTCTTTGGAATTTCTCCCTCAATCCCCAAGATAATTGCACAAAACTTCCAGAAGATCCATTTCATTTTGTAATTTGCATTGAGCATCAAAATGATGGGCGGCTTCAGGCAGAGTGACATTAGATGGAGAGAGATATAAATGAATCATGACATGCAGATACAGCCCGTCCCTGTTTTAAGTTGTTCTACTTTAACATCAGTTAATGGGCCCGTATTCATGTTTAGCTTCAGGAGTTTTATTTTAAAGTAATCTTCCTGTCGGATCGGACAGAGGACTGCGTGAGCCAAATGGCGCTGTTTAGGAGAGGCGGAGACCTCTGCCTTTCCCTGCCCCTCCCTCTTATAACCGACCCTCCAGTTTGTGGCCTCTGCCCAACTCTGCCCCTCCCTCTTGTTGCCCATCCGCCAGATTGCGGCTCACCCCCTGCCTCTCGCCACTTGTCTCCAGAGCCCTTGCTCGCAGTGGGGGTTCGGGATAGGGAAGCAACAAGCAGGAGAGCTGGGGAGTGGGGAGGTCTGGCGAGAGGAAGGGTCTGCAGTGACCGGGGTGAGGAGTCAGAGTAGCAGAGGCCTCGAACCAGAGGGTTGGTGATAGGGAGGGTCAAGGACCGCGATGTGTGGTGAGCAGGAAAGGCAGTGAGCGGGAGGTAATTGGAAAATTAGTACATCTCTTTTAACTTCTAAAATAAAATTAATTTTAAAATATATTTCATTTACCAATATAGGAATTTAGCAATGTAAAGTATTTCAACTTACAGGGTATAATCTTTTAATGATTTTTCTCATCAAAAATAAAATCCTACACAATCTAACTACAGCTTTTACAGCGGTTTTAATGGGAAAATCTGATTTGCTTAAAGCCATTTCCCTTATAGTTTCTTGTTTCAGGAAAGCAACCCATAACTTTAAGCCAGGACTTGGTATATAATGGAGTCCCCATATTGAAGTCCTACAACCTGTCCTTATATTCATGGAATATGTGTGTTGCTCATTTTCCTAGTTTGGGGTCATCTGCAAACTTGATCATTTTGTATTTGAGTGGTTTATTGTAATCCTAGTATGGAGGTCGTTAAGAAAGCTATCTATTTAAAGTAGAATGGCCCAGCTGTTTGAGGTAGCATCATCACAATAGAGAGTATGGCGTTTCTTTACTGCAGGCATGCGTTTCTTTTAACGTGGGAATGTTGGATGAGAGGGTAAATTGTAGTCTTTACCTTGGAGTTTGAATTTAATGGTGCAAAGCAGTGTGCTAAGGCAGCCTTGTGCCGACACATAACCATGGTGTGATTTATGAACTTGAACTTGCTTGTTCATGAATCCTCAAACAAAAATCTTACAATCACCGTGGAGCACCGTGGATTTAGTAATTGAGTGTAGAAAATGGCAGTAATGCAATTTGCATTAACCTTTCCTTGAGTTTTAGGTGCTTTGGCTTAGTTGCAGAAGTTAATATCAGTGCTGAGCTTGCTGTATTTGGCTTGATGAAAGAGAGCTTACTTTCCATCTCTAGGAGAATTTACTGCCACACTGCGAGTTTGACCGATGTCTAAAATTAGTTTTCAGTGCAATCCTTTGCACAATCAGGATTGTTTAGCAAGTGTTGTCCAATGGGGTTTGCAGTGTGGCTCACCGCAGCATGCTAGACGCTACATATATTCACACATAGGGCCCTGTCCTTTGCAGACAGATGGACCATGTCCATGCATTGCACCTTTTTCAACTAAACAAAAACATGGAGAGGCAGCCATTCCCTTGTTCATTCCCCATGGCAATGCCTTGACCAGTCAGAGTCGACCTGCCTGGTTTGAATTTGAACTAAAGCTTGGTAGTTGACAGTTCCCTGGTGCATTCTCCATGGCAATGCCTCTACCGCTCAAAGTCTACTTGCCAGCCAATCAGCACTCTCATGCAGCATAAATTGTTGTTCCCTTCTCGCGAGCTGTCCTGATGAGTGCAAGACAAAAAGCTTCATGTCTCTTTTTGTCAGTGATACTCGAGTTCTTTACTACCAAATGACTAATTGCCAGCCTCCATCTCTACCTTGGCACATCTGTTGAAACCCATCAGACCCGACTAATCAAACATTATGGTTGCCGATCTCTCACCTTACACTCGCCATAGACTTCTGTTTATCCAAAACTCTGTTGCCTGTATCCTATCCCTCACCAGCTTGGCTCACCCATCATCTCTGGCCTCACTGCTCACTGATTTACATTGGCCCTCAGTTCCTTAATGTCACAAATTTAGCATTTTTATTTTTGTATTTAAGCCTTTTCATGGCCTCGCCCTCCCTATTCAAGGAACTTGCTCAACCATACAATGCCTCCTCCAAACTCTGAGTTCTGTGACACTGGGCCTTTGTCTACTCACCCCTGCCCCCATCCTTGCTCCCACTTTGGGGGCTGTTCCTTTAAGCCCCTTGGCCCCATACTTTGGAATTTCCCCCATAAACCTCCTCTCTGACCACGTCCAAGATCTTCCTTGAAAACTGACCCCCCCCCCTCCTGCCCTCCCTGTACTTTCATCACCACAAACCCTGTCTATAGTTATCTACTTCTCTGAATCATTCTACTGGACCAGCTTTGTGGAGTGTCTTGGGGCCAACACTTGTCCAAAAGATTAAAAATTGTGCTTGTCAGATTTTGCCACTGTGGATTTAGTAATTGATGCAAAGCTTTTAAATGTTATGCTGATCCAGTGTTGAGAAACAGGCTGTTCCTTTATAGTGCTCAGATTCTTATTGAGCTGCCATTTGAAGCCTCTGATGCCCTCTATTGCACAAGGAGACCTGAATTGTAATGTACAAGTGCAAAGTCTTGATCGAAACAATCTTCCTGAACATGCATCCCAGTAATTGGGAATAAAGCTGTCTGCTTGCTCTGTTTAAGGCCTCAAATCCAATTCTGTACAGGACTGTGTGAGTGTATCTATGAGTGTATTTGGATATTCTCTTGACTCTTCTTTAGGCTATGAATATGGCTATTGTACATGCACAATTTAAAAAAAAAAACCTTTCTGAATTCTGAACAATTATTTCTTTGACTGGTCAATCCTTCGGGGCTAATTGTTAAACTTCTGTTTTCCCAACATAACTTGGTGATTCATGGGACTCCTTGTATGATAGATGTTTGTTGGAAGCTATTAAAGCCCAGTTTTTGATGGGATCACTTCTGCCGATGTCTTGTAACGAGTCAAATTGTCTCAATAATTGTGAGCTAAATTTGTTTGCTTGGGATTGTAAAGAAGTGTGGCTTTTCTCTAGAAAACTCCAGTTCAGCCCATCCAATGTTAAATGAATTGAGGGGAAGTGCTGATTAGCAGAAACATATCTTGCATCGCTTTGAGCTTCTTTCATTGTCAAAATTCAGTATTAGTTGCTTCCAGTTGAATATAATAAAGTATTTAATTTCAGAAATCACCATGGGCTAGGTCACCACAAGCTTTTATGTATTATGTAAGCATGGGTTGAGGAAAATATGTAAATATGTAGTTTTATTGCAACCCCTATTTTTTTTTTGGAATCAGTAAAATTGATTAGAATATGATTTCTTTTGGACGTGAAAGGTTATTACTTTAAACCTCATTCCATGCTCGTGCATTGGGGTTGTTCCAGTGTCTCGGCTCCCAATACTCTTGTTTTTGGGTTGAATGATTTTCTGCAGCCCTCCGTTGATAGCGAGGCCCAGCAAAAAAGCTTTATCTCGGCGTTTTTTGACCGAGTACGAGGAAGAAATAATTGCTTTGAGCAGGTAAAGTGCGCAGATGGAAAGACATATGGGTATGTCGGCACAATCTGAATGTCAAGCGGATGAACAGACCGATGACTGATGTGATGTGGCTTAATGAAGAAATGCGATATTAGTTGTAAAAATACAACTTGTAGCTAAGCATTTGTTAAATATCCTAACATGGTTTCTTGCCAAGTCAAATGATTGACACAGAATATCGTAGATGCCAGCACTTTAACAGCAGACAGTGTATATATTTCTAGAAGTTTGGATTGATTTCATTGTGGTAGGTTGCAGTGAAAAGTAAATTTGGTTCCTATCCATGCTCATTCAACAGCAGCATTGCATTAGCCAGTCAAGGTAAGAAATTAAACACAAGCCCTTTAGTAAGAGAATATTCATATGTTTGAACATTATAACACATATTGTAACATATGTGTGTGTTCAGGAGTGAGCCTTGACTGAGTAGCTGTATTCCTGCCTCTTGAATTGGCAGATTATAGGTTCAAAACTCACTCCAGGCAGCCCCAGCAAACGGGAAATCAGAGCTCTGGACGGTGAACACTGGGTTGGCATCCAGCAGGTACCTTCATCCGATAGGAACGGAGTGACTCCTCTGTGTCTCTCCTCCATCGTATCTAGACAGTCCCCCCGAGCTGTGCTAACGACCTGTCCGTGCAAAAGCAAAAGTGAGACATTGTAATGGAAGTAACCCAGAACACGATTTGTTGTAAGTGCAGTGGAAGAAATGGGTTGCTGCTTGGTTTGAAGGAGGAAAAAGGTACATGTGGCTCGGTGTCATATTTGATTTTATAATGTTCTGCGAAGTGCCTTGGAATGTCTCATTATGTTAAAGGTGATATATAAACATAAGTTGTTGTTTAGTTGCAGGCACAGATACTGGTCAGAAACTTGTCTTGGATTACTTTATTCATTCTGGAGATGTGAGCACTGCTGGCAAGCATTTATTGCCCATCCATAATTGCCTTTGAGAAGGTATTTGTGAGATACTTTCTTGCACTGCTACAACCCTTGTAGGTACACTCACAGTGCTATTAGGGAGGGAGTTCCAGGATTTTGACCCAGCGACAGTCAAAGGACGGTGATATTGTTCCAAGTCAGGATGGTGAAAGGCGTGTAGGGCAAATTGCAGGTGGTGGTGTTGCCATCCATCTGCTGCCCTTGTCCATCTGGGTGGTAGAGGTCACGGGTTTGGAAGGTGCTGTCGAAGGAGCCTTGGTGAGTTGATGCTGTGCATCTTGAGGGTGGTACACACTGCTGCCACTGTGCGTTGGTGACGGAGGGGAGTGAGTGTTTAAGGTGGTGGATGGGGTGCCAATTCAGTGAACTGCTTTGTCCTGGATGGTGTCAAGCTTCTTGAGTATTGTGGGAGCTGCACTCATCCAGGCAAGTGGAGAGTATTCCATCACACTCCTGACTTGTGCCTTGTAGATGGTGGACAGGCTCTGAATGGTGTTTCAGGAAACTGTTGTCAGGTCTGAGGGGTGGAGAATAACTCCCCCCACCGAAGTGCATTAGACAATTCTGCAAGTAATTCAAAATGGTTGCACCAACTCGAAGCTTCGCATGACTTGAATGTTCATATCTGCAGGTGGTGGTTGAGCTCGGACAATTTGAAAAGAAGAAAGTGAAAAGTGAGAGTGTGCACAGAGACGGACTGGAGGTTTGGAATCATGTGAAGGAAACAAATAATTCACCAAACAACGTGAAGAAATCTTCAGATGTGGGCATCCAACATCCCATTATTATCTGGTGGTCACCACTGACTGGTGAATTGGGCCGATTAGGCCAGTGTGGAGCAGATACCTGTTACTTTACCATAAACAGGACTTACCAAGATCATCACATGACACGAGCGTTCCTCTTTTATGGTGAGTTTTCATTGAATTCTTGGTTTGTCTTGAGAACTTTAGGTATATATAGACACTTGAGTATAGGATATAAGGGCTTCTATACATAGAAGTAGAGATTAACTGCGGGGCCCCTTGTGTTCATGCTGACCGACAAAGAACTATCCAGCCCAGCCTCACCTTCCAGCTCTTGGTCCATAGTCTTTTAGGTTATGGCACCTGAAGTGTATATCCAAGTACTTTTCAAATGTTCTGAGGGTTCCTGCCTCTGCCATCCTTTCAGAAAGTTCCAGAGCCCTGCTACCCTCTAGGTGAAAAAAATTCACCTCAAATCTCCTCTGAACCTCCTACCTCTTCACCTCAATCTGTGCCGCCCTGTTTATGGGCCTTCAACCAAAGGATATCTGATCCACCATGTCTCGACCTCTCATAATTTTACACGCTACAATTAAATCTCCCTTCCAAAGGAAACAACCCTAGCCTATCCAATCTTTCCTCATTGCTAAAGTTTTCCAGTTCAGGCAACAGACTTGGAAGTCTCCTCTGGGCGGCCAATTTATAACCACCTGCTTTATAATCCCGATCAAAGTTGAATTTCACCGCCCTAAATCTTTAAAGGGTTGAACACGCTGTAAAGAGGCAGTTTGATTCTGGAGTATTGAATGTAAAAACTAGAAAGTCCTGTTAAATTTATGCAAGGCTACAGAGTAACATTGGTTGAGTGAGTGGGCAAAGACCTGGTAAATGGAGTATAATGAGGGCAAATGTGAAATCGTTCATTTTGGCAGGAAGAATAAAAAGGAAGCTTATTATCTAAATGGTGAGAGATTGCAGAGCTCTGAGATTCAGAGGGATCTGGGTGTCCTAGTGCGTGAATCACAAAAGGTTAGTATGCAATTAATTAGGAAAGCTAACAGAATGCTATCATTTACTGTGAGGGGAATTGGTTATAAAAGTAGAGAGGTTATGCTTCAGTTGTACAGAGCATTTGGTGAGACCACGTCTGGACTACTGTGTACAGTACTGGTCTCCTTATTTAAAGAAAGATGTAAATAGATAGAAGTAGTTCAGAGAAGGTTTACTAGATTAATACCAGGAATGGGTGGGTAGACTTGTGAGGAAAGGCTGGACAAGTTAGGCTTGTATCCATTGGAACTTGGAAGAGTAAGAGGTGACTTAATTGAAACCTTTAAGATCCTGAGGTGACTTAATTGAAACTTTTAAGACCCTGAGGGGTCTTGACAGGGTGGATGTGAAGAGGATGTTTCCTCTTGTAGGAGAATCTGGAACTAGGGGTCACTGTTTAAAAATAAGGGGTCGCTCTTTTAAGACAGAGATGAGGAGAAATTTTTTCTCTGAGGGTTGTGAGTCTTTGCAACCCTCTTCCTCAAAAGGTGGTGGAAGCAGAGTCTTTGAATATTTTTAAGGCAGAGCTAGATAGATTCTTGATTAACAAGGGGGTGAAAGGTTATCGGGGGTATGCAGGAATGTGGGGTTGAGGTTACATTCATGATCTTATTGGATGGCAGAGCAGGCTCGAGGGGCTGAGTGGCCTACTCCTCCTAATTCGTATGTTCATATGTAAAGCGTTGGTTATAATTGGGGTATTTAGTGAGTGCCGTTATTGGAGGAATTATTGGAGCCATGGGAAGGGTACAGCAAAGATTCAAAAGGATGTTGATGAGAATGAGAAGTTCGACGTGTGACAAAAGGTTTGGGAAAATGGGGGGGCTCTGTTCCCTGGAAAAGAAGGTTAAACGGGAAACAAATAGAAATATTCAAAATGATGAATGGCATTGAGAGCACTTTGGGCTACCTTACAAGGCATTTGATAAGTACAAGCTGTTGGTAAACTGGAGGCTAAAACTCAGACTATCGCTAAAAGACTGAAAAGGGAAGTTAAAACTTTTTTTTGTAGAGGATTATTAAACATGCAATGCTTTATAATTAATTTTAAACCTGAGATTGATAGATCTTGCTGGCCAAGATACAGATTAGCTATGATCTGTATCCCAACTCCATTTACCTATCTTGGCTCCATGTCACTTAATACCTATGGCCAGCAAAAATCTCACTGACCTTATTGAATGGCGGAACAGGTATGAGAGCCTGAATGGCCTACATCTGTTCCTATGTTTCTTTGCTACAAAAGACACCTGGAGGATGTGACTAACATAATGTAGAAGGGAATTGGAGAGGAATTTGAAAAAGAAGAATATAATAGGATACAGGAAAAGAGTAGGCAAATGAAATGAAAGTAAATACACTTAACTCCATCTCCCTGTCTTTTGTCGGGAGTGAATGACCTCCGCCTGTACTATAATAAAACGTCTGTGCTAAAAATGACGATTAGGTGCTGTTTGTTTGATATTCGTTACTGAAATTACATACCTATTATTAAGTAGTTGAGTAAATGTCCTGCTGGTGATATAGAATTCATTGATGAAGCCGACTAAGACCTTTTTTAGAAGAAATTCTGACCAACCTATTAAGAACAATCTCAAGCTTCCTATGCATGGGTGACAAAATGTTGGCTGGTACCAGTTAGTCTATCCTATGTGAGCTGTGGTTATGGTTGAACTATCTATACTGTCACCAGGTTTATTTAAACTCTGTAGGGTGATTGGAAGCATCGGTTACAACATGGCCGGATGTAAGTGGGTCTTGGTTTGTGTATTTCTGGATGGTCGCTGAATGCTGCCCTCCCAAAGAACAAGAAATTATCAGCTTGGCTATGCTGACCATGTTCTTTCCTTTCCTTTTGGGTCAGTAGCCTGTGGGTGCAATGCCAATCTTGAGCACCTTATCTGCACTAACGCTTCAGTGCAGCATTGAGGGCGAAGAGAATAGAGGGATACTCGGTGAGGATAGGAAGGTCCAATTTTAGAGTTGGGAGGTGGCATGTGTTGAGTATGAGCACAGGTATAGATCAGTTGGCCTGTTTCTATGACGTTAAGTATATGAAATTCTATACGGTTTTCACTCTCTCTAGGTTACTCCAGAAGCAACCGTTTTATTTACTTTTTTTCTTGGAAAAATGGATCTCTTGCGCATTCCTTTTAATCTCCATTACCTGTCCTCAAGAGCTGAAGGAGTTGATGCTTGAGTGACCTCCATGACCTTTATAAATCCTGGAAGGGTTCTTAAGTAGCATTGCTATTTCCAAATTTATCACCAACTTTGTTGAATGCAAGCAGGATTTTTACTCCACAATGTATCAATGTATCTCTGGCCATGGGGGGAGGGTGCCAGAGGACTGGAGAACAGCTAATGTGGTTCCGCTATTTAAGGAGGGTTATAGAGATAAGCCAGGGAACTACAAGTCAGTGAGTCTCTCGTCAGTGGTAGGGAAACTATTGGAGAAAATTCTGAAGGAGAGAATCTATCTCCACTTGGATAGGCAAGGTTTGATCAGGGATAGTCAGCATGGCTTTGTCAGAGGGAGGTCATGCCTAACAAACTTGACTGAATTTTTTGAGGGTGACCAGGTGTGTAGATGAGGGTAGTGTAGTTGATGTAGTTTATATGGATTTCAGCAAAGCCTTTGACAAGGTCCCACATGAGAAACTTATAAAGAAGGCCAATGCACATGGATACAGGGTAATTTGATAAAGTGGATTCAAAATTGGCTTAGTTGTAGGAGACAGAGGGTGATGACAGAAGGATGCTTTAATGACTGGAAGCCAGTGTCCAGTGGCTTACCACAAGGATCTGTGCGCGGTCCCCTATTATTTGTCACTTATATAAATGACATAGATGTCTATGTGGGGGGTAGGATTAGTAAATTTGTGGATGACACAAAGATTAGCCGGGTGGTTAACAGTGAGGTTGAGTGTCTTGGACTACAGGAAGATATAGACGGGATAGTCAAATGGGCAAATAAGTGGCAGTTGGAATTTAACCATGAAAAATGTGAGGTGATACACTTTGGAAGGAGTAATTTGACAAGGAAGTATTCAATGAACGGCATGACACTAGGAAGTTCTGAGGAACAAAGGGACCTTGGTGTGTGTGTCCATAGATCTCTGAAGGCGGGAGGGGGCATGTTAGTGGGGTGGCGAAAAAGGCATACGGGACACTTGCCTTTATCAGTCGAGGCATAGATTACAAAAGTAGGGAGGTCATGTTGGAGTTGTATAGAACCTTGGTGAGGCAACAGCTGGAGTACTGTGTGCAGTTGTGGTCACCACATTATAGGAAGGATGTGATTGCACTGGATGGGGTGCAGAGGAGATTCACCAGGATGTTGCCTGGGATGAAACATTTAAGTTATGAAGAGAGGTTGGATAGACTTGGGTTGTTTTCGTTGGAGCAGAGAAGATTGAGGGGCGACCTGATCGAGGTGTACAACATTGAGGGGCATGGACAGGGAGCAGCTGTTCCCCTTAGTTGAAGGGTCAGTCACAAGGGGACATAATTTCAAGGTGAGGGGCAGGAGGTTTAGGGGGGATGTGAGGAAAACCTTTTTACCCAGAGAGTGGTGACGGTCTGGAATGCGGTGCCTGGAAGGGTGGTGGAGGCGGGTTACCTCACATCCTTTAAAAAGTACCTGGATGAGCACTTGGCATGTCATAACATTCAAGGCTATGGGCCAAGTGCTGGTAAATGGGATTAGGTAGGTAGGTCAGGTGTTTCTCACGTGTCGGTGCAGACTTGATGGGCCGAAGGGCCTCTTCTGCACTGTGATTCTATGATATAGGAATGCACATGATGTGTTGGGTTGGCCAATGTGCTGTCAGCTCACCCAGCTGGACAGCAGTTGGCTGGAGAAACCCAAACACCTGGCTACAGAGGAGAAAAATTAGGGTTTCTGTTCCTCATTGTTAGACAGTAGCCTCTGCTAATAAGATTTTTGTCTTTTTGTAACACTTTTTCTCAGGATGTGCGTGATTCTGAAAGGCTATATTTATTGCCCATTCTTAGTTGCTGTAAGAGGGTGGTAATGGTGGACCACCTCCTTGAATCGCTGCAGACCATGTGATGGTGCTGTCAATATGATGTTAGGTAGAGTTGTGCAGGATCTTGACCCAGCCACCATGAATGGGCAGCATTCTATGTTAACACCAAGATGGTGTGTGCGCCTGGGAGGAAAATGCGAAGCTGATGGTATTCCTAGGATCTTGTTATGCTTGACCTTCTCTGCAGTAGAGATTGCAGAACTGGGAGGTGCTGTTGGAGTTGATTTTGGTGAGATGCTGCAGTGCATCTGCATATTGTACACACTACATCCACGAAATGCCTGTGGTGGAGTGGGGAGGGTGGGCTGATAATATATTAAGGCTAGTGCAGTGCTCTGACCTAGTATACTGCTCTGTCCTGGATGGTATTGAGCTTCTTGAGAATTGTTGCAATTTATCCCCACTCCTTTATTTTTTTGATCGGTGTCACTTATGGTTCAGCAGCTGAGATGGAGGGTAAATTACCACTTGTTGGTCATCTCTCACTGTTGCTGGGCAGTAGGTCACCAGGAGACACCATTCAGGGTTACTTTCTCCACAATTTCCGTCTATTGCCCCTCTTGGGCTCATGCATTCCTCGGAAGCACCTCACTTATCCAAATGTTGGCTGGGATGAGGACCTTCTATAAGAGACAGTGTTACCTGTAAACTCTGGTGTATGTGGGATTATGCAGAAATCCGGAGGTACCATGCAATTGCCCTCTTTAAGCATTAAGACCGCTAGATGTTGTAAGATGGTTATATTTTAACTGTCTCCTTTAATTCAAGGTAAAATGGAGTAGTGGAGAGGGGCATTTGACCTCATACAAAGCCCGCCCAGGGACAAGCCTATGTGATCTGGTTGCCATAGGGTGAGGGGCCCAGGTCGAATCTTATTGCAAGTAAGGTGCAAGCTTTAACACCTGAACACGAAGGAGAAGGCAGCTGTTCTTGCTGCTTGCAGACTTACAGACTGTCAGAGATGGTCAATCCAAGAGAGTTGGAGAAGACGACCTGCATGAGCTGCTGTTATGCCAGAAAGAATGAAAGGACTGCTGTTGTGGTAACCACCAAGTGGAGGGCTGGTGAAGATGGAACCCATGTTCAATGAAACAAGGATTGTGAAGAGTTAAAGACCACATAATTACCAGAGGGTACTTTGCAACAAGAAGTCCATGCGATTATGCGCAAAGGGTTGAGTAGAGGGGACTTTGTTTAAAAGGACACTGGAAGATTCACCCTCTTGAAGCAGAGAGAAGCGATCTTGTTATTGGCAGGAGGAGCTTTGGGCTTTAAACTGAAGGCTTCATGTCTACAGAAAGTGTGGTGTAATGTATAAACATGGCATGGGGTTTTTATTTGTGTTAAGAAGTTGCTGGGAATACCTAGTTTCGTGTATAAGTTGCCCACTGAGTAATGTTTAGTCTATGTTGACTTTTAGTGTGTTTGTTACAGTAAAAGTCTTAAACCATGAAAACTTCTTGTGTGGTCCTTTGAGTCGCTTACTGGAAAATCCATATCTCTTTTTAAAAGCTATTGGTATCTACAGGGATTGTAACATAAGATACTGCGCAGAAAAACTTTAAAAGTACAGTACATTCAGATGAACACGCTGTACCCAACTGAAAGAATTTCATGGGGATTGAGTGAACATTTGCATCTCAGCACTCTGTGGCCAATGGTTTCTCAAACTGATCAGTAAACAGTTCCTTGTATCCCCCAGCATTTATTTCTTGTGTTTTACCTCATTATAAGCTAATAGGGTCCAACGCGCACTGACACAGACAACCTGTTGCATTCTGTCAAGCTCAGTGCAGACATTTACAGCCTTGTGTTAGAAACAGACCTTGAAATATTTCAAGTGAATTTCTTTTGTTTTTTTTAAAAACTAGATTTCTATTATTTATTGACAGCTTTGCCCTCATCCTTCAACTTCTGTACCAGGGCATAAATGGGTAGGTTTATTTATTCGTTCCTCGGATGTGGCAGGGCCAGCATTTATTGCCCATCCCTAATTGCCCTTGAGAAGGTGGTGGTGAGCTGCCTTCTTGAACCACTGTAGCCCATTGGTTTAAGTACACCCACGGTGCTGTTAGGAAGAGTGTTCCAGGATTTCAACCCAGTGAAGGTGAAGGAACGGCGATATAGTTCAAAGTCAGGATGGAGTGTGAGCTTGGGAGGGAACTTGCAGGTGGTGGTTTTCCCAAGTATGTGCTGCCCTTGTCCTTCGAGATGGTAGAGCTTTGGGTTTGGAAGGTGCTCTCTATGGAGCCTTGGTGATGCAGTGCATCTTGTAGATGGTACAAACTGTCACTTGTGCATCGGAGATGGAGGGAGTGAATGTTTAAGGTGGTGGATGGGGCGCCAGTCAAGCGGGCTGCTTTGTCCCAGTTGGTGTTCAGCTACGGAGTGTTGTTGGAGCTGCACTCATCTAGACAAGTGGAGAGTATTCCATCACACTTTGTGCCTTGTAGATGGTGGACAGGCTTTGGGGAATCAGGAGGTGAGTTACTCACTGCAGTATTCCTAGCCTCTGAGTTGCTCCTGTAGTATTTATATGGCTAGTCCATTCAGTTAATGCCATTAAATGTTAAGTGGAGATGGTTAGATTCTCTCTTGTTGGAGATGGTCATTGCCTGGCACTTGTACGACACAAATGTTACTTGCCACTTAACAGCCCAGGCTTAAATGTTGTCCAGGTCTTGCTGCACACGGACACGGACTGTCTCAGTATCTGAGGCGTCGCAAATGGTGCTGAACATTGTGCAGTCATCAGCGAACATCCCCATTTCTAACCTTATAATGGAGGAAAGGTCATTGATGAAACAGCTGAAGATGGTTGGGCCTAGGACACTACCCTGAGGAATTCCGGAATTCCTGCAGCAGTGTCCCAGGATTGAGATGATTGACCTCCAACAACCACCACCATCTTCCTTTGTGCTAGGCATGACTCCAACTGGTGGAGAGTTTTCCCCCTGATTCCCATTGACTTCAGTTTTGCTGGGGCTCCTTGATGCCACACTTGGTCAAATGCTGCCTTGATGTCAAGAGCAGTCACTCTCACCTCACCTCTTGAGTTCAGCTCTTTTGTCCATGTTTAGACCAAGGCTGTATTGCGATTCTTTACAGAATAAAAACATATGCTCCTTTATTTCATGCACTTGTAAAGCAAATAGCTCTCTTACTATCAGCCTGCTCTGGTGTTTTGCCTCAGAGGTAAGCATTTTTGGATTTCAAAAAAACTCTTTCATGAGATGTGGGTGTTGCTGGAAAAGCCAGAATTTTCTGCCCATTCCTTGGACCAAGCGGCTTGCCAGGAAATTTCAGAGGGCAGTTAGGAGTCAGCCACATTGCAAAATTGCAGGAATGAAGTGCAAAGGAAAACACGCCAAACCAGTGCTACAGTGCAGCTGTAACGGAGAGAAACCTAAACCGAAATTTTGACACAGATGTTTTAACAAGCGGCATCTTATACCCCAGCCAAGACTACCCACCACCCCTGTCATCTTCGCCCAAGAAATTTTATGTTGAGACAGCTCATCCCATTGTCAAAAATGAAACTTCAGCCTTCCTTTTAGGAACTGTTGTTGCTTTGAGCTTGTCGTTCATTATGCTGATGAAATGTGCAGGGTATAATTCTTCCAAGTCATCCCAGTTTTACCGCCAGATTCGTTGGAGCAAAGTAGTAGCATTCCTGCCTGTCGGAGAATCCTGCTGCAGGCAATGTTGGCGAACAGCAGTCACAATTCTGGGCTGACATCCAACGGAATGCCTGCCTACAGTGAGTGTCTCCCTCTCCCTACCGTCACCTTCAATGTAGGGGTTGTGGCAGCTCCTTCTGCCCTACAGGATTATGAGCACCCTATGGACTAGTATAATAAAGAAAGAAAATGCTGGAAATACTCAGCAGATCAGGCAGCATCTGTGGAGAGAGAAACAGCATTAATGTTTCTAGTCAATGACCTTTCATTAGAATCCCTGACTGGTGTAATGATGGCTATGACCATTTAAGGACCTTTCACATTATGGCTTGTCAAGTGTTAAATCAGTCTGCGTGAATCCTTCCACTACCTTATGCTGTTGTCAAAGGGAAGAGTGTGTAGCACAGAAAAGACCAACGACTAGGCCTTCCAGCACACACAGATGCCCATCACGTCTCTTTGGAAGAATTATCCAATAGTCCCACTGCCACAGCTTCTCAAATCTTTCCTTTTCAGTGCCTTTTGAAAGTTATTATTGAATCTGCTTCCACAACCCTTTCAGGCAGATTTTTTTATTTATGTTTTATTTGTTCAAGGAGTTATTTATTCCAGTTATCTTTCCTTATCAGTACCAGAAAACAAATTTCCCATATCCAGGGGTTTCCAAACTTTATCGGTTGCATACTTGCATGCGTACAGTTCAAATCCATTCGTTACTGCACTATTTCAAGTTGCTGATCCTAACACGTTTTGTAGTTCTGGTTTAGGTTTAACCTGCAATGAATAATGTTCAAAACCTCCAAACCCACAAACTCAAATCTGGAGAAACAAGAAAATTAAAACAAATAGGGTGAGCCGTTCAACAAAGAGACTGATAGCAAGTCAGGTGGGATGTGTAATGGGCAGCTGTCCATGAAAAGTGTGTGTGGAGTATATATAATGGACGGACAAATTGCTACAGCCTGTTTTGCATTTGACAAAGTTCAGTTTTACTCCCTGTAAATGTAAATTGGACTTCGTTGCTTGATCTTTGAAGGTAGCATTTCTTGACTCAAAACTTTCACACCAGTTTGGAAGAACAAAGCCTATAATTGTACAGCTGGGTGTATTTAACAGTTTCACGCAGCCAGTATTTCACATTACTCAAATCCTGATGACACCAGTACAAGCAATAAGGCTCCAAAGCCAGCTGAAATTGCTATGTGTTCTTGTTTTTTTTTTTGGTTCCCAGATGTTGTTAATAATCACACTTTAAGCTTAGAAAAATCAGGAACTCTTTGTTGAACGTTGTCATGCTGCCTGGTACAAAGGAGGACCAGATTGACTGGTTCTGTTCCACTTCACGTGAGTCTAGTGCAGAGGTGAAATGTGGGTCCTTGGATCACTTACACGTAACACATTGGTTCCTAGCTAATTAATTCCTAGCTGTTTACAGATAATACAACAATATATAGCATCCCTCTTCCTTTAAAATGTAATATCCCTATCAATGTGTCTGTTCTAGTCATTAACTTTTATTAACAAAAGATTATCAATTGACTTTTGGAAATGAACTGAACCCCTTGGAGTTTTTTTATAGCGTATATTCTTTTCTAAAAATATTATTCATGGTATCACTTAGGTGGTAAAATATCATGCCTCCATCTTGTAGATTTGGCATTCGTTGCTCTGAGTGGTGAGTTGGCACGCTGAGCAGGTGATGTGTGTGTTGTTCCTGGTGTTGCAGGAGTCACGCTTACTGTTGCAAATGTCTCGATTGCTGATGATGTTGTTAATTGTCTCCCTGGATATTGATGTTTCCGGCGTTGTTGCTGGTGTTTTCTGTTTTTCCGGCTCTGGTGTAGGTCGAATATGGACTCTTGTTTCTTCTCATTTGCTTACTGGTTTCGGTCTTGTTTATGTATGACCTTAGTTTCTTGGCTTATCTTGGTTCTCCTGTGGCGACAACCGATTTAGGGGATCTGTTAGCCTCCTTTCTCTTCCTGACTTGTATTTCAGAGTAAAATCATAACTCTGAAGCCTCAAGAGTAACCTCTGCAGTCTTACTGGTGCTCCAGTGGACGATGATCAATCTCCACTATGAACTTTCTCCCATAGAGAGATGTAAGGAACTTCTGACATCCATACATAAATGTCATTAGTTCTCTTTCTATGTTAGCATATCTGGTCTCAGCTGAAGTTAGAGCTTTGGATACGAACATATGAACTAGGAGCAGGAGTAGGCCACTCGGTCTCTCGAGTCTATGCTGTCATTCAATAAGTTCATGCTTCTCAACTCTCTCTTATCGCTTCGTGCTTCCATCCCAGAGAGAGCCATGATTCCTTCATGCTCAGCTTGATTCCATCAGGTGGGTACACACTTTGGGAGAACTGGCAATCTGTCACTTTCACAATGCATTTGGCTGCAGTTGACTTGATCCCAGCTTTCCTGGTTCTCTCCATGGTTTCATATAGATGGCAATCATGATCTTTATCATTTACACCTGGATATCATCTGCTGTGCTTATTGCCCTTTTGCATCCCCTGTGTGTCTCGTCTATGTTCTGGAACACGTCCTGGCTCACTTTAAGGCCAAAAGGTAGACGTAGGAATTTGAACCATCCAAAGGGTGTGTTGAAGATTCTGCATCTAGTTTCACATTCCAGTAGCCATTTCTGGCACCGAGCTTACTGAAAACTTTAGCCCCTGCCAATGCTGGTGTGATCTCTTCCAGTGTTGGAATAGGGTAGTGAATTCTTTTAGTAGGCTTAAGATCTTTGGAATCGAGGCTAATTCTTAGCCGCCCATTTGGCTTCTCACTCACCATGATAGAATTTACCTAGTCTGTAGGCTCTGAGTCTCTGGCAATCACCTTCTTTTCTTCCATCTCTTGGAGCTCTCTTTCAAGCTTTCCTTTCAGTTCAACTTCACGTGGGGGATGGTTTCATCACTGGGTCAACAGTGATGTGATACTCAAAATTTTCAAAGCATCCAACCATCTCCTCGAAATGCAGTTAACATCTTTTCCTTTGTGTGTCCTCCTGATTTGGGCTGGTCCTAGCTGTTGAATCTTGGTTCCACCCGTTTGCTGTTGGCACGACGTTGCTTGGTTTCAGAACACCTTTCTTTGGTTAACCATTTTCTTCCATATTTTCAAGAAAGACCTTCTGGTATAGTCTGAGTGGGACGATATTACTCTGCACTCTGATGTCAATCTTCACCTTCAGATTTATCACTGGGGGCTTTTCTCTCACCCTCTTCCCGATCTGAATGGCTGTGTGAATTTCTTTTCTTTGGGAACGGTGGGCATTCAGCCATCTCATGCAGTTGTGTGGTTCCCTGTGTCTGTTGTGTTCTCAGACTTAACATCATCTTCCAGGGTATGAATGTTTTGATTTCTGTTCTGTTGCCCTGGCTCTGGTGCCTCGTCTAGCACCTTCTCCTTTTTGTTCTGCGCATCTTTGCTCAATGATGGGCCTTTTCACAGATTGATCCATATGTGGGAGATTTCCTTCGGACTGTGGATTCATGTGCTCATCCACACCTCCTGCCCATCCTCTTCTCTGTTTGGTGCACGTTCTTTTGTTGCTGCACTGCATCGACCCCGCAGCATTTCTCTTGACTTAACTGAAGGCTAGCCGTTTGGGTGGTTAATGTCTTCATCTGTCTGCTCATGGCTTCGTGTGCTCTAGCAGTGTCTACAGCTTGCATTATTGTGAGCTCGTCTTTCCCGAGTAACTCTTTTTGTACTTCAGGGTGTGCAGAACCCCAAATTAGTTGATCTATCGGCCTTTCATCTGTGTCTTTAAGCTTACGTTTTCTAGCTGCAATTTTTAACCTTGTTTCAGAGTTATCAACAAGCTTGCCTAAAACCTGCCTGAGGCCTTGAAATTCATACTGGTAGATCCAATGAGTCAATTTTGGCTGGAGATCGGTGCTGAATTTTTCAAAAGGTTTGTCTGGATCTCTGCTTCCTCTTCAGTAAGCTCCCAGCCGTTAAATAAATTTAATCCTATACCTCCTGCCTACAGAAGGATATAGTTGACCCTCTCCACCTTACTAGTGCTTTTTGGGAAGCTACTGAATGTCAATCTGCACTTTTGTTTAAACTTCACAAATTCCTCTATGACATCATCAGCTTCCCAATTCATTGTGGGCTGGAGCTGTACAATCATTACTGTGCCGGCTAACATTTCACTTTTCCTTTTTGCACAATTCACTCAGTTTCTCTTCTGGCACTAATGTGGGTTGATTTTCCAAATCATCACGCAATTAATTTAAAATGCGTTAGGTTTACTTGCTCTTGCTGCCACCATGTTATGTGTCTCTTGTCTTTTCATTCTCGGACGTTAATAATCACACTTGGAAAGATTAGAAACTCTTTGTTTAATTCTGCTGTGCTGTCTGGTACAAAGAAGGACTGGATTTAACCAGTTCTGTACCACTTCATATATGCAGCCATGAAATGTAGCCCCATGGAACACTTACACAGAACACATTGGTTCCCAACTAATTAGTTCCTAGCTCTTTACGGATATTTATAGATAGTACAACAATACATAACTTACTTCATTTCCTATGTTCAGTTTAAGATAAAACAGAGAAGCAGAATGTTGCATGTGTGGTACACCCTTAAGAGAGAAAGAAAGAGTTGTGTTTATGCAGCACCTTTCACGAACTCTGGACATCCCAGAGCACTTTACAGCTGGTTATGTACTTTCTGAAGTGTAGTCACTTTCAGAACTTTTTTAAAAAAACTGTAACTGCACACTTAATTGCCCAAAAACGGGATGTCTACATCTTGAATTATATTGAGCTCAGACGTGGAGTTGATTTCCCGGCAGTGAAAATGATTCACCTTATTCCCAAAAGGAAATGTTAGCAGCGTGTGCAAATGTAAAATTGGAGCACACTCCTGTTTTATTTATCCCTTCCAGTACAGAGAGTGACAGTGAACTGGATGTGCCATTTCGAATTAAGACAAGTATTTGCATTCTTCAAAGTTTTAATTAAGACACAGCCCTGAAACTATGTTAAATTGGCACAAACTGTGCAAATACTTAGTTGATCATTTGTACAAGTTGTTCCAAAAGGTTTAATTTTGTGTCCTCAACCTGTAAATTCAACTATAGGTTTTAACTGATTTGTTGTTCAGTTGAATTCACTTTAAAATGGAATGCCATTAAAACTATGCAGATTTTAACAATAGAGAAGCAATGCATTATTGTACGCAATACTTCCTGCAACTAGCATAAAACCAAAGCTTCTCCTGTTTAGGATTTTGGGGTATTATTATCATGTACCCGGTGGGAATGTGGCATGTATGCAATAGGACATTGCAGAGGGAGCCGTTTGGGGGAGCCCACTGCTTTTGCTGAAGGACAATAAACAGGGCTCTTCACTGGAGCAGCGATTTATTCTTGATAATGTTACTGCATCATTGCAGTACACATTGTGGCTACCTTTCTATTTTATTAAACTGCAACGCAAGCACTTGTTTTTGTAAGTGGATTGTATCTCCCAAGAACTGACCTTGGGTAGCGGGGGGGGGGGGGGGGGTGGTGGGTATAAATAATTGAAGGCATTTAAAATGATGCATTGTAGGCCTATCTGATCAAGCATGGGAAAATATTTTTAGGGAAGTGGCTAATGAACTGTTGAAAATCAATCCTTAATCCATGAAATGTAATCATTTTAAAAAGCCCAGTTTTTAAGTTGCTTGTTCTAATTTTGACATGCAGGTTGTATTTACCATTCTAAGTACTGAGTTCTAAGAGGTGCTGTTTCTTGGATGAGACCTTAAATGGCCCTTACAGACCATCCCATGGCACCATTTCAAGAAGAGCAGGGGAGTTCTCCTTGGTATCCTGGCCAATATTTATCCCTCAACCAACATCACTAAAAATGCAAATTGTCTATCAATTATCTTATTACAGCTTGAGACCTGGGTGCATGCAAATTTGGATATCTTGCATTACAGCAGTGATTACGCTTAATAGGTAGTTCGTGGAATGTAAAAAGCTTGGGATGCCCTAAGACCGGAAAAGGACTGTATAATTGCAAGTTATTTTTCTTTGTGTGTGTCTCTCTCTCTCTCCCCCTAGATTAAAGATGTCATAAGTTTGCATAACATGACTTTGCTTGACATACATTTACTAACCAGGGTTCAGTCTTCAGAGTTAGGTTTGTAGATAGGCACAAGACATGGGCACCCCTCAGGGTAGGCAGTTTTGTCCAGCTAAGGAATGAAGTCAATACATTCTGAAAAGCATCCACCAGCTCTTTCTCTCCAATACAGACCTGATTCTTCTGTGAACCACTAATCTTCCTACAGTCCTCATTACTGAGATCTACATCAGCAGGCAAAGACCAAAGTTGACAAATTGAGAGTCCCCCTCAAGGCATTCCAAAGGAAGAGTATACGAGTCACTTCAAACTCTTTTTGTGATGTTGCTGTGCCTAATACCTTCATCAGAAAAATGCCTATTGACATAGCAACCTCTAACCTTCAGTACTCCTAAAACTCGCACATATCTTGGTGTCGTTTGTAAACTGGCCACTCGTTCTCCAGTGACCTATGTCTAGATTATTAACTTGGTTCCTATTCCCTTGGTGCTAGAAATTGAGGAATGAACTGCTCTTAAAATGTTAGTAGAATTTGATTAGGGTGGTAAACTATTACCCCTGGTAGGGGAATCAAGAATGAGGCAGCATGATCTTAAAACTAGAGCTAGGCCATTTTGGAGGGAAATTGGTTTTTCACACAAAGGGTAGTAAGCAGTTGGAACCCTTACCCCAAAAGGCTGTGGATGCTGGATTGGTTTATGCTTTCAAGACTGAGATTGATAGATTTTTGTATGGATATCAGGGGATATGGAGCTAAGGTGGGTAAAGAGTTGAGGTACATATCAGCCACGATCTGATTGAATGACTTTGCAGACTTGGGCTGAATGGTCTACCACTATTCCTAATGTAAATGGTAAGCAACAAAGATCCTAACACTGATCTCTGCAGGACATCACTGGTTTCCAAACAGATCTAGATCCATTGATTACCGCTTTCGGCCAATGGGCTATCAGCCAGTTCCCAATCCACGTTGGATTACCACTAATTCCACGTGATTCTATCTTTTGCATGGAATCCTCTTGCAGATACCTTCATCCAAAGCTTGAGGTCATTCACTGCCCAAATCCTAACTCTCACCAAATCCTGTTCACCAATCACTCCTCTGCTTGCTGACTGAACAACATTGGCTGCTGGTTAAATAAAGCCTTTATTTTAAATTCTCAGCCTTGTTTTTTAAAGCCCTCGTGGTCTCTCCCCTCCCTATCTCTGTAATCTCCTCTAGTTCTACAACCCTCCAAGATATCTGCGCTCCCTGAATTCCAGAGCCTTGTGCGCCCCAGATTTTAAATCACTCCACCGTTGGTGATTCTGGCTTCAGCTTTCTAGGCCCTAAGCTCTGAAATTCTTCTCTAAAGCCCCCAGCCCCTCTACCTCGCTTTCCTCCTTCAAAACCCTCCTTAAAATCTTCCACTTTGACCAGGCTTTGGCCATCTTGCCCTAATATCATCTTACATGGCTCAATGTCAAATTTTGTTTGTGACATCTGCTGTGAAGCAGATTGAGCTGTTTTAATACATCAGAGGCGCTATATAAATACAACTTAGGGTTGTTGTGGCTTTCTGTTTGTCCAGGTAGACTATAACTATTAGGCTTACTAATTCACAAATGTGGTGACTCCTTGAAGATTCAGTCAAGATCGTAAGACACAACCTTTTCCGGAGTGTGTGTTGACGGAGCCAGGTATTGTCTTTATCTGTCGTGCTTTTGACCTTACAGCCAGCACAATGTCAATGTATTGAGCTCAAAGCTCTTGTCGATTGTAATTATACTGCAAGCATATTGTAGGTACAAAGCGATCTCACTGATAATAAAGGTCACACGGGGTTGAGAACCAACTCTCGATGCAACTTGAACTTGAAACGGACGTGGATAAGTGATGCGTGTGTAATTTAGTAATGACAGCAAGGACCATTCTATGTTAAATGGTTGGCGCGAAAGCATCTTCGCATTTACAGGCAGGCACCGATTTCCAGTCCTCGGAATGAAACTTTAAATAGCGGTCCCTCAGAGTTCACAGCTGCAGAGATATTTTACTGTGTCTGCATCCTTCAGGAGATGCTCTGTGTCATCTGCCATTTGTGACTTACTGGGTGTTTACAGCAAAGAAATGGACAATTTAGCCTCGTCTATGCTGGTGTTTATGCTCCACACGGGCCTCCTCCCACCTTAACTTCATCGCACCATGTCACCATATTTCCTTTCTCCCTCATATTTATCTAGCCTCCTCTTAAATGCATTGATATGTGTCTGGCAGGCTGTGCCTACTGTGCTGGAAACTTCCATTCCGCTCTCACTTTTAGAAATGCTTTTGAAATTGTGGTGCTTTTTCTGCCCCCCCACCGCTTGTAAATTCTAGTACACGTGAATACCGACTGGCTCCTTAATCCTGTCGCACCCGATCGTGTTGCAGCTCATGCACATCATGACTCTCGTCAGCATCCCCCTCATCAATCCGCACCAAACCTCCCGGGGCAGGGAAACAATAAAGGAATAATCCCTGCGATTGTTTAGAGGGGGGGAAAAAAAGCTGGAGGATATTCTTCCCTGACTACCCGTGACAAAGGAGTCTACGCTTCAACAACCTCCCCCCAGCCCCCACTGCCCCCCATCTTCTGTCCTGAAATTTCTCTTACCCTTCATTTTGATAACTTCAGACTTGCGTTTTCTCTATTGGCCTTGGTAAGCTATGGAGGATTGATAGAATTCGGAGAGAGAATTTAAAAGTAAGGGGTCTCCCACCTAAGACGGAGATGGGAAGAATTTTTTTTTTATCTCGGAGGTTCCTGAATCTTCGGAACTCTCTGGGGAAGAGCGCGGTGGAGGCAGGGTCAGTGAATATTTTTAAGGCAGAGCTGGATCTAAGGTTATTGGGTATAAGCGGAATGTGGAGTTGAGGCCACGTTTCTAGCCGCCATGATCTTATTGAAAGGTGGAGCAGGCTCGAAGGGCCGAATGGCCTACTCTTGCTCCTAATGTGTATGTTCATATGAAGCTGCATGTGTTTTTCCAGCTTTTGAAAGTAAGGGAGAATTTGCATTTGTATAGCGCCTTTCATGACCTCCGCACATCCCAAAGCACTTTACAGCCAATTAAGTACTTTTAAAAGTGTAATCATTGTTGTTATGTAGGAAATGCAGCAGCCAATTTGCACAGAGCAAGCTCCCAGAAACAGCAGTGAGATAAATGACCAGATAATTTGTAGTTTTTTTTTAGTAATGTTGGTTTAGGGATAGTTGTTGACCAGGACATGGGGGAGAACTCCCCTACTCTTCTTCGAATAATGTGGGGCATCTTTCACATCTAACTTAGTGGGCAGACTTATCGAGAGGCAGATTTGAGTTCTGATTTGTGTGTTCACCTTTAAATAGTAGGTTAGTCCTTGTGGTTTAATTCCGCCCTTGTGTGTGTTTTTGCAGAAATTTAACTTAACTGGAATTGTAATCAAAACAATTTACTTTGTGCAAAGACAACTTTGTTGCAATTAAGTTTAATTTATTTGGCCAATAGAGGGAAGTGTTCAGCTTAATATCCATTTCTGACACAGGCTGTACTTTGAAAGTACAATGAGCAAGTGTAGGTTTAATTCAAACTGTACTGGCTGGTGCTAAAGCAACGCGGTTTCAAAACACTGCCCTTTAGACAGTTAAGCAGACATGGAATTTACAGTCAGTTGTGTCTTGTGTGATGACTTCGACCTGGAAATTGTTTGGAAAGGGATTCTTTTTATTCGTTCATGGGATGTGGGCGTCGCTGGCTGGGCCTGCATTTATTGCCCATCCATAATTGCCCTTGAGAACTGAGTGGCTTGCTAGGCCATTTCAGAGGACATTTAAGAGCCAACCACGTTGCTGTGGGTCTGGAGTCACATGTAGAACTTGCATCAATTGTAAAGGGATCAATTTTAGTTTTCTTGGATAAGAAGCACTGGTCCATGTGACCTGGCGACCCTTCTTGACTGGAAGCAGTACCAACAGGAAGCAAGTTAATCCAGAAGTTGTGTGGCTGGCAGACACAAAGGAGAGCTGCAGACGCAAAGGAGAGCTACTAGCAGACATGCTGGAGGGTGAAGGCGATCAATGCACAGATGCAGACACACTAAAAAGGCAGACAGAGACAAAGAGGAACACAGAGAATTCTTGTGAGGAAGAGAACCAAATCGCTCCCTGAAAGAGGTCAGTTTTTCTATTTGCTCGAAAAGGATATGGAGGTACAGTGTGAGCTGGCTAAAACGGTCTAAAGCCTGGAAAGCTGTGTAAATAGCTCAGAGATGCTAAAGAGCTGGGTGTTTTCCCAGAAGTGGAAAAACCGTGAAGCAGGGTGTTATCGGTTGGTCAATTGAAAATGAACTTTGGAAACCAGACCATCAGATCTGTCATGACCCAAGGGGGAGAGGGTTCGTAGAAGTGTGCCTCAAAGATGAAAGCTGTTGTTGGATAGGACTCCTGACCGACCCTGCTTGAATAAAGAACACATATTATCGAACTGCGTAGCTACATAATGGCACATGTCTGCGGGGAGTGATGTGGGTGCTTCTGGCTGTCTAAGATGTATCTTTGTTGTATCGGCAATTTAAAGTGAAATTTACTGTTTTTATTTGAAGTATCGTTTGCCTGTTAATTCATGGGGAACTTGTGTTGGCTTTGATTCGTATTAAAGGAGAAGCTGCAAAAAAAAAAAAAAAATCTTTTTCTTAATTTCTTCATTTGGGGGTCGTTCAGTAAACTTGGTTATTTTGGTTTTCAGTTCAGAGATTTTAACACTCGGCTTTAGATTTGTTTTGTAATGTCCTTTTGAATGGACTATAATCGAGGCATTTCATCTACCCAACAACTTGAGCAGAGGATAAAGAAATCTCTTTGCTATGCCAATTAAATAGCAGGTTTTTTTAATCTGGTTTGTTAAATATGCTGAATAAAGATGGAACAATCGACACAGCACTTCATACTCACAGATCATGGGTCACATCATTTATCACATATTCCCAAACTTTGTCCCTCAACCCCACAAAATTATTTGGTGGGGGGGGTGGGGGATGCAAGGGATTAAGTTTGGGAAGACATGATAAATTAAACAGAGAAGACAAGGCAGGATTGAGCAAGGTAGGGATAAGGGAAATGATGATCAGAGTGTGGTGGGAAGGGACAGAGCATAGAAGCCTAAGAGTACACCAACAGATAAGGCTAGAGGTTAAAAAAAGACAGATATAGAGCCTTTAGTCCTGAATGCACATAGCATTCGTAATAAGAGAGATGAATTAATAGGACAAATAGAAATAAATATGTATAATCTGATAGCCCTTACAGAGCCATGGCTGCAGGATGACAAAGACTGGGACCTAAATATGCAAGGGTATATGACATTTAGGAAGGACAGGAAGCTAGGAAAAGGAAGGGTAGCTCTGTTATTTAAGGATGGCATTGGTACAATAGGTTTGGAGATCAAGATGTGTAAAGTCAGTTTGAATAGAGATGAGCAATAGTAAAGGTAAGAAGTCACTGGTGGGAGTGGTTTATAGGCTCCCTAACAGGTAACCACACTGTAGGACAGGGTATGCAGGAAGAAATAATGGGGGCTGCTGAGAAAGGGACGATGATAATCAAGGGTGATTTTAATCTACATACAGTTTGGATGAATCAGATTGGCAAAGGTAGTCTGGATGACGAGTTCATAAAGTGTTTTCTTAGAGCAACACATGCTAGAGCCAACCAGAGAGCAGGCTATACTAAATCTGGTAATGTGTAATGAGACAGGATTAATTAATGACCTCTTAGTGAAACTCTTTCGAGTTATCAGCAGTCACAGATTGCAACCCTTTCGAGTACAATCACAGTTCTTGGTTTCCGGGAGTGGGACATGAACCCACAACCCTCTGATTCAAAGGCGAGGGTGCTATGAACTGAGCCACAGCTGACACCTCGACCTCTTAGTGAAGGTGCTCCTAGGTAGCAGTGATCATAATATGATTGAATTTCACATTCAGTTTGAAGGAGAGAGGAGTGGATCTAAGACTAGTGTTTTAAATTTAAATAAGAGCAATTATGAGCGCACGAAGACAGAGCTGGCTAAAGTGAACTGGGAAATTAGCTTTAGGGATGGGTCAGTAGAGGTGCAGTGGCAGACATTTAAGGAGATATTTCAGAATACTCAGAAAAGCTATATTCCAGTGAGAAAAAAAGACTCTAAGAGAAGAATGCACCATCCGTGGCTAACTAAGGAAGTTAAAGATTGTTTCAAATTGAAAGAAAATGTGTATAATTGTGCAAAGATGAGTGGTAGGTCAGAAGATTTGACAGAATATAAAGAACGGCAAAGAATGACAAAAGGTTAGAGGGGGAAATTAGAGTATGAGAGAACACCAGCTAGAAATATAAAAACACATAGTGAGGGTCTCTACAAACAAAAAGCAAAAGAGTAAGTAAAGTGAGCATTGGTTCTTTAGAGAGAGAGAGTCTCAGAAATTAATAATGGAAAATAAGGAAATGGTGGATGAATTGAACAGATTGAGTCTGTCTTTACTGTAGAGGATACAAATAACATCCAAAAAATAATTGTGGATCAGGAGGTGAAAGGGAGGTAGGAACTTAAAACAATTACAATCACCAGGGAAAGGGTGCTAAGAAAATTATTAGGACTAAAAACTGACAAGTCTCCAGGTCCTGATGGGCTTCATCCTAGAATCTCAAAAGAAGTGGCTGCTGAGATAGTAATGCATTGGTTTTAATTTTCTAAAATTCCCTAGATTCTGAAAAGGTCCCATCAGATTGGAAAATAGCGACTATGATTCCTCTATTCAAGAAAAGAGGGAGACAGAAAGCAGGAGACTATAGGCCAGTTAGCCTAATATCTGTCACTGGGAAATTGCTGGAATATATTATAAAGGAGGTTATAACAGGGCACTTAGAAAATCTCAATGCAATCAGGTAGAATCAACATGGTTTTGTGAAAGGGAAATTAGCTTTTACTAATTTATTGGAGTGGTTTGAGGATTTATCAAGCAATGTAGATAAGGGGGATCCTGTGGATGTGCTGTACTTAGATTTCCAGAAGGCATTTGATAAGGTACCACATCAAAGGCTACTACACAGCTGGGGCCTCAGCTGCTTACAATTTATATCAATGACTTGGATGAAGGAACTGAATGTACGGTGCTAAATTTGCTGATCACACAGAGATAGGTAGGAAAGTAAGTAATGAAGAAGACATAAGGAGTCTGCACAAGGACATAGGTTAAGTGATGGGCAAAAAATTGGCAGCTGGAGTATAACGTGGGAAAATGTGAACTTGTCCACTTTGGCAGGAAGAATAAAAAAGCATATTGTTTAAATGGGGAGAGACTGCAGAACTCTGAGGGACAGAGGGATCTGGGTGTCCTGGTGTCTGAATCACAATAAAGTTGGTACTCAGTCACAGCAAGTGATCAGAAAGGCAAATTAAATGTCATTTATTGCGAGGGGAATAGAATATAAAAGTAGGGATGTTTTGCTGCAGTTGTACAGGGCGTTGGTGAGACCACATCTGGAGCACTGTGTACAGGTTTGGTCTCCTTATTTAAGAAATAATATAAATGCGTTGGAAGCAGTTCAGAGAAGGTTTGCTCGACTGATTCCTGAGATTGGGGGGTGGTGGTTATCTTATGAGGAAAGGTTGGACAGATTGGGCCTGTATCCACTGGAGTTTGGAAGAATGAGGAGTGATCTTATTGAAACATATAAGATCCTGAGGGCACTTGACAGGTTGGATGATTGTGGGATAGACTAGAACTAGGGGACACGTTTTAAAAATAAGTAGTCTCCCATCTAAGACAGACAGAGATGAGAAGAATGTTTTTCTCTGAGGGTCAAGAGTCTTGAAATTCTCTTCTCCAGAGAGTGGTGGAGGCAGGGTCATTGAATGTTTTTTAAGGCCAAGACAGATAGAGTCTTGACTAACAAGGGAGCCAAAGGTTATTGGAGGGAGGTGGATTGTGGAGTTGAGGCCACAGTCAGATCAGCCATGATCTTACTGAATGGCAAAGCGGGCTCAAGGGGCCAAATGACCTATTCCTGCTCCTAATTCATATGTTTGAGTCGTTCCATTGCTACTGATTCTGTTCCCCTCCTTGACAACTGTCTGAGGCTGAACCAGACGATATTTGCCCCCAAGATGAACTTCCCACTGCATCTCGGCGCCATCACCAAGACCTATCCCCACCTCCGTAACATTGCTCAACTCCGCCCCGGCCCCAGTTCATCTGCTGCTGGAAACCTTCTACCATGGTTTGTTACCTCTAGACGTGATTATTCTAACTGGCTGGCCTCCTACCTTCCGCCCTTCATAAAGTTGAGCTCCTCCAAAGCTCTGCTCCCCTTATCCTAATTCACAGCCAGCCCAGTTCACCCACCACCTGCGTGCTCACTGACCTACACTGGCTCCTGGTCTGGCAAAGCTGTGAGTTTAAAATTCTTATCCTTGTATTAGCATCCCTCCATGGCCTTGTCCTTCCCTAATTCTAACCCCCTCTGGCCTTACAGCTCTGCAAAATATCTACACTCTTGCAATTCTGGCATCTTGTGCATCCATCATTTTAATAGCACCGCCATTGGTGGCTGTGCTTTCAGTTGCCTGGGCCTTAATGTCTGGAATTCCGCCCCCGCCTAAAACACTCTATGTTTCTTTAAAATCCCCCTTAAAGCCCTTTGATCTGTCCTAATACCTCCTCATGTGGCTTGGTGTCAGAGTTTGTTTGATGACACGCCTGTGAACTGTCTTGGGATGTTTTCCTGTGTTTCAGGTGCTATATAAATGCAAGTTGTTGAGTAGTCCCTCATTAGTGGCAGGACTAACCCTAGTGTACCTGTCACGATCTGATCTCGGGCTAGAATTGGCAGCAGTGGAAAAACGCTGAATGGTCTGGATCAACGATGTGGGTCCCCATGCGTCTCTATAATTTAATTCCCCTTCAAATCCAGGCCTGCACAGTTGTCTAAATTCCTTGGGTGAGCTGTAGCTTGGGTACCCACCAGCATTGATTCGCATTCCCCAAACAAGCAGAAACTCCTTTTAATTGAGACGTGTTTGCACACCGGTGTTACTGCATCAATTGTGACTGCAAAAGAAAATATGAAACGGAGGAGGATGTTTTTAACTAAAAGGTTGGAATCGTCCCAGATTTGCACAAAGTGCAGTGGCGAGCGGGGAGAAAGTACTTTTTACCCACCGGCCGCAGTGGTGGGTTTTCACGCTGTATCGTCCCATTCCCGCCTCATTAATTATGCAGCCAAATGAAAATGGCCATCTCGTTGGCCTCTGACTTGCCTGCCACGCCATTACCTCGCTGCTCCCTCACGCAGGGCACCATATTTAAATTGCATCCACACGCACACTTCTCAATGCTTGCAGCCTAGGAGGGCACTATGAAGACTTGGGCCCAAACGCCAAGAAGAGTGCAGCCCCCTGGTTCAGTGATGCATCCCTAGGATGCCTTCTGGACGCTGTGGAGGCCCGCTGCGATGTCCTCTACCCCAGCTCTGGCCACAGGAGGCCCATCATTCTCACCGCTCCGGGTTGGGAGGCGGTGACAGAGATGGCCAGTGCCAATGCTGCACAGAAGAGGTCGGCCATCCAGTGCAGAAAGAGGATGAATGATCTCATCTGTGCCGCCAAGGTAAGACAACCATCTCATCACTCTAAACTCACACACTCACAAGGCCATCTCACATTGACTGGCATCTTACCCACTGCCAGCTCAAGGGACATCACCACTCTCTCTCTCTCTCTCTCTCTCACACACCCTCACATTTTCATCTGGCCTCATCTCCTCTGGAAACTGCCTTCTCAGCCCTCACCATCTTGAGGCCACTTGTACAGATCAATATGTGACCCCCACCCACCCCCTTCCCCAGTACAGCCCTTGCCCTGCAGCCCCATCCCTTGCCTGAGGCCACTTCACAGAATCACAGAATTGTTACGGTGCAGAGAGGAGGATATTCGGCCCATCGTGCCTGCACCAGCTCTTTGAGCATTTTAACTTAGTGCCAATCTCTGCCTTTTCATCCAGTGCACTCTCGAATGCCTCAATCGAATCTGCCTCCACCACACTTCCAGGTAGTGCATTCCAAACCCTAACTACTCGCTGTGTGAAAAAGATTTTTCTCCCTCTTTCCCCAAGCAAGTCCTAGCCCTGCAGCTATTGAAAAGCCTGGTAAGTAGAGACCTGCCTGTAAGCCCCCCTAAAAGTTATGTGGTGCTGTCTGTGAAGCCTGGCGCTGATGACACTGAGTGCTGCCCGAAGCAAATTAGGCAAACAAACCTCGAGGTCCCGAGTGAAGTGCAGCTCACCAGGCGCACGTCGCTTACGTACAGTTGTGAAAAGCGTGCAATCACACCGACGTGCCCAGATGATCCAGCGTGAGGGGATGATTCTGGCAAGCAGGGCTTATAATTGGACGCAAATGTATTAAAATGACGTTCCTGATGTGTGGTGACAGGAAATGCGCCACGCCACTGACGGGTGGAGCGGACGATCGCAAACTGGCTTCACGACTGCGTGAAACCGACTTTTGGCCTTCCCGCCATATTGCTCCCCCCACCTGCCCGATGCCCAATGCCAACGGGGCCAGAACATTCCGGCCAAAGGGTGGAACAGTTTACCTGCTGGAGTGGCGGAACAAGAACTCATAACTGATTTCAAGCAGAGACTAGATGGGTTCATGTCAACAAACGGGATTTAGGATTATTAGACATGAGGAGGCGGGCTAGATAGAAGATCTTCTGGGTTATCATGTTACTTTGCCACAAAAGTTATTGAAAGTTTTTTAGGGAAGAGAGACAACTATGAGAATAATGACCGTAGTAGCCCTGGCTCTTATCTTGAGAAATGATTCCCAGATCATTGCAGCATACAGGGGTTGATACTTATAGCGATTTCGAAATGCGGAATGGAAGAGTAAGCTGAGACTGTTGATGACAGAAAACTAGATGGGAGTGCCAGTTGAGAGGAGGATGCAATGAGGCTTCAAGGGATTTAGACAGGTTAAGCGAGTGAGCACGAACATGCCAAATGAAATATAATGTGGAAAAATGTGAAGTTATCCACTTTAACGGGAAACACAGACATGCAGATTCTTTCTTAAATGGTGAGAGATTGGGAAGTGTTGCTGTCTAAAGGGACCTAGGTGTCCTTGTTCATAAGCCACTGAAAGCTAACGTGCAGCAAGCAATTAGAAAAGCAAATGGTATGTTGGCCTTTATTGCAAGAGGATTTGAGTACAGGAGTAAAGTGCTGCACCTGGAGTATAATTTTCAGTCTTAGTCTCCTTATCTAAGGAAGGATTTACTTGCCATAGAGGGGGTGCAATGGAGGTTCACCCGATTTAAACCTGGGATGGCGGGATTGTCCTATGAGGAGAGATTGAGGAGAACGGTTCTGTATTCTCTAGAGTTTAGAAGAACGAGAGGTGATCTCATTGAGACATGCAAAATTCTTACAGGGCTCAGGGTAGATGCAGGAAGGACGTTTCCCCTGATGGGGAGTCTAGAACCAGGGGACACCGTCTCAGAATAAGGGGCAGGCCATTGAGGACTGAGATGAGGAAGACTTTCTCCACTCAGAGTAGCGGATATTTGGAATTCTCTACCCCCGTGGAGGCTCATGCATTTAGTATGTCAAGACAGAGATCAATAGATTTCTAGATATTAAAGATATCAAGGGATATGGGGATAGTGTGTGAAAGTGGCGTTGAGTTAGAAGATCAGCCATGATCTAGTTGAATGACGGAGCAGGCTCGAGGGGTCGAATGGCCTACTCCTATTTCCTATGTTTCTATGCACTCAAGCGGTTTTTAACATTGCTCATTTGGGGTGTAACCAAGGCTGTTTTACAACAAAAGGGGTGTTGATGTTGTTGTAAGCGATAATATTTACAGTAGCAGAATAGGAAAATGTTCCATTTACATTCAATAGCATTACAGGATTTTATTCTGGCAAGGCTGAATTCATGTCTGCCAATTATTGAGAAAACTAGCAAGGAATGGTCTTCAATTTTTAAACATTCCTTTAGCTATGTACTTATCCTTTGGCTCAGTGCTAGTCAAAAGATGAAAACTCTGATTCCTACTCCAGATGAACACAGCCCTACAATATAGTCCCCAAATACTGGGTTGGCCTTCAGCAGGAGGCTCATGTCCAGATGAAAGACCATAGGTTCAGTGGCAGCATTCGCGGTTCAGGGTCAGTGTGGTTGGTTTTGGGCATCACTCTGGCCAATCCTGGCGACCAGATAACAACAGAGTGCCAGCTCGAAAGGCTCGATTAGCATCCAGTTGGAGTCCTTGTGTCCAATGAGTGCTGCGCCCCAACTCGTCAATTGTAGCTGGGTCTCAGTAAGAGGTAGGCCATTTAGGACTGAGGTGAGCAGGCATTTCTTCACTCAGAGGGTGATGAATCTTTAGAATTCTCTCCTCCTGAGGGCTGTAGAGGCTCCGTTATCAGGCATATTCAAGATAAGAGATGGATAGATTTCTAGTTATTAAAGATATCAAGGGATATGGGGATACTGGGGGAAAATGGCATTGAAGTGGAAAATCAGGCATGATCTAGTTGAATGGTGGAGCAGGCTCGAGGGGCTGAATGGCCTAGTCCTGCTCCTATTTGCTATGTACCTGTGGCAATGCCACAGAGATCTACTTGTAATACGTATAACCTACCAATAGCAGGAGCAATATCCCCACTAAACCGCATGTGTGCGGCCATGCAGCTGCCTGGAAGGTACCCCACAGGCTTGTACTATGTGAAATACCATGCTGCAAAAATATTTAAAGGTGCCACACACTGGAAAAACTGGCTGTGCACAGCAGTGACATTTTAAAGGGACCTTTGCTCAGGAGTTCCATTTCCATGATAATCAGTGGGGAGGCGAGTGGCAATTGTCATGGAAGAAAGTACAGTCACCACTGAGACCACTGCTCAGATACGTCTGAGGCTGCGGAGGGTATTCCAGGAGGAAAACGGTATTAACACGTTTCTTTGCAATAATCATGGGTGTGTACTACAGAATAGGCAGCAACTGTCAAGTGTGCTAACCTTATCAACAAAACACAGGGTGTGATGGCACCTCCTGAGAATCACTTGGAGAGACAAAATTCCAGAATCTCCCAAAGGAAGAGAATTCCAATTTTATAACCAGTTCAATAAATTAGCTGCTTTATGTCTGACGTGTGAAAGTTAATGTACGAACATCATGTTCATTCTAGTTAAGGTGCCGTTGCAACTGTGAATGATTTAGCATACTTCAGAGAAATTGCTCCGCTAATTAAAACAGTTACCTTTGACATTGCGAATAATCATGATGGCGTTTAAATAGCCCGTTGGATTCCCCAGCCCTCCTTCCTCAGAGAGCCTCTGCACGGTTTTGAATGAAGTAAACCTCGCTTTTCTCCTCATAGTTGAATCAAGTAACGAGACAGGGGCAATTCCTCTGCATTGTCCTTTCATTGCATTCCCTGAAAATGGATGCCTCTGAAGACTTCCATGCGAGAGTAAACCTTTCCAGTCATTGTAGGTCACTCTTGGAAAAGCTACGGTGCGACTGGGTGTAATTCTTTCATTCTGGACTTTCATCCTTTAAAATCTGTGGCATATAACACTAAAGCCCACTTTGCAAAAGCATTGTTGACACAGAACAAGGAGCAAAAATAGAGCCATTGCAGCGTTTAATGCAGTGGTGCACTTGACCCCTGACCTCAACTTTGAGATGTCGAACTGTGGCCTGTGTATTAGTTATGCACAGTCGCTCTTCACACCAGAGATTACTAATCAGCTAATTGCACTATGCCGAACACCGCCTTCTCCCTAGGCAGTGGAGTTATAGCTGGCTACCTGCATTGCTGCTCAAACTGCAGGCCCTTGGAGAGGTTGCAGAGGAGATTTTATCAGAGTGATACCAGGGAAGAGGAGCTTCGTTCCTGTAGAAAGTCTTGAAGGGTCATGAGGACTCGAAACGTCAACTCCTGCTCTTCTCCACCGATACTGCCAGACTTGCTGAGTTTTTCCAGTTATTTCTGTTAAAGTCTTGAGTAGCTGGTTTTGTTCTCGTTAGAGCAGAGGAGGCTAAGGGAGGAATTTAATAAAACTTCTCAGATGTGTGAGGGGGTTTTGCAGAGTAAACAAGGAGCAACTGTTTCCTCCGACAGAAGATTGGGAACCAGAGGACGCAGACTTTTAAAAATTATTCATTCATGGGATGTGGGCATTGCTGGTTGGGCCAGCATTTATTGTCCATCCCTAATTACCCTTGAGAAGGTGGTGGCAAAATGCCTCCTTAAACAGCTGCAGTCCATGTCCATTTAAGATAATTAGCTAAAGAACAAGAAGGGAGTTGACAATTTTTTAATGCAGTGAGTTGTAATGATCTAGCATGCACTGCCTGAAAGGGTGATGAAAGCAGATTCAATAGCTTTCCAAAGGGAATTGGATATACACTTGAAAAGGAAAAAATAGATAGGATATGAAGAAAGAGTTGGGGTGTGGCATGGGACAGCCAAATGGAACTAATTGGATCGCTATTTCAAAGAGTTAGCACAGGCATAGTGGGCTGAATGGGCTCCCTCTGTGCTGTATGAATCTATGATACTGATGATAACACAGTTATCACTGCATTCGCCAAAATTGTAGTTCAGCTATTGTCAAAGCCTGCCAAATGGTTTTACAAGCAGTCAGTCCAGAACATGGCAGCTGAGGAGATAGTGTTGCTTCTGTGCAAGTAGTGGGGGAGATGGCGGCATAGCGGTAATGTCACTGGGCTAGTAATCCAGAGGCCCAAGCTAATGCTCTGGGGACACGGGTTCAAAACCCACCAAGGCAGCCGATGGAACTTAAGTTAAATTAATGAATAAACTTGGAATTGGAAAGACTATGAAACTATCATTGATTTTCATAAAAAAACCCATCTGGTTCACGAATGCCTTACAGGGGAGGAAGTCTGCCATCCTTACCTTGTCTAGCCAACAAGTGACTCCAAACCCTCAGTCATGTGGTTGACACTGCCCTCTGAGATGGTCTAGTAAGTCTAGTTGCAGCGCTATAGAAGAGTTGATCCAGAAGGACGGCAGCGATTCCAGGAAGTGACTCACAGTTATGGATGGGTAACAAACACTGGTCTTGTCTGCAACACCCACATCCCATGAAAGAATTTTTTTAAAAATGAAGTGATATGGTTACCATTCATTTATATGGGACAATATTGCCTCTGCAACCCACCAATGACTGTGAAACCTCTTTAAAGATGATTGTTGGTGAATCCCCTCCACCATCTCCAGGGAGAATGGAGGCCGCACTGCCTTGGAGCTGCATCTCTTTATGCTGTGGACTGGGAAAGCCCTGCTATCTTGAGGCACGGATGGAAACGACCATCGTTCAGACCTCCCCATACCTTTGGCTTAGCACTACTGCCTTTATATTTGACATTTGTCAAAGAGACTTCACCACTAAAAAATACGAGTTGTATCAGTTAGTTAATCAACCCTGAAAGTAATGAAAGTAAAGAGAAAGTGGGCTGAGTTTGCAGAGAGTGTCGGGCCAGACAAATATTTTCTAGAGGTGGTGGTGACCTTCACCATTCTGACTAGAAGGTGTTAGATTCTTAGTGAAGAATACCTTCAGGCGGATAGATAGGAAGGACACAGTTGAGAGGGAGCAAAAAAGAGGATTAACTAAAACGTGTCACTGGGTCAGAATTGAAGCTGACTAGTACCATGTTTCTTCAGAACCTGGGTATCGATTTTGTGTCACTGAGATCTGATTGTGATTTTGATGGAACACGTTGCCTGCAAAAGTCAGTTTTGTTTATTTTAAACTAAATGGACTACAAAATTCTGACAAGCGATCTGAAGCTGAAGACTGCTTCAGTGAACGATTTTACATCTGTATGAATTTTGAATAACTACAGTGTAATCCATGGCTGAGCCAGTATTGATATCATGGGATTTATTTTTTCCTCCAATGTCTAAGCATCATCATCCTCCCTTGCGATTTAATTTGAAGGCAATTTTGATGCAGTGTTGTGACTGTACACTGGCACTGTTACAGATTCTAGTCTGGCATTAATGCCAGCTCTGGTTCAGTGGTCTCTATCGCTCCTGTAAGCGAAGCTGCTTTTATGGGATTTGATTTGCACCAACCAGCGTTTATTTGTGTGGGAGTGTAACCCCAGGGGGTATCAATTATAGCTCCTCTTATTACCTGAACCATAGCTTTTGCCATGGACTAATCTCCCTGAAGGCGAGCTGAACAAATACCTGTGAGACAAGACCCAATTCAAGTCGAAAACCAACCTTGTTTCACAGCAAGGTGAACAAATGAGGCAGCAGTTAAGATCCGATTCAATTAATTCAATCAATAACGTAGTAGTGCAAAACAATGAACGAGTCTTGCTTCCCCACATCGGTGAGTCGTCTTACTTAACTTAAAGAAAATGATATCTAGTTGGTCTTTGGCTTTTCTTGGTCCCCGTGGATATCCTTGCAGCTTCCCCATTGAACAAAAGCTTACCTGGCTGCCAGCATCTCATTTTGTGCTTCACTTGGCTCTGTTCACTGACAGATTGGGCTCAAAGATTTTCCAACACAATGAGTGCGATGCTGCTTTCTCAATTTACTAAGATAACCTAATATCGCTGATTGTTTGCGGCCTTTAGGTGAGATACTTTCCATTAGACATTTTGTTTAATTGCCATGCTTTAACCTTTTTGAAAATGCCGTTTGCTTTAAAAGCCCACCATTAAAAGTAATAGAGGGCAGAATATTACGGGGGTCAGGATGACTCGATTTCCACTCCCCACACCCCCCCGCCTCTTCCCCCAAGAAACAAAGTCAGTGCCAACCCGCTCCAAGCCATAAAGTGCTGTGGGCGGGCATAACAAGGGCAGAGTAGGACTTCCGTCCCACGCTGCACGGGAAGGAAGTCCCACCCTCAGGAGCTGCCGGCCAATCGGATTGGTTGGCAGCTCCATCAAGCTCGGTAGTGCCAGGAGCACATTGATGGGCACTGCCAGGACTGTAACGAGGAAGCAGAAGAAGGCCCAACGGATCCCCGGAAAAATGTAAGTCCAGGATCTTGGGCAGGACGGGTTTGGGCAGTTTAAGGGGTGGCTGTGGGAATGGTGGGTTAAAGGCAGCAGGCAAGCAGGAAGAAAGGGGGTGTTCTATATTAGGTGGGGGGGGAGGTGGACAGCTCCTTGATCCACAAAGGGCAGTCTCCTTTGAAGAATTTTAAAAAGCAATCGGGCTGCCCACTCGCGCCTGACTGCCCACACCAACCGTTTTATGGCGTGGGTAGTGTATAGTCGGGGTCAATTGGCTTGGTAACGAGCCTGATTGACCCTTGATAGTCTATTTAAATATAGCAGGCAGGCTGCCAATTTTCCCTCCCCCGCCCCTCCGTTTTATGGGCACCCACCCTATTTTACATGCCACCCCTGCTGGAAGCACACCTGGTAGGGGTGGGGGGGGGATGTAAACTGCAGCCCCCTCTCTCCAAATCCTTTCAGTGGCAAAATACCCAAATTCCTGAACCGTGACACACAGTTTGAAATGACATCGCTACTCCCTTCCTCAACATTTAAGTGCAATACACTGGGCAATGTATAAACTATTAAGTCTGTTTAAAGTGAAACCCACTACTTGACGCAGTGAAGAGGGCACAAGTTGATTCTGCAGAATAAAATTGGGCTACTGAAGCCAGAGTACAAAGCCTGTACTCCATACAAGCCTAAACAAAGTCTTGGTGTAAGTGGTAGGCAGAGACTGAACTGGCCCTCAATCGTTCACTGAACATGAGTGCGAGCTTTCTATCTGTACTTCAGTCTAGCTGACACGGCAGAAACGTGTTCCACTGCAGAGTCATTGGATTTATGTGCAGGGAAATCTGGTTAATGTATTTTGTAACTGCCCCGTTGTGTATTTAACATTGAAACCGAGTGTAGGAGAAAGGAGGGAGTCCATGTGCCATCCTTTTCGATTTATGACTAATGGAAGATTCAGGTTTCCCTCTGCTCGATATAAATAAGGTCCGGCATGTACTAAAGTGGGTTTTCCATAAACAGAACGAAAGTTGACATGACCGAGAGTTCTCCCTCCCCCACCTTTTCGGGGGGGGAGGGGAATTAGCAAAAGGTTTACATTAAAAAGGCAAACAGGAGCGTGCCTAGTGCCAAACCTACTAAGGGAAATGTATGTGGAGGGGGGGAATGTATATACATGTGCTCAGTTCCTGACTTACTGCATGCATTATATATGTGAACATACTATCTATATATTTATAGATACATTTATGTGTGTGTCTGTATGCACATGTGAGTATTTGTGTGTCTATATTTTTTCTTATTCACTCATGGGATGTGGGTCAATCACATTGCAGTGGGTCTGGAGTCACATGTAGGCTAGACCAGGTTAGGACGGCAGATTTCCTTCCCTAAAGGGTACTAGTGAACCAGATGGATTTTTACAACAATCGATGAATCACAATCACCTCCCCAATATATATATTTATATCTTTACACCCATCCAAAAACTGAAAAGATAATTCTTGAACCCTGCACCAATATCCATTTTAACAGTCCACGCTGTCAATTATTTCAGTTGTTTGGTCTGTTCTCAAATGAAGTAAGTCAAACTTGCCTTTTGTATTTAGTATGTGATGGTGACAATGGCGCTACAATCAGCCAAGATCATGGCTGATCTGATTGTGGCCTTAACACCACATTCTTCCCTGTCCCCATAACCCCGGACTCCCTTGTCAATCAAAAACCTGTCAAACTAAGCCTTAAAAATATTAAATAACCCAGCCTCCACTGCTCTCTGTGGAAGAGAATTCCAAAGACTAACAACCCTTTGAGAGAATTTCTTCCTCAGCATCATCTGAGATGGGAGACCCCCTTACCTTGAAACCATGGAGTTATTTACTCTATCAGTATTTTACCCCTGTAACCTACACAAATTATTTTTAAAGATACTGGTGTGAAATGTATTGAACCAATTAGCTGTCTCAATTCTTTACCCAGAGAGTGGTTAGAATGTGGAACTTGAACTCTCCTCCTTCTTTCCCCCCCTATCCTCCCAATTTCCCCCCCCTCCCCCCCCTCTTTCCCCTCCTCGGCCCTCTTCCCCCTCTACCTCCTCTCCCCTCTCTCCTCCCTCTTTCCCCTTCTCCCTTTTTCCCCTTCTCCTCCCTCTTTTCCCCTCTTCTCCCTCTCCTTCCTTTTTCACCCTTCTCCTCCCTCCTTTTTCCCCTCTCTCCCCTCCTTTTGCCCCTCTCTCCCCTCCTTTTGCCCCTCTCTCCCCTCCTTTTGCCCTTCTCTTCCCTCCTTTCACCCTTCTCCTCCCTCCTTTTGCCCTCCTCTCCCCTCCTTTTGCCCCCTCTCCCCTCCTTTTGCCCCCTCTCCCCTCCTTTTTCCCCCTCTCCCCTCCTTTTGCCCCCTCTCCCCTCCTTTTGCCCCCTCTCCCCTCCTTTTGCCCCTCTCTCCCCTCTTTTTGCCCCTCTCTTCCCTCCTTTCGCCCTCTCTTTCCTCCTTTCGCCCTCTCTTTCCTCCTTTTGCCCCCTCTTTCCTTCTTTTGCCCCTCTCTCCCCTCCTTTTGCCCCTCTCTTCCCTCCTTTCACCCTCCTCCTCCCTCCTTTTGCCCCCCTCTCCCCTCCTTTTGCCCCTCTCTCCCCTCCTTTTGCCCCTCTCTCCCCTCCTTTTGCCCCTCTCTCCCCTCCTTTTGCGCCTCTCTCCCCTCCTTTTGCCCCTCTCTCCCCTCCTTTTGCCCCTCTCTTCTCTCTTTTTCTCCCCCCCTCCCTCTTCCCCTCCCCTCAGTGGTGGATTTACAGTTAGTGAGGCCCTGTGCTCAGCTTCATTTTTGGCACCGCCCCCCCCAACCCTGCCCCACCATCCCCCACCCCTCACCCCTCACCCCCCACCCCTCACACATCCAACTCCCGGGACCCAAAAGGCAAAACCAAGAAAATACACAAATTGACCCGTGCTTCTTCACTTGTATAAACACACCGGTGTGAATAATTGCCTTGTTGAAATCCAAGCTTATCTCTTATCTGAATGATGGTAAAGATGGTAATATAGTTCGCGAGGCAAGCAAACATGGAACTTGCTGGCAAGAAAAGCCAAAAACCAGGGACAGGTGATACATAGAGAGAAAGGTAGAGAGCGTGCTTGGAGGTAGGAGAGGGAAGCTGATTTAGATGCTCACTTGAACATCGATATGTCAATCTGTTGGTTTAATTTTGTTCAGAGACAGCAGACTGGAGCCCTGCTCCGGTGCCAACAGTTTACTGAGGTAAAACAGCACTGACAACACATCTGTTACCAAGAAACATTGCCCCTCACTGAGATCTCATCACTCACTGGAAAATCTCATAACAGTATCGCTCAGTGGAAGAGCGTGAGCTGCTGTTGTGGTTTCAGGCTAGCCCACATTACAATCATTTAAATTAAAGTCAAATTAAAACTCGACTTGAGGTCAATGTTTCGACCTCTGACCAAACTGGCTGAGGTTTGACTGAAACTCCTCTCCCCATCAAAGCTCGCTGATTTTTCAGAGAAAATGGGAATGTGCGGAGTGAGGCTCTGGGACTGCCCAGCATCTTCCCTCCAACACCTGACCACTGCCCGTCTTCCAATCATGGTGCAGTTAAGTAGGTAGTTCCAGGATTTTGACCCAGCAACAGGTGAAGGAATGGCGCTATATTTCCAAGTCACATATAGATAGTGGTGCACCCGTGCGCCTGCTGCCCTTGTCCTAATGGCGGTAGTGAGTAGAACTTTGGAAGGTGCTGTCGAAGGAGCCTTAGCAAGTTGCTGCAGTGCACCTTGTAATGCATTATTCTGCTGCTGGGGTGCTGTTGTGTTCCTTTAAGCTGCAAGGTCATATACAGACACATCTTGTGGTAAATTACAGGGTAACTTGCAAGTTGGCAGCTAGTTGTAAATGCTGCTTCTGTCAAGGTTGGAATAAAACAACAGACAATGATCAGCTTCCTTTCCTTTTTAAGATTGCTTTGCATCTTTACCTATCTTGGTGCGGTGGGAGGGGTGAGTTTAAAACATCTTAATTCTTTCTTCCCTTCCAATTTCCTTCTCCTGGCTGTGCCTCCCCCCCCAGAAGACATTCACTCCTGCGGAGATAGATTTCCAGTTACTTAGCACCTCAATCAAATGGCCAGTTTTCTTACACGATTCTGGTTAGTGAGCGCTAACCTGAGCTTCCTATCATGGAAACCATTTAACCTGGAACCTATCCTCACACCAAGTTCACAAGAGTTCACTCTCCAGCAGGGAGGTCATCAGATTGTGACCAAACATGGGGAGGTGGGGGGGTTGCTGTTTTTGCCCCCTCCAACCCATTCCTAATCCTAACTCTCCCTGTCACCGCCCTTCTAGTTAATACGGCTCAGTGGATGAAGCCAGTGTGTCACCTGAGCCATGCAGAACCGGCTCAAACCCCAGATAGTTTGATATAGGGACATTCTTCCGACTAAGTCATCACTAGAGCTAACGAACACGTGTGTTTGCTTTCTGATTTAACATGCAGACTTACTATTTTATGGACATTGTTTGACATGCTAACCTTTGTTCCTTTTGCATTCTTAAATTGAATAGGTACTGATTTCCAGGTCAACAGTTTACCGTTGCCCCGCAAACCCCAACACGAATGGGCCTTGTTCCACGAGGAGTCACCTAAAAACAATTACAAGCTTTTCCACGAACCCGCGGTCACGTTATTTAATTACACTTCCACATTCAGCCGCAACTCTCATATGCCCTTAACTACCCAGTATTTGGAGAGCATCGAGGAGTTGAAATCTCATCAGTACTTGATCCCACTGTCTCAGAAGAATCGGCTGAGGGAGCACCTGGCGCCATTAGTGTATGTGCAGTCTGACTGTGATCCACCTTCAGACAGAGACAGTTACGTGCGGGAATTGATGAAATACATCCCGGTCGATTCTTACGGGGAATGTTTACATAACAAGGACCTTCCGAGTAGCCTGAAGGACCCCACAGCCATGGACGATGATGGATTTTATAAGATTCTTGCTCAATACAAATTTATTCTCGCTTTCGAGAACGCGGTTTGTGACGATTACATCACTGAGAAGCTGTGGAGGCCTTTCAAACTGGGAGCGGTCCCAATTTATTATGGTTCCCCAAGTATAGCAGACTGGCTTCCCAGTAATAAAAGTGCCATCCTCGTTGGAAGCTTTTCCCATCCCAAGGACTTGGCAGAGTACATAATGCAATTGGACGGGAATGACCAAAGGTACGAGGTCTTCCTCGAGTGGAAATGGAAAGGTCCAATCTCCAATGAGAAGCTACTGACTGCTATGAAAGAACGCAAGTGGGGTGTTCGAGATGTTTCCCGGGACAACTACATCGATGCCTTTGAGTGTCTGGTGTGCAACAGAGTGTGGGAAAACCTCAGAAGAAAGCAAGAGGTACATTGGGCGTACACTCACTGTCTGTGAGGTCACATCAAACCAGAGGCAGAATGGGATAATTGCTCTAAGTTGACATTGCAGCCCTAAAATTTCCCGGGTTGGGAGAGGAAATGAGTCCAATTGCTATTTGGAAGGCCCAGAATGCCAATCTACTGGGATTATTCCCTCTTTGTAGATTGGCCTTTAAATTTCAGTTGGAATGGAAGGGAGTGGTGTGAGATGTCACCTGCCCTCCATGTTAAGTGGGAGTGCAATGAGATTCAGGACTTGGTGGAACCTAATCAGAATCCATACTTCTGTGAATTCCTTTAGGGCCTCTGAATTGAATAGGTACGGATTTCCAGGATTGCCCCGGAAACCCCAACATAAATGGGCCTTGTTCCACGAGGAGTATAAGGCACTAGTTAGGCCTCATCTGGAGTACTGTGTCCAGTTCTGGGTGCCATACTTGAGGAAGGATGTGAAGGTATTGGAGAGAGTACAGAGGAGATTCACAAGAATGATTCCCGGGATGAGGAACTGTAACTATGAGGATAAATTGGAGAGGTTGGGACTGTTTTCCTTGGAGAAAAGAAGGCTGAGATGAGACTTGATAGAGGTATTCAAGATCCTGAGGGGTATGGACAGGGTAAATAGTGAAACTGTTCCCACTCATGAGAACGTCAAAAACTAGAGGGCACAGATTCCAAATAATTGGTAAAAGAACTAAACATGATGTGGGGAAAAATTTTTTCATTCAGAGGGTAATTGGAGTCTGGAACAAACTTCCTGAAAGGGTGGTGGAGGCAGGTTCGAATACCTGAAAAGAGAGAATATGCAAGGTTACGGGGATAAGGCAGGAGAGTTGGGACTAGGTGGAATGCTCTTTCAGAGAGCTGATGGAGACCTGATGGGCTGAGTGGCCTCCTCCTGCATTGTAAAGATTCTGTGATACTGAGAGTCACCCAGGCCTTTAGCAGTCTTAGGTAATCAATCCCTTGGCATTGTGGCTTCAATGGGAAAACTTGCTGGGGCAAACAGGCACAGTACAGGTGGTTACGGCTTCCTCAGAAGCCTGGGTTTGAGAGTTTTGAATTAGGAAATGTTTAAATGTTGACAATGGGTTTCTGAGTGCGTCAGAAACTTAACTGGGATTTGTTCCTTTTCGCCCGACTAATCTTTTTCCCCTCCTTTGCCTTACCAACAGGGCTTATCGCCAATTCAGTGGCGGGCACAAGCCAATCACCTCTGCTGCCCAGCACCAGAGGCGTTCACTTTCTTGCCACCCTCGACGGGCAGGACAGCAGTCCGAGATTTGTGGATGCCCAGCTTCCACCAGTCAAAACGAGAAGCCACTGCATTGAGACACCTGGTGGAGCTGAACCAAAACTTTACAACTGAGAAGTTCTGGAGAATGGTGTTCAAGGACCAACTTTAATTGCAATCGTATTTTCTATTTTTAAGAAGAAAGAGCATCTATTCTTACGATGCTTCGAAGGAAGCGCAGGAGAAGTGCAACTAGCGGATGCCTGTTTTCTGCATGGCAAAGCGGACTGAGGAAAAGAAAAATCAGCACTTACTAAGTGCCGTAGTGCAGCCATGCCATCTTAGCGGTTCCACTTAAGTGACCGTTCAGTGTGATGGGAATTAGCTATAGCAACTGTCAGCTGATTGTAACTTGGAGTTGGTGATGTTTTCTCATGTGCAGGAGGTTTTCTCAATAAGAACCATTTTGACTCTCATGGACCTTGAAATTATGCTGTGGGAAGTGCTCAAATGCTGAACAATTTCTTCTGAAGATCCTCTCTGCTATTTTCGTGGCAGGATGAACTCTTTTAAAATAAATAGAGCATTGCCTCCACTAGATTAGAGAATGGAATCTCAGTCAGAAAATCAAAATTAATTGCTGCAAAAATCCCACAGCATCTTTTCAAGACCACAATTACAAGGGCTTATATGTAAAGGCTAGGTTGATGGAAGGAATTTAACACAGCTGCATATCAAACTAAACTGACAATAACTGACTACCAGCATAATGCAAACTTGGATTTCACCAACAAGATGATCAGGTAGAAAATATGGACTAACGAATGGAAACTGAGAGATTCTAAGTAGTCTGTAACATCATCTGTCTCTTCCCCTCCCTCAGCTCATCTGCTGCTGAAACTTTCATCCAAGCCTTTGTGACCGTGGGACTCAACTATTCCAATGCTCTCAGCCGACCACCTTACACCCTCAGTGAGCGTGAGCTCATCCAAAACCTTTGCTGCCCATCTCGCAACTCGCACCAAGTCCTGTTCATTCATCAACCCTGTGCTTACTGACTTACTTGGCAGCTGGTCCAATAACACCTGGATTATAAAGCTCTCATCCATGTTTTTACATCCCTCTATAGTGTCCCTATCTCTCGAGCCTCCTCCAGTGCTACAACCCTTCGAAAACTTTCTGCTCCCCCAATTCTGGCTTCTCATGCATTTCCGACATTCATTCACTCCACCATTGGGCTTTGGGCTTTAAGTCCTAGAAATCCCTTCACTTTTTTACCTCTCTTTCTTGTTAGGACAGTCTATAAAATCTACCATATTGACCAAGTTTCTCGTCGCCTGTCCTAATGTGACTCAGTGTCAAACTTTGTTTGATAAGGCTCTTGTGAAATGCTGAATTACATTTTACTGTATTGCTGAAAAGAGATACATGTTTCTGAAGCATTTCGTCTTGCACTCATCAGGACAAATGCAAGAATGCCAAATTTCAAACAGTCACTACAGTTTATATTACAGGAGAAAAGGGTGCTGATTGGTTGGGAAGTTTTTTTTATTCATTCATGGGATGTGGGCATCACTGGCTATGCCAGCATTTATTGCCCATCCCTAACTTAAGAGTCAACCACATTGTTGTGGGTCTGGAGTCACATGTAGGCCAGATCAGGTAAGGACATAAGTGAACCAGATGGGTTTTTACAACAATCGGCAATGTTTTTCTGGGCATCATCAGACTTGAATCCCAGATTCTTTTTTGGTTTTTTTTGTTTGTTTTTTTTGTGTTTTATTAATTAAAAAAAAATTTTTTGCCTCTGATTGGCCAAGGAGTTGCCATAGAGAAGGCAATGGGAAACCATAAGCTCCCCATACTCCGGGGTAATTCAAAAAAGCTAATTTACACTTGCTAGAAATGACATACCTTCATACACAGGGACCTGTTCTCTGCAAGCAAAAGGAACATGTTCACACCTTGCACCTTTTTTGAATTACCCAGGAACTTAGTGAGCCACCTACTCCATAGCAACACCTCAGTCATTAAGAGTTGACTTCCCAACCAATCAACACCCTTTTCTCCTGTAGTATAAATTGTTGTGATCATTTGAAATTTGGCATTCTTGTGTTTGTCCTGAAGAGTGGAAGACGAAAAGCTTTGACAATATATCCCTCTTTCCAACAATATTCAAGTTCTGTACAATTGGACTGGAACCTTGCAATTTTGGAGCTTGTTTTTAATCAGCCCTTGCTGAATTTCCTGACCTGAGGGTGAAACAGTTATTTCCAACAATCTGTCTCCTGTAAATATAGTCACATGTTACATTATCGTGCTCATTTTGAAAGAGCATGCATTGAGTTCAACCAGGCTGCAAGAATTAATACAGTTACTCACAAGTAGGGATAAGAAGCACTATTATGATCCCCAGGGTGGAACCCAGCTTGATAGATCCTAACATTTATTTGTTTGTTTAAATATGTGGAGAGTAGCTACTGAATAGAGTCACAGGAGTCAGCTGATGAACTTTTTATAAAAGAATAAAACATTTATTAAACAAGAAAAGATTAACTTTATTACTATACTCTTCACCCACAACCATACCTTTACAGTATATACAGATTTGTAAGGATAATACAAGTCTGCCTTATACTTTAATGTACACGGTCCATGTAAACCTATGGCACCCTGTGGTCATACACACCACACTTTGACCTCAAGTGACAGACGCCACGTCAACCAGATGTTATGGATCTCTCCTCAACTCCCCCCAGACACTTGTCACACGGTGAACCGACCAGTCTCACTGAATTCCATCCTTCACACGAGGGTTTGCCATCTCCATTCTCTAAGATCTCACCTTGGAATCTTCTCCCAAACCCATGCTTTCTCTTAGATGCCTTCCACAAGGGTTCGCCTTCAGGGTTTTGAATTCTCCTTCTGATGTTCCACTTCCCTGAGTGACCAAATGCATTCAAGCTGTCTTCCACGCACTCTGTCTCTCTGTCTCAGCTGTCAACAATTCACCATTGCTTCACATGCCCATAGCAAAAACTCATCTCTTTGGACCTCCTTGCCTCTTGCAAGCTGTTCTCATTTTAAATCTGCATTCTGCAGCTTTTGTCTCTTTAAATCTGACCTTGGAGCCTTTCTCTCTGCCCCTCACTTTTAACTTCATTTAACAGGGCCTTTTCCCAGGTACCTGTCCTTCCTTTGACTGCAAGGTGTTCTTTGGACTTTCTCCTCTTCTATTCTCCTGGATTTTTGGGGTTTTTCTTCAGTTTGGGACTTCTCTTTGCCCCCTTTGCTCCAATCTCTCCAGGCAGCAACTACACAACCAGCTGAACTCTAACAGCTTCAAAAACAAACTGCTGTCTTTCTGTTTCTGTGTGTATGTTTGTGGGAGGAAGCTGTCTATCTAGCTCCCTGTTGCTAGGCAATGGCACTGTTTTTCTGTGTTTACCTTTACCTTATAGCAGTCGTAAACTCATTAGAAATGCAAGCAGCCGTTTAAAGTGAAATTAAAACTCCATTTGACCACCTTTAACACACAGATACGGAAATACAAAACAAACTTAAACTTTAAAGCTGAAACTCATTCCTAACACCCACAAATACAAATACTTAAGTTATCTCAATTTCCTAACAAGCACTTAGCGATGCATTAACAGCACAATATAACAAGTGCAGTGAGAGAGATGTGTTATGCGCTATTTACCCTTCATGAGAGACACCTTAGCATATAAATAACAATTCTCTGGATTGAAATTTCAGCCTCTTTTCACCTTCCCCTGCTGTTTTTATTATCATTGTCTCTCCTCATGCTTTATTAGTCATGTTTGGACAATCAACTTGAGTTTCCCACTCGCATTTCAGAAGAACGGCAGTTTCTCATTGTCGTATTTTTAACCAAAAAAGCAACTAGTTTGGGAAATCTCCATCATATAACTTGTGCAGCGCAAAACGAAGGAATAACTCACACTTTTCACGAGCATCTGCGAAGGCGTGATAGTTCCTTTTAGCCTTTTTTGATTCCTTCACCCCACCCCCACTAGGGCTATCTGTACCTTGCTTGTCCTGCTTTCTACCCTTAATTAGCACATCCCTTAGATAATATCACCACCTTCAACACCTCTTTGTTCCTTTGTCTGTGACATCTTTTGGTTATCTCCACCTATCACTGGCCCTCTATCCAGCTCTACTTATCCCACCCCCACCCTTAAACCAGCTTATATTTCACCTCTCTTCTATTTTTACTTAGTTCTGTTGAAGGGTCATGCAGCCTCGAAACGTTAACTGTGCTCCTCTCCACAGATGCTGCCAGACCTGCTGAGTTTTTCCAGGTATTTTTGTTTTTGTTTTGTGATAGTTCCCTGACTGATTAACAATGCTTCCTCCTTAAATTCGATCAAAGACCCGTATCCAGGTGACCCCCCACCTCCAAAAACTGAAAAACATTTCCGACTGCATAACTCTGTTTCGTTTCCAGGTTTTCAGACAAGCGCCGCTAACTAGTTCAGAATGCGGAAGGGTCTTCACAAATATAGTCATCAGCAGTTTAAGCAAACAACCTAAAGTATAAACCAGGTCAGTTTTAATCTGCCAACCAAAAGTTTGAACACTGATTAAATTCAATAATTATTCGCGCTGCCCATCTAGTTCTTAGTACCCAGAGAAAAGAGAGAAAATGCTGGAAATACTCAGCAGGCCTGGCAGCATCTGTAGAGAGAGAGAAACAGAGTTAACGTTTTAGGACTGTGGCCTATCACCAGAACTGGGAACTGAAAGGGTTTCCCCAGTTCCGACGAAAGGTCATCGATCTGAAATGTTAACTCTTCTTTTTCTTCTCCCCTCAGACGCTGCCAGACCTGTTGAGCATCTCCAGCGTTTTCCGTTCTTACTTCAGATTTCCCACTCCGGCATTTTGAATCTGCCACAATACCTGGAATTTGGTACCAACTTGCAAGTCTCATTCAAAGGACCTTTAAGGATACACAAGGACGTCGAAATAAGAATTTAAGGCAGTTTCAGATTTTCAAGGTTAGAGTTTAGACACTTTGTTGAGTTATTGTTGAGGGACTGTTACTCTGCATTGGTAATTTTAAACTTCACTGCATGGAGGATTCTGCTATTGTTGGTTCCTTCCCAGCATTGCCTTGTCCCTACTTCCAAAAGATAGGGTTAGTGATCCAATGAAAAAAACATGCTGTTGTTGCAGTTTTTAGTATACTGCAGGGAAAATTGTGCCAATTTGGAGCAATTTTAACTCAACCCCGCCCAGTGGGATGGGAGCAAAACAGGTTTACGCCCGATTTTAATTTTAATTATCCTTTCATGGGACATGGACATCCGTTTTTATTGCCCACCCCTAATTGCCCTTGAGAAAGCGGTTTGAGCTGCCTTCTTGCACTGCTGCAGTCCATGTGGTGTAGATGCACCCACAGTTGCTGTTGGGGAGGGGGTTCCAGGATTTAGACCCAGTGACTGTGAGGGAACAATGATACAGTTCCAAGTCAGGATGGTGTGTGGCTTGGAGGGGAACTTGCAGGTGGTGGTGTTCCCATGCATCTGCTACCCTTGTCCTTTTAGGTGGTAGAGATTACAGGTTTGAAAGATGCTGTCGAAGGATCCTTGGTGAGTTGCTGCACTATATATTGTAGATGGTACACACTGCTGCCACTGTTTCAGTGGTGGAGGGAGTAGATGTTGAAGGTTGTGGATGGGTGTCAGTCAAGTGGGCTGCTTTGTCCTGGATGGTTTTGAGATTCTTGAATGTTGTTGGAGCTGCACTCATCCAGGCAAGTGGAGAGTATTCCATCACACTCCTGACTTGTGCCTTGTAGATGGTGGACAGGCTTTGAGGAGTCGGGAGATGAGTTACTCCATAGGATTCCCAGCCTCTGACCTGCTCTTGTAGCCACAGCATTTATATGGCTAATCCAGTTCAGTTTCTGGTCAATGATAACCCCCAGGATATTGATAGTGGGGGATTCAGTGAGGGTAAAGCCATTGAACGTCAAGGGGAGATGGTTAGATTCTCTCTTGTTGGAGATGGTCATTGCCTGGCACTTGCATGGCATGAATGTTCCTTGCCACTTATCAGCCCAAGCCTGAATGTTGTCCAGGTCTTGCTGCGTATATACATGGACCGTTTCAGTATCTGAGGGTTCATGAATGGTGCTGAACATTGTGCAATCATCAGCGAACATTCCCACTTCTGACCTTATGCAGGAGGAAAGGTCATTGAGGAAGCAGCTGAGGATGGTTGGACCTGAGGAACTCCAACAGTGCCATCCCAGGACTGAGATGATTGACCTCCAACAACCACAACTGTCTTCCTTTGTGCTAGGTATGACTCCAGCCACTGGAGAGTTTCCCCTGATTCCCATTGACTCCAGTTTTGCTAGAGTTCTATTATCTATTATAGAAGCCCCTCCCGGGGGTGGGGGGGGGTAGATGTGGGGAAGGGGTTAAAACTTACATTTCACCTGTTCATGCCAGTATCCAGCGTGGCAATTTGGGTTAAAATTACCCCATCAGTCAACAAGTTGAGCAAAATATAGAAATCTGATGATTGGTAGTTAAAAATGTGGTGATCTTGGGTCCCCTGAAATTCACATCATTGACTCCCTTCTTTCAGGGACTCCATTTTGAAATCCTCTGTCCTACAGTCAGAACAATGACTGATGTTTTAAAAATGACCTTGTCATGCATTTGGACCAATTACATCTGGCAATAATTCTTCCACTCACTGTTGCAGTACTAACATGATCAGCATTAGTATTATAATATCTGTTACCATCATATTAGCTTTCTGCCAAGCTGTGCTTGATATATCCAGTATATATTAAGATAATAGTTGCTATATTGGGAGTCACTGCTGTAATTGGATCTCTGGATTCTGCTTATGTTCATAAATCCATCAGAATGCCTCAGCTGAATTACAGTTTTATAATTCCCAATGCACTGATTGTTTCCTGATATTTAGTTTTATACCTGACAGCCCTAAGCAAACTTGTTTTCAAAAGTAAGGGATGAGTTGGTAATTCACTGCTGTAAATGTATTTTCTGTTCAACTTATAAAGTAACACAATGTTTTGTTGTTGGAATACCACATTAGAAGAGATTTGGAGGGATGTTGTGTAGTCAGATGAACCTCCAAGTGCAATATAAAGTCACGGGTTAAAATTGTAGCTTTGAGAACGCATTGTATTGTCTCTGTGTACGGACAGGGATGTACATACATGCTCTTGCAGTTGTGGAGACACATGTGTGCACACATATAGACTCATACATGCACACAGATTCACACACATACACGTGGTGTATTTTATTAGTGTATCATCTGTGCTGGCTCTTTGCTAGGGCAATCGAAAATTAATTCCACTTCCCAACTCTCTCCCTGTAACCCTGCATCTTCCATTGTCTCAAATGTTTACCCAATTTTCCCGTAACAAAGGCAATAGTTTGTACCTCAACTACTCCCTGTGACAAAACATTCCGTGATCCACAACCCTCTGCGTAATGAAATCTCTCCCATCTTTTCTCCTCACTCTCTTGGTGACAGTTTTAAACTGATGGCCCCCTCATCAATGAATCTCCAAGCAGAGGAAATAGTCCTTCCCTCTTCGTTCAATCGAAACCTTCGTAATTTAAAAATAAATTGTTAATCACGACACATTTGGCATTTACCTTTCGTAACCTCAGGACATCCTAAAGTGCTTTACAACTATTAAGTATTTTTAAAGTATAGACACTTTTGCAAACACAGCATCCAATTTATACACAGCAAGATCCCACATATACCCTTTCTTTAGTGAATGTTGGTTTGCCAGAATACTGGGAAAACTCCTCTTCCCTTCTTTGAATAGTGACATAGGATATTTTGCATTGGCCTGAGAGTGCAGACAGAGCCTTGGTTTAACATCTCACCTGAAGAGCAGCACCTCCGGCAATGCAGCCCTCCTTCCGCTGTGTACTCGAGTGTCAGCTGGACTTTATGCTCAAGTCTCTGGTTTGGGCTTTGAGCCCATAACGTTGTGAGTTGAGCGAGAGTGCTGCCATTGAACCTTTCACTATCTTGCAGGGAGTTCAGAATGATTCTATTGCTAAATATAAGGACCGTGAGAGTTTAGAATGCTGGCAGTGTTTACACCACGGAACTCATTGGCAATGCCGCAAATATTGTTGGCGGACTGGACACGTTACATTTTATGTATCACGCTCAGAGAAGAAGATTCTGACCTTCCCTGTCATTTTCAGACTAACTTTTTGAAAGAAATCGTACTCCTGCTGCTTCTTCTTAAAGTCAAAGCTAGAAGTTTCTCTAGAAAGCAAAGCACTATGAGATCTATTTGCACTGTTAATAGTGACCTGAAGTGAAACTTGAAAATCAATGGCAGAAATTCTTGCAGTTAGGGAGGGACAGCAAGCCTTCAATCTCCCACCGTAACCTAAGCAGTAGATCAGTGGAAACTCAAGAGAAACATCGTAAATGGCCATTTCACCAGGGTTTCTGCAGAACTTATAAGAAGAACCCTCCAGATATTCTCTCCAGAGTGTTTTAAATAGCATATGAAATGTATTAATTTGCACAATACTTTGGAATAATCTTTTTACTGACCCTCGGAATTACTAAATAAAGTACCGTATTTTGTACAACGCAAATGCTGCTTAAGTTATTCTTCTTGCTATATAATTGTGATAGTTAATGCTAAGGGAGATCTCCCTGGTGCACATATTAAAGGACTTTGATTCTTAGTCCCAAGGCTACAACTTAGTCCCAGGCTTTCCTGTACTAGGTCGAAATTTAAATGAAAACAGAAAATGCTCGAAACACTCAGCAGGTCTGGCAGCATCTGTGTCATAGAGTTATACAGCACAGAAACAGGCCCTTCAGCCCATCGTGTCTGTGCCGGCCATCAAGCACCTATCTATTCTAATCCCATTTTCCAGCACTTGGCCCGTAGCCCCGAACGCTATGGCGGTAAGAGAGGGAGAAAAAGTTAACATGTCAGGTCTATGACCTTTCATCAGACAGGGTCTGAACGTGTTTGGTCAGTACCCAGTTTGGCCTGGCAAAGCATCATGAAATCCCAGCCTGCAGTGGAAAAAGGTGAGCTGGCACTTGTTTGAATTGTGCTTGCGTAAAGTGCCGCAATGGGATTACAGAGACAGGCCTTGTCACTGTCACTGCTCGTCATTGGTTGAAAAACGCAATAAAGGAATGAATATAATGGTGAAATAAGCTACTGTGTTGAATGTGAAAGTGCATGATTCTAAAAGAATCTCGAACCTTGTTTGTTCTGCCCACATCCGACAATGTGAACGTAGAATCCTTCACCAGGATATGGAACAAGACACACAGTCACGATCCGTTTCACAATGACCTGCAAGGGCTATGCTCTATAAATGTGTTTTTAATTCCACACCATCACTGTGGTTGCCAACTGTTTGACTGTTACTATTCCCCATATTGGCTGATGTTTTGTAACAGCAATTTCTGGACCGTAAGTGAGAAATCCCTTTCAACAGATCTTATATGTCACTTATGAGCCTTTAAAATCTTGTTACAAATGCCAACTTCAGATCATTAGTAGTTACTCAAATGCTGGGCCAAGGTTCACCAAGAATGCCTGAGGTCAGCTTTTGAGCGCTCACTTCCTTTCAGGCGATCGGAATAGAATTTCCCTAAAGTTCTGAGGAAGTGGAGAATGAGGAGTCATCCCGAATACACAAAGCGTTTAACATGAGAATCGTCCAAGTTTCACAGTAATGGCTTCAGGGGCCCCCAACAACAGTGCCTTTCTGCAAGATCTCAGCTAAGACCATCTCAGTCCTTCATGACCGTCTCTTGGGATCTTGGTCACAAAGGCTTGGGCCACAACTATTAAAGACAGAACCTTTGACCACCTCAGGAGGCCCCAAAGCACTTTTCAGCCAATGAAGTACTCTAGAAGCATAGCTATTGCTGTAATATAGGAAATGCCACAGCCAACTTGTGCACAGGAAAGTCCTGAAAATCCCATAAGCAATGCGATATTTGTTTTTGTTGTTGTTTGAGAAATATATAATGGATAAGAGACTGGGAGAAGTCATGGCATCTTTCAAGTCCGCCTGAGGGGGGAGATGAAGCCTCACTTTAACATCTCATCCAAAAGATGGTACCTCAAAGAAAAACATTTTCATTGTGTCTTTGCTCAAATTAGTTTTGTGGCACTTCACCCGATTCTTGACTTAGCGACTGTGTACTTTGGCTTCTAAGAAGTAGTTATAACCCTCGGAAAAAACTCCTTTGTATTTCAGATAGATTTATTGCACAAGCCCTGGGCATCAACATGACATTATCCCCTGTTGCCTTGATGACTTTACAGGGTTGGAGCCCAAGATCTGGGGGTTAGGATTGTGAGCACTGTATTAGAGTGTGGAACATTCTTCTGCCTGCCATTCCGTGTCCAGTTTTCATTCTGGAAACTCATTGACCCTACAACTAGAGCTTCAACTTCAGTATAAAAGTGGTTAAACTAAATTAAATCCAGAGCCCCGAAAGCACCCTATTGTTCAACATATTTTAATTTGAAATTGAACTAGTGTTTTACTGTGTTGTGGGATTGGAGAAATTCTTTCATCAATGAATCATTTGAAGTGTTTTAAATGTAATCTTTTTGGCTGCTGATGGCTATAGTCTGGTCCATGGGAATATGTGTCGAGAATAGGAACATTTCACAATAAGCCTAGGCTGGAGAGGGAAGGGGAACATGACCGGCATCATAACCTCCTGAACTCAGAAAATGAGCTGTGCGATGGAATTGGCCAGCTACATCTGGCTACTTTTGGTAGGAATGGGGATGTTTGCCATGTTGAATGAAATGTCTGTCACCTCTACCATCAACAGTGCATTGCTGGCACCACAGGGCTCCTTTGCACGAACTGAATCCATAAAATTGAGTGATGTGGTCATCTTGTTGGGTACTGGCAGTGGCTCACTCTTTGCAATTGGGTGCAGGTGCCCTCAATACAGCCTGTTAAACTCAAGCCTCCAGATGTGACATTCTTCATTCATTACCAGATATCTGTGCCTGGGCCTGTAAATACAATGGATGGCATTTTGACAGCAGCAGATAACTTAAGTGTAGTGCCACCAGACAACCTTGACAGCCCATCCCTGCCCTCCTTGTAGTCATTAATGAAAGTAAATGATAGGGGAGTGTAACCACAATGCAAATTGCTGTGAAGTCACAGCTAGTTTCTGATGCCTCAAAGAGTCAAGCATATTATATATGCATTGTGTGAGACATATTAGGCGTTAACCGTTGACAAGCTTAAGCCTCAATTTTCATGATGAATAAGATCATCACAGTTTATGTGATAATGGAGCGCTGTCTATTCAAAAGCCTTGCAAAGATTTTCATTCAGGAGGCATGAATCTGACATGCCAGTGATCTCCATAATTGTTCATTAACTCTTAGTAAATAAATTTTGAAATCATGTGCCATAATACTCTTCGTGGATCCACAGTTAACATGCAAAGACAATCAATCAATTATCTTAGGTGCCAAGGCTATTAAATAGAATTTGATGTAGTGTTAACGTGAGGTCCAATTCATTGGATGAGTCTGACCCTCATCCTTGTGATCAGTGGTGGGCTGACGTTACTAGCTTCACGGAAAAAGATATGATTATCGGGTCAACCGTGGCGATTAGAGGCCTGAATAATGGAAAGGCCAAGACAAAGGGAGACATCTTTGCAAGAGGAGTCTTGCACTCTATAAAAAATGAGCTTGGTTTGATTGCCTATTTTAACTTTGGCCCAGAACACACACACTGCAACTTTGGGCTGATTTTTAGGCCCCAATGGGGTGAACATGGAGGTGGGTGGGTGCAGAATTTCATGTCGCCAGCCAGCGAGCTGGTTCCCCAGCACCATCCCGCCCCAGGCCATTTTTACTGAAGGCGAGATAGAGGTAGAGCTACCTGCCCACAAGCAGCGGGTGTCCAATCAACGTTGTTGAAGGGCCTTTTTGCATGGGCTGACTGGAATTTTCCATTGGCTTCCAGGCAGCCAGATGCACCGGGGAACAGCCCAGCTACCCAGAGGCGGTATCCCGGTGACAGACCGGCAGCGGGTCAGTGCTCCAGGCAGGCTTTGAGGCCCACCTCACCACCTGACTTTAGCTGCAGCTGCAGACCACCTTGTGTAGGGGTTCCCCCTTTACAATGATGGGCCTGTTGCTGGTTCAATTTTAATTTAACAGTTTAAAAAGTTCAAACGGGAGGTTATTTCTCTCTCACTTACCTGAAAAGGCTGCTTCTTCAGTGCTGAATTAGGGAAACATAGAAACTAGGAGCAGGAGTGGGCCATTCAGCCCTTAGAGTCCGCCATTCAATATGATCATGGCTGATCCTTTATATCAACGCCATATTCCTGCTTTCTCTCCATACCCCTTGATGCCCCTGATATCCAAAAAATTATCAATTTCTTTCTTGAATATACTCAGTGACCTGGCCTCCACAGCCTTTTGTGGTAGAGAATTCCACAGGTTGACCACCCTCTGAGTGAAGAAATATTTCCTCATCTCAGTCCTAAATGGCCTGCCCCATATCCTGAGACTGTGGCCCCTGGTTCTAGACTCCCCAACCAGGGGAAACATCCTCCCTGCGTCCAGTCTGTCTAGCCCTGTTAGGAATTTATACGTTTCAATCAGATCCCCTCTCATTCTTCTAAACTCTAGTGTATACAGGCCCAGTCAAACCAACCTCCCCTCATACGACAGTCCTGCCATCCCCAGTATCAACCTAGTGAACCTTCGCTCCACTCCCTCTATGGCAAGTATATCCTTTCTTAGGGAGGGAGACCAAAACTGCATGCAATACTCCAGGCGTAGTTTCACCAAGGCCTTGTATAACTGCAGTAAGATATCCCTACTTCTGAACTCAAATCCTCTTGCAATGAAGGCCAACATACCATTGCCTTCCTAATTGCTTGCTGCACCTGCCTGTTTACTTTCTATTGCCTACTGCACCTGCCTACTTACCACTAAAAACCTGCCCTTTGTCACCAGTGACATTGCCCTTCCTTAGCCATTGTCTCAAGTTGAATGAGACAGTCAGCAAATTCAGTGTCCTATTTGACCCCATTTGAAGCCGTGGTTCTAAGTCCATATCCTCATCATATCAAAAACTACCTACTTCCACCTATGTACAATGGCTGCTTCCACTCCTCCTTTAGCCCGTGGACTGCTGAAAACATCATCTATGCTCACCACAATCAAACTCAATTATCCCAATGTTTTCTTGACCGGCTTCTGTAAACTTTAGCCCAACCAAACTCTCCTACCCGGTTTTAATGGGCTTAAACATAGAAACTAGGAGCAGGAGTAGGCCATTCGGCCCTTCGAGCCTGCTCCGCCATTCATTATGATCATGGCTGTTTATCCAACTCAATAGCCTGCTCCCGCTTTCTCCCCATGCCCTTTGATCCCTTTCGCCCCAAGAGCTATATCTAACTCCTTCTTGAAAACATACAATATTTTGGCCTCAACTACTTTCTGTGGTAACGAATTCCACGGGCTCACCACTCTCTGGATGAAGACATTTCTCCTCATCTCAGTCCTAAATGGTCTACCCCGTATCCTCAGACTGTGACCCCTGGTTCTGGACTTCCCCACCATCTGGAACATCCTTCCTGCATCTACCCTGTCTAGTCCTGTTAGAATTTTACAGGTTTCTGTGAGATCCCCCCTCATTCTTCTGAATTCCAGAGAATATAATCCTAACCGACTCAATCTCTCCTCATATGTCAGTCCCGCCTTCCCAGGAATCAGTCGGGTAAACCTTCGCTGCACTCGCTCTATAGCAAGTACATCCTTCCTCAGATAAGGAGACCAAAACTGTACACAATATTCCAGGTGTGGCCTCACCAAGGTACAATTGCAGCAAGACATCCCTGTTCCTGTACTTGAATCCTCTGGCTATGAAGGCCAACATGCCATTTGCCTTCTTTACCACCTACTGCACCTGCATGCTTACCTTCAGCGACTGGTGTACGGGGACACGCCAATCTCTTATGTGCGACTTTGTCGAAAGCCTTTTGAAAATCCAAATAAACCACATCCACTGGCTCCCCCTCATCAACTCTACTAGTTACGTCCTCGAAAAATTCCAGTAGATTAGTCAAGCATGATTTCCCTTTCGTAAATCCATGCTGACTCTGTTCGGTTCTGCCACTGTTTTCCACGTGCTCAGCTATTAAATCTTTTATAATGGACTCTAGAATTTTCCCCACTACCGACGTCAGGCTGACTGGTCTATAATTCCCTGTTTTCTCTCTACCTCCCTTTTTAAAAAGTGGGGTTACATTAGCTACCCTCCAATCTGTACTGAACTGTTCCCGAGTCCATAGAATCTTGGAAGATGACCACCAATGCGTCCACTATTTCTAGGGCCACTTCCTTACATACTCTGGGATGTAGATTATCAGGCCCTGGGGATTTATTGGCCTTCAATCCCATCAACTTCCCCAACACCATTTCCCTACTAATACTGATTTCTTTCAGTTCTTCCCTCTCACTAAACCCTGTGTTCCCCAACATTTCTGGCATGTTATTTGTGTCCTCCTTTGTGAAGAACCAAAGTATGTATTTAGTTGGTCAGCCATTTCTTTGTTCCCCATTATAAAAGCGGATAAATCCCAGGCCTAGATGAGATGTATCTCAGGCTGCTGTGTGAGGCAAGGGAGGAGATTGCAGGGGCTCTGCCACTAATTTTCAAATCCTCTCTGGCCACGGGAAAGGTGCCAGGGGACTGGAGGACAGCAAATGTAGTACCATTATTCAAGAAGGGTAGTAGGGATAAACCAGGTAATTACAGGCCAGTGAGTCTAACATCAATGGTAGAGAAACTATTGGAAAAAGCTCTGAGGGACAGGATTAATCTCCACTTGGAGAGGCAGGGATTAATCAGGGATAGTCAGCATAGCTTTGTCAGGCAGACATCATGTCTAACAAATTTGATTGAATTTTTTGATGATGTGACTAGTGTAGATGAGGGTAGTGCAGTTGATGTAGTCTACATGGGCTTCAGTAAGGCTTTTGGCAAGGTCCCGCATGGGAGAATGGTCAAGAAGGTAAGAACCAATGGGGTACAGGGAAATTTGGCAAATTGGATCCAAAATTGGGTTAGTGGCAGGAGGCAGAGGGTGATGGTCGAAGTTTTTTTTTGCGATTGGAAGCCTGTGACAAGTGGTGTACCACAGGGATCAGTCCTAGGACCTTTACTGTTTGTAGTGTACATTAATGGTTTAGATGTGAATATAGGAGGTATGATCAGTAAGTTCGTAGGTGATATGAAAATTGGTGGTGTTGTAAATAGTGAGGAGGAAAGCTTTAGATGACAGGATGATATAGATGGGCTGGTAAGATGGACAGAGCAGTGGCAAATGGAATTTAATCCTGAGAAATGTGAGGTGATGCATTTTGGGAGGATCAACGCGGCAAGGGAATACACAATGAATGGTAGGACCCTAGGAAGTACAGAGGATCAGCAGGACATTGGTGTACTTGTCCATAGATCCCAGAAGGCAGCAGCACAGGTAGATAAGGTGGTTAAGAAGACATATGGGATACTTGCCTTTATTAGCTGAGGCATGGAATATAAGAGCAGGGAGATTTTATTGGATCTGTATAAAACGCTGGTTAGGCCACAGCTGGAGTACTGTATGCAGTTCTGGCCTCCACACTATAGGAAGGATGTGATTGCACTGGAGAGGGTGCAGAGGAGATTCACCAGGATGTTGCCTGGGCTGGAGCGTTTCAGCTATGAAGAGACACTGGATAGGCTAGGATTATTTTCCTTAGAGCAGAGAAGGCTGAGGGGGTACCTGATAGAGGTAAACAAAATTATGAGGGTCATAAATAGGGTAGATAGGAAGAAACTTTTCCCCTTAGCGGAGGTGTCAATAACCAGGTTTAAGGTAAGGGGCAGGAGGTTTAGGGGATTTGAGGAAATTTTTTTCACCCAGAGGGTGGTTGGAATCTGGAACACATTGCCTGAGGGGGTGGTAGAGGCAAGAACCCTCACAACATTTAAGAAGTATTTAGATAAGCTCTTGAAACAGCATAGCGTACAGGGCTAAGGGCCCAGTGCTGGAAAATGGGATCAGAATGGATAGGTGCTTGATGGCCGGCAAGGACATGATGGGCCGAAGGGCTTGTTTCTGTATAATTCTATGACTCTATCCACAGCATATCCCACACCATCTTGTTCAATAACTCAGTCCTTCCTAACTGGCCAGCTAAGGGCCTAATTCCACCTCCGCTGCCATAAAACGGTGGGCAGGGAAGTGGCGAGTCTGCTTTTTCACCATCTGAGGTGAAAAGGTGGGAAGGAAGGGGAGGGTACATCTTTTGGGAACTGCCCTGGGCTCATCGGAGCCAACCCTCCCAACATGCCAACCCCTCCTTTGTGTCTCCCCACTGCCTGTGTCAGAAGGTTGTGGGTTCAAGTCCTATTCCAGAGACTGGAGTCTAAAATTTTAGGTTGACACTCTAGTGCAGTACTGACGGAGTGCTGCACTGTCGGAAGGGCCGTCTTTTGATGAGACATTAAACTGGGGTCCCTTCTGCCCTGTCAAGTTGATGTAAACGATCCCATGGCACTATTTTGATTATCCCTGGTGTCCTGGTCAATATTTAACCCTCAATCAGCGTCACAAAACAGATTACCTGATCATGATCTCATTGCTGCCGGGAAGCTTGTTGTGCATGAATTGGCTTTACTTCTTATATTACCATAGTGACTACACGTCAACAGTACTTCATTGGCTGCTAAGAGTTTTGGGAAGTCCTGTGGTCATGAAAGGTGCGATAGAAATGCAAGCCTTTTTTTGAGTTGTTGGTCACTCCAGATAGCTCCTCCTTTCGCCTGGTGTCTATTTCCTTTTTCTTCTGCCCAATGTTAAGTGTGTTATATAAATTAAACTTGTACACTTAATAAAACCAATAGGGGATTCAGGAAAACTCCTTTATCCAGAAACTGGTCAGAATATGAAACTCGTAACTGTAAGGAGTAGTTGAGGCAGAAAGCATGGGTACATTTAAAGGAAAGCTAGAGAGAAAGGAATAGGAGGTTATGCTGATAGGGTTAGAGAAAGTAGAGTGGGAGGAGGCATAGGTGGAGCATAAACTGGTCTGCATAGACCTGTTGGACCGAGTGGTCTGTTTCTGCACTGTATACTTGTTGTAACTCAATATACAATCCTCCATGTAGTTAGTGTAAATGGTACACCGTCAGCTGTGGCTCAGTTCATAGCACCCTCGCCTTTGAATCAGAAGGTTGTGGGTTCATGTCCCACTCCCGGAAACCAAGAACTGTGAATGTACTCGAAAGAGTTACAATCTGTGACTGTTGATAACTCGAAAGAGTTAAGCGTTTCAGTAATAATTGTGCTTGATCATGCCTCCGACGGGTTTGTTTAATTAGTTGTAGATTAGCCTTGTTTCTTATCTTGTTTTCCAATTTGCTCTTGTAGCAATCTAGCTAACCCCGTATCAGCAAAAGCAATCGCATCAGTTTAAAATTGTGCCTTATCTTTATCTCGTATTTTGTGATCTTTTTAAATAAGCAGAGCCTGATGGTTTGAGAAGGCTGGTGAACTGGCAGATCGCTGCTACCTTTTAATCCAAAGTGAAAAGTGTTTAAGTATCAACTGAAGATCGTGAAAAGTATATGTTTAGTGTGCATCACGAGGAAGAGATGGAAAATAAAGACTGTGCAATTGCACAGAATGTAATGCCGAGGTTATTGAATTTGTGTGGGCCATTCACACCGAGGATGAAGATGTGAAATATACTGCCCTAAAGATCAATTTTTTTTCTGTTCACCATAAATCACACTCAATGCGAGGTTAATAACTAAACATGGCTCAAGTTGTTTTCTTAGTCCAATGAATTATATCTCCTTACATGAGCAGAATTGTTTTTGTAATGTAATCCAAGAGTCCCAACAATAATATCTGCTTGTTTTAGAGTAGGGCTGGCTACAATCAGTAGATGTGGATGGCGACCCACTCAATCGCAACAGAAAGACACATTTAGGAGGTTCTTGTGAATGGGGTAAACTCCTCAATGCAAGTAATTGGTTCCATCGAACAACATCCATTAATAACTCTTGACACAGGGTTAGTTGGAGTGTAGCGACATGCTTGAGCAAGAGAAGAGGCCTAACTGCCTATCTTGCAACTAAAGTGCAGTTCCGACAGAAAATAACTGTATTAAAACGCTGGTCAAATCCACTTTCTATTCGTTTATGATCAGTTGAGGCAACTGATTCCACATCCTAACAACAGCATTGTCACGTTGACGTTTATTCCAAGATGGGTTAGAAATTCTATTTATACCTAAACGTTGTTCCTTTTAATGAAACCAATGAAAGTAATTTTAACTGCTTTAGCTGAAGGTTGATCTCACGTATATCATTCACAGCTGGGTTAAAACACTCTTCTAATTTGAAACCTTGCATGAGATTTGTTCATTTTGGAATCATTTCCTTCAGTTCCATGCTTGAATGTCTTAATTAAATCTTAAATTAATTTAATTTCTGCATTATCCATTCCTCTACAGATTTTAGTAATCTGGACATTCTCTTTCCAATTATTTTCTCTGCAAAGGAGTTCAGATCTGTGAGCCTATCTTGGAGCTCTTAAGTCCTGGAATCCTTCTTGTATTTTTTCCTGACACATCAGTGTCCTTTTGATGTTGGCGTGGTCCAGATTGCACGTGGTATGTTCCAAATGTGGCCGCAGAAAGCTGTTACATAAAGATAGGGAGACTTGTTTCAGTTTCGTCCAGGACTCTCGCATTACAATACAATACAATCCTTTCTGACAACTGTTTCATATCTGGAAACAAAACGCTGCCAGCGGTAAAAGTGACCATGAAGCGATTGGACTATCATGAACACCCAACTGCTTCGCTGGTGCCCTTTATGGCAGTGGACCTCAAAGTGTGCTCCGCAGAACACGGGGTGGTTCGCAAGGGTCCTCCGAGTGGTCCGCAGGCTGGTCCAAAATGTAAGTCATCCCCACCACTCACTTGACGTCCCACAACCAGACCAGCCCCCAACGTGTGCAGCAAGAGTTGCCATAAGAATAATCAATAACAATGTAGTTTTATAATCAGGATTTATGTTACTGTGGATTTTGTTTGCATAATATAGATGTAAAATAAGCATTCGTTTCTCAGAAGAAGATTGTCTTGGTGATTTTATCGCATATTAGAATGCTTCAAATAAATGTGTTCTCTTGAGGTATTAATGTTTGTAATGTGAAAATGTCTATATTTTTCTTTCTGGCACGAATTAATAATTTACTTACGATATTTATTTGAAAATTTAATGCATATAAACGTATCACATTAATAGTGAAAATGAAGCAAAATGTTTACTGTTCCCATTAACTCTGATGAGTTTTTTTTTGAGGTGGCAAGTGAAAATGGATGGATTAGGTCCGGTTTTTCACTTACGTTTTCTACCACTTTGCCTTGGTGTGGCCCTGACATTCACAGCTGAGGTGGAGGCAGCTTGCTGAGTGCTATGACCCATTGTCTATGATGGCCTTGACGGCCGTCCTCTGGTGGTCTGAGGCTGAGAGGGCTCCGGTTTGCTGAGGGTGTCATGGTCAAATGCAAGTGCACCCTCGTCAGCCTCACCTACTGGAGGCACTGGAGTCACGGGCGAAGGGGAGGAGTGACAGTGCCTCACCTTGAGATGACACCCCTGAGGTGCTTTGCTGGTGCTCCTCCTCCCTGTCAGTGCGTGATGGCGTCTCCCTGACTCCAGGAGGAGAAGGGGCATTTGGAGGGAGAGGTGCCTTGTCCCGCTCTGACCTAGCCAATGGTATATAGTGCCCATGGCCAGAGCAGGCCTGGGAGCAGGATCTCCTGCTGCCATATTGCTGGGAAATAAGACCCCCTTGCTGTTTCTGGCTAGCTTAGAGGAGAAACTGGAGGCCGGTCTTAGATAAACTGTCGGGCCGCTCGATTTCTGTGCTGAGCCGTGTGTCCAACTTTGAATGGGGCGACAGCAGGTGATTGGGATCAGTAGGTGGGGAGGGGGCGGCACCAGTTCCAATTCAAATTCCTCATCTCAGCCAGGCAAAATGACGCTGCTGGCTCGCAGGGAGCGGATGTATGTCTGGCTGCTGTTTAAATATGATGCCCGGACCTTTGACCCCCCCCCCCGAGGAAATGGTGGAGTCTGAAACTTCCTGCCTCCCCCGCCGCACAATTGGCCGAGCCGTTTGACTCTGGAAAGCAAATTGACTGGCCAGCCCACGATTGCGCATGGCAGCTGTCCCACCTTCGAATGGACTATTCCCACCCACTCTATTCCCAATCCCACCGTTGGAACGCTTGCCACTTCAACATGTCCCACAATAATAAGCTGCCTTCTTTGTGTACGCCAACGGGACACCTATTCCACATATTCCAAAACTTCACTTCATCCTCATCCATCCAACCATTGCCCATGGACATGCACAAAAACTCCTGCAGAGAACTTGATTTTCAGCATGATTTTACATTCAGAAATTACCGTAGGTTTTCATTTTGTTCTGTCGGCCATACAAGCTAGTACCACTGTGAATCCTGTCTTCCCGTGTCTTGTGGGGTCAACTTCTATGCCAAGTATATCCAAAAACATGAGTTTTGGGGCTCGAGAATAGGGTTGTCTTACACACTCATATTTAAGGCTGAGATAGACAGATTTTTCATCTGTCAGGAGAATCGAGATACGGGGACAAGTCAGGAAAGCCTAATGAGGAGTGCATGCCAGGAGCAGCACCAGGCATACCTAAAAATGAGGTGCCAACCTGGTGAAGCTATAGCACAGGACTACTTGCGTACCAGACAGGATAAGCAGCAAGTGATAGACAGAGCTAACTGATCCCACACCCAACGGATCAGGTCTAAGCTCTGCAGTCCTGCCACATCCAGTCATGAATGGTGGTGGACAATTAAACAACTCACTGGAGGAGGTGACTCCACAAATATCCCCAACCTCAATGATAGGGGAGCCCAACACATCAGTGCAAAAAATAAGGCTGAAGCATTTGCTACAATCTTCAGCCAGAAGTGCCGAGTGGATGATCCATCTCAGCCTCCTCCGGAGGCCCCCAGCATCACAGATGCCAGTCTTCAGTCAATTCAATTCACTCCACGTAGTATCAATAAACGGTTGATGGCACTGGATACTGCAAAGGCTATGGGCCCTGACAATGTTCCAACAATAGTACTGAAGACTTGTGCTACAGAACTTGTCATGCCCCTAGCTGTTCCAGTACAGCTACAACACTGTCATCTACCCGGCTATGTGGAAAATTGCCAAGGTATGTCCTGTACACAAAAAGCAGGACAAATCCAACCTGGGCAGTGACCACCCCATCAGTCCACTCTGCATCATCAATAAAGTAATGGAAGGGGTCGTCAACAATGCTATCAAGCGGCACTTACTTAGCAATAACCTGCTTACTGACGCCCAGTTTGGGTTCCGCAAGGGCCACTCAGCTCCTGACCTCATTATGGACTTGGATCAAACATGGACAAAAGAGCTCAACTCCCGAGGTGAGGTGAGAGTGACTGCCCTTGACATCAAGGCCGCATTTGGCTGAGTGTGGCATCAAGGAGCATTAGCAAAACTGAAGTCAATGGGAATCTGGAGGAAAACTCTCCACTGGTTGGAGTCATACCTAGCATAAAGGAAGATGGTTGTGGTTGTTGGAGGTCAGTCATCTCAGCTCCAGGACATCACTGTAGGAGTTCCTCAGGGTGGTGTCCTCGGCCCAACCATCTTCAGTTGCTTCATCAATGACCTTCCTTCCATCATAAGGTCAGAAGTGGGGATGTTTGCTGATGATTGCACAATGTTCAGCACCATTCGTGACTCCTTAGATACTGAAGCAGTCCATGTCCAAATGCAGCAAGACCTGGACAATATCCAGGCTTGGGCTTCATTTTTTATTCATTCATGGGACTTCTGGCTGAAGATTGTAATAAATGACAACTGAATCCCCCACTATCAACATCCTGGGGGTTACCATTGACCATAAACTGAATTGGATTAGCCAGATAAATACTGTGGCTACAAGAACAGGCCAGAGGCTAGGAATCCTGCAACGCGTAACCCACCTCCTGATTCCCCAAAGCCTGTCCACCATCTACAAGGCACAATTCAGGAGTGTGATAGAATACTCCCCACTTGCCTGGATGAGTGCAGCTCTAACAACATTCAAGAAGTTTGACGCCACCCAGGACAAAACTGCCCACTTGATTGGCACCCCTTCCACAAACATTCACTCCCTCCACCACTGACGCACAGTAGCAGCAGTGTGTACCATCTACAAGATGCACTGCAGGAATTCACCAAGGCCCTTTAGACAGCACCTTCCAAGCCCACAACCATTACCATCTAGAAGGACAAGGACAGCAGATAGATGGGAACACCACCACCTGGAAATTCCCCTCCAAGTCACTGGCCTGAAGACATCGGGGGACCTCCAATTGGTGCAGTGGATCTGTAAAGGAGATACCCCCATTTGTCTGGCCATCAGCCAGACCAGTGAAATTTGCTGGAATGTACACTTGGTGTGGGCTTCTGTTACCACAGGTTAAAGCTCAGCATAGTGGGAGGAGGTCCTTAAATGGCTGCTGATAAAATTGTGGTGTGGGTGGTAGCAGGCAGGGGGATGCCAGGAACAGTGCCCATGGCATGGCACCCGATTTTATGGCCCGTCCCCACCTGCCAACCTGCTGTCCGAGGTGGGGCGGAGGAGGGTGCTGTAAAATCCAACCCACAGAATGTAAATCGATGTTGAGTTTCTACTTCCAGTTGACAACGTTAGTTACTTTATTTTGTGTCACAAATGCAAACAATGTAATGTGTCCTCCAAAATGAGGTATGTTTAACATGAACTCAGTTTAGACAGAACTATAATTTCCAATGTTCAAATGGAATGACTGCATCATGTTTTCGAACAGCACAAGAGTCAATAGCAAATCTCAATTAAAGTTCAAACAATTCACGACAAATAGAGCTTGGAGCCTTTAATGCTGCTTTTGCATGAATATTATGAGCCTCTGAAGTGGGACTAATACCTTTAGCTGCCTTCGAAAAATGTACCTTGGTGTGGGCCTCTGTTACCACAGGTTAAAGCTCTACAGTGGTGGGAGGAGGTCCTTGAGTGACTGCTGATAAAATTGTGGTGTGGGTGGTAGTAGGCAGGGGGATGCCGGGAACAGTGCCCATAGCATGGCGCCCGATTTTATGGCCTATCCCCACCTGCCAAAATCTGCTGAGGTGTTTTGACTGTGCTGTAAAATATAATTAGAGAATAATTTCCAGAAGTGCTTCTTAATTAACTGAATATTCGGGCAGATTGGGAGAAGATAAAAGGGCTAATTCAGTGATGACAGGGTAAAAGTGGGGAATGCTATTCTGCCTCCATTTTTCTCCAAAATGAGCCAATGGAGGAAAATACACCCCAGAGCATCTTGATACAGTTTTCTGTTGTGTGGGACATTACTGCAGGCCTCAAGTATCAGTCATCTGGAGCATATGATCCTAATCATAAGGAGAGGATTAAAATGCCCCAGCGGGCGGCCTGGATTCCTGCACTAGGCCAAAGCTACATAAACCATGGGGGATAATTATTCCAAAGTGCTGGACAAAGCAAAGATTGGATCAGGTGGTGCATTTGAAATGGTCACAAAAACTTTTCGGGCCGGAAGTGGGTCCCTCGTTCCAGATTTTGATGCTATTTTATGAGAATATGACGGGCATCACACTCACATCTATCCGGCATAGTCTTTGAGATATTCTAGTCTTGTGTTCAACTTCATGTTCTTCGGTCATTCCTATTATTCCACAAAGCTCACTCAATCCAAACCATAAGGTCAAATCTAATGACGAATGAAGCCCCAGATTGATGAGTAAATACCAGATTCAATTGGCTCTCTTCCCTCATGCCTTTTGCAACAAGCCATATGAATCTGTCTATCCCTTCTGAAAGACATATGTCATTATTTCACATAATAGCCAAGTAAATGAATTCCCAATAATTGATAGTCGCTCTTTTTCTGCTGCTTTCCTTCTCATGAATAATTCTGTCTCCCATTTCTTCCGTTTTTTTGACCTGGTGCTGCATAATAGTTCTCATTCATTAATTCGTTTTCACTGATTTCAACGTTTTCAACGGTTTCTGCTCAATTAGATTCCATTCTTTCCCTCATTTGAAATTACATCAACTTTCAAAATTACCACCGGATCAGCATTAATTACCAAGTTATCACCTTCCTGCCTGGTTACCCTGTCCTGTTACAAAGTGTGCTGTATAAAATCCTTGCCATTCTTAGAGAAATGTCTCTATTAAAACAAATACACCTTACTATGAACTCCGGTATCTTCTTGTATTTGTGCTGATAGTGTATGGGGATAAAATCTTATTCCAATTGTCTTTAGGACCAGGTACCTGTGACTTAATTTTGTTTTCCAAATTTCCGAGCTGTTCATCCTGAATTTGGTGCTTGTGATAGGACACAATTCTACAGGTGCTGGAAAACCTCTAGCAACTTGCCTATGTAGCCAGTATCAGTGTCGACAACAAAAACTTGCATTTATATAGTGCCTTTAACATAGTGAAATGTACCAAGGCACTTCATAGGAGTTTTATCCGACATAATATGATGGAAAGGAACATAAAGCGATATGACAGGTGACCAAAACCTTGGTCAAAGAGATGGGTTTTAAGGATTGTAGTAATTATGGTATTATTCAGTGTGCAATGTACCTTTAAGAATAATACTTGTTAGGGAAGATCACATGATCTGTACTAACCAATAGGAGAGTAGCGCAGGCTACCTCAGCAGTCGGTGTAGAGATAGATTTGGAGTTGAAAGCACATGTGTAGTTGCTGCTAAGTGTATTGTAAATGAACTTAATGTTTCCACCCATACTGTGTCTGCAGATCAACTCTATCATTAACAGCGCAACTCAGCCACCCTACAATAAACTGGCAATGAGTACAAAACAGGATTGAACAGAAGAAATCAAGTTAGAAAGAAATCAGCCCTGTACCTCATACAGTAATCATAAGTAGTAAGCTCCGTTAGAATTGAAGAAGTTATCCTCTCTCAAAATGCCACAACTTGGGAGAATTGATCCTTTTGAACCTGCCACAGACCATTGGTCTCAATACATAGAAAGCCTCATGCTCTTTTTCCAAGCGAATGAGATTAGTGGGGAAGAGAAGAGGCGAGTGATCCTCTTTAGTACTTGTGGAAGCAAATCTTACAGCCTGATTCGAAGTTTGACGGCACCCAGTGCCCCAGATTCGAGGAATTTTGATGAATTTGTGGACCTCATTAAGGGTCACTCTCAACCAAAGCCCTCAGTCACAACGCAGAGGTTCAGGTTTAATTCATGAAATAGAGCCCCGGGTGAGACAATTGCATGCTACATGGCAAATTTGAAGCAGCTAATGGAACACTGAGTTTGGTACGACTCTGAACGATATGCTCAGAGATCGTTTAGTGTGTGTGTGAAAGAGGACTCTATTCAGAAATGATTATTATCCGAAGTGAATCTGGATTTCAAGAAGGCGCTAGAGATAGCGCTGGCCATGGAAAGTGCAGTAAGAGATTCAAAAGCAATACTAAGTGTGCAAAATGGCGCCGTCCTCCACTGTGAGGTGGGAAACCTCAGCCGAAAGTGGCGGGAAAAAGCAAGCCTCTGCCGAATAGTGGGAAACAGCACCCGCTAGCTGAAGAATAAAGAAAAATAACTTAGCAGCGAAATCGAAGAATAATTTTAATAGAGGTGAAAACAATCAGTCTTTTAACGATTGGCAGTTTAAAAAAATCGAATGCTACTATTGTCATGGAAATGGACATATGATGAGACAATGCAAGGAAAGATTCAAGCAGGTTTGTAAACAAAAGAAGAAGCCCAATGAAATCTGCAATGTAGAAGAGCCTGAAACAACAAATTCAGACATTTACTCGTTGTTTAATCTGAAAGTTGGAAATACAGAACCAATACTTGTCACAGTGAAAGTAAATGGCAAACCTGTTAGAATGGAAGTAGACACGGGAGCTTCCACTACAGTAATTGGGGAAGATACCTTCAGATATTTGAATAATGGTGAACATTAATTAAGTTTAGAAGAAACAGATGCCAAGCTAAAAACATATACGGGTGAAGAAATTCAAGTAAAAGGCATAAGCAGAGTAACTGTCCATTATGGAAGCCAATTGGCAAAGCTACCAATGTTAGTATTGAGAGACAGTGGGCCAAGCCTTCTAGGGAAAAATTGGCAAAGGGAAATCAACCTTGATTGGCCACTGAGATTCCAAAAGGAAGCTGGAAGCATTCCTGATTTGAAAAAGGAGTGTGTAGGGACTCAACAACCTGAAGAAATGCAGGCTGTCTTAAGCCAGACACTGGAAGAACAGCAAAAGAAACTCAAAGAGACCCTGCTTGATGACAGAGTTCGAGGTGAGATGAGCAACCTTTGAAGGGAAAAAGAAAACCTGTTGAAAACCCTTCACACACTACAAGATTCCCTCAGGTCCAAGCTTGTACCTCTGGAAAAGTATGAAGAGAAGCAAAGAATTCAGCACCTCTCTGAACAAACTGAAGAATGAGTTGGCAGAGAAGACACAACAATGTTCAATTTTCCAGGAGAAAGCAAACAAATACAAAAAAAGAGACGGAAGAGCTGAAGAATCAGCTAAATGAAACCAAAGAGGCTTTGGAAGCAAAAGTCACAGAATTTTCCAAGAAGCAGACAGATAATGAAATTTTGGGAGACTCAGCCACTGAGCTCAGACAAGTTAAGTTTGCATCTGAGAGAAGTCTGGCCAACAGTAAAGTCAAAAAGAAGGCCCAGATTAAAGTCTGTGCTAGAAAGAAGAAGGCACATAGAAAGAAGATACAGGAATACTAATGGGGTTTTAATTCTGGCAGCATACGAATACGCTTTTGTACATAGTCCTGGCAATCAAATCGCAAACACCAATGCCCTTAGTTGTTTGCCATTACAAGAAAATGATGAGCGTGTCCCAGTTCCACAGGAACTTGTTTTACCATTAAATTTCTTAGATTCCTCACCAGTATGTGCTCGGCAGGTCAGAGACTGAACAAGTCGGGACCCAGTCCTATCTCAGGTATGAGAACAAGTGCTACATGGTTGGTCACAGGAGCCCGTATTTGATGAAATGAAACCGTACTTCAAGAGAAGATATGAAGTAACCAGCCAGGATGGCATCTTATTGTGGGGAGCATGAGTGATAGTTCCTCCAAAGGGAAGGGAGCCACTTTTAATTGAACTACACAAAGCCCATCCAGGAATTTCCCAAATGAAGACCATAGCACACAGCTATCTATGGTAGCCTGGGATGGATGGTGAAATAGAGAGTTTAGTAAAGCACTGTGTGCAATGTCAGCAACTGCAAAAGTTGCCAGTGACAGCCCCATTACACCCATGGGAGTGGCCAGGTAGACCTGGGTGCGTTTACACATTGACTACGTTGCACCTTTCCTGGGAACAATGTTTCTGCTCATTGTCGATGCCCATTCAAAATGGTTGGACGTATATGAGGTGAAATCACCAACGTCTGCCGCTACAATTAAGAAACTAGGTCAGAGTTTTGCCATTCATGGACTGCCAGGAGTAGTTGTTTCTGATAACGGCACAGCATTTACAAGTGCTGAGTTTCAACGGTTTATCAGCCTCAACAGTAAAACTCATGTGAAAACTGCACTGTACCACCCTTTCTCAAATGGTCTGGGCGAAAGAGCGATTCAAACATTCAAGGCAGACATGAAAAAGCTAACTGGCAATTCCTTGGCAACCAAGCTAGCATGCATTCTTTTTCAATACAGGACTACCCCTCACACAATGTCACACCTGCGGAGTTATTGTTGAAACGCCGTCTTAGGGCGAGATTGAGCTTAATAATGCCGAATTTAAAGGGGAAAGTGGAAAGGAGTCAGTGAAGCCAAAAAACTAGACGTGACTGGCATAGTTGCGAGAGAAAATTTACCGTGGGAGAGCCAGTATACATGAAGAACATCGGGGGAGGACCAGAATGGTTACCGGGTAAAATAAGTGCAGTGACTGGACCTCAATCTCATTACACAGAGGTGGAAAGCTGGATCATCCGTAAACATGTGGACCATTTAAGGAAGAGAGAGACAAATCACCAAGATTTGGTTCCACCAGTGATCATCACCTGGTCTGCCTTTCCTGTTGAGGATACTCAATCCAGGACTGACATGTCTGATGTTCCTGTAAGATTTGAGGATACAGAGCTGCAAGTGCCCACCGAAACACCTGATGCCACAAAAATAGGTGGGAAGGCAAGTGGTGAGGATGACACAAAGAGTCTACAGAGGGACATAGACAGGTTAAGTGAATGGGCAAAAACTTGGGCAGATGGAATATAATGTGGGAAAATGTGAGGTTTTGCACTTTGGCAGGAAGAATAGAGGAGCTAAATATTATTTAAATGGTGAAAGACTGCATAAAACTGCCCCACAGAGGGATTTGGGGGTCCTCATGCATGAATCACAAAAAGCTAGCATACAAGTTCAGCAGGTAGTAGGGAAGGCAAATGGAATGTTGGTCTTTATCTCAAAATGAATGGAATATAAAAATAGGGAAGTATTGCTAAAGCTATGCACTTCATTAGTTAGACCACACCTAAAATATTGTGAACAGTTTTGGTCCCCTTATCTAAGGAAATATATATATGGCATTGGAGGCAGTCCAGAGAAGGTTCACTAGGTTGATTCCTGGGATGGAAGGATTTTCTTATGAGGAGAGGTTGAGAGGTTGGGCCTGTACTCATTGGAGTTTAGAAGAATGAATGGCAACCTTATTAAAATATATAAGATTCTTGGGATGCTTGACCATGTAAATGCTGAGAGGTCATTTCCCCTTGTAGGATAGTCTAGGGCCAGAGTGCATAATCTCAGAGTAAGGAGTCACCCATTTAAGACAGAAATGAGGAAGAATTTCTTCTCTCAGAGGGTAGTTAATCTGTGGAACTCTTTACCGCAAAGGGCTGTAGAGGCTGGGTCGTTAAGTATATTTAAGGCTGAGATAGACAGATTTTTAATCAGTAAGGGAATCAAGGGTCCTAGGGAAAAGGTAGGAAAGTGGAGTTGAGGATTATCAGATCAGCCATGACCTCATTGAATGGCGGGCAGACTGGGTGGGCCGAATGGCCTACTTCTGCTCCTACGTCTTATGGTCTTATGCCTGATGTTCCTATAAGAGTTGAGGATACAGAACTGCAAGTACCCACCAAAGCACCTGATGTTCAGGCAACTCTGGAAAAGGAGGCTCCTGAAAAAGAATCTGAAGTTGTGGAGCTGCGATGTTCCACACATACCAGGAAACCACCTGAAAGACTGAACTTGTAAATTCCTTGCCCAGCGTAAATATTATGTTGTCTTAAAAAATATGTACTTGTAAATATAATATGTACAGCCGAGTTAAAGGGCGAGGAATGAAGTAATTATGGTTTTATTTAGTGTGCAATGCACCTTTAAGAATAATACTTGTTCGGGAAGATCACATGATCTGTAGTAACCAATAGGAGAGTACCATGGGCTATCTCAGCAGTCAGTGCAGAGATAGGGCAGAATCTTGCCCTTGGATGGCGGGCAGGCCCCATCGGCTTGGCGGCAGGCGGGCAGCCGACCCCCGCCATTGAAACAGGGCCCGCCGCCATTTTAAGTGGGCGGGCCAATTAAGGCCCACCCAGTGGCATCCCCAGCGGGAAACACTATGCGCTTCCTGTGCGGTGGGGGAGGGAATCCCCATCTGTCAAAGTGCGCTCTTTCACGCATACGCGCGGAAGAACGCACTTCTCCCTGAGGCAAAATCCTGTCTCAAGGAGACCAGTGACAGTCCGAAAAACTTTAAAAAGACAAAAATTTTAAAATTATTAACATGTCCCCCTCATGTGACAATGTCACACGAGATGGGACATGTTAATAAAGACCACATAAACTTTATTAATTTTTTACAATACGGACATGAAACTTTATCCTGCCAGTGGATGAAGTTTCATCAATAATCTGGAGCCCGCTGGGGCTCCTGGCCTGCCCGCCAGCCTTAAGGTTGGATGGGCAGGGTCTTTAATTACTTTAAATAGCCTGTCAATGGCCTCAATGGGCTATTGACAGGTTGGCGGTTGGACAGCTGAGTTCGCTGTCCGTCCGCCTTCCTAAAAATTTAAGTGGCCCAGGATGACATCAGGGATTCCTCCCGATGTCATCCCGCGTCATTTTCCCCTCGGCGACTGGGCCCCGCCCCCAAATCGCCGAGGGGAAAATCCTGACCATAGAGTTGGAGTTGAAAGCACACGAATAGTTGCTGCTGAGTACATTGGAAATAAGCTTAATGTTTCTACCCAAGTAGTGTCTGCAGATCAACTCTATCATTAATAGCACAACTCAGCCACCCTACGACAAGGAAGGTCTTAAAGGAGGAGGTAGAAAGCTTCAAGGAAGGAATTCCAGAGCTCAGAGAAAAGGCAGCTGAAGGCACGGCCACCAACGGTCTTACTTGGACATAGATCCTCTGGTCCCATGAGGGACAATGGGCAGCAAGACTCCACCACCAGCCCTGGTGTATTGTAATCTCTTTTGCTGCTCTTGAAGATCCTCCTTAAATGCACTTCGCCAGGTCTCCTTTGACCGGCCTCGTTTTCTTCTTCTGACTAGCAGTGTTCATTCTGCTGCCACTCTGGTGGGGCATATGCCCGGAAGGTGAAATTCATGTCCTGCCAACCTCAGTCATCTCTTGGTCATGCTGCCCCGCCGGATCCTCTGACCAGTTCTCTGTAGCGCTTCCTCGGTGGTGATCTTGTCTCTCCATGTGATGCCCAGGATCTTACATAGGCAGCACTGGTGAAAGATGTCCAATTTATGTGACTTTGCTGTTCTCTTCCATGTCTCGCTGGCATAGATTGTAGTTGGTACTAGTATGACATGTAGGCCAGAATATTGCCATCGACGTGTGGGTGCAAACGTAAAATGATGCGAGATGACGTTGGGCGTGAGTCCCAATGTCACCATGCGTCATTTCCATCTTTCGCTCAGCGAGCACACGCCAGAGGCGGCTGCGTGTCCGCCGAACTGTCAACGGCCTATTAAGGCCATTAAAAAAGTAATTAGCCTTATTAATAACACTGCCCGTCCAACCTTATGGTTGTCGGGCAGGCGAAGAGCCCAAGTGGCCTTCGCGTATTTCAGGAAACCTCATCCACGGGCGGGATGAGATTTCCTGAAGGTTTTATAAAATAATTTAATACATTTTGGTACATTCACAAACATGCCCCAGCTCATGCGACACTGTCACATGAGGGGACATGTTTGAATAATTTTTCACTTTATTTATGAAAAAGTTTCATTATCAACTTAATCTCCCTGAGGCAGCCTGCGTAAAATGGCGGCGTGGAGCCAATCGCAGGCGGCGATCAGCTTTGCGCCCGCCCGCGCCCACTCCTGAACAGCCTGCCCAATGACTGAAAAATTCACCCGGTAGAGTCACAGCTTCATGGCCGTGTTGATGGTGTCGGTTGCCTAGACCATGCAGAGCAACTGGAAGACTGATGCTGCTTTGTTGATTCTTGTGTGGACATTGCCCTCCCTGGAGATGTTCTTCCTAGGTAGGGGAAGTGATCGATGTCCTCAATGTTCTGTTGCCCAATGGTGATGGGAGGGATTTGCTGCCGTCCAGTCATCACTATCTTGATCTTTTCACAGCTGATGCGTAGACTAACCTCGGCGCCGCTACTCTTCAGGCCGGTGGTCACGTCTTGCAGTGTGCGCGATTCTTCGGCCAGCAAAGCAAAATCCAAGTCTACCAACTGGTGGTGTTGCCACGGGATACCAAGTCTGCACCCACCATTGCCTTCCTCGTGATGAAATCAATAACCACGAGGAAAAGGAATGGTGAGAGTATGCAGTCTTGTCATACTCCTGTGATGATGTGAAAGGAGTCAGTGGTGCCCATGCTGCTCTTGATGGCAGCAGCTGGAGCCATGGTATAATGCTTAGAAGAAGTTAACATACCATCCTGAGATGCTGTAGTGTCTTGCGATGTACCAGAGTGACTGCCAATGGGCATTATCAAAAGTCTTCTTGCAATCAATGAAGATGATAACAAGTGGCCTCTGATACTTTAGGCTCTGCTCTTGAATGTTCCTGAGCGTAAAGATTTGCTCGCAGTATGATCTGCCACCCCAGAAACCTGTCTGTTCTTCGTGAAGGGCACTGTCTGTTTCTGCTTTCAATCTGTTGAGGAGCACCGTGCTGATGACCTTGCCAGGTATTGACAGCAGTGTTGTGCCCCCCTCCAATTGTGCAGTCGCTGAGATTCCCTCTCTTTGACAGCTTGATGATTACACCCATACTCCAGTCATCTAGGATGTACTCCGCAGTCCAGATCTTTTTGAACAGTTCCATGAACTCTGTTGTGATGGTGTTCTTGCCATGTTTCAATAGCTTTGCAGGTATCTCATTGACCCCAGGTGCCTTGTTGTTGTTCTTCAGGCTCTCGGACCTCTGATCTGGCAATTCCTCCCAGGCTGACATTCATCTATGATAGAGCGATGAAAATGCTCATGAGGTCAGAGTTGGAGGAGCATGGAGATCTCTGAAGGTTGTAGGGCTGGGGGAGGCTACTTGGGAAGGATGAAGTCATGGAGGGGATTTGAACACAAGAGAATATTAAATTTGAGTTTTGAATGTGCTGAAATTTACAGAACAATGAGTATTGGCAGGTTTTCAGCTGCACTCGACTCAACCCTCATCTGATGTCCCCATGCATGGGCTTCAAAGCAATGGATCACTTGCCTTTATCAGGAATGGGAAGTGATCCTGAACCAGACATGCAATGGCCCATTGCCAGCCTAACTGAGATCAGTTAGCTCAGCACAGAACAAAGGTCAAACCTAGGACCTCCTAGCCTTGTTTGCATTGAGCCCCTAGTAACTTTTGCGTTAATCTTTAACTTATAGTCGTTTGGTAGAACAGAACTTGTGTATTGCTGAAAAAAAAGATATGCCGAAGCTTTTCATCTTGCACTCATCAGGACACTTTGCAGGAATACCAACATAGGAGGAAAACAACAATTTATACTGTATGAGAAGAGAGTGCTGATTGCTTGGCAAGTGGACTCTGATTGTAGAGGTGTTGCCATGGAGAATGCACCAGTGATGGTGACTGACAGTTAACTGCTAAGCATTGTTTGAAATTTAAATTAGGCAGCTTGACCCTGATTGGTCAAGGCATTGTCCTGAGGAATGAGTCAGTGAATGGCCGTCGCTTACTTTGTTTAGTTGAAATGTGTGTACATGTTCTTTCAGTCTATAATGAACAGGGCCCTATGTATTAATATCTGTAGCTTCCAGTCCACCCAGATGCACCACACAGTGAGCCCAACTGACTTCATCAGGATGGGTTGAATAGATTACTCCAGAAAAGAGAAGGCTGAGGGGTGACCTAAAAAGTTTTCAAAATTTTTACGAAGTTTGATAAGGTAGATGTGGAGACATTGTTCCCACTTGTAGTAGAGGAGACCAAAAATAGGAGCCATAAATATAAGATATTCATCAATAAATCCAATAGGAATCTGTGGAGAAATGTCTTTCCCCTGAGATCGGTCAGGATGTGGAATAAGACCATAAGACATAGGAGCAGAAATTAGGCCATTTGGCCCATCGAGTCTGCTCCGCCATTCAATCATGGCTGATAAGTTTCTCAACCCCATTCTCCCGCCTTCTCCTCGTAACCTTTGATCCCCTTACTGATCAAGAACCTATCTATCTCGGTCTTAAATACACTCAATGACCTGGCCTCCACAGCCTTCTGTGGCAATGAATTCCATAGATTCACCACTCTCTGGCTAAAGAAGTTTCTCTTCTGCAGTTGAGGCAAATAAAATAGATGCATTTAGAGGGAAGTTAGATAAACATTAGGGAGGAAGGAATAGAAGGATATGCTGATAGGGTGAGATGAACTGGGGTGGGAAGGGGCTCATGTGGAACATAGATTAGTTGAAACGCACGGGCCTCTTTCTGTTCTGTTAATTCTATGTAACTCATCTCCTTGAGCATTCAATTGAAATTCTTCCCACGTGGAAAATTTTCCCCAATCTCCTTGTTCACTGTCTGTTTCATCCCAAGGCTGGAACTTGTAAACCTCTGCAACCACACGCAAATAGGGTGCAGAGATAAGGCATTGGGCGTCTGATTCTGCACCCGATGCACACATGTAGAAAGAAGAGACTTGCAATTTCTCCCCTGGAGCCCTAAGGGATCATCAAGCACAATTAAAGCTTCCTGACTTTCCAGCTCAGTTTTTCAAAATACTTGAAGCATATCCATGACTTACAGTTGAATTTACTTCCAACATCTTGTTATCCAGCCATGGATGTCAGGTATTTTACCCAACTGTTAATTACCTTGCATTTCCACCACTCACTCTGTGTCATTAGAATCTCTAATGGATGGAAAATGGGACATTGCGGAGCTGTGAATTTGCGTCTGGCAGCTCTATCTGAAATTCTGATCCCTGTCTAAGCCCTACTGTATATGAATTACCGGATACATGTTATGAGTGACATTTTTCGACATTTCAAGGTTCAGACAGGATCTTGCAGGGGGTATCTGCAATAAATAATTAGTAATAAATAATTATTATGACATCGTGGGTGTGCTGCTGCGATTTTTACATCCAGTTAATTCACTGCCAGGTTCTTGTCTATCAAAACCTTTCAGTTTGGAATTCAATCTTTTTTATTATAATTAATTTATTTTACTGGACATTCCCATAATTCCTAAAGCCCCTGACTCTAATTCAATTTCAGTTTCTGTTCAGAATTTATTCTATATTATATATTTCTAAAACTACATCCACTTAATTTCCAATTGTAACAAATACACACCAGCCCAATAATAAATTGTAGGGTTCCATTCTATCAGTCAGCAGTGGGAAAATTGCACCCTTTTGTACTCATTTTCCAGGCACAAAATGGAAGGAAAAGAAACCAATAATGTGGGGCTCTTCCCTGCACCCCATACCAAACCACGCTGGCCACTTTTAAACCCTCGCTGGCAGAAGCAAAGTAATTTATTACTGAGCTGTGCTTGGCTGTTTTTGCACAGGCCAGGTCATTGGAGGTGAAACTGGCCTTGGGTGAAAGCTTTTTCAAGTTCACATTTAATTTCCTATTGAAAGTAAATGTGCAGGCCCGCATATGCTGTTCCAAACATCAATCCCTTTCGAAATGTGCAATGTTGTAATTGTTGCTAGTTATTTATATTGGGCATCCCTATCTGGGGATAATATAGCATGCTCTTGCAACACTGGTTGTAATAAATTTTGCCTGAGTTCCTAACATACTCCAAGGGCAGAATTTTTTTGCTCGGCATGCAGGCGCGCACCCGACGCACTCGAGCGTGAAATAGCGCGTGATGATGTCGGGCGAGCGTCCCGATGTCATCGCGCATTCGCGCAATATTTCGGTCGGCGGGCGTGCGCGAGAGTCAGCAACGCTCCCGCCGACAATTAAGAGGCTTATTAAGGCCATTAACGTATTAATCAACTGTGTTTTTTCGCTGCCCGTCCAGCGTTATGGTTGGCGGGGCAGGCGAATCGGCCAGGCAGCCTTTGCCTTTTTTGAGGAAACCTCATCCAAGGGCGGGATGAGGTTTCCGATATTAATTTAAAAAAAAATATTTTGCAGTGAATTTTCATCTGGCGTATGTTCCGGTGACTAATTCTGATGCGTGCTCATTTTTTTTCCTGGTTTTGAAAATCTTTATTTTTGGCATTTAAATGAGCCTTTCAGCGCACCTTTCATGCTGGCTGCCTGTTAATTGGCCAGCCAGCGTGAAATCGCGGTCTGGGGTCCGTTCCCCGGCTGCTCCTGGGCCCGGCCGTTCGCAGGCACCCGCCGAACTAAAAATACTGCCCCAAGGGTTGTTAACTTTTAACATTACATCTGTTGTCAAGAGCAGTTTGGAAAATCTGCATATTATTCTAGAAACTTGTCGTCCTCTGTTATTTACAAAGGAGAATGACGTTTGTTATATTACCTTTGTGTAGAGTTCCAGTGAAGACTTGAGAATTTGACTTGGTGAAAATCCATGGCCCAATTTCATTGCAAACTCATCATCGAAATTTACATTGCAACAGACAAAATCTGTTTTTCTGTTATACTACAAAATAGGAACAATGTAAAACCAGCTTTATTTTTTGAGCACTTGAAAGGAGAGTCTTCATGCAGTATGATGTATTTGCAGCCTGATAAAACAGCACACTACGGGTACTAAAGTCTAATAAGACCAAAGGCACAGTCCTCAAAAACAAGTGACTTAATCAAAGAGAAAGCGAAGTACAAAATCCAAAACAAAAACAAAAAGCTACTGCGGATGCTGGAAATCCAAAACAAAAACAGAATTACCTGGAAAAACTCAGCAGGTCTGGCAGCATCGGTGGAGAAGAAAAGAGTTGACGTTTCGAATCCAACATGACCCTTCAACAGAACTGAAGTATAGTTAGGAGAGGGGTGAAATATAAGCTGGTTTAAGGTGGGGGGGCGGGGGGAGAGAAGTTGAGGGTGGGGTGGTTGTGGGGACAAGCAAGCAGTGATAGGAGCAGATAATCAAAAGATGTCACAGACAAAAGGATCAAAGAGGTGTTGAAGGTGGTGATATTATCTAAGAAAAGTGCTAATTAAGAATGGATGGCAGGACACTCAAGGTACAGCTCTAGTGGGGGTGGGGTGGAAAGACTGACTGACAAGGTATTAGTTGTAGATTTAAAAATAATGGGAATAGGTGGGGAAAGAAGAATTTATATAAATTATTGAAAAAAAAGGGAGGGGGAAGAAACGGGGTGGGGATGGGGGGAGGGGGAGTTTAAGATCTAAAGTTGTTGAACTCAATATTCAGCCCGGAAGGCTGTAAAGTGCCTAGTCGGAAGATGAGGTGCTGTTCCTCCAGTTTGCGTTGGGCTTCACTGGAACAATGCAACAGGCCAAGGACAGACATGTGGGCAAGAGAGCAGGGTGGAGTGTTAAAATGTCAAGCGACAGGGAGGTTTGGGTCTTTCCTGCAGACAGACCGCAGGTGTTCTGCAAAGCGGTCGCCCAGTTTGCGTTTGGTCTCTCCAATGTAGAGACCGCAACGCAGGTTCCTCCAACGCAAACTGGAGGAACAGCACCTCATCTTCTGACTAGGCACTTTACAGCCTTCCGGGCTGAATATTGAATTCAACAACTTTAGATCTTAAACTCACCCTCCCCCCATCCCCACCCCGTTTCTTCCCCCCTCCCTTTTTTTTCAATAATTTATATAGATTTTTCTTTTCCCACCTATTTCCATTATTTTTAAATCTACAACTAATACCTTGTCAGTCAGTCTTTCCACCCCACCCCCACTAGAGCTGTACCTTGAGTGTCCTGCCATCCATTCTTAATTAGCACTTTTCTTAGATAATATCACCACCTTCAACACCTCTTTGATCCTTTTGTCTGTGACATCTTTTGATTATCTGCTCCTATCACTGCTTGCTTGTCCCCACAACCACCCCACCCTCAACTTCTCTCCCCCCGCCCCCCACCTTAAACCAGCTTATATTTCACCCCTCTCCTAACTATACTTCAGTTCTGTTGAAGGGTCATGTTGGACTCGAAACGTCAACTCTTTTCTTCTCCACCGATGCTGCCAGGCCTGCTGAGTTTTTCCAGGTAATTCTGTTTTTGTTTTACAAAATCCAAACACTGAAAGATGTTATAAATGCAACATTTTAGTGTTGATCAATATATCTAGTTTGAAACATCATGGCCCCTTGCTAAAGTGCATCAAGGGCTGCCTTGTTTACTGAGGAAAGACAAATATTCAATAACTCTTTACCCCAATTATTGAGAAACCTCTGTAAACTCAAAACCTATTTTGCAGCAGTGGGTCTATGTTGCTCTGACTGACCTATCAAAAGTTGGGGAGAAGTTTGGCTCCAAGAACAGTGGCCCTGGGGATGATTGTGGAATTACCAAGCATGAAGCAACACCCTAGTCATCCCTAATATAATGCTCATTCGACGAATGCTCTCAATTTGCTGCAGAGAGAAAGTCAGGGGTTTGGGTGTGAGGGTAACCCTGAAATGTTAGTGATTTAAATTTGTTCTTGCTAGCACAATATGTTGTTGACTGCACAATGTTTCGCATTCCGAAACCAATATGGTTCTCGGTATCAAATAGAGGCTGTAGTTTTTGACCTGGACACTTCAGTTAAAGCTGAGCTGTAGTAGGAACATTTTTATATTTTGCATACTGAATTCAGGGCTGTCTCTGCATGGATGTAGTCCTGGAAATTTCATCCCATGACATTCCACTTTGAACTGTCTTGCCCCCACGATCCCACTACTGCTTGTCCCGGCACATCCATTCTCACGAGGCATAGCGTTCCCACGTCAATTGGAAAGCTAACCTTACCCGACTGGATGATTCTTTACTGTCGGTCAGCCTTCTTTCCCAGTTCCGATATCTTTTATAATCAATAGATTAAAGTGTTGAAAGAAAATGATTTTCTTCCTTTAAACGCTGCTGTAAGTTTTCTCCTGAGTTTCTCACCGCAGCGTCCCGGAGGCTAACTTTCAGTTTGAGTCACGGAGCCAATGCAGCAGAGAAAGAGGCCATTTGGCCCCTCGGGAATTCCAGGAAAATGCTGCAGGACTGGCGATCCTGTGCCCATCAGAGTGGGACCAGCAATCACCGAATGTAATATTGTCTGCCAGCCATTTGGCTGGAGGGTGGAGGTTAATGCCGACTTCTTAGCTTGCATATTGAAAAGGGGAAAATTGTGAGGTCATCTGCTTTCTTTGTGATCCTCAAATTACAAAATTGCTCCTCAGTTAAATCGTGGCTGTGCTTTAACAGCAACTTTCAGCTCATAAAGTCTCACTTCTGGCTTTTCAGACATATTTACTGTCACTCATTTAATTTAGCTTCAGACAGGAGTAAATCTATAATGAAATGTTAGCGACCTGGAGCATTAACTCTGCTTCTCTCTCCACAGATGCTCAGCGTTTGCAGCACTCTCTGTTTTGGCTGTCATTATCTTTTATGTTAATGGCCAGGAAAATGATAGAACCAAATGGGCTTTCATTGAAACAGTAGGTGGAGCAGGAGAGGAATTAAAAACAAAAGAGTGCTGATAAACATTGCAGGCAAGAGGGTTTGCTTTTGTTCCCATCAAAATCAAATATAGAACTGCAGAACGATACAGAACAGAGTGTATTGCAAGGGGTGCAAGCAAAATACTGTGGATGCTGGAAATCTGAAACAAAAACAAAAATTGCTGGAAAAACTCAGCAGGTCTGACAGCATCTGTAGAAAGGAAGACAGAATTAACGTTAAGTCCGTATGAGTCATATGGACTTAACGTTAACTCTGTCTTCCTTTCCTCAGATGCTGTCAGGCCTGCTGAGTTTTTCCAGCAATTTTTGTTTTCGTATTGCAAGGGGAATGGAATGTAAAAGTAGGGATGTTTTGCTACAGTTGTATAGGGTATTGGTGAGACCACATCTGGAGTACTATGTACAGTTTTGGTCTCCTTATTTAAGAAAGGACATAACTGCATTAGAAGCGGTTCAGAGAAGGTTCACTCGACTGATTCCAGGGATGAGGGGGTGAGGGGGTTATCTTATGAGGAAAGGTTGGACAAGCTGGGCCTGTATCCATTGGAATTCAGAAGAATGAGAGGTGATCTTATGGAAACACATAAGATTCTGAGGGGACTTGACAGGGTGGATGCTAAGAGTATGGTTCCCCCTGTGGGAGAGACTGGAACTAGGGTAGACAATTTAAAAATAAGGGGTCTCCACTTTAAGATGGATGTGAGGAGAATTTTATTCTCTCAGAGAGTCGTGAAACTTTCTTCCCCAGAGAGCAGTGGAGGCAGGGTAATTGAATATTTTTAAGGCTGAGGTCGATAGATTCTTGATTAACAAGAGAGTGAAAGGTTATCGGGGTACACGGGAATGTGGAGTTGAGGCCACAATCAGGTCCGCCATGATCTCACTGAATGGCGGAGCAAGTTCGATGGGCCAAATGATCTACTCCTGTTCCTGATTTGCATGTTCGTAGAAGGGAGTCAATCATCCATCTCTATCTGGTGCTGTACTCTTTTGAAGAACAATCCAGTTAGTTCCACTCTCCTTTTAATATATTCCTGCAATTTATTTTCTCTTTCAAGTAATTTATCTAACTCCAGTTTGAAAGTAACATTGAATCTGCTTCCAACACTCAGTCAGGCTGTGCATTACAAATCCTAAACTCTCATCACATAAAAATGTTTTTCTTCATGTTGTTTCTGATTCTTTTGCTAATTCACCCTAAATCTGTGCCCTCTTGTTATCATCCCTTCAACCAGCGAAAACTGTTGCCCTTTATTTACTCTGCCTGAAGTCTTCATCAATTTAAACTCTGCCATCAAATCTCCTCTTAGCCTTGTCTTCTGCAAGTAGAACAAAGCCCAGCTTCTCTAGACTGTCTCTATAAACCAGAAAGGGTTGTGATTATAGAGCGCCTTTCACAGCCTCAGGACATCCCGTAGCACTTTACAGACAATGAAGTACTTTCTGAAGTGTGGTCAGTGTGGTAATGTAGCAAATTGTACTCGCTCATCCTGCCAGTAAATCTCTTCTGTATCCTCTCCATTTCCTTGGTGCTTGGACACAATATTGCAGCTGGTGGCAAACTAATGGTTAATATAAGTTTAGATTAGCTTCCTGGCTTTTGTACTCTATGCCTCTATTTATAAAGCCAAGCATCTCACATACTTCACTAGCTGCTTTGTTAACCTGTCCTGCCGTCTTCAAAGATTTGTGCAGAGTTTTTAACAGGTCTCTGTTCTTTTACCATCTTTAAAGTTGTACTATTAAACTTGCATTGTCTCTCCTCATTCTTTCTACCAAAGCATATCACTTCACGCTTTTCTGCATCTGAATTTCATTTGCCATGTGCCTGTCCATCCCAGCGTCCTGCCTTGGTCCTCTTGAAGTATATTACCATCATCCTTTCTGTTTACAACACTTCCAAGTTTTGTATTGTTTGCGAATTTCAAAATTGTACTCAGTTCCCCTAGTCCGAGTCATTAATATATCAAAATCAGCAGTGGTCCAAGTACTAAACCCGAGGGAACTTCACTCAATGTTTGAAAGTCCATAAATACAACATCCACTGCACATCCCTCATTCGCCACCTCCGCTAACTCATCAAAAAAATTGATCAAGTTAGTCATACAAGAATTATGCTGGCTCTCCTTTCTTAGTTCATTCTTGTCCAAGAAGCTGTAAGTTCTTTTCCTGATTTATTGGGCTGAATTTTGAAGAGAGGGCAGAAAAGCTTTTGCCAAAGCCAGAAGGGATGGTATTGTAGGGTGACCGAGTTGTACTATTAATGATAGAGTTGATCTGCAGACACTGCTTGGGTGGAAACATTAAGTTTATTTATAATATACTCAGAAGCAACTACATGTGTGCTTTCAACTCCAACTCTATCTCTACACTGACTGCTGAGGAAGCCTGTGCTACTCCCCTGTTGGTTACTACAGATCATGTGATCTTCCTTAACAAGTATTATTCTTAAAAATACATTCCACATTAAATAAAACCATAATTACTGCATTCCTCCCCCTTTAACTTGGCTATACATATATTTACAAGTACATATTTTTCGAGACACATAATATTTACACTGGGTCTTTCAGGTGGTTTCCAGGTTCGTGTGGAACATCGCAGCTCCACAACTTCAGATTCTTTGTCAGGAACCTCCTTTTCCAGAGTTGCCTGAACATCAGGTGCTTTGGTGGGCACTTGCAGCTCTGTATCCTCAACTCTTACAGGAAGATCTGACATGTCAGTATCCTCAACAGGAAATCAATGGTCAAAATCACTCATGGAACCAAATCTTGATGATTTGTCTCTCTCTTCCTTAAATGGTCCACATGTTTACGGATGATCCGGCCTTCCATCTCCACGTGGTAAGATAGAGGTCTGGTCACTGCACCTATTTCACATGGTAACCACTTTGGTTCCTCCCCGAAGTTCTTCACATATACCAATTCTCCCCCGGTAAATTTCCTCTCACGACTAGGACAGTCATGTCTAGTTTTCTGGCCTCCCTGACTCCTTTCCACCTTCCCCTCTAAATTCGGTATTATTAAGCTCAATCTCGTCCTGAGACAGCGTTTCAACAATAACTCCGCAGGTGTGACACCTGTTGTTGTGTGAGGGGTGGTCCTGTAATGAAGAAGAATGCGTGCTAGCTTGGTTGCCAAGGAATTGCCAGCTAGGTTTTTCATGTCTGCCTTGAACGTTTAAACCACCCTTTTGGTCAGTCCAGGGTGGTACGGTGCAGTTTTTACTGGAGTGATACCATTGAGGCTGATAAACCTTTGAAACTCAGCACTCATAAATGCTGTGCCATTATCAGAAACTTCTGGTAGTCCATGAATGGCAAAACTGTGACATCATTTCTCAATTGTAGCAGCCAACGTTGGTGACTTCACCTCATATACGTCCAACCATTTTGAATGGGTATCAACAATGAGCAGAAGCATTGCTCCCATGAAAGGTCCGATGTAATCAATGGGGAGAATTTTCTCCCCGTCGGGGTGAGGGGGTGAGCGGAGCAGGCGTGGGGGAGCGTGCAGCCAATCGCCGCCTGTGATCAGCTGCATGCCGCCATTTTACGTGGATGGGCCAATGAAGCGCTCCCTTTGTGGGCGGGAGGAGGAGGGACAGTTGGGGCCTGCGCTCTTTCGTGCTTGTGCGCGGAAGTGCGCAGAAATCTCCCCGGGGCACGGATCTGCCTCAGGGAGATTAGTGTGATTTAAAAAAAATTTAAATGAAGAAAAAAATAATTTTAAGGCATGTCCCCTCATGTGGCAGTATTTAATTTATAAACCCCTCATGAAACCTCATCCCGTCCCTGGATGAGGTTTCATGATAAATATGAAGGTCACCTGGGCTCTTCGCCTGCCCCCAGCAAACCTTAAGGTCGAATGGGCAGCTCAGTTAATTACTTTAATTGGTATTTAAATGGCCTTAATAGGCTTTTGACAGTTCAGCGGGTGCGCAGTTGACTCTGCTGTGCGCCCGTCGAATTGAAAATCAGAATGACGCGCAGTGATGTCAGAGTGCACGCTCGATGTCACCGCGCATCATTTTATGTGTCGGTGAGCGGGACCCACCCCCGCTGGCCAACCCGAAGATTCTATATAATGTGTAACTGCACCCAGGGTCTACCCGGCCATGTCCACGGGTGTAACGGAGTTGCCACTGGCAACTTTTGCAGTTGCTGACATTGCACACAGTGCTTTACTAAACTCTCTATTTCGCCATCCATCCCTGGCCACCACAGCCTCGTGCTATGGTCTTCATTCAGGAATTCCTGGATGGGCACTGTGTGGTTCAATTAAAAGTGGCTCCCTTCCCTTTGGAGGAACTATTATTTGTGCTCCCCACAATAAGATGTGATTATTTCATGTCTTCTGTTGAAGTAAGGTTTCGTTTCATCAGATACAGGTTCCTGTGACCAACCATGTAGCACTTGTTCTCGTACTAGAGATAGGACTGGGTCCCGACTTGTCCAGTCTGATCTTGACACCAAAGATGATGGACAGGCCCTTCTTTTTCTATCTGTGAGTATCCATTTTCCGCTGTGGTGAGCGTTCTTGATACGTAACCTACTGGCCATTCCATGCCATCATCCATCCAATGGGAGAGCACTGCTCCCACTCCATAGGGAGATGCATTATAGGTCAGCACCAATTCTTTTGTCTGGTCATAATGCACTAATAGATTGAACAAGTGCAACAATTGCTTCACCTTTATGAAAGCTTCTTCCTGGGGCGCCTCCCAAGACCAACATTGGTCCTTTTTGAGCAGAGAATGCAGGGAGGCCAGCATTGTAGACAGATTGGGTAAGAACCACCCATAATAGTTGATCATTCCAAAGATTGATTTGAGATCTGAGGTGTTCTTTGGTGCAGGTGCCTCTCTTATGGCTCTCACTTTCTCCTCAACTGGGTGGAGGCCCTGTGAATCTACCCAGTGACCCAAATAGATTATCTTCCTTGCTTGGAATGTGCTCTTTTCTTTTTTCAAATGCACTCCAGCTTGCAAGAAACGTTTTAAGACATCTAAGTTTGCCAAATGTTCTTTTTCTGTGAATCCTGTCACAATTACATCGGCTAAAAGACTATAACCTGGGGCAGTCCCTGCAGTAAGCTTTCCATTGTTCTCTGAAAGATGGCACAAACGGAGGAGACAGCGAAAGGCAATTGCATATATTGATACAACCCTTTGTGGGTATTAATTATTTGTGAATTGTGACAAACTCCAGGGAGGCATTATCCAACTCTAATTGTTGATAAGCATGACTCATGTGAAGCTTTGTGTCCATTGTTCCTCCTGCCAGCTTGGTATACAGGTCTTCGATTTTTGGAATGGTGTGCCTGGCTAGCTTAGCTACTTTGTTAACCATCAGTTTGTAATCTCCACAAATTCAGACGCTTTGGTCGGGTTTAAGGACGGGGACTATGGGTGCTGCCCATTGTGAGAACTGATCAGGTTGTATAACGCCCAGTTTCTCTAGTCTGTTCAGTTCAATGTCGACTTTTTTTGCAGGGCATATGGCACCGGTCTCGCCTTCATGAAGCGAGGGGTTGCTTCCAGATCCACATGAATCTGGGCCTGCAGGCCCTGGATTTTCCCCAGTTCATCCTTAAAGACGGCAGCCTACTTTCTAAGTAGCTCTGGTAGCCCACTTGCTCTTCACTGGAAAATTTCAGACATTTTAACTTAATCTCCTTTAACCAATTTTGCCACAGGAGGCCTGACCCCTCACCTGCTACCAGCACCAAGGGTAGCTTTGCTGATTGGCTTCCATAATGGACAGTTAGTCTGCTTATGCCTTACATGTTTTTAGCTTGGCATTTGCTTCTTCTAAACTTGATTGATGTTCACCCATGACTACTTCCATTCTAACAGGTTTGCCATTTACTTTCACTGTGACAAATGTTGTTTCTGTCTTTCCAACTTTCAGATTAAACAACGAGTAAATGTCTGAATTTGTTGTTTCTGGCTCTTCTACATTGCAGATTTCATTGGGCTTCTTCTTTTCTTTACAAGCCTGCTTGAATCTTTCATTGCATTGCCTCATTATATGTCCATTTCTGTGACAAAAGTAACATGCAATTTTTAAAAACTGCCAATGGTAACAAGACTGATTGTTTCCACCTCTATTAAAATTATTCTTCGATTTCACTGCTAAGTTATTTTGCTTTATTCTTCGGCTAGAGGGGGCTGTTTCCCACTTTCTCGCACCTCTCTCGGCTGAGTTTTCCCACCCAATGTGGAGGACGGCACCATTTTGTGCACCCTGTATTGCTTTTGAATCTCTTACTGTGCTTTCCATAGCCAGCGTTATCTCTAGCGCCTTCTTAAAATCCAGATTCACTTTGGACAATAATCTTTTTTGATTAGTGTCCTCTTTCACACCACACACTAAACGATCTCTGAGCATATTATTCAGAGTTGTACCAAACTCACAATGTTCTGTTAGCTGCTTCACATTTGCCACATTGCATGCAACTGTCTCACCCGGGACTCTGTTTTGTGAATTAAACTTGAATCTCTGCATCGTGACTGAGGGCTTTGACTGAAAGTGACCACAAGGGACCTTCACAAGGTCCACCAATTCATCAAAATTCTTCAGATATGGGGCACTGGGTGCTGTCAAACTTAGAATCAAACTGTAAGTTTTGCTTCCACAAGTATTCAAGAGGATCACTCGCCTCTTCTCTTCCCCTGTAGTCTCGTTCACTTGAAAAAAGAACATGAGGTATTCTATGTATTGAGACCAATAGTCTGTGGCTGGTTCAAAAGGATCAATTCTCCCAAATTGTGGCATTTTGAGAGGGTCTAACTTCTTTAATTCTAACAGAGCTTGCTGCTTACAATCACTGGGTAAGGTATGATGCTGATTTCTTTTTAACTTGATTTCTTCTGTTCAGTGCTGTTTTATCCTCATCACCAGTTTGTTGTAGGGTGGCTGAGTTGTATTATTAATGATAGAGTTGATCTGCAGAAACTTCTTTGGTGGAAATATTAAGTTTATTTACAATATACTCAGCAGCAACTACATGTCTGCTTTCAATTCCAAATCTATCTCTACACTGACTGCTGAGGTAGCCCACACTACTCTCCTATTGGTTACTACAGATCATGTGATCTTCCTTAACCAGTATTATTCTTAAAGATACATTACACACTAAATAAAACCATAATTACTACAGATGGTCAGTGCGGAGGCTGCAGCTCCAGGGAGAGGGCACCTTCATGGTGGGGTGCCCTCTCAGAAGGGTGAATTTTGTTAGGGGAAGCCAGGTCCGAGGAGGGAGGCCTCAGAGATCAGGGACAGGCGGGTCCTGTGCTGGTGACAGAGGCTTAGGCGCATGGGTGGGAATGGCCATTGCCATGGATAGTCCCTCTGTAGGCCATGGAATGCCCATAAAGGAGGGCCACCCAGCTCAGAGGTTGTGGGAAGGCCACTGGATGGTCTCTTCACATGGCGAGGGCCCTCTTGCCATGGGTAAAATGCCCGCATAGCCAGGCAATGGCTCATAATTGGCCACATAAGTGCCTCAATTGACCACCCAGTAGGCAGCCATAGTTCATGCCACTGGCAATATGGCATGGCAGTGGGAAGGTGTTGGGCACCCTTCCCCATGTCTTCCCCCACCATTTATCCTGCCCACCCCCCTGCCCATTGACAGAGTGCCCAGAAAATTCTGGCCATTGTTTTAAAAAGCTTCCCCACGAACAATGCTAAGCTGACTGACTGGTAATCGACCTGTTTGAACAAGGCTGCAACATTTGCAATCCTCCAGTTCTCAGGCAGCACCCCTGTATCTAAGGAGGATTGGAAGATTGTGGACAATGCCTCCGCAATTTCTACCCTTACTTCCCTCAGACACCTAAGATGCATCCCATCCGGACCTGGTGATTTATCCACCTTAAGCACTGCCAGCCTCTCTGCTACTTCCCCTTTATCTATTTTTATCTGAGCCAGGGAGCAGATTAGGTAATGGTTGACTTATTTCTGTGCCATGAAATCTTTAAAGGAAATGTACTTCAAAAGTCAATCGGGATGTGGCACAAAGCTTACCAGTGACTGGGGTGCCAAGGTTAGAATACTTAGGAGATCAAAACTATCCTGGATAAAGTTATCTGGATGTTTTCTACTGCAATAATGAGATTGCCCTTTTCTATAGCTCTTCAAATCAGCCATAATCTTATTGAATGGCGGAGCAGGCTCAAGGGACCAATTGACCTACTCCTGCTCCTAATCCATATGTTTGTATCCACATCCTGGGGGTTACCATTGACCAGAAACTGAACTGGACTAGCCATATAAATACTGTGGCTACAAGAGCAGATCAGAGCTAGGAATCCTGTTGCGAGTAACTCACCTCCTGACTCCCCAAAGCCTGTCCACCATCTACAAGGCACAAGTCAGGAGTGTGATGGAATACTCCCCACTTGCCTGGATGAGTGCAGCTCCAACAAAACTCAAGAAGCTTGACACCATCCAGGACAAAGCAGCCCACTTGATTGGCACCCCATCCACAAACATTCACTCCCTCCACCACCGATGCACAGTAGCAGTAGTGTGTACCATCAACAAGATGCACTAGAGGAATTCACCAAGGCTCCTTGGGCAGCACCTTCCAAACCCACAACCACTACCATATAGAAGGACAAGGGCAGCAGATAGATGAGAACACCACCGCCTGGAAGTTCCCCTCCAAGCCACACACCATCCTGAGTTGGAAATATATCGCCGTTCCTTCACTGTCGCTGGGCCAAACTCCTGGAACTCCCTCCCTAACAGCACTGTGAGTGTCCCTACACCACATGCACTCACTGCAGCAGTTTAAGGAGGCAGCTCACCACCACCTTCTCGAAGACAATTAGGGATGGGCAATAAATGCTGGCCCAGCCAGTGATGCTCACATCCCATGAGTAAATTAAAAACATTGTAAATTTTCTATGTGTTTCTCAATAGCTTCTTTTTACATGTAGAGCTTTGGTCGAACATTGTTTTGAAAGCTTTGGGTCCATTAAATTTCTTTAATGTGTCTCAAATCTGAATGCATTCCACATATTGATGTCTTTTTTTAATGTACAGCAGCTTTGCTATTTACAATGCTTTGGGCAATCAATACAGAATACAATGCATTCAATAAGTCCTTTGTCATCTGCAATCCCTAGGACAAGTCACATTATCATCAGTCAAAGTTAACTTGTTTTCATTTTTGTAGAACGCAGCAATGCAATAAGAAGAATTTTGCAGCGCTGTCGTCAGCCCAGAATGAATCTGGAATGAACAGGAACTAATTGGAGTTAAGTGCAAAGAAGGCTATGGGACCAAGTGAACCTTTTCAGATTGATTTTCAAAATACTGATTGTAGTGAAATAATGAGTGGCTTTAAAAGCAGAAACCTTGCTGCAGACTGTCAATTATACAAAGCATGCTTTTATTTATTCTGCACGTATTCAGAGTGTTGCATAATTTGCCTGCATGAGAAGTTCCGTTAGACAAAGTATCCCTGGCTGCCGTCTAAATGCTAAGTGCTCCAGTTTCTGTCTATGCTTTTAGCGTCTGTTGAATGCATAACTTTCCCCTGGTACAATTATATTTTTTCTTCTGATTTTTAAAAGTAATTAATACATGTCTATAATATATTCCAGTAGCCGTACTCATTTCTGCATAATATTACATTTATGCTCATCCCTGTTAGTAAAACAAGATACTCAGATCTAGCATATCAAACACAGTGGAAGCAAAAACCCCTTTGGGGCATGTTTCATATTACAGCCGTGATTGTGTTTTATGCAGAATCACGTTTATTTTTGCTTGAAAGTCATGCTTCCTCTTCTGAACCCTATATTCATGGCTGGCTCATTGTGATAAATAATCACCTCTGGTCTTCACTGAATATTCCAGCAATATGCATTTTGCTTTCAGTAATTGACCACGTTGGGATAGAAGCGAACAAAGGAAGAATGACTCACCCACTTTATTGTGTTATTAAGATGAATATAGAGGCAGCAATTTATTTCCTATAAAACATACTCGGTAATGATTAGAAATAAGTAGCAAAGCTTGTCATAGAAAAATATGGAAGTACACTCTGTCCCAAGTGGTTTAGCCAAATAATAAGTGCTTGAGACAAAGTGTTCATCCATTGGCTTCGAGTTTATCTCTGCAAAGAAGAAAGTCCAGTCTAATGTTACAGAAAACTTTATTGAAATTGTGATGGCTCCAAAACCTTCAAACTTGAGTTAACTCACCAACTGAAACTCACACCTGGGCTAACGAAAATGAAAAAGTTGATGACCATCTAATTTAGAATGGGATGATTTGCTTTATAAATGGGGTATTTGTACATCTTTTCACCTTGCCAATTTTCTTCCCTCCTCTCCTCTCTTGAAGTCTTTTCTTTGGGCAACAAGGATACTGTTGGCTCTCTGGTCCCGTGTTCAAGAAAACCTACCACTAGCTCCATAACATTAGCCATTTTTACCTCTGCCTCAGCTTATCTGCTACTGGAATCTTCGCCCATGCCTTTGTTTCAACAGAATGCCAAAGCTGTCCCAGCTGGACCTCCTACCTTGCACCGTCTTTAAACTTGAGCTCAGCTGAAACTCTGCTGCCTCTATTCTTACTCGTCCCATTCACCCAACACTCCTGTGCTTGCTGACCTACACTGGCTCTTGGCAATGCTATAATTTTAAAAATGTTTTCCTTCTTTTCAAATCCCTCCATGGCCTCCCTCCATGGCCTCCCCCCTCTCTAATTCCATAACATCTTCCAGCTCTAATTCTCTCCAAAATCTGTGCGCTCCTCCAATTCTGGCTCCTTGCACATCCTGGATTTTCATCACTCCGTCATTGGCGGGCATGCCTTCAGTTGCCTGGGTCTTCGTCTCTTGAATCCCCTCAGGTTAACCTCTTCGCCTCTATCACTTCTCGTTTTAAGGCACTCCTCGAAACCATGTGTCTTCTTTTACTTTTGAGGTCGATCTTTGTTCGATAACTCTTCTGAGCAGTAACCAAGAGTCTAGTCAGCTTCTTTCCATCCTAAAACTGTGGTGCAGCAAGAGGTATTCAAGGGCAAAAGGAAGATATCAGTCATAAGCAATTTGAATTTAATAATAAAACTACTTGACACAGCTCTTTGGGATGAGAATAGCAACTAGCAGGTACAAATTACACTGATTGACCTGAACTCAATTAATCAAATCGTTTTAACTTGGAATGTAACAACTCTATACTAAGTGTTTCTTCGGAATAAAAAAGTTCTATCATCAAATTAATCTTTACATTATTATTTTGTAAGTAGCCAGTACTGCAACCGATTTTCATAAAAACTGTAACGGATTCAGTTTCTAATATCCTATAGCACTTAACTCATGTCCTTGTATCTAATGGTGAAGAACTTGCAGAATTATGGCTAGAGCAGGTTCATGTCAAAGGCGCTCCAAACAGCGGAAATATCTCTACGCCTTCAAACAAGTCCAATTAAAGCAGCCTTGTAAATGGTGCCTTTTTTAACATTATTATGCTGGATCTCTTGAATCAGCACAGTATCGTTTGGCAACCCACGGCCGCCTGCAGTGCATCAGCAAATTAGAGAAAGGCTAAAGTTAACCGGAAAAAAGTTGCCAGTGAGCAGAATTGGCCAGGGGTGGAAAAGAGGGGCAATCTCTTGTCTTCGGTGGCACTTTGACCTTTTATGCTGTGCTTTTAGGTAGATAGGGACAAGAATTGGTCATTTGGCTCTTTCAGCAGCTTTTGCCATTCAGTTAGATTATGGCTAATGTTTTAATATTTATGATTTGACTTCTCACAGGCAGATGCTATTTGGGATTTGGATCCGGTAAACACATGACATTTCGCACTGAGCATTGGAAATGTAAAACAAGGCTTTTTTTTTAAAGGGAAGAACAGGATGGCATATGGTTTTTAGTTGCTTTTGGAATATAACCTATCCTTAGGTTTACTTTGAAATAATCTGTCTGTTTTTTGGTCGTTTTTATTTTTTTGCTTTTCTCCATTCTCTCCTGTATGGATTTGTGCTCGTTCTCACTTACTGCCCTTGTTTTCAAGTCCAGCCTCTCTGTCTTTGTCTGTGGCTGGATTCCCATTCCAATCCCCCCCCTCACCCATTGTAACCTCAGTGAATGAGCCGCAGGAAATCCAACATAATTGGGGTTTATGATGTTTCTTGGGCTCCTGCACCTTTGTTGCCGAACTTATGACAAACAGCCAAAAGAAACTCGACATAACTTCACCCCATTGTCCGACTCTGTTTGTGACTCTGTCTGTTTCTTTGTCTCTCTCTCTCTCTGCCCCTTTCATTCTAAAGCTCTCTGACCATAAATGATAAACCAACAAATATTTACATGGAATATATAGAATCTACAGAAACAGACCATTAGGTCAACAGGTCTGTGTTAGCGTTTAGACTCTTCCTGGGCCTTCTCCTGCTATAACTTCACCAACCTTTTTCCATATACCCTTTTCCTTCATGTATGCTTCGATGCTATCACCTTCAATCGCTCAGTGTGATAGCGATTTCCACATTCTCGCTATTTTCTGTATAAATAAGATCCTGCCAAATTCTTTATTTGTTCTTATGTTTATGCGCCCTTACACTGGACGCACCCCAAAGCATCTGAAGAAGAGTCATACGGACTCGAAATGTTAACTCTGTTTCTCTCTCCGCAGCTGCTGCCAGACCCGCTGACTTTTCCCAGCATTTTCTGCTTCTATTTCAGATTTCCAGCACCCGCAGCATTTTGCTTTTACCTACGGGTAGAATTTTCCGCACAGTGTGCGGGTGCGCGCCCGACACGCTCGAGCATGAAATAGCGCACGATGACGTCAGGTGAGCGTACCCAACGTCATCGCGCACTGGCGCGATACTTCGGTTGGCGTGTGCTAGCGAGAGTCGGCAGTGCGCCTGCCAACAATCAGGAGGCCGATCAAGGCCATTAAAGTAGCGATTGATGGCGATTTTTCGCTGCCCGTTCAACGTTACGGTTGGCAGGCGGGTGACTCTGCCAGGCGGACTTGCCTTTCTGATGAAACTTCATCCAGGGGTGGGATCAGGTTTCTGCTATTAATTAAAAAAAATAAAAATGTTTGAACAGAATTTTCCTCATCTATATTTTCATGTGAGTGAATCTGATGTGTGGACATTTTTTTCTGCAATTTCAAATCTTTATTGTTTGGTTTTAAATTCTTCAGCTCCCTGAGGCAGCTCTCTGCCTTTGTTGAATCTTTCATTGTGCGCTCCCCCCCCGCACCCGTGCAGACTTCAGCGCTCGCCCTCCTCCTGCCCTCACCCTGGCAGCGCTGAGCCTTTCAGAGCGCGTTCCACGCTGGATGACCGTTAATTGGCCAGCCGACGTGAAATCGCGGTCGGGGGCGCTCGCGGTCAGTGGTCTGTTCCCCGGCTGCTCCCAAGCCCGCCAATCTCGACGGCCCGCCGACCAAAAGTTCTACCCTCTGTATTGTCTTCTGTTGAGGCTGTGGATTGGCTGGGTATCCCCCCTCGTGTTATGGAGTATGGGCTAGACTCTCTAATCTGGTTGTACTTATACAAGTGCCTACTATTCCTCCTGAACTCCTTCGCATCTTCAGTTCTTGTCTTGTTGGATCTGTCATCCATTTGTGCTGCTCTTTATTTCCCCATTTCTGTTGGCTGAATTATTTTATTTTCTGAAGAAGAGTCATATCGACTCGAAACGTTAACTCCGTTTCTCTCTCTACAGATGTTGCCAGCATTATAAAAAGAACATACATGGCTGGTGGCTGCCAATACAGAGAGCCTATTGACCATTCATATCTCAGATGGCAAAGGGCTCCCATCAACAGTGTGAATAACAAGCTCACGACCACACTCACCAAGGAATAGGGTAGTGTGATGCCCATGATGGTTTTACGTATTAGTAGCTTTCCTTGAAATGTTGATATGGGACCCGATGAACTTGATAACTGAAAGGGATTTGCTGTTCTTAAAGTTAATGAAGGCAAAGTGACACAAATAAAGAAACAACTAAGGACGGGAAATGCCTTCTTACCTGGAGCTGCTGTAAGATTGACCGCAATGTAGTTGAAATGGAAGGTGTATGTTCTGAAGCACTGAACTCTCTTCTAGTTTGTTGCCAACTGAACTTAAGAAATGCAAAGCACGTTGAAATTCTCTGTTTTCTCCTCACTTAGTCCTTAGGCTTCCTCCAAGCTTTGCAAAGCAATGACAATATCTTCAACCTCAGAAGAAATCGATGGGGAAGGATTAACCCTGGAGGTATATGAAAGAGAAATTTTCATTAATTAATCTAAGTCATGAGCTGAAGCTGTTCTTTGAAAAAGGAATCAAAAATTCAATTACTTTGGGCACTATTGATTAGGGACAATGCATCTAATTTGACAGGTCTGAGTGTATAGTATTGAGGTACATATCATAGTAGGACATTTTTTTAGCTTTGTGTTACCATTAGTGCTTATTAGTACATCTTGTTGTGGTATACCTTTAAGGGGCATTACTAGACAGCATGTGATCATCGGAAGAAGATAGAAGCAGTCCTAGAGATCAGACGTGTTAACTTCCCAGATATTGTTGCATATAGTTTCATCCCTTCAATAAGTTGCCCGACCTAATTGAGTTACCTAATCCTCTTCTTGTAGTTGGTATGTTGGTGTAAGAGAGGAAACACAGCATGTCTTTGACAAGAATATGGATTATTAGAGAAGGTGTTCGCTTCCTCATTCATGTTGGATCAAGTTATTTATCTTACGCAGGCTATGCCGTTTGAGTATCCTTTATATCAAATTCAAAAAATCATACACATCCAAAAGCCACATTTTTTTTTGAACCTCATTGACCTTGAGATCCCTGACCTGAGCTGACATGGTCCGAGCCAACAGGAACCTCGCCGATACCACCTGACCTTTAGCACAGGAAGTCCCTGAGCCGAGCCGACACAACCTGAACCGACTTGAACCTTGCTGACTGCACCCGACCTTTAGCACAGGAAGCGTTGTTGTTTGTCTGCATAACCGACACTCCGAACCCTCTCCTACAAGCGGAATCGCAAGTGGCGCCACAAGTGGGAACTTATTACAGGCATCCTGTATTTATTATTCAGTGATACATCTTACTTTTCTAGCCATTTTATTTATGTTAGACTATAGCTAGCCTAGGCTTAGGCTATTGTAATGTAAGTAGGCCTATTCCACATGCAGTATCTGAAAACTGAAATTATATGAAATCCAGAACACAAGCTGCCCCCAGGATTTCGGATAACAGATACTCAACCTGTATCTGTATTTCTCTTTAGATACCTGTTCGTAATTATGCTCTACCTTCATTTGAGTAGCAGATTTTGCCATGCATTGTAATTCCTCTACATTGCAGGCAACTGTTGAGACATTTTTAATGTTGTAGGTTAAAAGAAGGGCAATGCCTGCGTTTATGTAGTTGCCTCATCATATCTCTTGGCAACACTCCCAAGTGCTTCATGTAGACATGAATTAATTTAAAATGCTCTTGGTCCTTTGTGTCAGCGAATTGTTGTGGACAGGAGAGAGAGATACAGACTGAAACCCCTAACCTTCAGCCTGTGATCAGAGTGGCTTGATTTTGACAAGGCTGGGTTATGTTTCCCAAAATAAAAGCAAAATGCTGCGGATGCTGGAGATCTGAAATAAAAACAGAAAGTGTGGGAAAAGCTCAGCATGTCTGGCAGCATCTGTGGAGAGAGAAACAGAGTTAACATTTCCAGTCCAACATGACTCTTCCTCAGAACTCAAGAAGAGTCATAGTGGACTTGAAACATTCACTCTGTTTCCCTCTCTCCACAGATTCTGACAGACCTGCTGAGTTTTTCTAGCACTTCCTGTTTTATTTTATATGTGTTCACTAAACCCCATTTATGCATAATCAGTTTTTGTACAAAGTCACTAGCAGCAAACTTTCTTGGATTTTTAAACCAGGAGTATTATTTATTCACACACACACAATTCTGGAAATGGTTTTTGTCACTACTGCACACACACACCATATACGCAGGAGAGATACAGTAAGAGGAAGGAATTTCACTTCCACGAGTACTAAAACCAAACAGAATAGTTAATAGTTCATGTGGGTATCAGAATCCTGTGAGAGTGCGTCTTCCACTCAGGAGTTAATCCAGGTGAGAACAGGTAGCTGAAGGCAGGATTTTGTGGAGTTTTCTTTGGAATAAGAGATGCGCAGCAAGTTGAGAAAGGCAGCCTTGATAATACTTGTAGCCAGAGCACCAGTTTGCTTTTCCAGGCAAATTTAGAATCTTTCAGAGGACAGGTTTCAAGGAGGCCTTAAACTTTAACCCTTGTGACTTGGTAAAAAGGCTAGATGTTAATAACCAGGTTTCTGCAGTAATGTTATGTTTGTATTCTGCAATTCCCCATTTGTTCTGCAAGGAAGTAGAGCTTATAATTTAAAAGGCTATCAGAAATGAAGGAGTTTTGGTCAGGTGATGACTGGCCATTGATACATGCAAGGAAGCAACCAATAGTCTTTTCATATCAACAAGTTGGTTTCCACCTCTCATGGTCAAAACCATGAATGTACAATGGAGGCAGATAGGATTTCTTAGCACTTCCTTATGCATAATCAGTTTCAGTAGCTCCCCTTTGTTACGTGGCAGTTCTGGAGACTGAGTGTCTGAGACTTTATTGTCCTTGGTGTTTTGGGTGAGTCTTGACAATGGCGGGTGTGAGGCTGACCACCAAGGCTGTGGTCATTTTACTCTAATTTTAGAAGCTTTCAGAAGCTTGGCCAACTTGCAGTTCAAAAGTCAGGTGATCTGTGGCAGCCATTTTAAAAGTCCAACCATGTCCATTTTTTAAAAGGAAGCACAGTTTTAACAATTTGTAATATTCTCATGTCTGCTCAACATGACGTTATTTATGTTTCCATCTTGAAGAATTCTTACTAGAATATACGTAAATCAAATTGATGTGCCTTGCTTTTGGTGAAAGCTTAAGTGACTAAAACTTTCCAATCAGCAGGGACCAGTCTCCTGGAAGGAAAACTATGGTGACGGAGTGGTAGATTGGCAAGAGACATTGCTATAACTGTTGTAAGGCTGTTTTAAAAAATATCATGGGGAATAATTTTAACCTAACCCGCCAGGCAGGAAAATGAATCGATTAGATTGGCTGCCCATCGAATGTGCTGCCCAATATTGACTTTCCATTGATGTCAAATGTCAAACCGACAGCCGATTTAATTCTGTCAATCGCCCACAAAAGAAAGAATTTGCATTTAAATAGAGATTGTCACAGCCTCAGGATTTCCCAGAGTGTTTTACAGCCAATGGTGTGCTTCTGAGCTGTAGTCACGATTGTAATACACAATATGTGGCAACCAATTTGCGCAGAGCCACAAATAAGAATATGATGATGAGATTACCTACTTCCACAAAGTTGGTTAAGGAATAAATATTGGTCAGTAAACTGGGGAGAACTCCACTGCTCTTTGAATGGCAAACCCTCAGCGCTGCATTGGGTTGTTGGCCTAGATTATGTGCTCAAGTCTCTGGAATGGGATTTGAACCTATAAGCTTCTGACTCACAAGTGGGAGTGTTACCACTGAGCTGATCATCACCCTGTGCATTAGGTTAAAAATACCAACAAAATTGTGGCCATTGGTACGCATTTCAAAATCTCCAATCCGTTCATCGCAAGTAGAGTATCAGAAAATCTACCCCATTTAAACCTCTGGATTTAAGACTTAAACGACCCTCTCTCCCTCTCACCCTCACTTCTGCTGTCAGCTGCGAAAGTTACATATGGGTTCAGTTCACAAGCCTCCATTCAATTGGCGCAGTTCCCTCATAGTACGTCAGCATCTAGAGTTTGGCGCTTATTAGTCAAATTTCATTGACAGGAGCCAAAAGAATAAGAAAAGTCTAGGGATTGGGAAGAATGACACATGGGTGCAGTTGAAGTTAGTCTCCCGGGGTTGAGGCAAGGATATATTGTTGGGCCAAAGTAGGAGACTCTGCAAACTATGCCTATTATTTGTTATGGGAAGATATATGGTGCTGATAAGGGATGAAAGAATGGAAAAGCGTTCTAATCATAAGCCCAAAATCCCGTAGTGATGACCACAGAAAAAGCACATCAGGGGCGGAATTATACGGTGCTGTTGCGGGTGGGGGTGGGGCCATAAAATGCGAGGAGCCATTAAAAAGTCCATTGACTTTGGCGGGACTAGAAAATCCCACCAGCAGGAGCTGTAAAATTCCACCCCAAGGTTTACAATTTTTAAAAAAACCTCATTGGCCTACAGTTGACCGAAGTAATTTCTATTCCTATAAAAGCGTTGTAAAGGTAGGGATTAAAAGCATCTCCCTAATGTACCAATGTCTTAGTGTACTTAAAAAAGAAACCATTCCATTAGGCAAGGCAGTTATGAAATTGGAAATCTCTCTCCCATCATCTTTGTTTCTTGAAATCTGAAAGAGACCAAACCAAATTATATGCAGGATAGGAATCCTCCAGTTGGCAATCCTGGCTGCCCACACTAAACTCACACAAAGTATCAGATGAACCTTTCCAAAGACATCTGAGAGCTGAAGGGTACATGCATCATTGACAGATACAGGAAAATCCCGCTCTATCACACATGATAAGCAATCAGATGGGGCAGGATTTTACCTTCGTTGCGCGGGCGGGCGTCCTACCCGATGGAGGGATATAAAATGATGCGCGATGATGTCAGGCGAGTGGCCCGACGTCATCGCGCACTCTTGCGGGCGCGTTCAAGAGTCGGCAGCATGCCCACTGACAATTAAGAGGCCTATTAAGACCCTTAAGCAAATAATTAATTTGTATTTCCGCTGCCCGCTCAACTGTTCGGTTGGCGGGCGGGCGAGTAGGCCAGGCAGCGTTTGTATTTTTTAACGAAACCTCATCCACGGGCGGGATGAGGCTTCCAACGGTAAATTTAAAAAAAGCGAAAAAACTGAGTCACGTGTGGGGACATGTTTGTACCATCTTCTAAATTTTTATTTTTGTTTCGCAAATTCTTCAGCTCCCTGAGGCAGCCGTGTGCCCTCAGGGAGCTTTCAGTGGGTGCTCCTGTGCACACGCGCTCGCCCTCCTCCCGACCCCACCCCAGCAGTGTTGAGCGTTTCAGCGCGCGCTTCACGTGAGCTTGCCGTCGAGGGCAGACCGCGAGCGGTAGACCTGTTCCCAGCCCTGCCCGCCGGGCCCACCCACCCGCCCGATGAATGGGAAACCCTGGCCATGGAGTAAGCCATGATATTGGCACACTGCGCAGAGTGGTTACACGAGGTGTTGCGAGTGACATCGCCACGGTAACTGGGCTGCTACATTTTTTTTCTTTATTCCCTTTCATGGGATGCAGGCGTCTCAGGCTGGCAAGGCCAGTCTTTGTTGTCGGTCCCTAATGGCCCCTGCACAGAGTGCCTTGCTAGGCCACTTCAAAGGGCAGTTAAGAGTCACCCACATTGCTGTGGGTCTGGAGTCACATGCAGGCCAGACCAGGTAAGGATGGCAGATCTCCTTCCCTAAAGGGCATTAGTGAACCAGATCGGTTTTGACAGTAACTTTATATTCCAGTTTACAAGTTTAAGACAGGTTAAGGCTGGCTGCACATAGCATCATTAATCAACCACCAATCCTGCTTTTCTATGTTTTGCCATTCTTTTTTCCAACTGGAATTCTGCTCACGTTTGATTTCCCAGACTCAGAAATAACATTGGCTGCATTAATTTATCACTTTCAATGTAGGTAAGGCTCTTCATAGAGATCTAATCAGACAAAAGTGGATGTCCCACGCACAGAATGAAGTGGGATTAAAGGAGGGTCTTGAAGAAGGGGAAGGTTGTAGCGCAGGGCGGTTTAATGAGGGAACACCAAAGCATGATGCATAGACAGCTTAAGGCACCAATGGTGGGGCAAAGGCAAGGGGGAGATGCACAAGAGGCTTGTGTCATAGTAACACAGAAACGTGTAGGAATGGAGCAGGTTGCAGAGATAGGTGAAGGCCGTGGAGAAATTCAAACACAAGGCTGAGAACTTTATACCCCGGGCATGAAGGACCCAAGAGACAACATAGGGGAAAATGGACAGGAGGGATGGGCAAGCAGAGCTTGGCACAGAACTGCTGCAGAGTTTTGGATGACCTGAAGCTATTGGAGGTGGAGGCAGGGAGGCAGGCAAGGCAAACATTGGAACAATCAAGATTGTCTTCCTCTAACATAGTAGATCAATTAAAAAGGCCTAAAAAATATATTAATCTCTTACAAGAACAACAAATAGCAGTTAAAAGCAAAATACTGTGGATGCTGGAAATCTGAAATAAAAACAGAAAATGCTGGAAAAATACCCTGAAGAAGAGTCATACGGACTTGAAACGTTAGCCCTGTTTCTCTCTCCACAGATGCTGCCAGACCTGCTGAGTTTTTCCAGCATTTTCTGGTTTTACTTCACGGTTTTTAACAGGCAGAAGTTATAACCGAAACAATCTGTTTGGCTCGACATTCAATAATGATGTTTACCCTCCAAAGTGAGCAGGTAATCTTGAGATTTACCCATCCTGTTTCCCATATTTCCCACTTGTCCAAGCTAATCTTGAATGCCTTTGGTAGGACTGTCCAATGGTTGTATTTGGTACTGCCCCAGGGAGATATGGAGGGCTCATTCCATGTGTTATGAAGGCAGGTGCTTCTCAATTTATTCTCCTATGCAGCTTTTTTTATCTTCAAAAAATTGTTTTTATTTTGATGGTGGGGGGAGGGGGAGGAAGGGGGTAATTGCCAAAGTAAAAGAGTGAACAGAATTTGAATAGGAAAAGGGTCATATTTATTTTCATTATTCAGCCTATTAAAACAGAAGGGCCTTTCAATAATTTGTGCGTGTATGCATTGTAGCCGATTTGCAAAACGAATAGAAATTGTTGCGCGTCTCGTGTAGCAAAGTATCAGTAGCGTCTCCGAGCTCCCTCGGTGAGATGTGGCTGGTAGAATGTGACTGTGAGGCAATAACACTGGAGCAAAACTGTCGCTGTTGCATGACTCAGCCTTATTGTGTGAAAATGAAACACAGAGTTTTGGAAATCCCCAGAATTTTAATTGAAGTTGCATCTTATTGGCAACTTTCATGTTCTATTTTGTACCAAAATTCCATTTACTGGATAACGTTGAGGGATGGTTAGCTTGTTTATCCAGCAGCAAAAAAAGTGCATATTTCTGCTTTGGACTTAATGAAGTTGGCCCTTTTATACTAAAATACCTAACAGAATTAAATGGACTTCGAACATCTCGAAAACCAGGTCAATAAACAAGCTGGATCCCGATCCATTCCTTTTCTTGACATGATTAAAAAGAATCGTACTTTGTATTCAGTTTGTAGCCATCCAGCTATCTAAGAATAATGATGAAAAATGTATTTCTTTTTAATCTCCAGTGTGCTGTTTGATTATTGAAAACCATTTAAAAACCTTCTATATTGCAATGCAATGCATACAGTTTGAAATGTTGAAGATTGATTGGACACAAAGAATGAGAGAAAAGCAGGTTAATGCGGACAAAATCAAAGCTTTGGATTTGTTACTTTGAAGTTAGATGGAGAGTTCATTGAACTGCAAGGAAAGGTGATCTAGTTGAGATGCTTAAAATTATAAAGCTGTTCGATCGGGTGGATACAGGGAAGCTGGTTCAACTGGGGGGGGTCCAGAACAGTTGGTAAAGGCTGAGTTACTTAAAATCCCAGAGGGAAACTTTAAACAACTGTCATAACTCATATTTTTAATTGGTATGTTTGAGATGCAGCTCTGAAATCAGAATTGAAACCACAAAGCCTCCAGAGGTTTTTTTTTATATAGATTAAATGAAACATTTATTAATTTAACAAGGAATTAAACACAGACACATGTCTGTAAATTACTACCATAATAACTTTTAAACAAATCCGCAAATGAATCACTCCCAGGTAAATATCTTCATCAAGGCAACAATAACCCATAGGGCAGAATTTTCTGCCTGTTGGGCGGGCGGGCCCGACCCAATCTCCGGTGGGCGGGGAGCCGATCCTTGCTGGAGAAGTGGGCTCTGCTGCCATTTTACGTGGGCGGGCCAATTAAGGCCTGCCCAGCGTGAAACTCAGCGGGAAGCGCTATGCGCTCCCTGTGCGGGCGGGGGGGGGATTCCCCAAATGCGAGAGTGCGCTCTTTCGCGCATGCGCACAACAGAGTGCACATCTCCCTGAGGCTAAGTGCTGCCTCAGGGAGATCGCTGAAAGCTTTATAAACCTTAAAAATAAAAAAAATCCTTAACATGTCCCCTTCATGTGACAATGTTAATAAATTTCACTGAAACTTTAATAAACTTTTTTAAACCTGACGTGAACCCTCATCCCGCCGGTGGATGAGGTTTCATGTTTTTTCAGAAGCCCAACATTAAGGTTGAATGGGCAGGGCCTTTAGTTGTTTTAATTATCCTGTCAATGGCCTCAATTGGCCATTGACAGGTTGGCGGGCGGACAGTTGATCTCACTGTGCCCCTGCCTTCCTGAAGATTTAAATGGGACGGGATGACGTTGGGGGTTCCTTTCAATTTGGTCCCTTTGCAGACAGTTTGTAGGCTTAGAGGCTGCTTAGATGTTACATGCCTCTGACCTACTTATGCAAAACTCTTTTCATATATACCTAGCCTTCCCTTTGAATGCAAATTCTCATTGTATCACCACCACATTGAATTCCACCTCTTCTAACAATAAAACCCCTTTCATAGTTCCAATTTTATTAGTAATATAAACATATTGCTTGGTGTCTCTTAGCTAGGTGCAAGATTTCACCCCCAGTCTTTGAATGGTTTATTCAACAAAATGCAAATGTACCCTCTACCTTCTGTTTAACATCTCAAAACTACTATACATCAAAGCACCCAGACTAACTGGCTTTAATCCAATTAAGACACACACACTCACACCCACAGACACAGACCCTACTACAAGTCCAATTTAAAATAATTTCCAATAACATTATATATCTTAATACCTTCATGACACTTCCCACATTCTAACCCCACTGAGATGGAGACCCCATCTCTGCGAAAATCCATCAAAGGCAATGGGACCCCAGGGAACATTGAGTGAACCATATCTCCTGTCCCATTAACAATGCATCAAGACAATCACCTGGGGCACTCAACTGGGTGGGACCAAATTATTAAACCTATATATCTTTTAAAAGCTATTGGTCTCTATGGTGATGGTGTTCTGCCTAGAATACAACTCAAGGTAATGTTCCACTCATCCCTCCGACTGTTTATTGCAGTTACCTTTGTTTTCAATGAAATTGCTTTCTTTGCTAATGGACCTGTTGCCTTTTTGAACGCTTCACACAAACCCTTAGCACTCCCTGTTCTGAAGGACATCTAGATATTCTGGCAAAGTTGCAAATAGTAGTCATTGGCACACTGTCAAGCAGTCTGTTGCACTTTGTTTTCAATGTTTCTTAGTGCATTCAGAGTCTTCTCACTCAGATCTCACTTAGAATTAATGAGAGCACACCGCTTAGCTTCAATATCAGGTTCTATCACAGAGATGTTAGCTACAAACCGGTCGGCATTTTTCTGCTCTTGCTTCCCTATGTTGAGAGTGTGGTATTGTAGATAGTGTCTTGAAGTATGTTTCATTTCACTTCTGCACTCTGTGGGAATGCACCTGTTTAAGTGAGTGGAGGAACTGTTGGTTTTTATTTGGGTGACCAGTATGGTTGACGTTGATTCGATGACAGCATTTCTGTTTTGAATGAAAAAGCTTCAAGGCTTGCATCGTCACCCTAAGTGCACCCCAGGGAGGGATCTGTCTCACAGTCAGCACTGTGGTATCTGTGTGTGTTGAGAATGCTGTTCAGAGAGTCACATCTGATGATGATCAGATCCAGCTGGTGCCAATGCCCTGATCTTGGATGTCTCCAGGACGCCTTGTGGCATGGCTTATTCTAAAAGGTGTTATTTACACAAAGTTTCTGGCAGCAGCAAAGCTCAAGTAGTCTCTGTCCATTCTCATTTATCTTCCCCGACCATGATGTCCAAGACAGGAGGGCCATGGTTTGTGCACACTCTTGTGTTAAAATCCCCCAGTAGGTAAAGATGCCCTGACTTAGAGATTCTGCTGACAGCAGTATCGAGCTCCTCATAGAACAGTTCTTTCCCCTCCGTAGTGGAGCACTATGTTGGAGCATAGATTAACATGAGGTTAACCGGCCCTGTTTGAGTTGAGAGGTAGATGGAGAGAACACGTTCTGAACCATTTGTGGGGGGTTCTATCATCGAGAGTAACAAATTCCTTATGGTGAAGCCTACACCTTGCTTGCACATTTCCTCTCAACTGTCCCCTTCCAGATGAATGTGTAGTGGTTTTCTTTCAGTGTGGGGAAGCTATGTCAATGTTCAGTCTCTCAAGTTCCATGTCGATCACAGATATCCTACATTCGTTATTGGCCAACTGCCAACTGCGAGTCATCTGTCAGTCCCCTGCACGTAGTCCACTGTGCCAATCAAAGAATTGGCATCATCTTTCTCTTCATTTGTTTTGCTTATTTGCCTGGTGCAATGGATTCTGTCCATTTGTGAGCAGAGACTCTAAGCTCCAAGCACCCATTGAAGCAGATGGACTGTGTTGGGTCAGCATCTTGCTAGTTGGGAGCTGCCCGACTTGAGGTGGGTGCGGCTGACCAGTGGAACACGATGGACCCTCCCACCATTGGAAACCAAAGCACCAGTTCCCTATGCCAGTCAAATTGGGCTTGTCATTCCTGACTGTTCCTCTCGTGTTGTGTTAATCTCTGCAGCAAAACTGGAGTTTCCTCTCCAGGGTACAAGCCCGGGCAAAATGTATGGAGAACCTGGGCTGCAGAAAAGTCAGTGTCTCCCTCTCAACCTCCCTGGCTGAGTCCAGAGGAATACAAAGCCACTACATTTGGTATCAGTTCGGTTGCAGGGTTTGCCGGAAGTGACATATTTAGACATCAGTCCGCCTTTGGATTCCACTCCAGATTTTTAGTCAAGGTTTACTCCCTTAGCCTTCATCTGTCCCAAGGTATCCAGAAGGCAGCAGAGCGATTTGCCTAGGGTGTGCCCACATGCCGGTGGGCCTTCACACTGCATGCCTGGGGGTCAAACCTTCTCCGAGTTCCTCTGAAGCTTTAGCTTAGAGCCGAGAGGGGCCCAGTTTCTGTGTGTCACCACGAGGAGGCACAGCCGAGGACTTGCCGGTGGAGAGGCTGTGTACTGACAGAGAGAGAGAGATTCACACATTTCTTGCATTGCTGCTAGTCAGCGATGTAGGCTGAAAATGAAAAGCAAACTAGCACAAAGCATCCTAACTCTCTTCACCCACACATTCGACACATCACATCGAAATGTTAGCCACACAGCTGTCGAGGGCCTCACTATGCACAATTTGTAAGGCTGATCATGGGATCTCCCTCAAGATTGGGCCAGGGTTCTTCTGAAGGCTGATGATTTAGTGAGTGAGCACAGTGCAGTCCTGGATAACCTCCCTGTGGAGAGAAGCGTGAATTTAATTATGTCTTTCCAGCTAAGTTCTATGACTAACAATGGCCACAGGGAAATACATTTGCCTAAAAGGTGTAACCAGAAATTCAGGTGGATAACTCTATTCTATGGAAATTACTTCAGGTGACATTATTACTAGATGCATATAGGCAAGTGATGACATTCAAATTATGAATGTATGCCAAGTGAGGTTTTAAGGGTAACTAAATATGTGTTTGTTAAAAATATTTTTCCTTTATTTAAACCTTCGTATAATGTTACAAATCAGTGTGAGGTGAAAGATTGTCTCCCCTTTCCTTATTATCCATTATATTCTTACACCTGTCTTTAATGAGCCCAGCTTCCCCTTTACTTCCCTCTCTTTCTATTCATACATTTATAAAAGCTGTTTTGCTGTTAATTTTGATATCCTTTGCAAATTTCCTTTTTGTACTCCCCTTTTTGCATCTCTCATATCCCGTCATTGTGTCTTACATCTCTCACAGTCTGCCCGTTTCCCAATTTCCCTTGCATTTGTGTAAGAGGCTGCTCCAGTTTCTTATAGTGAGTATGAATAGCACAGGAGCTACCTGACAAAAGGGTAGCACTCAAACTGTGGCTGCCAATAGGACAGTACTTGATGTGTGATGATGTGCGGTCAAAGGGTTTAAATTCCCTTGTGCTTTGTGGGGAGGGGGCTAGAAATCTAAATGATTCAAACCCTAAATCTGGAATGAAAGGCAATGGGGGGGAGGTGTGAATGGAGGGGGATGGGGGAGGTGTGAATGGAGGGTGATGGGGGGGGAGGTGTGAATGGAGGGCGATGGGGGGGAGGTGTGAATGGAGGGCGATGGGGGGGAGGTGTGAATGGAGGACGATGGGGAGGAGGTGTGAATGGAGGGGGATGGGGGAGGTGTGAATGGAGGGGGATGGGGGGAGGTGTGAGTGGAGGGGGATAGGGGGAGGTGTGAATGGAGGGGGATGGAGGGAGGTGTGAATGGAGGGGGATTGGGGAGGTGTGAATGGAAGGGGATGGGGGGAGGTGTGAATGGAGGGGGATAGGGGAGGTGTGAATGGAGGGCGATGGGGGGAGGTGTGAATGGAGGGGGATAGGGGGAGGTGTGAATGGAGGGGGATGGGGGGAGGTGTGAATGGAGGGGGATGGGGAGAGGTGTGAATGGAGGGGGATGGGGAGGTGTGAATGGAGGGGGATGGGGGAGGTGTGAATGGAGGGGGATGGGGGGAGGTGTGAATGGAGGGGGATGGGGAGGTGTGAATGGAGGGGGATGGGGGGGGCAGGTGTGAATGGAGAGGGATGGGGGCAGGTGTGGATGGAGGGGAATAGGGGGAGGTGTGAATGGAGGGGGATGGGGGAGGTGTGAATGGAGGGGGATAGGGGGAGGTGTGAATGGAGGGGGATAGGGAGGTGTGAATGGAGGGGGATAGGGGGAGGTGTGAATGGAGGGGGATGGGGGAGGTGTGAATGGAGGGGGATAGGGGAGGTGTGAATGGAGGGGGATAGGGGAGGTGTGAATGGAGGGGGATAGGGGGAGGTGTGAATGGAGGGGGATAGGGGGAGTTGTGAATAGAGAGGGATGGGTGGAGGTGTGAATGGAGGGGGATAGGGGGAGGTGTGAATGGAGGGGGATAAGGGGAGGTGTGAATGGAGAGGGATGGGTGGAGGTGTGAATGGAGGGGCATAGGGGGAGGTGTGAATGAGGGAGATAGGGGCAGGTGTGAATGGAGGGGGATGGGGAGGTGTGAATGGAGGGGGATGGGTGGAGGTGTGAATGGAGGGGGATGGGTGGAGGTGTGAATGGAGGGGGATGGGGGGAGGTGTGAGTGGAGGGGGATAGGGGGAGGTGTGAATAGAGGGGGATGGGGGAGGTGTGAATGGAGGGGGATAGGGGGAGGTGTGAATGGAGGGGGATAGGGAGGTGTGAATGGAGGGGGATAGGGGGAGGTGTGAATGGAGGGGGATGGGGGAGGTGTGAATGGAGGGGGATAGGGGAGGTGTGAATGGAGGGGGATAGGGGAGGTGTGAATGGAGGGGGATAGGGGGAGGTGTGAATGGAGGGAGGTGTGAATGGAGGGGGATGAGGGGAGGTCTGAATGAGGGGGTTGGTGGGGGGAATCCATGAATGTACAGCAAAATAAAACAACTGATACAACCCAACAGCAATTTTATTCCGCCATAAACTGTCAGCCAAATACAGACTGACTCTGAAGTCTGCACAAGGCTAGCTAGTGCTCCATCCTGTGGAGTAATTGTTATTGCAGGATTGCCACTAAGTTTGATGTGATTATATATACTCTGTTTCTGTAAAGTACACTAATGCTAAAAGCCACATGTTTTGGATTCACTATGCAGGAGGACTGAGTTGCAGAGAATGAATAAGTAACTTGAGCACCTTCCAGGATGTTCCAAAGTGCTTTGAAGCCAATTAAGCACTTTCAAAGTGTAGTCACTGTTAACTTAGACAAACACAGCTGCCAATCTGCTCACAGCAAGCTCCCACAAACAACTATGAGATAAAGGATCAGTTAACCTAATTTTAGTGACGTTAGCTGAGGGACAACTATTGGCCAGGACACTAAAAGAACACTCGTGTTCTTCTTCAGAAAGTGCTATGGGATCATTTGCTTCCACTGAGGAAAACAGATCGGGCCTTGGATTAACATCTCCTCTGACAATGCATGTAAGCATGTGATATTGTGCCCAAGTCTCTCGAGTTGGACTGGATGTAAAATAATTTGACTCAAAGGGGAAACAGCTACCCCTGAGCCAAGGCTGACTCTTAGAGATGATAAACAAGTTACAGCTAGTTGATGCTGACACTGCGCACTCCCAACAAGGGAAGCTGTCACTTGATGGGGTATGATGTGTGTCCGTTGCTATCATTATGGGGTAGTAACGATGCAATCATACACTTTATGGTGAATTTTACAGCTCACTATATCCCTCGAAAAGCAGCTGCTGACCGCAGAATAAGTGCCCAAACCTGAGCTGGCCAATGAATATTCTCCTTGGGGGGTTGGGGTAAGAGAGGGGTGAGGAGGTAAGTGGCGTTAAGGTGATGTGAGATTGACATCCACAGCAATGATCTTTGGCGATGGAAGATTGGAACTAAGTCAAACCTGTGACTCAGATCCCTCCTTAAATTAATAGCAAAATACTGCGGATGCTGGAAATCTGAAACAAAAACAGAAAATGCTGGAAAAACTCAGCGGGTCTAACAGCATCTGTGGAGAAAATAACAGAGTTAGTGTTTCGAGTCCATATGACTGAAGAAGAGTCATACGGACTCGAAATGTTAACTCTGTTTTTCCCTCCTTAAATTAGTGGTCTTCATCCAAGGCCAACCTGAGAGAGTGGAACTGTAAGATATATTCATTCAATTACACTAATGGGCCTGATAGAAGTCACCTTGTTCTATATAATAACAGTGACAATTAACAGATCACTGTAGATGTGGAAAATGGTATACAGCAACCAACTAACAGTTTAGGGATTACCTTATAAACTGCAGTAAAAAGTAATTTAATTCTGTTTGGTATTTGTTTGAATAAAACATAATGGCCATGGCATTTGTGAATTGAATGAAATAATTCTTAATTTAACTTATTTTATCTGATAGCTCAGATAACAAACATCACTACTCCGGAATGTCAAACAGGCTGTAATCCCCGAACTGTTAATTGAGTGCAATTTGTCATTCTCCAGTGTTTCACCCCTATATTCATCTGGTAATAGTCCCTGTAATTCTTTTGTAACAAAATGGTTCCTGTCAGAACTATTTCGATGCATACTTCTTTCAGTCCTGGTTTCTCAGGATGGTCACGAGCGTAGACATCTAACCTATTCAAGGAACTGAATTTATTTTTACTGGAGAAAGCAGGAGTGAGGGGAGCCAAGCCTGTGGTCTTTAAAGTACAATAATAAAACAAGGTAGATTCAAACAGACTGTACAGCTTGGGGAGTGAGCACAGAACTCAAGGAAGTAACTACAAAACTCACAAGGCCTGGGAAAGATTACAGATCAGAAGTTTTCTCCTGTTCCTCATCTATGGAAGAGTAGATATGAGTGACAGAGTATGAGAAAGAAGTAGTCAATTCTAGGTCAAGTTGTAAAGAAACTGGGTTAATATTTGCTGAGAAAATAGATTTAGGTGGCAGAAATATCTGTTTGACCTGTTTGCTTCACACAGTGGTTAAAAGCAGAGTAGAAAGATCTTGGGTAGGGGGAAATGAGGCAATAATTCAGAGACTTTGGGGGGAATGTACCAATTGAAGGAATGTACTTCATGACCCAAATGACCATCTCTCATTTTCTTACTTCTTCATATTGTTGTATACTTAATAAACCTTAATAAACTTATTCTTGATATACTTAATAAAATACACTTAGTAGATGTTAATATATCACCAGGACCAGGTGACCTGAACCCAAAGTTTGAGGATATTGTTAGGAAATAGAAAAAAAATTAACTATAGTTCTCCCAAATTCATTGAACACAAACTCTGCACCAAAGAAAATTGTACGAGATGTTATTGCCCTGCTCAAAGAAAAATGAAAAAATAATCAGCCACCCAGCAGCAGTTCTCACAGTGGTAGTAGCAGAACTGCCAAAGACGATAATAAGGCTGATGGGCATTTGGAAAGGTCAACGGACAGTCAACATTGATTTTCAAAGGGCAGGCCAAGCTCTGCCCAGTTTCTCAAGACCTACAGTTGCGTCATCAGTGGTCTTTACAGGAGTGGGGGGAGGCCACCCATGAAAAGGTAAGTTAACATTTTGTTCCAATTTAATTTCTGAGGAGACAATTAAACATTGGGAAGGCTAAAGCCGTTGTCTTCAGTCGCCACTCCAAACCCTGTTCCTTAGCTACTGACTTCATTCCTCTCCCCAAGATGAAGGCAAAACACTGCAGATGCTGGAAATCTGAAATAAAAACAGGAAATGTTGGGAAATTCAATAGGTCTGGCAGCATCTGCGGAGAGAGGAACAGAGTCAATGGAGAGAATTTTCTCCCTGTTGGGCAGTCGCCACCCGCGGTTGGCTGCGTGCTGCCATTTTGCGTGGGCAGGCCAATTGAGGCCTGCCCAGTGTGACGCGCACCCAGAAGTATTCAGCGCTACCCGTGCGGGCAGGGGGTGGGAGGGAGAGTCGGGGCCTGCGCTTTTTCGCGCGTGCGTGCGAAAGAACGCAGAAATCTCCCCGAGGCATCGTGTGCCTCAGGGAGATTTTAAAAATTCATAAAAATGTGAAAAATTAAAAAATAAAATTATTTGAACATGTCCCTCATGTGACATTGAATTTACATGAAACATTTTATTAAATTAATAAACACTTTGTGAAACCTCATCCCGCCCGTGGATGAGGTTCCATGAAAAATGCAAAGGCCGCCTGGGCTCTTCGCTTGCCCCCCAACCTTAAGGTTGGACGGGCAGCCCTGACAAGTACCTCAATTAGTTTAATAATGGCCTCAATAGGCCTTTGACAATTCGGCGGGTGCGCAGCCGACTCCAGTGCACAACTGCCGAACTAAAGATTGGAATGATGCGCGGTGACATCGGGACGCACACACATCACTGCGCGTCATTTTATGCATTGGCGTGCGGGGCCTGCCCCCACACGCCGAACAGAAGATTCAGGCCAATGTTTCAAGAGCTCCGAAGAAGAGTCACATGGATTCGAAGTGTTAACTCTGTTTCTCTCTCCACCGATGCTGCTGGACCTACTGAGTTTTCCCAGCAGTTTTTATTTCGTTCCTTTCCCTGGTGGGACCAAACCAGACTGTTCGCAAACTTGCTGTCAAACTTAACCCTGAAATAAATGTCCAACCAGGTATCTACACGGTCACTAAAACTGTCTATTTCCACCCCTGTAACATCGCTGGACTCCACCCCTGCCTCAGCTCACCTGCCGCTCAAACCCTAATTCATGCCTTTGTTCCCTCTACATTTGACTATTCCAATGCACTTCTGGCCGGCCTCCCACATTCTACCATTCGTAAACTTGATCTAAAATCTCTGCTGCATGCCTGTGTCTTTGCTTGGATGTCATGAAGCCATAAATCTATATAGCAGTATTGGAAAATATTTTTCTTTTAAAATAGAGGTTTAGTCTGTGGGTGTGTCTTAATTGAATTAAAACCATCTAGTCTGGGTGCTTTGATGTGTACTAGTTTTGAGATGTAAGAGAGGTAGAGTGCATTTACATTTTTTGAATAGCGCATTCAAGAAGGCGAGTAAAATCTGGCACCTAGCTAGCAGAGACCAAGCAATATGTTTGTATTACTAATAAAATTGGGACTATGAAAGTGGTTTTATTTTTAGGAGAGGCTGGTGATACAATTAGAATTTACATTCAATGAGCTGTGCTAGGTATAACTTGAGCAGATTTGTGCATGCGGGGCAGAGGCAATGTAAGATCAAAGTAGCTGTAAGCCTACAACTGTCTCCACAGGAACCAAAGTGAAAGGAACCTCATTTTGAATTCGTAAGGTGAAAATGCTTTGCCTGCTGTCTGGTTAAGTCTATGGGTAGCTGTTGCCTTAATGGAGATTAGTTTAGGAATTTGTTAAAAGTTATGATAGTAGTAATTGGTAGCCATGTATATGTATTTAACTTGTATAAATTAATAAAATGTTTCATTTAATTTAATATAAAACCTCTTGAGAACTGGTGGTCTGATTCCTGAATTTAGGGTTGCATCTCAAACATACCACTTAAAAATATAAGTTATGACAGTTGTTTAAAGTTTTCCTCTGGGATTTTTAAATAACTCAGCCTTTACCAAAAGGCTGTCTCATAACATTGCACCAAGTCTCATTCAACCATTCCCTCTCATTTAGGATGGAGATGAGGAGAAATTTCTCGTAGAGGGTCATTAGTCATTGGAATTCTCTACTCCAGTGAACCCTGGGGGTTGATTCATTGAAAATATTCAAGGCTGAGGCAGGCAGATTTTTATAGGGGAGCCAAGGGTTATGGCAGGAAAATTAGTTAAGTCTAAGGTGAGATCAATCAAGATCTAATTGACTGGCAGTGCAGGCTCAGGGGTCATCTAGTCCATTCTTGCTCCTATTTTTATCTTCTTTTGTTCTGAAATAAACCCACTAATGTACTTGTGCAATATTCTGCTTGTTTAATGTATATGTTCAGAAAGATAAAGGTTATTTTTGAAAACATATGCATGATTGGGCATTCCTAATGGAGGTCACCATGGATAATGTCCCACAAAGATCTGCTTTACCAGTCCCCCTGCACAGATCCCAAGGCATTAGTCCAGCCAAAACATGGTGACTAATATTTTTGCCCTTGTCAAATACAGTATGGACAACCCATCCTTCAAACCTGTCAACGGTAGGTTGCCAAAATCAGATCTTCCCTTGCTGATACTGTGCAAAATGGTGCAGGCAAACTTGCATTGAAGGTATGCACATGACCCACAGTGAAGTGAATCGGGAGCTAAGATCTGTTGTGAATCTCCGAGCATCATTTGTAACAATCAAGGGTGAAAATGGACCTTTCCTAATTGCACAGGCAATTAGGAAAAAGCAACTAAAATCAGAGACATTTGGATCCTCTGGTAGTACATCATTTTTAAAAGATCATTCTACTAATAGGAAATATGTGCCTAGAATTGGGCCCGAATTGGGACGTTAGTGTGCCTAATGAAGATGAGGGCAAGTGTGTGGTAAATTGGTCTGCCAGTATTTGCTTATTACTGGCAAGCAGAGGTTTGCCAGTTGCAGTGCTAGGTCCCAGGGGCTGGGGTGTGGAAGGTGTTCAGTGCTGAACTTACTATCAATTGAACAATAATGAAAGAAAGAATTTGTATTCATATAGCACCTAATCATGCCCTCTGAACATCCAAAATCCCATCACATCCAGTGACTTATATCTGATGTGTAGATAAATGTTTGCAACCTCAGCATCCCGTCTGACCCGGAATTGAGTTGCCGGCTCCCTATCTTTGCCATTACAAAAATCGCCTACCTCCACCTCCATAACATAGCCAGCTGCCACTCATCATGCCTCAGTCCATCTGCTACTCAATCCCTCATTCTACCTTTGTCACCTCTTGCAATAGCGCCACAGAAATTTTTATGCCCCTCTGAATGATTATAACAGGCAGATGGCGAATTTATTTATCATATCTTTTGACGTGCTTCACCTCTTACATGGCAACACTCTCTCGCTACTGCACTGAAGGGTCAGCCCAGATAACCAGCCCAAGTCTTGAGGTGGGGATTGAAGATATGGGCTAATTTTCACTTTGGGAGTTGGAAACAGCAGTCTGGGCTGTTTTCAGGTCCTGAACCCACACCTGCGGGGAAACAGTCTCTGACTGTGATTTTCACAGAGGTGCCACCTCAATTGGTATGAGGGCAAACCCCCCCCTGTCCAATTGAGAGTTCCAGACTGGCTCTCAAAGCTGGAGGCACAATAAGAGGCCTTCCAACTAGAGAGGAGCAGCAGGCTGCAGTGAAAGGAGAGCAACTGAGAGGACACTTCAACATGGAGCCATCCTCTCATCAATTTGTTATTAAAAAAAACAGAAAAAGGAGCCTGGCTGCCATTGTGGGGAAGTGGGGCTGGGAGAAATCACTCTAAAGGGTGGCCTTTGGCTTCACCCACACTCAGGCAGTCAGGGAGGGTCTGTAGGGCTGCCTAGAGCACTGGCCCCCTGGCTTGCCACTGGGTTCCCATCTTGAAATAGTTAAGCTACATCTTGTTGCATTGGGAAACTGGATGCCACCTGGAAAATCCCAGATAGCCTCCTTTAAGTGTCCTTTAAAAGGCTCTTAATGAGCCGAACTGACTGCCCAACTCATGGGGCATGCTGCCCCCAAACCTACCTAGGCAAAAAACGGTTGGCACTGGAAACAGCATTGGGAAGCTGACACACCAGTCAGTATTCTCAGACCCTGCCTGCCTTTGTTAGTGGGGTCTGGTGGTGCAGTGGGTAGCAACCCTGCCTCTGAGCTAGAAACTCCGGGTTTGAGGCAAACAGTTTGATCGTCAGCCTGCAAATCCTTCCAACACGCCAGTGGCAGGCGGTAAGAGTGGGAGAGACTCTGGTCCAGCCATGCTTGATGTGGACTGGTGCCCCTCACACTATAGCCTCTGGCTAGCGACCTGTTCCAGGAAAAATAAGCAATGGAAAACAGACATAAGCTTTGTCTGCCTCATGTGTCTCTAGGTGCAGTAGGTCTTCTAAGTCTTGCTTCCGTTCCTGACTGTAGTGGAGCCTGAAAACTTTGCCCTATACCTTTTGGACTCAAGAAGAGCAAGTATTACCAGAAGAGCAAAGCTGAGTCACACTGTTGGTTCATCTTACCTCTTGAAAAATATCTGCTTTGCTTTTGACCTTGTATCTATCCCAACAGCTTCTAAGAAATGTTCTTCTAGCATATGAGGCCCACAAAGAAAGCCGAGGAAAGTACTTCATTGAAAAGTATCTCTTAAAAATATAAACAATCTCCCCCTTCTCCAATGGGCTTGCAGCCGAGCTTTAATCTTAAATAAGCTCCAACTTTAATTCAGGCCTGTGATGAATTGGCTGATTTAGTGCTGTAATGGGGGGTAATATTGGAGTCTGCAATCGTCCAGGCCTTTAACTGAACACCAACTATGACTGCGATTGAGTGATCATGGGTGGAAGGAAAAGCCTATGGGAACACTAAGTGAGGGCAGGATCAGCCTGCGACAAAGGCTTAAGAAAGGTAAACCACAAGAAGCTAGTCCTTACTTGCAAGGAGCCTAAGAACCGTCCAGGGTATATTTATCGTAGACACTAAGGTTAATAAAAAAAAAGTAATTACAAGTATAGTTCATTTCTGTTTTATTATGTGCTTGTGAGTGTGTCTGAGCCGGGGTGGGGGGAGGGGTGTTTGTGGGTGTCGGTTGGGATTGGATGACGGTGATTATTCTGACAATTGCTCTAATCTACTCCGACCCTACAGCACTCTGGTAATATTTTTTGGGAGAAGGCTCAATTTAATGGATACAGCTATATTGTTGAGATGAGACAGAATGCTCCTTCCCAGTTAGGCTTGTGACATTAGGTAACTGTAAATAATTGATAAAAGCGGCGAGTATTCCAAATGGTGTCATGACCTATGAACGCGTAGTTTCAGCAGTAAGCAGCCCCACTGCACAACATTTGTGTGATTGACATTAATGCTGCCTTTCTTTTTATTTTCACATCTAAAGTTGACACAGTGCCAAAATGCCTAGTTGAATAGATGCGACCTTCTTCCCCCTGTCCAATGCCCACTGTCGCATCAGCTGAGGTGAACTATTTAAATGGCGAGACACTCAGTGTGTTCCGATGTGAGAAGTACTTGTGGGTAGGATTGTGGGTTTTGGGTCGGGGTCCTAACAACAGGGTCAAATGGAGGTTATGACCCCACACTCTGTGGGTAACGGCCACCGGAGAGTGATTTCCCCGGGATTGGTCAATTAGTGACCAGAGGGTGGGCCTCCAATTAAGGATGGCAGGCGGGCCCTCCAAGTTGGAGGGCCAATAAGAGGCCCTCTAGCTCTGAAGGAGCAGCAGCCTGCAGCACAGTTAAGGGAGAGAGAGAGGGCGCCTCCATTTACTCACCTCAGTTGCTACCCACCATTTGCAGGCAGGTAGCCCCTCTGACCCCCTCATCCTGCCTCTGGAAAAATGGCCTGGTGCTAGGGGGCCATGACGGTGCTGGCAATTCTGTGCCCTCCATACTCGTCCCTATATGGGGACGAAAATTCTGACCTGTGTTGTTAGGGCAGCTGCAGTGATTTACTTCAGTATAATATACATTACAGTGATGGTTGATTGTTTGGTCTTGGGTGACATACCGGACACTAAGGTAAGTCCAACCAGAACTCAAGCCACCATGTCACCTCACGTCCCATTGGGAAGCGCAATTGTACCCTCTCGACAAGAGTGAGTGTAAGTTTCAAGAACCAATGTTAGTTTGCCCTCTTGTGGTGCAGGCTTCAGTCAGCACCATCCTAATGGGTTCATTGATGGATACTCAGGTTTTCACATTCTGTCACCTCCCAAACATCAAGACAGCAGACGAGACAAGTACAGGGCGTGAGGTGAAGTGACAGCTGGAACTCTGATATTATTTTGTCGCTGACAAAAAATCGTTAAGGATCATCATCAGATGCAAACAGAAAAAGGTCCGATTTACCTTTTTAAGAAATTGTTGGCTAGCCAAGTCAACAGCCTAAAGTTAGTTAGGTTGGCAACAGTAACAGTGAGCCCTCGGAATGGTAAAGCTATACCCCAGATGGCTTTTAGCTCCATAGGTATAATTACATGGTTATTAATTCCATTGCCAATTAAGCTTTCCCATATGTGATTAGAACAATGCAGCCAGCTGGTGGGTGTGGTTTGACTGTGTAATGAAACTACAGTATGGGGGCGCTAGCTTTTAATTTCCAAACCTTTCCCAAGGTAAAAATCGCCTGAAGGGAATCAGATAATTGCGGCGTAAGTAACAGGTGCATGTATACACGTTGTTGACAGGGCTATTTTTAGATGGTATGTGCGGTACATTTAAATACACTCACATTCCTTTCTGCAGGTGATAGTTGCCACTGTGGGAAAATTTTGAGATTGGATTTTTTTTTCTCTCTTTAACGAGTCGTTCGGTGAAACTGCATTTGCTGCTGCCGCTTTCATGGTAACGCGATCCACTTGAAATATGAAACTAGTTAATAAATGTGCAGACCTTGTAATGTACACATGGGAGAGAGGGAATGACCTTTAGGACATTTTTCGAATGCCAAAAGAGAAAAATAACCAAGTATTAATCGAGAATCTTCAATCATACAGCACAGAAGGAGGCCATTTGGCTCATCGTGCCCGTGCTAGCTCTTTGAAAGAACCATCCAATTAATCCAACCGCACCCCACCACCCCACCCCCCTCCCCCCAGCTCTTTGTGTATAACACTGCAACTTTTTTTGGTTTTTTATGAGCCTACTGCCAAAGCCCTTTTGAAAGTTTCTTTTTGGAATCTTTCTCCATCACCCATTGAGGCGGTGCTTTCCAGATCACAACAATTCGCTGCTCAAATAATTAAAATTCCTTATCTCGCACTTGGCCCTTTTGTGTAAAGCTGTGTCGTCTGCGCCAGTGGAAAGAGTTCTTCCTTATTTATCAAAACCCCTCAAATATTGGAGCACAATCTCCTCCTAACTTTCTCGGCTTTGAGGAGAGCAATTCCAACTCCTCTGGCCTCTCCGCATGACTGAAGTCCCTCAGCTGTACAATCTGCGGTGCGACATATACTGAAGTATTTATGTGCATCTTTCTGCTGCAGGTATTGATGAAACATTTACTGCTCTGCACTAGTTTAATACAATTAAATTAAAGGAGAAAGGTACTAAGTACTGTACATGTAAAGTGCTTATATCTGCAGGAGTTCCATGGCTTTCTTACTTCATAAATTGCTATTTCAGAATAATCAAGAACAACAGCTTGCATTTATATAGCAGCTTTAATGTAATAAAACTCCCCAACGTGTTTCACAGGAACATTAACAAACAAAATTTGACCATGAGTCACTCAAGCGGATATTAAGACAGAATTGGTCAGAAAGGTAGGTTTTAAGGAGCATTTGAAAAGAGGGGAGAGACGTGGGAAGGTTTACAAAGGGAATTTCAGAACTTGGGGCCTAGGCAGCTGAAGAGATGGCTGCCAGTGGTACAGCGATGAAAATCAGGGATGCGCAAGAGGCTAGAATGGGAGGAGCGCAGAATCTTCGAGGGTTGTGGCGGAAGAAGTTATAGGGATAAGGGGGAATTTGAAAGCAAGGATGAGAATTTTTAAACAAAAGCATTGCTGGACTGGAATCCAACGTCAGTCAGTGAGCACAGGGTAGTGGATAAATGGGATTTGCTGCTCCTAGACCATTTCTACACACCCAGAATAAAATGCTGGATGTTCAAAGCTCCTGTGAATGACATGCAGTTGCCTTTGCCTCCCTCAGTTCTGCTTTAAATGCAGAAAATGCTTTCCCATTCTCTGTTGTTAACAGCACAAGGAGCCATCTGCTGTGGAAGGGAGTGAAACTGATTTGTCCCAATATCACTCATTAAAGGAACATTGTCATCATCAACAAAGCCTTTGGCAAATAATTTCAGCACCATTTGTTTATATAGGATGGAGATTACATTATTGGTGACAAAGAAAATAAATGTTTTTCTTCCCCCAATTATATTTAAATGGATCAATAACCAGAAGAGTAAGACATCAACTGGCGCCATTTAGAGCCCAGCTGGATGTTTGCTCCATCCTAATGAAATTTATTACATTCAAGGAAACCTATCCCAAGCAAAGCTCCGTCGGAAAGGGGAGGGAGGTTTCTGATGAATGGATGGGGACAAGGAACTGCATAAAATAGCCTCTGTAGTGTTGAGGAGGAAAGAAGTCTTGTGGTGCGGTGGTAGCACCCTTACCTCTAGGCCAGCAGCTCTGGGTTCAACTCCCACTTCAGGGCTTGATGGCCATGGAAGATGTGCTCATAATGCGGCCGTGACGAGTTAATTATCAGCCTGTAAATCTTTCCAATACGGCAGGTGGTAAGAGTGGGAGAGTTTCCTGGTTGTGGGGATGTAAAAGGCGCTAAAATAATGCATGTATTTCTTTATGTATGTACCTGATGGATGGCACCTAACCATGGATGTTACCCTGCCACTTAAGCAGAGAGATCCTGGCTAGGTGCGCAAAGGGATCATTTACCTTTAATTCTACTTAACCCAAATTCTGTAAAAACATCAGTTCCAGCGGCCAAAACCCCATTTTATTAAATATTTACTTTTTGGTATTGGATCTGACTAAATTGCAACCTGGTTCAATTTTGGGGAGAGGCGATTGAAAGCGGCACTGACTGAGGTGAATTTAATGAGGATGTGGATGTGACAATTTATGCTAAGGTTTGTTTTGTATGCTGCGTTATTTTTATTATTCACCCTTGGAATGTGGGAAACACTGCTAAGATCAGCATTTAATGCCCTTACCACCCATGAGGAGATGATGGTGATCCAGCTTCTTGACCTGTTGCAGCCGAGGTGGTGAAGATGCTCCCACACTGCTGCTAGATACGAAGTTTCTTGATTTTGACCCAGTGATGATGAAAGAATGGTGATATATATCCAATCCCGAAGGGAAAAAACAGGTCGGACCGCTATTCTTATTTCCCACTTTTTACTGTTTTTCCCTAAGGTCAGAATGGCGTGAGGCTTGGAGGGCAACTGGGAGGCGATAGTGCCTCCGTGCACCTGCTGCCATTGTCCTTTAAGCTGGTACGGGTCGTGGATTTGGGAGATGTTTCCAAAGAAGCATTGGCAAGTTGCTGCAGTAGAAAATACACATGGGGCAGGATCTTTAGGTCAGGACCTGCTCGCCGACGCGTAAAATGACGTTGGGCAGAACTCCCGACATCACCCCGCCCTCATTTCAATTTTCAGGTCGGTGGGGGGGGGGCACAGCCGAATCAGCTGTGCGCCCACCGACCTGTCAATGGCCTATTCAGCATGTAATATAATTAATGGACCTGCCCGTCCAACCTTAAGGTTGGCGGGCAGGCCGGGAGCCCTGGCAGGCTTCAGAAAAAGCGTGAAACCTCATCCACGGGTGGTTTCATGAGGGCTTTTAAATTTTTAATGAAGGTTTGAGTAAAAGTGATGGACATGTCCCAGCTCATGTGACAGTGACACATGAGGGGACATGTCAGGGAAATTTTGTATTTGTCTCTGTAAAATTTTTAATTTGGAGCCGATTCCCCCTGAAGCAGCACTTAGCCTCAGGGAGATCAGTGCGCTCTTTCACGCACATGTGCAGGAGAGCACGCTTTCAGCTGAGGGAATCCCCCCACCCCCTGCCCGCACAGGGAGCGCATAGCGCTTCCTGGCGGACGTCACGCTGGGCGGGCCTTAATTCGCCCGCCCACGTAAAATGATGGCGCGCCCGCAATCGGGGGCGCCGATCGAAGGCGCACCTGCCCGTGCCCGCTCCTGCACTTACCCCCCAATGGGGGGAACATTCTTCTCGTGGTAGTCATGGTGCCCCAGTCCTGGGGAGAGTGAATATTTAAGGTGGTGGATGGACTGCTTTGTCTGGCATGGGAAAAGTTCTTGAGTGTTTTTGGAGCTGTATCCATCCAGGCAAGTGAACAGTATTCCATCACACCCCTCACTTGTGCCACATAGGTGGTGGACAGGCTTTGGAACATCAGGAGGTGAATCACCCATCACCGAGTAACCAGTCTCTAACCTGTTCTAGTGGCCAGGGCCTGTAATGTTATGAATTGCTTTATTTCTCTCTTGTCACTTATCACTTCATTAGTTTTATTATGCCAGGAAGGCGGTAGCGGAGAGCAGTTATGAGCAACGTGGGGTGAAAATTGGTACGTGCTGTGCCTGTTTTTCAAATGCAAAATGGCATATGGCATACTAATTTAGAAATGGGATGGCCTGCTCACATGGAAAAAGCAGCTGTAACCGGGGCACATCCTGAGCAGAATGACTGGTATGTACCTGGGGTCAACCAGAGCAACCAGAAACCAGCCAGAAAACAGCCAGAGAGCATTTCACCCCAGATTTTGTCAGCCAAATTTAGGCTATGTCCGGTTGCGATTTTAAAAACTTCATTCATGGGATGTAGGCATCACTGGTTAGGCCAGTATTTATTGCCTATTCCCTAGTTGCCCTTGAGAAGGTGGTGGTGCGCTGCCTTCTTGAACCGCTGCAGTCCATGTGGTGTAGGTACAACCACAGTGCTGTTAGGGAGGCAGTTCCGGGATTTTGACCCAGCGACAGTGAAGGAACGGCAATACCCAACCTGCATAAGCATTGGCCCCACTGCTAAATCTGTAGGGGCCTTTTTTAGGCATCCTGGGCCTAGTGAGGGGCCTAACGCCTCGTTTAATAAAACTAATCACCAAATGGGCCTAATTGCTCCAGATTTTGCTGACAAAAGTAAGTGTGCGTATAAACTCCACAGTCCTGGAGATTTTCCCTCTCACCTTGCATCCCTTGCCCAATTCAACCCCTCTCTTGAAACTTATGCGAGGACGATCATCTGAAACTCATTCTTCCTGAAGGCTGAGCTGCCCCTGAAGACGTGACCTATGATAATGTTGGTAAGGATCAAGGCCCAGTTTTGAGTCAGCTCGCTGGACCTACAAAGGGTCTGACTAATTTTTCCCCACCAATACAGCATGCTCGCACCAAGCAGTAAAGTTTTGTTAATCATTTTGATGAAAAAGCAGGACACATAATGATGGATGTGCAGCGAATGCCATCAAAAAGTCAGCATCTTCCAAATATATCGACCCTAAAGTATTCTCCATGATGCCCATCATGAATCACCACTGTTGAAAGGAAAGGTGGGCGATCTTCAAAAAGAAAAAGGTGCACTTTTTCTTTCAATTCATATCAAACTTATAATTCTTCACAATGTTTTTCTGATTCCCGGAATATTTCATAATTTCAGGGGAATTCCTGTACTTGCAACACCCAAATTGGCACCGGAGGACCGTTTTACAGGGAAGTTTAAGAGCTTCAGTCACAGAATGTTTGTCTCGCAGTGGCTTACAATGTTGGCAAATATTCAAACTAACCTGCCCTGATTCATAGAGTTTCAACAATTCTAGGCCAAGCATCATCTTCAGAATCGGGTGTGTCGGCAAACAGCTATTTCTTAGGAATGGAAGAGGAATGTCGGTGACTCAGTAGAAACACAGCCGTCGGCTCATCAGCCTGTGCCATGAGAAAGTTCACCGAGTCCCTTTAACCTTCCATTTTAGAACCTTCTCACCTACAGACTGGCATCAAATGCAGCCTTGCCAGTGTCACCTACATGCAGATGACAACAAATCATACATCCTACCACTTGGTAGAGTGGCTGTAATTAGACAGTGTCCCAGCAGGGACTAGGAGATAGTGTGTAGTTACAAGTGACTGGTTCATTAGGCGCAGTGGAACAATTCATTAAACAAAGGCCTGTCCCAGCAAGGACCATGGAACATTATACATAAGAATCTGTCCCAGCAAAGAGCAAGGGATAGTGTATAGTACAAGGGCCAGGCCCAGCAGGGGCCAATGACACACGGTGATTATCCACCGTGCCTTACCAACTAACAAAAGCAAGCATTGGAACAGTCAAAAGGAACCTGAGAGTGGATTGAGGAAGCTGTCTGGTATTTGTTTATTCATTCTGAAATGTTGACTGCGGTGATCATTAATTGCGGGGACATTACGTCTTGGGCTGAATTCAATAAATCCCAGTTTGGCGGGTTGCATTCACAGCTCACCGACGGAGGGCTGAACGCTGGAGTGGGCAAGGAGAAGGTGCAGAAAAACCGTTTGCTTTCCCAGTGTAGCGACTTTCCGATCAGAATTGGCCTGAGTCGGTGGTGATGGCAAGTCCACAAGGCAATTCTGACTTAAGTAAGAAGGTATTTCTGGAATGCAGCTGTGGTTGATATTGGTTTTGCTTGTTATGTCTGAACAGGTACCAAAGACCTGTGACCCATACTTGGGTCATTCTGGAACTCTGCACTGACGCCAGCACTGCCAAAGGCTACACTGGGACTTTCACTTGATGTGCTGACCAGTTCATTAATTAACCCATCTCAGCCATTTAGCTGTGCGTACAAAGAAAGATATTTCTGAAAATATTTATACCGCAAAGACTTTTTTCCATGATGTAGCGTTCCTATTCAAACACAGATTAACAAGGGGCCTTGGCATCCGTGCCCAGGTGTCCTGTGGGGCTCCTGGTAAAACTTGCCCTAATGCAGAGAAAACACAGGGTAAAAATATCCTTGCAATAAAATTGTGAGATGATTTGCTTCACTAACAGTGCAGTGTGTAAAAAGCTCTATCCCTTTGGTGCATTTTACTACACGATTGGTTTTGAATGGACCGAGTGCGGAAGGTGCCCAGAATACTCTACAACAAAAACAGAATTACCTGGAAAAACTCAGCAGGTCTGGCAGCATCGGTGGAGAAGAAAAGAGTCGACGTTTCGAGTCCACATGACCCTTCAACAGAACTCACAGAATACTCTTGTTGCCCCATCAAGAATTTTTAATCTGGCTCCACTTCAATTGGCTTAAATATCTTTGTGCCAAAGTCTGATCAGCCAATGAGCAATGTCCTCACTTGTGAGACAGGTGAGTGATGTCCCATGTTGAGGAATCCTATCCAACAGCCTCTTGGGAACTGGGTGAGACCCCGTTCTGCATCAGGAGCTCAACTCATGAACTGTTCTGAGTGTCAGATATTTGTGGGACTGAAGATGGGGTTGATCATGGGCAGCAGTGTAAAGCAGGTGACAGCGAATCAGCAGCCCGCCTTACACCCCGAAAAGAAAGTGGGGTGGAGTGTAAAACGACCCGCAGCTTCATTATCACCCAGGATTATTTCAATCCTGTCCCAGAAGGGACCGTGGGGCAGTGTGAAGAATAGTTCATGCCCCATTGCTTAAACCCATTAACAACGGATAGAAGTTTTCACAGGGCTGTGTAGTGTCAGTGCTGCACCTCTGGCACACTCGCTGCCCCTGACGCCGCTCATCATTCGTGATTTCTTGTACCATGACTGGGCTACAATCTAACAACAGTGACTGTCTGCATTTAGATAGCAAGTTTCAGATCGAGAAATCGCCAAATGCACTTCGCAGGGGTATAAGGAGGCTGTTGAGCCAAATAAGGGACTAATAAGAAGGGGGGCAAGTTGGGTCTTAAAAGGAAGTGGCATGGAGGGGTGAGGCGGAGCGACTTAGAGAGTGGACTCTTGACCATGTGGGATCTAGGTGACTGGGTCAAAGAGCAGGGATAAGCTTTCTGAGCACACAATCTGATGGTACTGAAACTGAGCTTCAGTTCAAAAACCTAAAAGGGCTGGTTGATCAGAAACATTTTCATGGTTTCTAATTACAAAACATTTTCACTTGTTCTGATGTCACTAGAACCACAACGGCCGCCATGACTTTTCTAGCACTTGTGTGATCCCTAAAGAATTATCCTGCCAAATCTCCAAAGCATCCGTCCAAATTAATGGAATTGACACGTTGGTCAGAATTCCCCCCCCGACCTTCCCCCCACCTCCCCCCCCAACCCCCCCCCAACCCCAGCCCCCACCAACTAAAAAGACAGGGGGGAGTGGGGTGGAGTTCACCAAGGGGACCACTTGCTGCCCTGCCGTTAGTTAACAGCCAATTAGCTGGTTGTAGACTTGAGGTGGGGCTTCTGGATGCCCCACCTCAGAGGGGCTAGCAGCTTTCCAGAACGTTGGGGCAAAGGCGTGGGGTGGTCGATCGGGAAGTGCAGGGCGAGGGGCTGGGGTTTGAGAGGACATGGGTGGAGGGCAGCTTTGTGGGGATTGGGGTAAGACCTTGAGGGGGGCACTCCGATGGGCACAGCCGGGTTGTTAAGGAGGGATTTCCCCCCCCCTCATGCATCCCGCTGCCCACCACCAGCCGTGCAGGGAAACATGTCGGGCTGGACGCTTTACGTGGGCCTTTCCTGCAATGGGTTAAATCCTGGCAATTGTGGGAGGAGGCCATTAAATGGACATTAACTGCCCACTTACTGGCCTCAATTGGCAGGCAAGCCATCCAACGTCTCCCTGCCACTGGTATAATTGCAGTGGGAAGCAGGGATGGGCAGATAAGGTGGTGGGCAGGCTGCCCATTGGATATAACGAGCTCCGCCACCTTCAGACCCGACAGCAAGGGAGTGTAAAATCCAGCCCATTGTACCAGCATACTGGTACAGAGATTTCCTCTTGTTATGCCCAATAAACACTAAAGTTGCCATGGTATTTTATTGGCTGCTTTTATTTAAGGATCTCTGGGCATAATGCTCAGCAGAATAGGAAACCCTGGATTAGCAATTCCTATTAGTGTGCTTGGTCCTATTAGGGAGCCATCTAGTGTCTGATTGGCAATCTGCAAGCGCAATGCACATCACTTTGCAACATGCCCCACAGAAGAATCATGGAATGGTTACAACACAGAAGGAGGCCATTCTGCCTGTTGTGTCTGTGCTGGCCCCCTGAAGGGATAATTCACCTAACGCCATTTCCCTGCCTTTTCCCCAAAGCTCTGCAAATCTTTCCCTTTCAGATTGTTATCCAATTCCCTCTTGAAAGCCTTTTGACCCTGCTTCCCTCTCAGAAAGTGTACTTAAGGTCCTAACCACTCACTGTTGTTACAGTTTTGAGGTTTATAAGATTATTATATTTTTGGGACCCTAGCTTTAAATTTAGGGTAAATGAAGGGGGTCGTGGGACCTGTTTTACAAGCCTGTCTGACAGTCAGCTCGAGTGCTTTGACGCGAGAGATCAAAGGAAGGCTTAGATTGTTTTCCTGGAAAGAAGGTGCAGGGTATTTACACTTGGAGACAATGGCAGCAGTATCTGAATTTAAAATGAGTAGGATCTGAGTCTCCCAAAGTCCCAAAAAGGTGTTATAGGTATCAGGTTGTAAACAGTTGTGCTATGAACTGACCATTTACTCTTAAGATGAAAGGGAGTTGGGATCAAAGATAGTTAATTAGCATTTCTACCAAGATACAATGATTAGATCACCCCTTGCCCTTTTCCATATCCAACCTAAACCTTATGATACAATGATCACTGTCCCCTAAATGTTCCCCTACTGACACTTGGGGGAGGATCTTCCGGTCGGCGAGTGGGGGCGGGGCCTGCTCATTGACGCATAAAATGACGCGGGAAGACGTCAGGCGGAACTCCCGACGTCACCCCGCGTCATTTCCATTTCCAGGTCGGCGGGGGCGCAGCCGAATCAGCTGTGCGCCCGCCGACCTGTCAATAGCCTATTGCAGCCACTTACCAAGTACTTAACACCTTAGGGTTGGCGGACAGGCTGGGAACCCTGGCGGGCATCAGAAAAAGCATGAAACCTCATCCACGGGCGGGTGAGGGTTTTTAAATATTTAATAAAGGTTTCAGTAAAAGTGATGGACATGTCCCAACTCATGTGACAGTGTCGCCTGAGGGGACATGTCAGGGAAATTTTGATATCATTTCTTTAACATTTTAAAATTTGGAGCCAATCTCCCTGAGGCAGCACTTAGCCTCAGGGAGATCAGTGCGCTCTTTCATGCGCATGCGCGTAAGAGCACAGACCCGGCTGAGGGAATCCCCCCCCCCTCCGCCTGCACAGGGAGCACATAGCACTTCCTGGCAGATGTCACGCTGGGTGGGCCTTAATTGGACCGCCCATGTAAAATGGTGGTGTGTCCCCAATTGGGGGTGCCGATCGGTGGCCCACCTACCCGCGCCCACTCCTGCACTCCCCCACCCAATGGGGGGAAGGTTTTTCCCTTGGTCTATTTGGACTACCTCATTCCCAAGGGCCAGGTCCAGCAATGCCCCCATTCTCATTGGACCGGAAACTTACTGTGGTAGAAAATTCTCCTGAACACACTTCAGGAACTGGCTCTCTCTGTCCTTTACACTACTACTATCCAAGGCTATATTCAGATAAGTCCCCCATTGTAACTGCTGTATAATTCTTGCACCTCTCTGTAATTTCATTGCAAATTTGTTCCTCCACATCTTTCCCACTAGGTAGTGGCCTGCGGACTACACCAAGCAATGTAACTGCACCATTTTTATTCCTTAGCTCTAGCCAAGTGGATTTTGTCCTTGACCACTTTGTGACTTCCTCTCTCTGGTACTGCAATGCTCTGCTTAATCAATACTGCCACAATTCTTCCTCTCTTTCCTTTCCTATCTTTCCTGAACAAGAATTAAGAATGCAGGCATGCTTTCTGTTTATGGGTTGCTTTAGGCCAAGTTTCATTTATTGTACTGAAAAGCATGTTGAAGGAATTTCCCTGAAGTTGTTTGACAGTGGAATCTTGTTCTGTGGAATAAAGTGCACAGCCTCGAGAATCTGAACTTGCAGTCACTTGCATTTAATCCTCTGAAGCTAATGCAAGTGTCCATGTTGATCTAGACATAGTTACTCTGTAAGCTGCTGTTTTGGCTACCAGAATAGAGGAGGTGATATTTGAGAGCACCAGAGTCAGTGCAGAGTGGCACAGTAGATGTGGCAGAGCTTAAAGCTCTGCGTAGGCCTGGGCTAAGATTATCCATATCTCAGGCCTTGTCAATGTCATATCCTTGTTAGAAGCAAAATACTGCAGAAGCTGGAAATCTGAAACAAAAACAGAAAGTGCTGGAAAACTCAGCAGGTCCGGCAGCATCTGTAGGGAGAGAAACAGTGTTAACGTTTTGAGCCCATATGAATTAAAGAGTCATACGGACTCAAAACGTTAACTCTGGGCGGAATTTTCCGTGCCCATTGGCAGCGGGTGTGCTTGGTGGCGTGAGCGGACGGTATGGCGAGAAGGCCAAAAATCGGTTTCACAGCGTCTTGAAAGCAGTTTGCAATGGTTCGCTCTACCTATCAATGGTGGGCCACGTTTCCCGCCATCGGACATCGGGAACCTCATTGTAATACATCTGCATATCATTACAAGCCCAGAATAACCACCGGAATAATCGAACACCCCCCACCCAACTCTGGGTCATCCGAGCAGATCGGTGTGAGTGAACGCCGACGTGTTTAACAACTGAACTTAAGCGACGTGCACCTGGTGAGCTGCACTTCACTCGGGACTCTGAGCTTTGTTTGCCTACCTTAATTCAGGCAGCACTCACAGTCATCAGTGCCAGGCTTCGCAGGCATCACTTCTGGGGAGGCTCATGGACAGGTCTCTACCTACCTACCCTGCCATAAAGCAGGGGTAGCTTTTTGATGGCTGCAGGGCTAGGGCGTGATTGGGGAAGGGAGAGAATTGGCCTCAGGTAAGGGACGAGGCTGCAGGGCAAGGGCTGTACTGGGGAAGGGGGGTGGGGTATGTGTTGAGGGGGGCACAATTTGATCTGTGCAAGTGGCCTCAAGATGGTGAGAGCTGAGGAGTCAGTCTCCAGAGGGGATGAGGCTAGATGGAGATGTGAGGGTGTGTGTGAGAGAGTGAGTGGTGATGTCCCTTGAGCTGACAGTGAGTGAGATGCCAGTGAATGTGTGGTGGGCTTGAGTGTGTGAGTTTAGAGTGATGAGATGATTGCCTTAACCTGGCGGCACGGATGAGATCATTCATCCTCTTTCTGCACTGGATGGCCAACCTCCTCTGTGTAGAATTGACACTGACCACCACTGCCGTTGCCTATCAAGCCGGGGTGGTGAGATTGCTGGACCTCCTGCGGCCAGAGCGAGGGTAGAGGACATCACAGCGGGCCTCCACGGCATCCGAAAGGTGTACCAGGGATGCATCACTGAATCAGGGCCTTTTGGGGCCATGTCTTCTGTGTAGCAGTATTGGGCTGGAAGCTCTGAGAGGTGTGTGTACAGCTACACTTTAAATATGGCACTCGGCATGAGTAAGCGGCAAGGTAACGGTGTGGTGGGCAAATGAGAGCCCGCCCACCATTGAAATGGCGTGTTTCCTGGGAATCCATGATTAATGAGGCGGGATTGGGATGATATGGCGCAAAAAGCCGCCAATGCGGCTGGCGAGTGAAACATTCTTTTTCCTGCCCGCTGCTGCACTTAGTGCAAATCTCTGGTGATTCCACCCATCGATTCTCTCTCCACAGATGCTGCCAGGCTTGCTGGGTGTTTCCAACATTTTCTATCACATCCTTGTTAGGCTTCCAATAGTTAGCAGTTTTCCCCTTTAATTTCTGACTTGCCATGATTAGTAGTTTGTAATGCATTGCACAGCTCATATCCTTTCATTGATTGGATACTGTAACCCTTTACTGCAGGCATTGGAAACCTATTTTATAGACTCTTGACTGGTGGCAATCCAAAGTCACAACCTTAGACGATATAATGATGAAGCCCTAACTAATCATCACCATTTAAAATGTCATAGAGACAAGGCTAGGTTGTTACTTACCTACAAGATTAGAATCGGGCCACCACCAGAGAAGCTGTTAGCTCCTCCATGTTTAGACCAGGAACCTCATCCTTTTTAATCCTGACCTATAAACACAGAGTTAACCATAGCCTCCTTTCCCATTCACAGAATGTGTGTGTCGCTGGCAAAGCCATCGTTTTTTGCCCATCCCTAACTGCCCTTGAGGAGTTGGCAGTGAGCCACCTTCTTACCACAACACAGTGGCTTGCCGGGATACTTCACAGGGAAGTTAAGAGTGAACCACGTTACTCTGGGTCTGGGGTCACGCATGGGGTCAGACACTGGTGAACCAAATAGGTTTTCACACCAATCCTGTCATTTCATGGTCATCATTCCAGATGCGGGCTTTTTATTCTGGATTTATTTAATCAGTTGAATTTCAATCCCAGCAGCCATGGTGGGATTTGAGCTCTTGTCTCTGGGTTATTCAACCAGGCCTCTGGATTACAGACCCAGTAGTCCATCCTAGTCCCTCGAGCTAGGGCTGCTGGAGCATTAAGTGGATGGGAACCTGTGACTTAGCTTTGACACCCAGTTCAATCTGCCCCTCAATCTCTGCTCCTTACTTTCAGCCAGATCACACTGGTGAGTCTCATACAATGGCTATTTCTTTTTATAGCCTGTTATGGCAAATATTAGACCTAAATAGATTTTTCCTAATTTACTACAGCAAGTTGAAATAAGACACTAAAGCTGTGATGCTCGCTTCTGCGAAAAGAAGTTGGGATGAGGGTTAAAGGCATTTTAAATGAAACATGCACTTACTAGTTTAGCGTTACTTTGAGATATATCCAGCATTGGTATTTGTTTCGGGAGGGGAGAGGGCAACGTAAATCAAACTCAGTGCCAGCTTAATGAATGTGTGAGTGTGATAGGTTTAAAGGAACCCATTTGATTTCTAGTGGATTAAATAAAATGAGCTTTGCTATCCGGAAGTTCATATCCAGACATCTCCCGGTAAACACCTGCCTGATCCAAACATAATTCTGACCCAAGTTCAAAAATGCCATTTCACCAAGCCACTTCCCAATTACTTCTGCTGTGTACACTTTCAGATCCAAGCATAATAACTCAGTACTACATCCGGATCCCAGCAGAAAATATTCCCCAATTAGACCTGTGTTTTTGTTTAAAGAGGAGTGACCACCATTTTAGGTTGTCACGTGTTATTATTATTGGATCGGGGATTTTTCAAGGAGGATGTGATACTCTGTTATATCCTTCAAACCTAACCCACTTCCACACTTAATAGCTGGTAGTGGTTGGATCTGAATGTAAGTTTGCTTAGTCCGAAACATCATGACCAGCTGTGTATTTCCAGCATTTTCCACCTTAGTATCAGAATTTCAGCATTAGCAATCCTCTTCTTTTAAAGTAAGTTAACCCACAGTGGAGTCGCGTGCTTGTAAAAGATTGCAAAACGAAAAAGGAAGTCTCGCTATCATCAATAAGGCAACGTCAGCAACGAGCATCGCCATTCAAAGCAGTGAGAATTATCCTCACGCACTTGGGTTAATTTCTCAATCTCCTACAGTGGGGAGCTTTGCCTGTGGTCAGCATGTATTGGACTTCTCACTGCTTTTTCCCACCCACCATCCCAACCCCAGCCACCCCGACTACCACCACCACCACCTTACCCTGCCTGTATTTAGGGCTCCTGGGTGATTTACATGCTGGAGGTGGGCTCTGTGGCCTGTGCCACAGACAGGCATTGGAGACTTGCTATGGAGAATAATTTGGGAGCCTCCCACGTTCTGAGGAAGAAACCACTGACTACTGATATGTTTTACCAAGCCCAGAACTTTTTCTTCTGTAGACGGGGTGCATGTGTACCTTTGAAGAGTTTGCCCAAGTCCCCTTGAGATCCCCCGAAATCTTGAGAACATGACTCCTCAACTGGCCTTACAACACTGAACGTCATGGTTGGACTAGTGGTTGTTGTGTCCAATCAGGAAGTCCAAAAAATGCAATGTTATCTCCACATGTGGCAGGGGGCAGTCCATTCCAGTCACCTTCTCCATTTGCCTCAGGACCACTGGAAAACCAGTGAGAAGCCCCAGGCCAAGGTCATAATGGTGTTGCTCTAAAAACTTGGTAGCAAGAAATGATGCCTCTGAGATGTCTGTCCTCAAATGCTGGTTGTGCATTTAGTGTGGGGAAAAGTGCAGGTAGGATCCAGCAGAAGCATTAATCTTTCTAACTGATATCGTTGTATTGTAATGTGATAGCCATTTGTTGGTTCATAAGATGAAGGAAGAACCTACAGAAATAAACCAAAGGTTTGAGGTGAGACCATATATAATCTTTGCAGATTTGACCTTGCTTCTGCACTACATATATAGAAGTCCAAAGATGCACTTTGTAGGGATTAAATAGCTGGAGTAACCTCAGCTGCACCATTTTGAAAAGAAGCCAAGTGGAGGCCTGGCAACTTGGCTTAGAAAGGAGGATCTTTCCCAGGTTGTTCTGTGACACTAAGAGGCCAGCTTCCAGGTAAGGTGACCTGCCTGATGCCCTTAGCTGGAGATCATGCATGCCAGTGGGGAAAGCACTGTTGTAAGAAGAGAAGAACGAAAGAAAGAGAAAATAAATAGTAACTCATGAAAATTTTACTAACTGATCCAAAGAGCATAACACCCAATGAAGGGCAAAATGATGAGACCTTATTTCACAAGTTATCCAAGCCACATCATAAATAAACAGGAAAACTGGAATCTATCCTCCCATCCCTTCAATTAAATTAGCTATCTTTTAGCGGCATGTTTTATTTTTCTAAATATTGTCTTCACTTTACCGCTTTTTGGCTTTTTAAACCTAACAAGAAAACGTAATGAAATGACAGTTGTCTAGTATGTGAAATATCATCATTCTCCCTCCTGGATGCCTATCCTAACCATCTACTGTGCATGGAAATCTGAAATCTGTTTTGTTATGAGTTTCTATTCAAATATGCCAAGACATTTCCCCTCAGGAATGGATGTGCCTTTTATTTGTGACGGATTAGCTTTGTGACGGGCATAAATATCTCTCTGGTGCTTCATGCGATAACATATTGGGAAATTGTGCACTCCCAGTCTCTGATTTCTACCTACTAAATATTCCTCCTTGCTGAAATACTCTGGCTCACCTCCAGCCTGCATTGCAGTTAACTACATTACCCCACTCCAAAAACTCCCAAGTCCCTGTTCCTTCCGCCACTTGTACATTTCCAATTCCTTGTTGTATTTCCTCAGTTTTCATTTGCACTGTTCCTAGTTCTCAACTTTGTCCCTCATTATTGACCAGTTACTGCACAGACCATTGATGCTTGACCACAGACAGTGGTTGAGGCAGAGACCACTGCATCTTTTAAGGGAAAATTGGATCAACATTAGAAGCAGAGGAAGATACCAGGGCTTAGATAGAGTGCAGACATTAGCTTTGGTTTCCTCACAAAGGGTTAGAACAAATTCAATGGGGCAAAAAAAAAAATCACCTTCTCTGCTGCAAATGTCAAAGGAATATCCTCTTTTAGTGCTGGTTCCATTGACCTTCTCTTCGATCGCAACACAGCATCTTTTACTCTTTTCCTGCGATCTGGTGACTCACTGTGGAGTCATGGTTGAACCATTGGCACAATGGCGACTTTGTTGATGGGGCAGGACTTTTGCCCAACCCCTGGTTCTGAGCCTGCCTGGCTGGCTTTTTTTTTTGGGGGTGGCGAGGATTTGAGTCGTTAGAATAATGTGGGTGGGCACCAGAAGCCACCCACCTTGGGCGTAGTGATGGAATCAGCCAAAGATCGCCATGATGGTAGCGTGGTTGGCAGCACTGGTAGAAATAATGATAACTTAAAAGATATACATTTCTGACATTCTACCCCCTGCATCTCATCGTTGCGCCAGGAAAGTCAGGCCTTTAGCGTTTAAATCTAGCTACCAAGAGCATATAGCATTTTGCTGCCAATTTCAAATAATTACAATACACCCACCCATATTTAGGCTGACAAATTGTACGACTGATGTCACGTCTGACGGGACCCTCGGAGCGGCGATGGAGAGCTGGCAGGACAACTCCTTGCCTGGTTTTCCTTCCTCACCCACCAAGGTTACTCAAGCTTAACCAGTGAGGGTTAAACCATTGTTAACCCATTGTTTCCCCTGCAATACATGAGGTTTTCTACATTCCCTCCTTCAGGTCTCTGCTGCCACGCCCAACATCTCCAACTGAGGCACAGAGGGTTTTTAACTCCACCTGCAACAAAAAATGTTATCTTGCAACTGTTCTATTTGTTACAAGCTGCACAAAAAGCTTTAAACTTTCTTGTAGAAATGTTCTCAGTTTGAGCATCATGAACCAGTATATAAATAGTCTAAATTTTCATTATGGCCTAAAGTAGACACAATTCTGTTGGCATGTTGTGTTGATGTACCAGAGTATCTTGGACCTCATCAAAATAAACGTAAGAAACTGTAATAAATGTAAGAAAACCGGGATTGATGCAAGACAGGGTGTCGACTCACTATTGTCCATTTTATTACTCTTGCAAAGCCAGGAAATGAAAGCCCTATTTGTCACTAAGAGATTGCTTCAAGAAAGGTTTTACAAATCTCTACACCATCCTAGATTCACCCCAGATAGGCTCTAAATTCACAGTGTACAACACAATTTGTATGACAGCTTCTGGTGGAAGGGGAAACAATCCAGTTCTTGAGTTAAGGCCACACTGAGTTTCTGTGCCATGTATCATTCTTCTCTGAAAGATTCAGATCAACAATTCAATGTACATTTTTCCTGAGCTGCTGACACATGTCTGATTGATAAATGCTGGGAATAGTGTCATTAGCGTAAAAGGGGCAGATAACCATTAGTAGTATCTTGTGGGTTGGTGCCAGAGAAATTAGAATGGTAAGGTTGTATTAGCTACAGAGTTGAATTGTTTTGTAAATGTAGTGACTTCTTTGTAGCCACTCTCCTAACATCAGTTGATTGCTCGGTGATTAATTATCCATAGAAAAACAGCATTGGGCCTCCAATTTCACCATTGCTACTGTCACTCTGCCTATTGCATTATGCTGGGCTAGTAATCAAGGAACACAGGGCAATGCTCTGGGGACCCAGGTTCGAATCCTACCACAGCAGATAGTGAAATTTGAATTCAATAAAAATCTGGAATTAAAAGTCTAATGATGACCATGAAACCATTGTTGATTGTCGTATAAACCCATTTGGTTCACTAATATCCTATAGGGAAGGAAACCTATCGTCCTTACCAGGCCTGGCCTACACATGACTCCAGACCCACAGCAATGTGGTTGACTCTTAATTGCCCTCTGAAATGGTCTAGCAGGCCACACAGTTGTATCAATCTGCTAAAAATTCTAAAAGGAATGGAACTGGATGGGCCACCTGACATCAACCTAGGCACCGGAAATGACAATGGCAAACTCAGCCCTGTCAACCCTGCAAAGATCTCCTTACTAACATCTGGGGGCTAGTGCCAAAATTGGGAGAGCTGTCTCACAGGCTAGTCAAGCAACAGCCTGACATAGTCATACTCACAGAATCATACCTTACAGGCAATGTCCCAGACACCACCATCACCATCCCTGGGTATGTCCTTCCTACTGGGCACAGTGGTATGCAGTCAGGAGGGAGTTACCCTGGGAGTCATCAACATTGATTCTTAACCCCATAAAGTTGCATGGCATCAGGTCAAACATGGGCAAGGAAACCTCCTGCTGATTATCACATACTGCGCCACCCCATCCCCTCAGCTGATGAACGAGTACCCTTCCATGTTGAACATGACATGGAGGAAGCACAAAGGGTGGCAAGGTTGCAGGATATACTCTGGGTGGGGGACTTCAATGTCCATCACCAAGAGAGGCTCGAGTGCACCACTGCTGACCAAGTTGACCGAGTCCTAAAGGACATAGCTGCTAGACTGGGCCTGCAGCAGGTGGTGAGGGAATCAACAAAAGGGAAAAACATACTTGACCTCATCCTCACCAACCTGCCTGTCGCAGATGCATCTGTTTATGACAGTAACTGTAGGAGTGACCACCACACAGTCGTTGTGGATTTGAAGTCCCGCCTTCACATTGAGGATACCCTCCATTGTGCTGTGTGGCACTACCATCCTGCTAAATGGGATAAATTTCAAACAGATCAAGCAACTCAAGACTGGGTAACCATGAGGTGCTGTGGGCTACCATTGCACTCAATGACAATCTGTAACCTCTTGGACTGGTATATCCCCCACTCTACCATTATCACCAAGCCAGAGGATCAACCCTGGTCAATGAAGAGTGCAAGGGGGCATGCCAGGAGCAGCACCAGGCATACCTGAAAATGAGGTGTCAACCTAGTGAAGTTACAATATAGGACTACTTTCATGCTAAACAGCATAAGCAGCAAGTGATAGACAAAGCTAGGTGATTCCACAACTAATGGATCAGATCTAAGCCCTGCAGTCCTGCCGCATCCAGTCGTGAATGGTGGTGGACAATTAAACAACTCACTGGAGGAGGAGGCCCCACAAATATCCCCATTCTCAAAGAAGGGGGAGCCCAGCACATCAGTGCAAAAGATAAGGCTGAAGCATTCGCAACAATCTTCAGCCAGAAGTTCTGAGTGGATGATCCATCTTGGCCTCCTTCGGAGGTCCCCAGTATCACAGATGCCAGTCTTCAGCCAATTCAATTCACTCCACATGATATCAAGAAACGGCTAAAGGCAACAGATACTGCAAAGCCCATCGGCCCTGACAATATTCCAGCAATAGTACTGAAGACTTGTGCTTCAGAACTTGCCGCGCCCCTTGGCAAACTGTTCCAGTACAGCTACAACACTGGCATCTACCTGGCAATGTGGAAAATTGCCCAGGTATGTCCTGTACACAAAAAGCTGGACAAATCCAACCCGGCCAATTACCACCGCATCAGTCTACTCTCAATCATCAGTAAAGTGATGGAAGGCGTCATCAACAGTGCTATCGAGCAGCACTTGCTTAGCAATAACCTGCTCACTGATGCTCAGTTTGGGTTCTGCCAGAGCCACTCAGCTCCTGACCTCATTACAGCCTTGGTTCAAACATGGACAAAAGAGCTGAACTCCAGAGATGAAGTGAGAGTGACTGCCCATTGACATCAAGCCTGCATTTGACCAAGTGTGGCATCAAGGAGCCCTAGCAAAACTGGAGCCAATGGGAATCAGGGAGAAAACTCTCCAATGGTTGGAGTCATGCTAGCACAAAGGAAGATGGCTGTCGTTGTTAGAGGTCAATCATCTCAGTTCCAGGACATCACTGCAGAGTTCCTCAGAGTAGTGTTCTGGGTGCAACCATCTTCAGCTGCTTCATCAATGACCTTCCTTCCATCATAAGGTCAGAATTGGGGATGTTTGCTGATAATTGCACAATGTTCAGCACCATTCATGACCCCTCAGATACTGAAGTAGTCCATGACCAAATGTAGCAAGACTTCGACAAACCTGGAGGTTTGGGCTGACAAGTGTCAAATTACATTGATGCCATATAAGTGCCAGGCAATGACCATCTACAACAAGAGAGAATCTAACTATTGCCGCTTGACATTCAATGGCATTACCATCATTGAATCACCCACTATCAATGTCCTGGGGGTTACCATTGACCAGAAACTAAACTGGGCTAGCCATATAAGTACGGGGCTACAAGAGCAGATCAATGGCTAGGAATCGTGCAGTGAGTAACTCACCTCCTGACTCCTCAAAGCCTGTCTATCATCTACAAGGTGCAAGTCAGGTGCGTGATGGAATACTCTGCACTTACCTGGATGAGTGCAACTCCAACAACACTCAAGAAGCTTGACATCATCCAGGACAAAGCAGCCCACTTGATTGGCACCCCATCCACAAACATTCACTCCCTCCATGGCTGGTGTGTACCATCTATAAGATGCGCTGCAAGAACTCGCCAAGCCTCCTTAGACAGCAACCTCCGAACCCATGACCACTACCATCTAGAAAGGCGAGGGCAGCAGGCACATGAGAGCATAACCACCTGGAAGCTCCCCTCCAAGCCACTCACCATCCTGACTTGGAAATACATTGCTGTTCCTTCACTGTTGCTGGGTTAAAATCCTGGAACTCCCTCCCTAACAGCACTGTGGGTGTGTCTACACCACATAGATTACAGCTCACCACCACCTTCTCAAGGGCAGTTAGGGATGGGCAACAAATCCCTAACCCACCTCCCATGAATGAATAAAGAAAAGGTGTAATGAAAGATGCACAAAACCTATATTTATACAGCATCACCTACGATGTCCAAAATCATTTTACAGCCAATTAAGTACTTTTGAGTTGTAGTAGTCACTGGTCTAATGAAGGCAATGTTATCAAATGGCACAGCAGGATCGAGGGGCCAAATGGCTTACTTCTGCTCCTGATATATATCTTCATGTGTCATTTGAATGGATAAGTTGAGCTCGGCTAGATGGCCTTTATCATCCATAATTATCTTGCCAACAGAGGGCGGAATCATGGCTGGAGTTGTGTTTATTTTGTTGCTAATGGAAATTTACTGAGCAGGCTTTGTGTTGTGAAATTGCCAGGACAGGAGTATGTAATGGGCTCATAGTGAATTAGTAACCTGTTTTATACTGCAAATGATTCTCAAGAGTCCTTTCCATTGACTTCAATCTTGTCCTTTTGTCCAATTACTTATTATCCCACACAATCTTGGTGGTTTTATGAGTTTTTTGAGGTACTGAAATATCATGATAAAGTTGTGTTGCATAGTATTAAAAATATATTGTAGTGTGAAGCAAAAATCAGCACAGTCTTCAGATTTGCTGATAAAGAAAGCACAGATACAATTGTGAACCATTCAGTCTTTGCAGTCTGGCCTCTTAAAAGTTGACAGAGACACCTGAGGGCTCCAATGCTTCTCACTGACAGTGAAGCCTTATGTTGTTCAATCATTCCACTTTGTTGCTCAGGATTCATTTGATCTTTCTGCCCTGTGAGACTACTGATAAAATAAAATTCAATTACACCCCTTGTATGAAATAGTTATATTGAATAATATCATGCACTCAGGCAGGAGAAAGTCTTCTAATTCTTCTATAAAATGGAAAAGATGTTGTGCAGTTTATCTGGTTTACAAGCATTAATCTTCCCCCCAAATATGAATTACTGTCACCGTGTCCATATGGTGCAATATGTAGAGCACATAAATGGGGGCTGAGGTGATCACCAAAATCAATGTTATCACCTGCACAGTGTTATAAATAACTGATGGGATATTTTCCTATCAAATTAATAATATTTCACAATGCTGTTAAAGAAAAATGTGTACTCTCTGGTTTGTTTAATAGTCGTGGTGGGATCACCTATAGGGTGCACACAAGTTAACACTGTATTATATTGGTGCTGCTCTTAATATTAATAACCCATGCTGCATATATATATAAAATGAATGATATTTGTAACCAGATGCCAACAATGGGCGTTATCATTTTACTAGGACCTTTCTGTGATAGGTTGATGAATTGATTGGTAAATCTGCAAAGGGAGAAACATATAATGCATGACTGAAGGGGAGAGTTAAAGGGGTTGTGGAGGTGGCAGGGAGAATAAGGGACCGGAAACAGGAGAAGCACCATGATTTCTCTCCGTGACCCTGAGATTCGGTAGTCGTAGAGAAGGAAAGAAAAGGAAGCAAATCCTGCACTTGGATCCCACTACCTCATGGGACATCCTGCTCTATGTGGCCAAAGATCTGCGGGTCAGGAATCGGGCTGTTCAGCCATGTAAAGACCCATGGCAGAAACTCGCAACCCCGAGTAGACTTCATTCTCAAAGCGCATGGTGTAGTGGGTAACACATTAGCACGGATAGAAGATTGGCTGGCTGGCAGAAAGCAGAGGGTATGCATAAATGGGTATTTTTCAGGTTGGCCAGGATGTGATGAGTGAAGTCCCACAGGGGTCTGTGCTGAGGCCTCAACTTTTTACAACTTACATCAATGACTTAGATGAGGAGAGTGAAGACATGGTATGATGCAGATGACACAAAGATAGGTAGGAAAGTATGTTGTGAAGAGGACAGGAGGAAGTTGCAGATGGATATAGATAGGTTGAGTGAGTGGGCAAAAGGAATTTAATGTGGGAAAAAGTGAAGCTGTTCAGTTTGGCAGGAAGAACAAAAAAGCAGAGTATTACTTAAATGAAGGACGGCTGCATAATTCTGAGGTGCAGAGGTGCATGAGTCACAGAAAGTTAGTATGCAGGTACAGCAAGTAATTAAGAAGGCTAATGAAATGCTATCCTTTATTACAAGAGGGATTGAACATAAAAGTAAGGATGTTATGCTTCAGTTATACAGGGCATTGCTGAGACCACACCTCAAATACTGTGTGCAGTTTTGGTCTCCTTATTTAAGGAAGGTTGAAAATGCTTTGGAGGCCGTTCAAAGGAGGTTTACTAGATTGATACCTGGAATGAGTGGGTTGTCTTATGAGGAAAGGTTGGACAGACTGGGCTTGTTTCCACTGGAGTTTAGAAGAGTGAGGGGTGATTTGATTGAAATATACAAGATCCTGAATAGCCTTGACAAGGTGGACGTCGAAAGGATGTTTCCTCTTGTGGGTGAGTCCAGAACTAGGGGTTCACTGTTTTAAAATTAGGAGTCGCCCTTTTAGGACAGAGACAAAGAGAATTTTTTTCTCTCAGAGGGTTGTGCGACTTTGGAACTCTCTCCCTCAGAAGGTGGTGGAGGCAGGTCATTGAATCTTTTTAAGGCTGGGGTAGATAAAGTCTTGTTAGGCAAGGGAATCAAAAGTTATCGGGGTTAGATGGGAATGTGGAAATCAAAACACAATAAGATCAGCCATGATCTTATTGAATGGCGGAGCAGGCTCGAGGGGCTGAATGGTCTACTCCTGTTCCTATTTCTTATGTTCTTATGTTCTTATGAGGGACAGCCAACAACGATGACAACTCACCTTCCCCACTATCCCCATATCCCTCAGATTATTGACATGGGACTCTCTGAGGTGAACTGTGAGTGAGTATACTGGGTGAGAGCAGAACTGTCCATTGCGGCAACTTCAGGTTCAGATTAAGTTCAGGAGACATGTCCACAGTCCTGATCTATATATACTCACAGACCTTCTCTATACTGGCTGGGGCGGTGATGGGGGAGAAATTTTCATGTTGCTGTGGTGATTATTTGACAGGAAAGGGTAGGTAGGTTAAATAGTTATTTTTAGTTTAAAAATTGGAAGCCTGGTGGTTTAGTGAGGAGGTGGCATCTGTATTCCCTGGCAGTGTTATTTATATTTGTGTGTGTTTATTAACAGGGGGAAGGAGCTGTGTTCACATTACCCTGTGGTTCAGTGAAGGAGTGTTGAGCCTGTCTATTGAAGGTGGGGGAAATCAGCCTTATTTTACCTGGTCTAATGAAGCAGTTGTGTCTGTTCTGAGTAGTAATCTAGGAGGTGTGAGTTAACTTGTGTCTAGACGCCCTGCAGTTCAGTGGCAAGCTGTGCTGTGTTCCCTCCCCAGTAATCTAAGGCTGAATCCACTTCTTGTTACTGGTGGCATTCCCCAAGCTTTTAGACTTAAGCTCTGCTCCTGAAGCTTGAAATCAGACTGATACTCATCCCTACTCCAATCCCAGACCACAGACATTTGCAGCACGGAAGGAGTCTCTGAGTAGCGGCTCTTTGCTATAAGCAATTCTAAACTAACCCCACTACCCTGAGCTCATCCAGACAAGTTCATGAGAAGTTTACCATTTATCAGTAACAATGAATCAACGTGAAAAATCTCCCAGATCATCACCATTGCAGCTATCTATCATATTAAACATGCTCCATGCAAACAAGTCGGTAGAACAGACCAACTGGCTAATGTAAGCAAGATTCCTTGCCTCGCTGATCAGCTAAACAAATTGGCCCAATTGTGAAGTACGCAGCCCCTGCATCAGATGGACAATCATTACAAACACTAATCTATCAGGGTCCTCTCCTGCTACCACATTCCAATTAAAATGTGCGGCTCCTGAAACACATCCATCTCTAAGTAAACTCCTGAAAACTTAAAGAAAAAGGGGCTTACTGTACCTCACAGTCATTTTCTGAACCATAATATTTTTGCAGAGCGACTCATCATTTAGCTTTTCTGCTCCAACAATATTTATATTTGACTAGAGTTATAAATATTCAACTGATCAAACTTCGTACTGTCCACTTGGTCGATTCCACTGACACCAGTTCCTGGAGCTTCCAAAAAACAACTTAAGTGTGGCAAAATTGCCAAAACTTCCATTGGTCTTTGAGATCTTTGTAGTGTTCCCCCAAAGAATAAAAAAGACATTAAGACGTACATTCAACTTTATAGATGATCTATTCAAACATAGCATCATTTTGACAGGGTAACTGAGATTACAGTGGATTGTTCAATGTATAATGAGAGATTTCTGTAAAAGAATTGTAAAAGGAATAGATGATGCGTGTTCTGAGGAGTTAACATATCATTCTGAATGTCAAACAAATACTCCCTGAGGTCTCTAAGCCCGCACTTGTTCCATTGCTTTGTGCTTTAAAACTCTTGTTCAAGCCACCCTGGATTAAAGACTCGGGACTGCAATTTGGATTGCACACAAACTGGGATGCAATCTGGATGCAGCGCACACTGAATGCACCTCAGAAGTATAACGGCAAAACTAATAATAATCTGCCAGCCTCATTAGTACAGCGAGTTGTGACATCAGCCTCGGCCACAGAGGAAACGTGGGGGTTTTTGAGGGGCAGGGAAATCAACCATCTGGGATGCTTGCCAAGGATCTAAGGTAAGAGAAGGGAAGGGGTTGGGGGTCAGTGTAGGCTGGCAAACACGTTCTCAATGTGGATCAAGTTGAGCACTCATTCGTATTCGAGTAAGTTAAAACTCTTTAAACATACCTTTAGGGTGGCAGCCTCCACTGGTCCCTTTGAGGACCATTTCTTTACCTGCTGCCTGCCTGGGAATACTGGTGCCTCAGTCAGTTGTGAACCAATTTCACCAAGGGCCGGTAATGGGTGTTAGATGCCTGATTTACATAAACAAAGGGCCTAATGGTAATTTCAGGCAGGCACCCTGAATACCTACAGGCCCAACCAACATGCTGTGCAGCACATTTTCAATGCATACTGAATGTGCAGATACCATATTGGGCCCTGCAGTCTTTGGCTTTACACTCAGTGCTGTGAAACTCTCCTCCAACATCCCCTGCCCTGCATTTCACTTTGCAATGTTACTGAACAGAGGATTTGTGAAAAATGCCTACACTATAGCTGTTTCCGATGCACATAATCCTCAAGGAGAAATGAACGCCAGGAGACATTTTCTGCTGGTATTAACCTTTATAACATTCAGAATCGTTTGGCCAAATATTTCGCTCCTTGAAATTCATGCATAAATTCATTTGTAGGGTATTCTATTCTCTCGTTTGCTTCCTGAGGTGTCAGCCATTGCTCAGTGGGTAGGAGCCTTGCCCTCGAGTCAGAAGGTTATACTCAACTCCCTCTCCAGAGACCTGAGCACAAAACTTAGGGTGATATTCCAGTGTTGTGCCCTTTTTCAGATGAAACCTTAGGTGGATGTTAAAGACCCCATGACACTATTTTAAAGAGGATGAGGGGAGTTCTCCCCAGTTTCCTGGCCAACAATCACATTTATCAAGCAATATCACTATAAAAGACAGATTGTCTGGTCACTTATCTCATTGTTATTTGTTGGGAATTGCTTTGTGCAAAGTTGGCTGCTATTACATTAGTGACTACATATCAAAAGTACTTAGTTGGGTTTAAAGCACTTTGGGATCTCCTAAGTTAGTGGACGGGGCTATGGAAATGCAATTCTTTCTTTTCTTTCTCTTCTCATCTCCTGGCACCTTTTGTGGTGAAGCGGGTTACAGGGAACGTGTTTCCAGACATCCACGACTGTCCATCCTTCGCCAGCTGCTGGAGGATGTTCAAGAAGAGTCAAATGAGAATATTTCCACTTTTTCTTTGGTTTCCTGCCTATCACTGGGAACCCCTGCAAGCACCTCTCTACCACAACACTGCTGAAATTAGGGCCATCATACGTTCATGTTGCTCATCGACAGTGACCTACTTTGGTGTATCAATGTCGACCATTCCAAGCTGTAATAACTGGGGTTTTCAGGATGTGTTGTTAGCAATCCCCTATTGCCAGTATTTGATTTACTGGGAATAAGTAAAAGTGGCTGAAACATTAGCAACGTCTGCAGAAAAATTACAAACTATTATAACATTTATAGTCATGTGAAATAGATGCTCCAGATTAAGTAGAATTGGATAATGAAATTCAAACAAGCAGCTTAATTAGAATTCTCTAATCTAGTGAGGCCTACTTAGTTACTGAAAGCCCCTTAATCGATTCTAAATTCATAACTACTGGTCAGAAGTTGTCAGCTAACAGCAATCATGGCACTCAACCAATCTATCCTTCTTTGACGTGTACACAAAGTTGGGGTGTCAATGGAAAGTACAGCCAGTGGGGAGTATAATAGGTGACCAATTTATTTCCTCCCACCCCCATTTTACACAGCAACTGAATTTCATCCACAGTCTGTTCACAAGCGCAGTAACACGGGGTAATATGGCATGATGGTGTGTCATTGCAAAGAAACTTTAGTTGATTTACTGGAGGAGTAATAAACATTGAGGAGGTAATGGCAAAGGTAGGGGAGTGTACATGAGAATACAACCACCTGGAAGCTCCCCTCCAAGCCACTCACCAACCTGACTTGGAAATACATCGCCGTTCCTTCACTGTCGCTGGGTCAAAATCCTGGAACTCCCTCCCTAACAGCGCTGTGGGTGTACCTACACCACATGGACTGCAGCAGTTCAAGAAGGCAGCTCACCACCACCTTCTCAAGGGCAACTCGGGATGGGCAATAAATGCTGGCCCAGCCAGCGAAACCCACATCCCGTGAATGAATAAAAAATATTTGCCTTTCCAGCATTGCTTGCGGGACAGAAGGAGCAGACTTTCGTCCCTTAGATAAACTGCTTTGCTTCTTCTGATTGGGCTCTCCCACCATCCCCTTGTTTACACCTAACCGCCTAATTGTATCCCCTTACTATATCACTGGCTTCCTAAGCCACAATCAGGCACCCCCATGATCCCTAATAACCTCCCTCCCTGCCTCCTCCCTAGTGCCCCATCTCTGCCCCCAATCTCAGCACAGTACCCCAAAATGACTTGCAACTCGACAAGCCACTCTCTACCCGCTCCCCCAAACTCCTCCCTCCGTGATCTCTACACCGACAGCCCCAAGATACCTGCTGCAACACGTCCTGCCTGTCCACACACACATACACGGGGGAGTCAAAACTCTGCAAAATTCCAAACTGCTCCCCATCCTTCCCCCACACCAGCTCACTTGGAAATCCCATCCTGGAAAATATCAGGTCCGTTGTTTCGAATTGGGCTTGGCTACAATCTTTTCCGGGTTGATCTCAGGTAGCAGTGATTGCTACTGGATGGCATGGGGATGTTAACTAATCATTTTTATCCTTTTATGGGGAGTGTTACAGACAGGAGGGAGTTTAATTTAACCAGCTCTGTTTTCTCCTCTAACCACCCGTCCGTAAACAGAAAGGTGTTTTTGAGTTTTATTTTCCTCCTTTGTATGAGGTGGCGTATTTCCTCAACCCCTCAGTTTTGGTGTGATATAATTCTCTATTAATAATGCCACAGCAAACTCGAGGTAGGGTGAACTAAAAGGGTTTGTTTATTTTACACACACTCAAAACGTGGGAAGGGGTGTCGCTACGTAGCCCCCAGTATGGCACATTCATACAATAAAAGAGGGATAAGGGAAAGGAAGAAGAGGGGGTGGTGTCCTGTGACATGACTCCCACTTCTCCTTTGGACAGAGGATGTATGTTCCTGAGCTGGACTCTTGAGATGTTCCTTGTTTCAACTATTAATAGTTCAACAGAGGTTTCCAGGTCCTTTTGTCCTCGCCGACAGATCATCTCCATTGGCCAGGGATGTGGCCTTACAAATGTAAAGGGTCTTTGTAAAGCTCCTTGGGATTTGATCTCTGCAGTCACAGGGGCATTAGTGCATCTTTAGAGATAATAAGTTTGCTGCTGTTCTGAAGGCCAGGAATTCTTTTGGTGAGTCATAACCAGTCATGGCTTCGGTCTGTTTAAAGCCTTTGTCCAATTTCAAAGAAAATCATTTTATAGATTAGCCAGGATGATATACATATATTTTAAAATATAGTGAGGTCTTAGCCCCCCTAACAGAGGTATGAATATTCAAGTTAATGCATATTCTGTCAACGCTTTCTCTCCACCTCTACCCGACCTTTTTATATGGGTCTACCTTTTAATTTAAAATAGCAGGAATCAAAAGTAGAGCAATTCACCCACATTTTGACATTTCTACAAACGCCTCAAACTCTCTTCGTCCTCAACAATGAACAGAGCCATATGAATTTCCACTTTGAGTTTCACGTTACTCCTAGATGCTATGGTTTCTAGGCTTCTTGGCTTGGAAGACTGGCTTGGGGTCTGGCGGTAGATGTGTTGGGAGAAAATTCCCATTTGAAATCGCTCCATCGTGTGTTTATTTTGTAATATGTTCCAAGTGGTTGGAGCGGCTGCATTTTTTTGTCATCAGTAATTATGACATCTGAGATAAACAAGATAAACAGAAAATGGGTTAATTTAAAGAAGGGAAGTGGTGGATTAAATGACACATTGTGAAAGGGATATGCTGAATGAAGGTCCTGAATTGAAACATGTTATATGAGCAGAGTATTCTTTTAGCTTTAATAAGTACCACTGCGGAGATATTTGACAAACCAAAGATATAAATTAATTTAATCTTTTAAGTTTTGGTCTCACAATACAATCGACCCCCAAGCCCACAGAATAGTCTGTTCCTTTCTTGTTGAAGCTAAGGACTGATGAATTCAATCTTCCTGCAATTAACCTTTGAAATGAATCATGATTTACATTGTTTTGCTGAAGAAATTTTGCCTTTGACAACATTTGGTGAAATTTCCCCGAGCGGCTGCTGTAACTTTAGCAAAGCATGGACAGAGACCCGGATGAATTGCATAACTGGAATTTTGCTGAAGTGACAGGAGTGGATTGCAACAACTCTGATGGAAAGGAAGAAAAATAAAGAAAAGCTCTGCATTCCTATTGTGCTTTTCATGGCCTCAGAACCCCCCCCCGCCACGAAAGCACTTTGAAGCCAATAAAGCACTTTCTGAAGTGTAGTCACCTGTTGTAAGGTCAAAATGGCGCAGCCTATTTGCACATTGCAAGATCCCCCAAAGAAACGAGAGGTAAAGTACCAGAAATTTCTTTTTGTGATGTCGATTAAGGGATAAATATTGGCCAGGATACTGGGGAGATCTCTCCTCGCTCTTCTTTGGCTCATGCAGTGGCATCTTTTAACGCATGCATCAGACCCAGCTCTGCCACCAAGGTGGTTTCTATGGGCTGAGTTTTACGGCTCCTCCCACCGGTGGGATTTTCCGGTCCTGCCAAAGTCAATGGACTTTTGAACGGCTCGCTGTATTTCCTGGCCCTAAAATTCCGCCCATTGAGGCCAAGTTACGATATCGAATACAGCAAGCAATTTAAAAAATAGGCATCCTCTCAGTAAACTAGAAGTAACGGCTTACATTTAATGATCTCAACACAAACTGAAGCACGTCAGCCAATTTAAGAACTGGTTCTGCTGTAACAAAGCTTTACTTTCAATTTTAAACACAGGCTTTAAACAATTTCTGCCTTACAATTCCTTGTTTGTTTCCTTCATGTTTAGGTGCAATTGCCAGGAATTTCCTCAGCATCCATAGCTGCAGTGGGTATCACTCTTGTTTTGAGTCAGAAGTTTGCGTGTGAAGTGCCAGTCCCGAGGCTTGAGCACAAAATCCTGGCTGCAGTGCAGTACTGAGGGAGTACTGACTGTGTTGTCAAGAGTACTTGGGTGACTGAGCATGGGGGACAGGGGAAATCGTAAAGTGAGCTGGGCGTCAGATGATGAAAGGCACACTTCCTCCATGTCAGATCCACTTGTAATTATTAATAAAGTGACCTAAATATAGCCCTCTCCAATAACAGTGATTCAATGGCTAATTGAAATGTCAGATTCATGAGAATTTGATGGCAGGGAAAATAAAAAAATCACAAACAACGAGATCTTTCATTGTGCTGGGCTCAACAGCATGGAGACCACCCTCCAGAAAATTCAGCTCAGATGGGCAGGCCATTTCTCCCACATGGATGACTACGGAATCTATGGGAAACTGCCTCAGGATAAACAACATCAAGGTGGCCAGTATAAATGATACAACACCCTGAAAAAGAGCCTTACAAACATCTGCACTGCGGATCACTTCTCTTGGGAAGACACTGCAGCCGACCGGCCCACATGGAGGCGAGTACTGGAATTTGGTTCAGTGCGCTTCGTGGTCTATCTGTGCCAAATCCTCAACAGAGAAAGGCCAAAGGTGACAAAGTTGCAGAGTCTCCTCCAAGTGCCAACAACAACATGAAATGTCAGTTCTGTGGAAGTCCATGCCAGTCTCACATCGGACTCTTCAGTCAAGAGAGGATGAAGCCACTTACAGCTTGGACATACTCAAGTAACAAGGAGTCCATCACCAATTGAAATGTGTTTTACAAAAAAATAAGGTCATTATATAACCAAAATAATTTCATGCCAATCTTTTATGAAGCATACCATGTACATTTTATGTGTCTGGGGCATTGTTTAAATTTAATCACAACAATGATAGTGCCAAGTGGAATTGAAGAAAGTGGCACTTTCCCAATTAACACTAAAATACATGTCTGGACTTTGTGGAAGCGATAATAGTTGTAACTGTTACATTTTATAGATTATTTATACCCGAAGGGTGACTGGAACCCTAAGTGTCCACTCTGAACGAATCCAATTCTCATTCTCACTATAAACCAAAACTTAATCCTTTCCATTTGTACTAATATTTCACGTTTATCCGTGTCATTGTCTCTGACATGTTTTATGTCCTGTTCGAATCCAGATAGATTGCTTTTGCTGTTAAATCACTTGCAGTTTCAGATAAAATGGATTAAATTGTTGTATGTGTGTACATGTTGTATAAATCTTACCGCAAGTGCAATAAAATCTGCATTTAAAAAAAACATGTTTGAAACGTGCAGATCTCAAATCTCTCTAAATATACAACAAACCCTAATTACAAATTCATGTTGCTGGCTCCACGACAACTTGCGTTTGTGTGTGTGGGTTGGGGGGGTGGGGGAGGGTAAGAATTGTCACAGCTGTAGCCATGACAGCAGTCCCTGTACTATGGTTCATGCTTGTTTGTCATGAACAGACGGTAAAGGGATTTTTTTTTTGATAGCATAGTTTGGCAGTGCAGCACATAGAAATCAAAAAAGGCACACAGTGCTCAGTATTATCTGAAGTTAAAATGTTTTAACACTCATTTATTAGTCTTGCTCCCCATACAAAAGCTACAGAGCAGACAGTACATAGCACAAACCGTGGTGCCTAATCTAGTCTGAGCTAACCTATTTGATACTATTTTACGCTCCTAAGAAATACAAACATATCAGGGACAAGAGTGGGATAATTTTAATGCAACCCACCCATCGAATTGCCAGCCCTATTTTACATCCCATCCCAATTGGCTTCAATGGAACAGCAAATTGGGATGTGTGACATTGTGCAGGGTGCAAAATGCCAGGACATCTGACCCCATCCCAAGGGTAGTGTAAAATGAACCCCATGGTGTATTCCCATCTGCTGTGTACATCTACAAATTGTCAATGTACACTTGGCAATACAATTGGTCCACAACACACATAGCATTAAACTGTTAGGTACAGAATTTAAGCAGGCACTGATAAATACTGGGCTCTATCCATTGGGATGTTGATTCTCCCATAGTTGATGTGGCATCTTGGATAATTGCACAAAACATTTCAGATTTCCAACAACGAAATGGATTTAAAATTTGACTCTCAGCACTTTTGCATAAAAATAAAAGTGACTTTGAAACCCAATAATATTCTACTGTGTGTGATAGCACAGTGATAAAATCAGATTGCATTAGCAAAGTTGGAATGCTCAGAAAATAGGATATTTATTTATTCTTTCACCGGATGTGGGCATCACAGGCAAGGCCAGCATTTGTTGCCCATTTCTAACTGCCCTTGAACTGAGTGGCTTGCTAGGCCATTTCAGGAGGCATTTAAGAGCCAAACACAGTGGTTCTGGAGTCATGTATATTAGTGAACCAGATGGGTTTTTATGACCATTGTTATGAAACGGCCAAAATAGATTTTAAATTTACAGAGACAATCCAGCAAGGTTACCACAAGCACCCACCTGACAGTGGAATTCCAAAGGCTTTTAATACAACTTTGGTTACTGGAACAGCAAACCTCTGCAAAGTGGCTAGAGGCTTTTTCCTAAGTCTGCTTCAGACATTGTACCTTTCAGATCTCACATGGCCATGCATCATACAGCCTTCCAGCCTTCTTTAAATATATTTCTCCTCCTTTGACTTGTAAATCCCATTGTTCCCCCATGTCGTTGGGATTTACTTTTCCCATAATATAAACATCTTTTATGTTGTCATTATGGTCAGCACTTTTGGGAAATATCAACATCATAACTTTGCCCTATTTATCTTGCCAGTCATAAAAAAATCTTGTCACATCTCTTTAAAATCAAACAATTTTTCCCCTTATCTAAAAATGCAAATTTCATTCACAGCCTATCTGCTGACTTTACCCTAGCTCATTCATTAGCACTTCAATTGCCTTTGTATACCTAATTCTTTTGATAATTTAAACCTTGCCGTCTACCCGTCTCTAATTTAATTAAATCAGCCACACACAGAACCACACACACACACACACACACACACATATATATATATATATATATATATAAGCCTACTTTACAATATCCCACAATACTATTATGAAAAATACGATAGCTTCATGGCACCATTGATGATAGTTCATGGTCGCCATTACAGAAACAAGCTTTCAATTCCACATTTATTAACTGAGTTTAAGTTCCACCAGCTGCTGCTGTGGTGGGATTTGAACCTGTGCCCCCAGAACATTAGCCTAATCTCTAGATTACTAGTCCAGTGAAACGACCACTACAGTACCATCTCCCCAATTTCTTCATTTGTTATGTAATCTTTGTAATTTTTTCCAGCCAGCGCTGAAAGCGTGGCTTGGATTTTGAGGTAGGAATAATGGTGAGGCTATATTATTAAGGAGTAAATCAGACATCAGCTTCCAGTATCCATGCGTGCACAATTAAATGCAAAAATCAGGAAGCTGCTGCTCGATTTGACCTGCTCTTCCACAAATTTCACTACAGCGCTACCTCACCCAAAGACTCGGTATTCAAGCACATGATGGGCATGAAGTTGCGATATTTACCCATTAAACACATCAGAGAAAGTTATGTCTTGTCCAATTCCAGTGTAAGTGAATCTTTAGCACCATGATAAGTCTTCTAATTACTGCAATACAACATTTCTGGCATTGATGCCACATTTGACCCCGAGATCAGCTTCCAAGCACAAATCTGCACTGAGGATGCCTATTTCTATCTTCGTAGCATCACCTGACTCCATCCCTGTCTCAGCTCCACCCCCACTCCTATTATCGTCCGACCCCCTGAACTGAAAATCTGACGTTTGGGGGCCAGTTTTATGGGTGTTGGATTTGCGGAGTTGGGAATTCTCCCCATCTCTGCGAACCCAACGGGAGAACGAAAATACAAGCCATAGTTAACAACGCACATACTTCTTAGCCTAAGATAAAAGCTTTCCTGTACAATTGCAGTCTGACTCACTCAGTGATACATACCATGACTTTTAATTAATTGGATGAAGTCAATTTCATACCTTCTGTTTGATTCGGCAAATGATTTGCTTTAGAATTCTTCAAAAGTTACATTAGCATGAAGTGAGCTGATAAATAATGGCTCAGAATTTATTGCCAAAATAATGGTGTTCAGTGGCATTCGCCATTATTCATGTGTAAATCGCCCAGCAACTTGAGACAAGGAAGATATAGCACTTTAATTGTGAATCGTTTGAAGTCCTTTGGGCCTTCCCAGCGCAGGCCTGCCTCCTCACTGATTTATATGGAACATCTGATCTCAGGCAAAGCCCTCCCGTCACAATTGCTGGGGACTATTTCTCTTGCTGCTAAATCTGCACTCCCGCCTGCAGAGCAGGCAGTCATTCTACTCCAGTATCCGACCAGTCTCTGCTGATTTTTATCAAACGAGGCTGTAGCCGTTAAGATTAGCAGGGCCTCTATGTCCTTGGCCTTGGTTGGATTTGCTGCCCTGCACTGGCTCTTGCACACCCTCCCACCCTCCCATTCCTAGGAGACCCTTAATTCCTCAAATGCTGCCTGACCTACTGAGTTTTGCCAGCATTTTCCACTTTTGTTCCATATATTTACAATATTGGCAGTTTTTTGTTTCTCTTTATTTTACCCAGTCAATGCCTTGATTTGAAATCAATGGGAAAATACAACTGAAAGTACACAAAAAAAAAATACAACTGAGAACCAAGCAGAAGGTTTAGATAGGAGGTGAAAAAGCAAATAAGAGAAGCAAAGAGGGAACATGAGAAAAGACTGGCAGCCAACTTAAAGGGGAATCCCAAAGTCTTCTATTGGCACATAAATAGTAAGAGGGTGGTAAAAGGAGGAGTAGGGCCGACTAGGGACCAAAAAAAGAGGATTTACACATGGAGGCAGGGGCATGGCTGAGGAGTTAAATGAATACTGTCTTTACCAAAGAAGCAGATGTTACCAAGGCAACGGTGACAGAGGAGGAAACTCTGTCACTAGAAGGGTTCAAAATTGATAAGGAGTAAGTGTTGGATAAGCTGCCGGTACTTAAGGTTGACAAGGCCCCAAGACCAGATGCGATGCATCAAGAATATTGAAGGAAGTAAGAGTGGAAATTGCAGAGGCATTGACCATAATCTTTCAGTCTCCCCTAGACTCAGGGGTGGGTGGGGGGTGCCAGAAGACTGGAGAATTGCAAACACTAAGCCCTCGCTCAAAAAAGGATTTAAGGATAAACCCAGATTACAGGCCAGTCAGTTTAACTTCAGTGGTGAGGAAGCTTCTAGAGAAAATTATTCAGGATAGAATTAGTTTTTTTCCCCTTTATTCTTTCATGGTGTGAGGACATTGCTGGCATTTGTTGCCCATCCCTAATTGCCCTAGAACTGAGTGGCATGCTAGGCCATTTCAGAGGGCAGTTAAGAGTCAACCACGTTGCTGTGGGTCTGGAGTCACATGTAGGCCAGGATGGGTAAGGACAGCAGATTTCCTTCCCTAAAGGACATTAGTGAACCAGATGAGTTTTTACACCAATTGATAATGGTTTCATAGAAACCATTACTGAGACTAACTTTAAATCCCAGATTTATTAATTGAATATAAATTCCACCAGCTGCCATGGTGGGATTCAAACCCTGGTCCCCCAGAGAATTAGCCTGGGCCTCTGGATTACTGTATTACCACTGCCTCCCCAGTAGTCACATGAAAAAAAATGTGGGTTGGTTGGGAAGAGCCTGAATGGGTTTCCAAAGGGGAAACAATGTTTAACTAACTTGCTGGAGTTCTTTGAATAGGTAACAGAGTGCGTTGATGAGGGTAATGCCATTGATGCGTTGTATATGGACTTTCAAAAGGCATTCAATAAAGTGCCACACAAAAGGCTTGTGAGAAAAGTTATAGCTCATGGAATAAAAGGTACAGTAGTAACATGGATACAAATTGGCTGAGTAATAGGAAACAGAAAGTAATGGTCAATGGACATTTTTCAGGTTGGAGGAATGTTTGTAGTGGAGTTCCCCTTGCTTCTCCTGATATGTATTAATGATCTAGATTTGGTGTGCAGGGGACAATTTTTAAGTTGGCAGATGATACGAAACTCGGAAGCACTGTAAACTGTGAGGACGACAGTGTAGAACTTCAAAAGGACATAGACAAGTTGGTGGAGTGGGCAGATAGGTGGCAGATGAAGTTCAATGCAGAGAAGTGTGAGATGATTCATTTTGGTAGGAAGAACATGGAGAGACAATATATAATAAGGGATACAATTCTTAAGGGTGTGCAGGAGCAGAGAGACCTGGGTGTATATGTGCATTAGATCATTGAAGGTGGCAGGACAGGTGGAGAGAGCAGTCAATAAAGCATACAGCATCCTGGGCTTTCTTAATAGGGGCATAGAGTACAAGAGCAGGGAGGTTATGCTGACCTTATATAAGAGAGTAGTTAGACCTCAGCTGAGAATTGTGTACAGTTCTGGGTGCCACACTATAGGAAGAATGTGACTGCATTGGAGAGAGTGCAGAAGAGGTTTACAAGAATGGTTACAGGGATGAGAAACTTAAGTTATGAAGATAGATTGAAGAAGTTGAGATTGCTGTCCTTGGAGAGGAGAAGGAGAAGATTTGATAGAGGTGTTCAAAATCATGAGGGGGCTGGATAAAATAGATAGGGAGAAACTGTTCCTGCTCGTAAAAGGATTGAGAATGAGAGGGCACAGATTTAAAGTGATTTGCAAAAGAAGCAAATGCGATGTCAGAAAAAACTTTTTCACAAAGCGAGTGGTTCAAGTCTGGAATGCACTGCCTGGAAGTGTGGCGGAGGTGGGGTCAGTCAAGGTATTCAAGAGGGCAATAGATAATTATTTGAATAGAAACAATCTGCAAGGGTACAGGGAAAAAGCAGGAGAATGGCACTAAGTCATGACGCTCATGTGGAGAGCCAGTGCAGACATGATGGACTGAATGGCCTCCTTCTATGTGGTAACAATTCTGTGATTCTGTGGATGAAATTTGAGTAGGTCCTATAACTAGTGGGTAATCTGCTCCACCCAGTTACCAGCCAAGGATTCCTCCCTCTTATACATGGGGTCTAACACTGTCTGGTTGTAATAATTGACTTCCACACAGGCAAGATAGCCAATTAAATATTTTAACGAACCTGCATGAAATCCTCTGCTTTAACCTTGGGCACTGGGAAACACAACAGTTTCGGGGAGAAGGTAAGTACCTCCCCCTTTGCCCCCCAAGCTCCCCATCAGAACCCTCCTCACCCCTAGTCAGGGATCAGACCCCTCACCGCATCCACCTCCCCTTCCCCCCCTCCCAGGGCCTTGTAGATCGGATGCCCCAGTAGCCAGAGATCACACCCTTTCCACACTCCCCCTAGCAGCAGGGAACTTACCATTGGTTGTGGCCTTCTTGGAGTGCTTCCTGCCTGACTGGAGTCCAAGCCAGTCGAGCAGGCCAATTTCCAGGTGAGGAAACCTGTCAAACCTCCAGGTTTCTCGCCAGAAACTCCACAGCTGACCCCTGTCAAGCTTTAGCCCAAGGTGTGTGATTTATCCTGGAGCAGTAACCCTTTCCAAGCTGTCTGATTCCTCTGATGGTCATGCCTTGCTGACAGTGCATCACCGATGTAAGGAGCTTCTTCTGATCCCTTGCAATTACCGTTATGGATTACGAATAATTGATTGCAGAATGGGAATAAGAGAATCTTGAAGAACAGACCCCACCACCCACCCACCCACCCCAGTACCCCCCTCCCCCTCCCAAGGGATTGTAGACAAGCAGAAGCTTGTGCTTTTCAGTCTAGAAAGGGGTCCACCAGGTGATCTTCTAAAGGGATGGGAGGTTGTTGAGAGACATGATATTGCTAAAGGAATTGAAAATTAAATACAGGATTTAGCTTACTAATATAAAAAATTTACAACACAGAAGAAGGCCATTCAACCCATTGTACCTGTGTTGGCTCTTTAAAAGAGCAATTGTACTTAGTCCCACAACCCTGCCTTTTGCCCTGAACTCTGAAAGTTACTCCCCCTTTTTAAAATGAATGAAGGAATCAGCTTCCACGATCTTTTCATCTAGAGCGTTCCACCCGCTGACCACTCTCCGGGTGAACGAAATTCACAAGAGTTGTGTCAGCGCAGAAGGAGGCCATTCGGCCTGTCGTGGCTCCGCCAGCTCTTCAGATGAGCAATACACTCAGCGCCACTCCCCCCCCCCCCCCCCCCCCGCCTTCTCCCCGTCTCGCTGGACATTCTTCCTTTTCCGATAATAATCAACGAACTGGTTGGAGAAGGACTTGCCAGGTTGGGAAACAGGTTCAAGTGCGTGGAGGTAATTTTAGGGCCGGTATCAAAAAGTTCTTCAGAATAACCAAGGTGCGAACTAATCCTCTAAGCAGAGCAGTGGAGATAAAACACACAAAAAGCAAATTTATGAAACACTTGGATGCTTCACATGGAATGAAGGGTCTTTCTGGCCCCATAAATTGAGATGAACCAAATTATTGCCTTTCTTCTGGAATCTTGTGTGATCTTGCGATTTAAAGGGATTGAAATTCTCTCCATCTCCTTGTCAGCAGCTGAAGGATTAAGTTCTTGCTGCTGCCTCAATTTTTTTTTTACTGTTATCTTGAGATTCTGTGCGAACATTTCATTCATCTTTGGAGTGTTTTCACTTTTTATATTCAGCTGTGCCTGCAAAGGTGGGTTGTCCATTAGTTTTAACCAGTGAATGGCATAATGGGGAGATGGAGCTCCACTGCTGTGGTAGGATTAATTTTTTTAACTTCCTGTATTCACTAAAATATACTCTACTTCTGATAATTCAAAGTCACTTAATTTAAACGAAAATTGTGCTTCAAAGGGTCACGGTGCTATTTTAATGCAATTCATGAATTTGACTTTATGGATAATGCAAATATTTAGTAGGGAGAGGCAGCAAAAAAGACCCTTTGAGTTTTCCTACTGGAATTTTATGTGTTATTTTGTTTCTACGAGAATTTATATGCCAGCTCTTAACTCTATTCCAAAACTCCAGGATAACCTGGATGGATCTGAATCAATAGGTTTTACTTTCTTCTAGTGCGGCATGTTACACTTTCAGATGACTCAGCTAGGAGTCCTCAAACCAGGCACTTGAGGGAAGGTCACATATGGGAGGGGGCAGGGTGTAAACTGAAGGCCCCTGCATAATTGATAAGGAAACACTAAAGTCAGATTCCACTCTCCAGCATCAGAGTGAAACTCCCCAATAAATTTTGTTCTTGTCATTTTGCAATGGTTGACTTGGTTTTTTTTTGACCAGTGTATTAAATTATTCAAAGTTAGCATTTTTACCACAAATGTTTATGCTGTTTATGATAGCCCCAATCTGACTGAATATTATCCTGTTACTCAGATTCTCCTTCCTCTTGTTATAACTGAGATTTCCTGCATCACCTTCTATCTCTATTCACTTAAGATCACAAAATGAGAGGCCTTTACCTCACATAGCTTCTCCTTACTCTAACATCCCCCAGTCTTTTGAAAGCCAAGCACAATCCAATCTAACCGCAGCACTCTGATCCAACTCATTCCCTCTCCTCTTTTCAATACCACACCATGTGGCTTGGCCTTTTACCTGGGCTTATCAATGGGAAATGGCAGGAAGAAAATTGCATTACAGTGATAGCCCTATTTACTTAATGGAATTGGAATGTCCCATCTACCAGATCAGCCTCATTAGGCCACATCTATCAGAACTAATTTAAATGCATTAAGGATAAATTGACGTTTTAACAAAATCTCCCTAAAAACGGCTAGTTCCCATTAATCATTAACCATAAACTGGTGTCAACTGGTTTCAGACCAAAGAGTCAAAGAGCAGTCTTTATAGTAAGGTCAGAGGACAAGTAATGATAGCTAACGATTAGAACCTTGCACCACAACAACTGATTCATGCACTAAGATGCTTTCCCCTCCCCCCCCCGCAAAAAAACGATTGCAGGCCCATTTCAGGCTCTCGCTACTGGTGAATGGTGCTGATCCTATGGGGGTGAGGTCAGTCAATGAGAGCCAATCATAAATCTAGCTGTCAGCTCTTTACTGGTCAGTTTTAGCTGATTGTTATGGCGATTGTTAAAGGAAAGGCAAATTAAAGCAGAATTTAGCTTACAATTATACTAACTTACAGCACAGGAGAAGGCCATTCCACCCATTGTGTCTCTTTGAAAAATAGTTGTGCTTAGTCCCAACATCGCTTCCTCTGGCTTCATAGTACTGAATTTTTAAACTGCGAGAGTTTATTATACCAGAGCCATGTTCCTCCTCACAAACCTATCTACCAGCCAGCAAAATGCGACATCAGCATATGAACCAGATTATGGCTAACTTGTTGGACTCGGAGAACCAAAATAGCAATTGAGAAGCACGCAAAACAAGATTAAGCGACTCGTTATTGCTGAGGGGGAAGTAGAGCAAGAGAGAAATAATATTATTCAGAGTAATTGAGGAATGGATCAAAGATAATGAGTCAAATAAACCTAATTATGATTTTGTTCAAAATTATGAAGGTTTTTGATAAATAGAGCACTGACAGGATGTTTGATAGGGGAAGGACGCAAATTTAAGATAATTGACGAAGTATCAGAAGGGAAATGAAGAGAAATTATTTTATGCAGTAGTTTTTTTACGATCTGGAATGCAAGTCTGAAAGGGTGGTGGAAGCAGATTCAATAGTAACTTTCAAAGGAGAATTGGATATACACTTGAAAAGGAAAGAATTGCAGGAGAGTGGGACTAACTGGAGCGCTCTTTCAAACAGTGGACACAGCCCTCCTTCTACGCTGTAAGATTTTATGGGCGGATTTTAATGTAGGTGATGAGAGTCTCGCTGGCCAATTAGACAGCCAGTGAGAGCCATATGTCACCCTGTGTCCCGCCCACTGAGAACTGCCGACCAGAACTTGTTGGACCGAATGGCCTGTTTCTGAATGGTATAGTCTACGTTGATACATAAAGATAACTGTCAGCAAAGGCTTCATTAGTTTTCTATTCGTATAATTCCAACTGATAATCCTTAATGTCTGTTCCATTAGTAAAGTAATTACAGAATCACAGGGCAGGATTTGATGCCCTCTTCCCCAAACGAGTCCGGTGACGGGGGTAGCGCATGTGGATCCCACGACCTTTCCGACTCTGTCCCGATTAGGTCTATGGCGGGAAGGCCCATGGGCAGCCTGCCCGTGCTGCCAATTGGGGCCCTTAAGGGGGCAGTTAATGCAGTTCTTCATTGCCCAGCAGCACCTCCAGAGAGACGGCAGCTGCTGCCAGTAATGCACCGCCCGAGCAGGTGAGTGATGGCGGGTGGGCGATCGCAGGGTGAGGGTCGTGGAGGTGTTGTCGGCAGCAAGGCCAGGTGATTGGCTCTCAGCCGGCCTCCTCCCGTCCCGATGCAAGGATGAGGAAATAAAGTTAGCTGCCTCCCCTTAGACCTGGCCAATCCTCAGCCTATTTCTGCTTTGTTGCAGTTCTGACAATGGGCTTTGCCCAAGTCCTTTGCCTCAGTCAGTGCAGACTCATTGCCAGAAATTGCAGACCAATGGCCTAAGCGTCTTGTCCTTTGCAATCACTTAAATCAGTTCATTCAGACTTTGCATGGCTCAGGCAGCTCTTACAGAGTCACCATGGGTGCCTGGAGCATGTAGGATTTGAACCTGCTTATTTCAAGGCACAAGTAGGCCATTGGCTTCGAAGTTCTGGGAACATTTCACCACTTTTGCTGAGGCAAAGATAATTCATCAGGGCTGTGGGGACTTAACGCTGGCACTGTGGCATGGGGGGGTCTGGGCAAAGACAAGCAGGCACAGATCTGGGTGGCAAGATGTAAGCAGAGCACAGGCAAACACGAAGAGAGGGGGAGAGACAATTAGGTAAAGGTAGATGTGGAAAGGCAGCACTAACCAGCAGATTGATGAGATTGCAACTGAGCCTCTGCCTGCATGGGAGGCAAAGTGACCTCAGGACAGATAAAATGATAAGAGCATTTTGAGAAGAGTAATATTATGCAAGTGCCCGAGAGGGTCATTGCAAAATTTGGAATGCACCCCAAGTAGTGCAAAGAGCTGGAAAGATCAACAGCAATTCCTTGTATTTATATAGCATCTTTAATGAAATAAAATCTCCCAAGGCACTTCAAGGAGTGTTATAAGCAAAATTTGACACCAAGCCACTTATGAGGGCAGATGGCAAAAAGCTTGGTCCCATTTTTGGAAGGGTTGAGAACCAGGGGACATGAAGGTGAATGGTGACCTGAGGAAAAATATTTTTACATAGCAAGTGGTTAGAAACTGGAGTGCGCTGCCTGAGAGAGTGGCGGAAGAAGGTTCAATTATGGCTTTCAAAAAGAAATCAGCTAAGCACTGAAGAGAGAAAATTTGCAGGGCTGTGGGGAAAGCTTGGGGGGGAGTAGGATCAATAGCTATATGGCCTCCTTCTGTGCTGCAGCCGTTTTATGATTCTTCGATGTGAGACTTTAAATATTGGGGGAACAATAAGACTTTGGCTATAGCAGACAATTGATGGTGATTGGACATCTGGCTTACACCCAGCATTATATTTAATTTCCCGAAAGGGATTTTGGGCATTAAATATTATAATATATATACACACATATATATAATATATATATATATATATATATACACACACATTATATCATCCATTGTCTGCTATTGTCCAAGACCAATTTCACCTCCATTGCCTTACTGATGGATTAATATGAGAACCAAATAATTTGTGGATTATATTCACTGAGAAGGATGTGGGAATAATCCTTTCTCCTCCCAAGTCTATAGTCACATAGAGAAGGCAGTGAAATTATTGTTGTCAGGTGTAAAGAGTCTCATTTTGTTCTGAAATACACTATTCACTTATACATCCTGCTAGCATGAAGAAATGATTGGAGGGTGAAACACTATGCCCTTCTATACTGCTAATATCAAACCGATGAACCTCATCATTAATACATTCGAACAGAGGGACAGGAGAAGGTCGTTCAGCCCCTTGAGTCCCCATTCATTTCAGTCATGACGTTTTTTTTATTCATTCATGAGATGTGGGCTCCGCTGGCTATGCCAGCATTTATTGCCCATCCCTGATTGTCCTTGAGAAGGTGGTGGTGGTGAGCTGCCTCCTTGAACCACTGCAGTCCATATGGTGTAGGTGTGCCCACAAGTGCTGTTCCCCATTTACTTCAGTCGTGGCTGACCTGAGACTCAGCTCCATTTTCCTGCCCTTGCTCCCTGTCCCTTGACACCTTTACCCTAAATAATCCATCGCAGTCCTAAAGGCTCTCTTTGTTCTGGAATCTCCAACATTTTTTGGGGAGGACGGAAGGGGTGGGGTGGAGGTGCAGTTAAGGTGGGTGAGGAGAGGGATTTTGAGAATTCTAGTATCTTTAGTGTGAAAAGGTGCTTCCTGCTTTCACTCTGAATGGCCTGGCTTCAATATGAAGATGATATCCTCTTTTCTTGGAATCCCCCAGCAGAGGAAATCAGTCTGCTGTAGTGTATCTGCTCTAGCAAACCATGTTAATATTTTAAACACCTCGATCAGATCACCAGTCAACCTTCTATACTCAAGGGAGTACAAGTCATGTTTATGCAGCCTGTCCTCATAATGTAACCTTTGAAGCCCAATGTCCCAGTCAGTGCTGAAGAGAGTTTCCACAATAATCATTTCTGATACATCCCAGAGCACTAATTTTATAATGGGCTGGATTTAAATCCACTGGGGGTCCTGGTGCCCCCACTGAAAAAGTCAAGGGTGAGCCTCCCCCCCCTCCCACTGCGTTGCCCCACAGCCATTTAATGACCATTGGGCTGCTATTTGGTTTTAACCGAGACTCCTTTCCCACCCTCCCTCCCCCGCTCCCCCCCCACCCCACAACCTACATCCCCAATCTGGGGAGGAAGTCTTGCCTCCAAGAGCTGCCCAGCCAATCAAATGGCCAACTTTGCTCTAGTCCCAGCAGTGCCACGGGAAACAGTGGCCACTACTAGGACTGCATCCAGTTCCCAATGGAGGGGCCATGGAGCTGGAGTTAAAGGTAAGCTGGGGGAGGAGGTTTTGGAGGGGCCAAGCTAGCAGGCCCAGGTGAGGGGGCTTGGGGATGGGGGGGGAGGAGGGGGGGACAGGGTGGACAGTGCAGGGGTTGGAGGGGAAAGGTAAGGGAGTGGGAAGACTTTGGGCAGAGTCTCCAACAGCCTCAGGTGGACTGGTTAAGGAGGAACACCTCCATGTCCCACCAGCCCACACAGAGAAAGCTACCATCTTGGATGTCTGGCGTGGGCTTCTCCCACTGTTGGTTAAATCCCAGCAGCAGCAGCAGGATGAGGCCCTAAGTGGCCATTAATTGGCCACTTAAGGGCCTGAATTGGCCCATGGATGGGTGAGGCTCTTGACACCTCCCTCACCTTCCACCCCACCCCCACCTGCTGGGAAATAATAGGCAGGGGCAACAGCAGGTGTATAGGCAGCAGGCACGGTACCCATGGCATGGCAGCCAATTTTACAGGCCCCCCCCCATACCTGCCAACCAATCCCCATGCGGCTTGTATAATCCAGCCCAATGAAACTAAATGTGAATTTATCGTCTGTGTAAAGGAACTGACCAAACTTTATTTGAGTGAACGAGTATCCCTCAGGAACAGTGCAAATCTGAACGATAGTTTCTTTAGTTAGAGCAGCAGAATGGACTGAGAGATGAATGGAAAACTGCTCCATGAAGTTCCTATTTTCTTGCACATTAAAAGAAACAATCGTTCCAGTGATGCTGCAGGAAGGGGCCAATTTCAGGTTAGGGAGGCTGTTTTGAAAGTGTTTGCCTTGAAAGAATCGTAATCTTGAAATTGATGGTTTTAAGCCTTCGAATTTTGTTTTCTTGGTTCCAACTGAACCGTCTCATTATTAAGGGTTGAGAACTCCCTGATGTGATGTCCTGACCTTGGAGTCTCGGTGTCAATTTGAGGTAGCACACTCACCTGTGGGTCAAATGGTTTATGTGTTCAAGCCCCACTTCACGACTTGAGCATAGGCTAACACTCCAGTGCACTGAGGGAGGGCTGCACCATTGGGGGTGCTGTCTTTTGGATGAGATATTAAGCCAAGACTGCAACTGTCCTCTCAGGTGGGCATAAATGAGGCCACAGAACTATTCTGAAGAACAGCATGGGACATATCCCTGGCCAATATTTACCCATCAATCGACATCACACACACACGAAAATCTGGTCAGTATCACACTGCTGCTTGTGGGATCTTGCTGTGTGCAAATTGCCTGCCATGTCCCCTACACGACAGCAGCGATGACTCTTCAAAAAGTACTTCATTGGGTGTAAAGTGCTTTGGGACATCCTGCGTTCACGAGAGGTTCTACTATATGAATGCAAGTCTCGCTTTCTCGTCAAATAAGATGCTAGAATTGTGATGCAAACTACTTTGTGCATTTTACAAAGCTAAGAAAATTAGCGAAACACGAAGGCTTCCTGCCAGATGAGTTTAGATAAAGAAACACATCATGTCTGTGTCTGATATGAAATGGTTTAATGTTTTCTTTTTTTAAAAAAAAAGTAACTTCACAAATGAAAATCATAATGGAATATTTGAACTTGTGTTAAGTACATTTTTGCTCCTGGTCCACTGATTGCCAATGCAGCCTTCAGCTGAAGCTAGATATAACTTGCAGTTTTTTTTCAATGTTGTTTAAAGAAAGCCACATCAAGATTAAAAATGAAAATGCATCAAGATTTTTTTTTTGCAATTTGCATATACTGGATTTGCAGCATCTAACAATTAGATGCAGATTATATTCTTTTCACAAGAAAGATATAGATAGCCTTTATACTTGACAATAAATTATTTTTATACTTTTTTAATTTTTTTAAAAAAACAAAAAATTCAGGAAAAAAATGAAACATAGAACATATATTTTTCAGAGGTTATTTTACAAACAACATGAAACTAAATTCACTGAATGTCAGAAAGCTGTGATATAAATAATAAAAGTACTGCCATGATATTCACAGAGCGACATTGGAGAGTTTTCACAGGAACGCTCATTAATAATAACAGTTACAAGACAAATAAAGATCGCCAATACCGAAGCAAATTTGCTTTGGTTCCGTACATAGCTCTATCTCTCTCTCTCTCCCCACACTCGCACAAAAAATCAAAGTAAAGGAGGACCAAAAAAATAATGCAGACAAATTGATGCAAACATGAAGCATTGTTTGAATGCAAAGTCTCACCTTACTCTTGTAACATAGCTGCAGCAGGTTTACGATTTGTAAACCAATCTGTCGCAAAAGACCAATCAACAATAATAAGATGCAATTGGATCAGAATACATTTTCTTTTTATATAAGTCTGCTCCCATTTCCCTCCCACCCCCCCCCACCCCCACTACCCTGCAACCTTTTATATTTCCCTCTCTGCTTTTAGTTCTAAGTCAGATCGAGTGATTGTTTTAAAGGGGCCTTTTACCCGTGCCTAACTCAAAACGGTCTGTCTGTTTAAACACCACCTGTTTAAAACAGTCTGTCCACAGTATCAGCACTTTTATATGTTCTGGTGCCCTAACTGAAAATATCACTGTGTGGTATGTGTGCCTCTAAATAATATAGAATGTAACTAACCAGCAGATACAATATTTTAAGGATATTATGTTTTCTTTAAATAAGTAAATCAGTTATTAAGAAATATTAGAATACTGCTGAAAACTGTGGGGGTGTAGTCAAAAGGTGTAAACAGTGTTTGTCTGAACCACCAGCTGATTACTGCTCATTGTTTACATCTCATGCACATTTAAAAAGGACAATTATAACATCACATGCATGTTTTCCTGGTAGGTTAGGACGTATACCATGCTCATTGTATGCCGCAACAGTTAATACTTATGGCAATCATTTATACCTCAGTGGTGCTTCAACATTAGCAGATTGCAAACAGCGTAAACATGTGATGAGAAGCACCTCAACAAAACTGTCAACTAATTTCACAGCAGACTGTCGCACCCCACCCCAGCCCCCCAAAAAACGGTATTTGAATGTACCCCTACTGTTTTCAGTTTGTGTAACCTACTGCCTGTGGAGGATCTCAAAGGGAAAAGCTTGTTTCATAATGTCAGCTAAGGAAGGAGGAGAATGGATTCAGCGATGAAAGAAATTAAAATCGTTTTCATCTCTCCAGAAGTTGTTGGAACTCTTGCTCGACTGGGATGGTCAGTTTCCTGTTAATTGCTGGGCAATTTGTTTGCCCAGTTTGGGGTTTAGGACAAATTGGAAATGAGAGAATCAGATTCCTTATATCAATTGTCCATTTTAACCAATTTCTGACACCTCTTTCCTCAGTGTGACCCCCTCAAGAACCAAACAATCTCTGCCGCTTGCAAAATGCATCAAATATGTCATCAGCTGAAGTTTCAAAAGGTTTTTTTTTTAATCACCCTTGATGTGATCAGATTTATTAGAAGTGGGGATCAGGAATGAAAAGAATGTTTAGTTCTACCAGATGCTTGAAATAGCTGTCAGATATGTCCACCCTGCTCATTACAAAACTGCAGGAATTCCATCAGAGTCACAAGAGTGTTAACATTGCACAATCCTTCTGTATTATTAACATGCACACACAATGATGTAAAAAAACACAGCATTCAAAGTAATGAAAACACAGGGTTGACAACCTGAAGTGAGAAGACACTTGAAGTTTCTGACACATCTCTGTTGTGGTGACAGAGTGAACTAGCGCTGATTATAAACATTCCATCGCAATTTTGAGTAATTCAAATTTTCGGCATGTTCAAAGAACTGGTTTGATCACTTTTGACAGCCATATAACCCTCTGGGTTTCCTTGATTTTAACAGTAGAACTTACGATGTCTTAAAAAGCAGAGGGTTATGGATTGAGAGTTCAGATGGCACTCAGCTTTTTTTTTATTGCGAAAGAGGAACTGAAATTGTTGCAGCTACATTGATTGGATTGATAATGAAGTACACGATTAAACAGAAAAAAAAGTTTATTTGAAAGAGGCTTTAAATGCGTCTGTTTCACAAACACAGGAAGATATCAGAAACTTTGTCCTTTTACTGAATGCAGGTTCAATGCTGTGTATTTTGAATATGTATGGACTGTAATCTGCATCTCCAACAGCTTTAATTGTTGTCACCCCAAAGGATTGATGTTGCCACATCCCATCATCGTTTCAATACCTGTGTCAGTTCAATGAAAGTAAAAGTTATATGACACAGAAGCCTGCTTTCACTGCAGCTGATGCCACTAGTTAAGATGATGGCAACAAGAACGTATAACAGGCTGCTCCAAATTGTCAGAAACCATTACAGGATCCCAACAGAATCCTTCCATCAAAGGTTCTTGGCCTCCTCCAGTCTGTCTGCCATCAGCCAGGATCCTATGTCCTGTGATTTGCAAAGGGAAGACACAGAGTCAAGGCGAGTGACTCACTCCCTCACTTTTCCTTGCCAAGACCTACCAATTCAGTTCCAAGCAGTGACTCCTCTTAACTGTGTAGCTGAAAATTGACCCCCAACTCCTCCAAGTGAGGCAGAAAGATGCAGATGGGAGCTATACTGAATCTAATGCCTGATGCCTGGTTCCAAGGGGGAACACAATGTGGGTTTCTCAAAGGGGTTGTAGTATTTACAGGGTACAAAATGGCCCTACAAAAATGCCAAGAGAACCGATCTTGCTCTTTTAAAGCAAACAGTTTCATTGAACTAATTTGACCAAACTCAGTGAATAACCTTACTGTTCAAACACCCATATGTAAAACACACCCTTTCGAAGCATCCTGAGAAAGCTTCACCTTCAAAATCAGCCAATCATGAAGTAGTAACGTGCTTGTTACTGATTTTCTTGATAACAGCGCTCACAGATTCCAGTGTCCCTCGTGTTAAGCCCTACTTTTGGTCTCTTTTTATAGGAAGATTTGTTTAATCTTACAAACCATCAGGTCCCATCAGAAGCCACAGCAGTGAAACATTACTGAACAAGCAGATCAAAGTGATACACCTCCTTCATTCCCACATACGTGTGGGTTTCTTTTTCCCACCTCCTTGTTGTCGACAATGGACTTGGAACTCTGCCGGAATCCAAACTCCATCCCCCAGGAAAAACACCCTAATTTCTTGGACATTCTAAAGGAAATTCTTTATCTTATCAGAAGGTTTGGTAGCAGGTACCACAGCAACCGATGTACTAACTCCGTTTTCAGCATAAAGTAACATAAAGGCACCATTGATATCTTTCTGTGTTGAAATACTGTAAAAACGCTACATATGGCACATTAGTATTGTGAATGCTAACATTTTTTTTTACATATATATATTTAAATCTATAAAAACTTGTAGACTTTCTACTAGCTGCAAGGTTCATCTGCTAAAATAAAATAAAATGTTTAATTTAAAGTAAAGTATCCGGAGTACTTCATTATATAAAATAAAGTTTTACTGGTGCATCTATGTGTTTTTAGACAGCAATTGGGTCCTGATTAGCAATTACATTGGACAGCCTGACTTGTAACTCTTCCTGTGTCGAGTACCTATTGGTGGAGTTAGTCCTGTTTTCAGCCAATCGGTATGCAGGGGCTGATTCTACACTCGTTGCCATGGGGTTCTGTATGCTCAGAAAGGGTGTCTCTTCCCCTATTCGTTCATCTTCAGTTTCACTGTCAGAGCTACTGCTCTCCGAGCTTGGATTACCCTCGCTCTCCATTCTGTGTGAAATGTGGCCATTAGCCTTTGTTCTTTTCCCTCTCCTGTTGCTGGCCCCTTTCTTGGGGGACTCGAGCGTTGGCTCATACTCTTGCGTGGTCTCATATTCGTCGTCCTCGACCACCCTTAGCGGGCTGGCCGGGATGCTGCCACTGTCCTTGGCGGAGTTGCGGTACTGCTTGTAAGGGTCTTGCCTCTTCTCCCGCTGTCGAGGTGGGGTCACCAGAAGCAGAGGCCTCTCCTCCTCGATTGAAGGGCTTATGGCCACTGACGGCATGGATATAGTCAGGCTAGAGACTGGCGGCGACACCTCTGAATCAGGCGACTTTGGGGACATTGGGGTTCTGAAGTCCACTGGCGACATTCTGGCTGGAGTGGTCATGGCAGAGACGAACCTGTAATGGAATTAACAGCACCAATGAGGGTGACAGCAAAAAAAAAAGACATTCCGTCACAGATAGAGTCCACTGTTCCTTTACAGGAGATAAGATCCATTCTAGTGGTGAACATAAGACATCGAGTCAAAGGCCTGAATTTTCATGGAGTTGCAGAGCCATTTAAAAAAGCAGCCAGGACCTGATTCTAGGGCTGCCACCCCCATTCCTGGCACCCCCAATTTTTGCTGGCAGGATGGGAAGGGGGAAGAGAGTTCCTGCACTCTCTGAGAGCTCCCCCAACCTGGCCGGCTCCATCGCAGGGGTAGGCATCAGCTAGCTTTTGACAGAGTCGGGCCAGCTTCTACATGACCCATGGTTCATGGCTCCTCAGTGGAATCGTCAACCATAGTCTGGATTCGGGAACCTTTTGAAAGGAATGTTTAAAAAGTCTTACCCATGACCCCCATGCCCCTTCCATGTCTCCCATGCCAAATCCTCCATTCCAAATCATGCCAAGCCATGCCCCCCCACCCACCTCCCATGTCCCCTTATAGGCCCCACGCCAATGCATACGTGAAACTGCTCAGGAAAGAAACAAATCTTCCTTTGAAAAACAAAACTTCTGCTCTTACAACTGTCTAAAAGTGTCGATCAGACAAAACATTAAAGTATCAATAACAGGCTTCAAACAGTTCACACCGCTTAATCTCGAGCAAGTGAACATTTGGACTTTAACAAAAGAGATCACAGAGTTGGATTATTATAACCACTTAAAGATGTCAATCAAGCAACAACAGTTCTCTCCAGTTGTCAAACCAGAATCCCCTAGTGAGATAATGCTTTTATGAGTCTGGGCTCTCAACCCAGCATGCATAATAAGGAGTGCCATAAGAACTCTTTCAAGTAGAACTGGATGGTCCTCCCTTCAAAACTCCCCTCAATCTTTTTTAATCCAAGGAGAATAACTCCAGCTTTTCCCAACCTAACCTTGTAGATAACATCCTTCATCCTTGGAACCATTCTAGTTATCTCCTCTGCACCCTCTTAAAGACACTCACATCCTTTCTAAAATCCAAATTGTTGGATCAGAAATCAAGCCTTCAGTTAGTTCTTTCTTGATCAGTTAATAGCTTTTGGGAATGAGTGGCACTGCAAGTTGACTTAGGGTTGAATTTGGGTTCACTGGTGCATCCATGTTTCCTTGGACAGCAATTGAATCCTGATTAGCAACAACATTGGTCAACTTAGGAGAGGTTTTTCTGTAAGAACAGATGAGACAGCTCAGACTGTGTTCAAATGGCCTTTGCTACACATTTCATGATTATGGAGTGAATTTTCAGTCCAATTTCTGATATGTACAACAGATCTTTAATTTAGTGCCTCATAATTGAACTCAGAGAGGTCAGAGGGCTTGCTAGTGTGAAATGTGTTACACTGGGCTGCCAGGTTTGTGCTCTTCTGAGGTTGCAGAAGAGTACATGGAGAATTTGGGTGCAATTATATCTCTCACATATACCCAAGGGAGCAGACAGTTGAACATCTCATCCAGAAAACAGCACCTCCTTCAGCAATGCACTGAAGAAGTGTCAGCCTGGATAATGAGTACAAACCTCTGGAATAATGCTTCAACCCACGATCTTTGACTTAGAGACAAGTGACCTACCAACTGAGCCAGGGCTGGCACATCTCAGAACTGCACAGGTTACAGCCATGCCCTTAGTTCCCACAGTTACAGTCAGACCTCTGCCTGCAGTCAGGGCTATGACCTCACTCCCTACAGTCTAAGCTGTGCCCTCTGTTTCTCTTTACAGTCAAACTTCTCCTTACAGTCAAAGCTTTGCCCTCTGTTCCTATTACACCTGTGCACTCAGTTCCTACAGCTACAGTAAACTCTATGTATATAAATAGCCACAGGCCCTACCTTTCACTATGCGGTGAATCTCGGAGAGAGTCCGGAGTGTCTCTTGAGTTCCTCACACAGATAAGCATCTCTCGCCGACCTGCCACACCATTGAGTCGACCTCGGTGATTGATTGGACTGGTGTGCCTGCTGGTTTCTATTGATGATGTTACAAGCACAGAAGGGCTATCTGAGATGACACTTTCTGTTTGGCCTGTACTCCAACTGTGGTCAACACAAAGAGAAACATCTTTAAATCCCTTTGTCAGACTATCCTCGTAAAGCACACAGCCAACATCATTATTCTCACAGAGGGAGATCTTCAGTTACTTCCCAGTTGCAATTGGCACCAGACATTTATTTTTCAGAGAATAAATGTCCTTATTGAGGCAGTGTTGTGCGAGAAGTAAGGGGATTCAGCAATTTTTCTTTATTTTTTTCATGGGATGTAGGTGTCACTGACAAGGCCAGCATTTGTTGCTCATCCCTAATTGCTCTTGAACAGAATGGCTTGCTAGGCCATTTCAGAGGGCAGTTAAGAATCAACCACATTGCTGTGGGTCTGGAGTCACACCAGGTAAGGATGGCAGATTCCATTCCCCTTAAGGGCATTAGTGAACTGGATGAGGTTTCCTTTTTACAACAATTGACTAGATTTATTAATTGAATTTAAATTCTATCAGCTGCCGTGTTGGGATTTGAACCCACTTGAGCCTCTGGGTTACTAGTCCATGGACATTACCACTATGCCACCATCTCCCCCAATTCCTCACTGTGGGTAACAGGAAGTTGTCTCTGTAATGACGCTGCTCACAGAATTGTGTAGTTATGCTCGGTGCAATAGAATGAGAAGCGAAAAGGAAAACAGGAAGGAAAACTTGCATTTATGTAACACCTTAGATGGCCTCAGAACATCCCAAGATGCTTTATACCCAATGAGTTACCTTTTGAAGTGCAGTCACTGTTGTAATGATGGAAATTTGGCAGCCAATTTGCACACAATGATGTTGTGTGAGGGATAAAAATTGGCCAGGACCCCCATGATTTTTTTCAAATATTGCCATGGGACATTTTTTTACGTCTACCTGAGAGGTTAGATGTCTCATATGAAGGAAGGGGGAAGGTACTTCTAACAATGCAGCATTCCCTCAGTGCTACACTGGAGCATCGGCCTAGGTTTTACTCAACACTCTGGCTTGGGGCTTGAACCCACAACTTTCTGACTCAGAGATTGGATCATTACTCATTCAGCCACGGCTGACACTACAGAGCTGATAATGCAATCCTGGCACAGCAATAATGACACTGAAGTGACCTGACATTGTGACACTGTGTGCAGCCAGTTCATTTACACGTTTTACTAGGGCATAGAGTATGGTGTGTTGGAGCACTGCAGGGCTGGAATGTCAATCAGACAGCAGCCATGCATGTAGAGTGTGCACACTTCTATGTACCACTCTGCAGGCAGTAGGGGAGTGGGCAGAGGACAACAGGGGTACAGAGTGCCCCTTGAAGAATTGACTGTCAGAGTCATCCTGGGAATTGTGGGTGGTCTTATAACAGGAAAGGAGTGATACATTACACTATAGAGTGACCATACTTCAAATGCCCACTCAGGGGGGAAGCAGTACCCAGGCACTCTGCTTTAGTTAAAGGGAGGTTAATACAATTTGCATTACTGAAGGCATTCATTGAGCCTTGTGTGTGCAGCTCACCCACTACTATGTGCCGGCAGCTTGTCCAGCTGGGATCACGTTGGGTGCATCATGGCTTCAGACCTCTGCGTCGAACAACAAAGAGCCAGATGTAACATGGCACTCCAATAGAGTGTGTAGCACAATCGTCTAAAAACGGACTACAATCGATGTCATGTCACATCATGAAGTGTTGCATGTTAAAGAAAGTGACTGGGTTAATTTCATATTCACCCCTGGACCATTCTTCTCCTCCTTGGCACGTTGGTAGATGAAATTAAAGTGCGAAGTAGCGTCTTCAATGGAAGTGAAAATGGGGAAAGTTGGTTATTGGGAGGCCAAGCCGATGTCATGTGGCTTGCACTTTTGTCAAAGTTAAAACTCCGCTCAGGGTAACTAAGCATCGACTTCAAGTGAAGTGGGGTTAGAGGACAGGAACAATTGGACACAGACCCGCATTTTAAACTCATACAGCCTGATCTTATTTTTTTGCATCCTATTATAAATTTCCGTGCTCACATTTAGAATGGAAATCACGGCCTGAATTTTACCTTTGGCGGGTGCACCCGATCGGCAGGCCTGGGAGTGGTCGGGAAATGGACCGCGATTTCACACTGGCTGGCCAATTAACGGCCAGCCAGCGTGAAACCCGCACTGAAATGCTCAGCGCTGCCGGGGTGGGGGCGGGAAGAGGGCGGGCGATGACGTTTCCGTGGGCGCGGGTGAGCGCTGAGAGAAACCTCCCCGAAGGCAGACAGCTGCCTCAGGGAGCTGGAGACCTGAAAATGCTAAAATAAAAGGTTTTAAAAGCTGAATAACTGTCCATGCATCATAATCAGCCACCTGAATATAGCTGATAAAAATGCTGTCCCACAGAAATTTGTTTTCATTTTATTTCATCACAGAAGCTTCATCCTGCCTTGGATGAGGTTTGATGAAAAATGCAAAGGCCACCTGGCCGATTCGCCCGTCCGCCAACCGTAAGGTCGGACGGGCAATGAAAAATCGGAGTCAATTGCACCGTTAATGGGCTTAATTGTCCTCTTAATTGTCGATGGGTGCACTTCCAACTGATGCGCGCACCCGCCGAGCGAAATATCGCTCGAGTGCGTGATGACCTCGGGATGCTCGCCTGACGTCTTCTCGCCCGATTTTACGCCCAATCGGGTCGGGCGCGCACCTGCCCGCGGGAGGTAAAATTCTGCCCCACCCATGTGAACACGTCACACTGCAATTTAACCACTTTGAGTGCACCCCCACCTGTACCCCCCACCACCAACAACGCAACCACTACTTTTCCAGCACCTTTATAGGAGGGAGGAGAGTGTGTGGTTTATATAGACAGCTTTCAATATGTTGACATGAACATGGCAACTTATAATGGTAAACAACATGAGGAATTTTGCAGAGGCATAACAGATTGTAAATATTAATAAATGCTACTTTCACTATTTTATGATCGCTCTCTGTCATTATTTACCTACTGGCAGCTTGTTATAAAGCAGCTTGTTATAATGGCACTGAGACAATTGACTTTGATAGTGGGTTTAGCTGGGGGTGTGGGCGGAGGGGTGGATTTCGGGTCTTCCAGTTTGGTGTCTGAGGTGATGAGTGGCAATCAACCACAATGTGGCATTAGTTGAGCTCAGCTTCAATTTCTGAACAATATCAACATCTTCGAAGCAGATACATGAGGTAGACTTTTCACCAGATGTAAAAATATGAAAATATAACTTGGAGGTAACTGTAGCTTCAACTCTTGTCCAGGGTGTAAATTTGGTAATGTTCTAGCAATCTGGTTTTCAGGTTCAGATCTTCTGTGTTATTTGACGTATCTTTGGCTAAAGCTGAAGGAAATGGGACACGACAGTAAAAAGGCTTTGTTTTTTAATTTAGCACCCTTGCCCACTGCCAGTAAAAGATCATCACCATGTAGCTCATCTCAAAGATTAAAACATGTTGACCATGAGAACTCTCAGCTGTCCTGTGGACTCCCAACATAAACTTATATAGAAGTACATTGAAATTACAGCACTGAAACAGGCCATTCGGTCCAATGGGTCTATGCTTATGTTTGTGCTTCACACAAGCCTTTTCCCTCTCTACTTCATCTAATCCTATCAGAATACTCTCATATTCCTTTCTCCCTCATGTATTAATCTAGCTTCCCATTAAATGGTTTCATGCTATTTTCCTCAGCCACTCCATGTGTTAGTGGGTTGTACATTCTCACCACTCTCTGAGTAAAGACGTTTCTCCTGAAATCCTTATTGGATTTATTAGTGCCTATTTTATATTTATGACCTTTAGTTTTGAACTCCCCCACAAGTGGAAGCATATTTTCTGCATCTACCCTATTAAACCCCTGCACAAAATTTAAAAATCACTACCAGATCTCCAATTTTGGTCTAACCAAGGTTCTGTATAAATCTAAAACAGCTCCTCTGGTTATCAATACTCTCCCTCTAGAAGTTGATCTTTGAAAGGCATCCACAAGAACACCTGCATATCCTGGCCCAGCCTTGTGCTCAAGTCTCCAGGATGGCCATGTCTGACTGAGCCTCCACCCACTCCTTCAAAGGCAACCGATATCAAGTGAGGAGGTGAGACTGTAGGCGGGTGCTCTGAACATCAGAGCATCGGAGTTCCTTGTTAATACTGAGATTGTGCTGCAATAGAATACGCGCTTTAAGTTAGTAATCAACACACAGCTGATCCCAATTGGGGAAGGATTAGGGAATCATTGCAAGAGTATATAAACTAGTTCGAGGAACCGGGAGAGTCTGTGATTTTGTTTTGCTGTCTTGGAAATGAGCCTGGATTCAGGTACAGGCTAGCTTCAGGCTTATTCTTCCTCAACATACAATCATTGGATTTAACATTCCTATGCTTGGATTTTCTTTGGGACTCGGCACACTGTCAGTCCCTGAGAGGGACCAAATGAGGGTCTACTGGGCAGGGGGCGGGGGCAGGGGGCAGGGGGCGGGGGGCAGGGGGTAGGGGGGGCGGGGTGGGGGCAGGGGGTGCAGGACTTTAGCTCAGATCATGGACTGGACTCTCTGGAAATTTGACCAGAAGCATTTCTTTTTTTCGGTTGACATTCCCTGACTAAGGGTTTTCAGGGCTGTTGTCTATAACTTATAGAGGTCCCTTTGTATGATATGTGCTTCCCCTTCTGTTTATTGCAGACCTCTGTTAGTTGATTTCTTGTTCTTTGCTACTTGATCAAAAAAATGCTGTTTAGTCCAGATACCTGTGGCTGGGTGTGTGACTAACTGTTGTAGAGTGATGGGTTGTCGATGTATAGTGACTTGTTGAGAACGAGGTTTCCGTTTCCCGCTCGATGACATGCTCAGTGGATCCAGGGTTTTTCATTATATATTGCTGAAAAGAAATAGTGCAAGTTTAGAAGACAAAGTGCATCACAATAAAAGGTCATCAAACAGTCCCATCAAACCCACTCTTTCCACTGGCTGTTTATGACATATCACCATCATAGACATTATCCTCCACTCAAGATCTCCTCCTTTTCCTAATCCTTATGAAATCTATTGGAATGAGAACAAATGGCAGGAGTCCACAGTTGGCTGAATGTTAAAGACAGAATTAAAGCTTATCTGCACTTTTTAAAACACTGTGTCTTTCTTTATTAAGATGTACCAACCAGTTTAGTGTTCTGATTGACATGTTCACTGGTTATCAATACGCTGCAGGCATAAAAGAAAAATCAGACACACAAAAACCACTTGTTTAAAAAAATTAAGAAATGTTATCTTTTTTGCTACATCCTATTTCGTTGTTAAAACCCCAGGCAGGCTCTTGAATGAATACAGAACATGGAAGGAGGCAATTGCTAATTGAACATCTCAGTAGGAAAAGGCTCACAACAAAGGAGATTCTGCTTTCAGTGTGAATTGTATAACGTTCAATATTTTGGCAAAAGTATTAATACAGGAATAATGAATGACTTGGCTTTCATGCTGCTAGGCCTGCTGAGAAACATTTTCAATGGTATGAGGCCTGATTTTATAGGCACATCATTGTGAGTGTCTAATTAAGTAACTTGTGCCTAATGAACCATTTGGATTGTCATAACCTTGGCCATATTACCACCAGTGTTATTACTGACCTTCGTGGCCAATTATTTAACAATTCTACCCTGCAATATCATCTCAAGCTAAACAGTGCTGCACATTAATTTCATACCCAGTAGAATAATGTGGTGGCAACTGACATACTTTATACCAAGTCCTGGACTCTTATTGAGGGGCTCAGTGTTTAAAGTTGCCATTAAATTACTGATTCTGATTGGAAAACTACTCCACCATCTCGGAGATGTGCTGCACGTGATGGCATCAGGCAAGAAGAGGTAGGAAATTTTGATTGGCTCCATGTTACATTAAGGGACCTCTGAATAAGGTAGGCATAAATCTGGTGCTGAAAACTCGTCACACTGGCTGAAAATAAATGAGTTACAGCCACTTGGAAATCAGGTAATGGAAGATGCTGCTGCACTCCAATCTTTCATAAATGGAGCACTCCAAACTTCTGTTCCAATGTACTAGAATGACGCCAGAATTACCTACTGCAGTGGCACACTTTGCCAGAAATGTTGAAGAAAAAGAGGCATGACCGACCAAATTAGTCATGATAAAAATTTGTTGTTGTTTTTGTGTTTGTCCATTTACTTGTTGTGTTTACAATATAGTGCTTGCTAAAGAGTAAAAATATGGAAATGCAATAAAACACATTTAAATTAGGTTGAGTAATAGTAACGGGATACATTTGCAATGTCTTACCAAATTGAGGACAGGCTGGAAATTGTTCGACTCAATATTCCAATTTGACCTACTGCCATACAGATAATTTCCAATTTGTAAAGGTTGTCTGTGTGCATTTCTGTTATTGGAGTCATGGAGATATTAATGGCACAGGAGGCGGCCATTCAACCTATTAAACCCATGCCGGCTCCCTGCGGAGCAATCCAGTCAGTCCAACTCCCCCACTTACTTCCTGTGGCCCTGCAAATGTTTATTTCCTTCAAGTGCCCATTCAAATTCCTTCTGCAATCATTGATTGCTTCCGTATCCACCACTCTCATGGGCAGCGAGTTCCAGGTCATTATCATTCGCTGCATAAAACATTTCTTCCTTACATTCCCCCTGAATCTCTTGCTCAAAATCTTAAATCTGTCCCCTCCCCCCCCGATCCTTGTACAGTCAGCTAATGGGAAGAGTTTTATCCGCCTACCTTATCTGAGCCTGTCATAAACTTGTAAACCTCTATCAAATCCCCCCTCAAATCTCCTTTGCTCCAAGGAGAATGAACTCAGCCTTTCCAACCTCACCTTGTAACTAAACCATCACCCCCCCACCCACCCCCATCCCCCCATCCCTGGAACCATTCTTGTAAATTTCTGCATCCTCTCAAGGACCTCCACATCCTTCCTAAAGTGTGGTGACCAAAACCGGGCACAATACTCAAGTTGGGGTTCCTCCAGTTGCTTTCCCAGAGGATATGGTAGTTCAGCTTCAATTCCGCCTCATGTATCCACCAGTTTAATCATTCCACCGTTGGTGGCCATGCCTTCAGCTGTCTAGGTTCCAAGCTCTGGAATTGCTTTCCAAAAAACAACCCTCTGCCTCCATACCTCTCCCCTCCTTTTAAGGCGCCCCTTAAAATCTACTACTTTGACAAAGCTTTTGCCCACCTTTTCCTAATAGTGGGGGAGACGGTGGCACAGTGGTATTGTCACTGGACCAGTATTCCAGAGACCCAGGGTAATCCACCACAGCAGATGGAGAAATTTGAATTCAATAAAAATTTGGAATTAAGAGTCTAATGGTGACCCTGAAAGCATTGTTGTAAAAGTCCATCTGGTTCACCAGTGCCCTTTAGGGAAGGAAATCTGCAGTCCTTACCTGGCCTGCATGTGACTCCAGACCCACAGCAATGTGGTTGACTCTTAAAAAATGCCCTCTGAACAAGGGCAATGAATGCTGGCTCACCAGCGATGCCCACATCCGGTAAATTATAAAAAATCTTCTTGTTTGATTGATGAAGAGCCATGGGATGTCTTACTATGTTGAAAAGCTTCAACCTCAATGAACCGGTGATATTATATTGACACACTCATAAAATGCCGTTAGTCCTATATTGTATCTTAAAAATTCATCAATTTATGGTGAAGAGATGCACCAGGAGCTCAGATTCTCCACAAATTGTTGGATGATTTAAGTTTTACTTTAGTTTTAATTTTGGTCTTTACTCTCTCAATTCTCACCCTATTTCTCTTTCTATCTTCAATTCGACTATAATTTATCCCATTTCCTTCCCCGTTGTTCTCTGTTTCTTTCTCTATTCTTTTGTTTCGTGGGTTAAGGAGATAGGCCACTGGGTCCAATTTGCATGAGGTTCCTGTTATTTCATCACATTTTCAGTAATCGGCAGTGCAAAAATAATACAACCAGAGGGGTGAGGCAAAAAATCCAATCCAAGGCATTTGCCATGATATGCCCCATCCAGGCAATTTCTGGGCCGCTATCACAATGCTATTAATCTGATATCGTAGCTACTGACACAATATTGCTAAATCTACATTATGGGCATAAAATGCCGCGCGATGGCGTCGGGCGAACGTCCAGACGTCATCGCGCACTCGCGCGATATTTCGGACGACGGGCGTCAGCAGCGCGCCCGTCGACAATTAAGCGGCCTATTAAGGCCCGTAATCAATTTAATCGACTCAAATCTTTCGCGGCCAGTCCAACTGTTCGGTTGGCGGGCGGGCGAAAAGACCAAGCGGCCTACGCATTTTTGGCGAAACTTCATCCACGGGGCGAGGTGAGGTTTCAACCAACGATTTGAAAATAATTTAAAACTTTTAACATGTTTAACATGTCCTTGCTCATGTGACAGAGTCACGAGGGGCCATGTGTTCATTGTTTTTAATATCTTTATTTTTAGCGTTAAAGATCTTCAGCTCTCGGAGGCAGCACTGTGCTTTAACTGCGCGCACCCGCACACTGCAGCGCTCCTCCCGCTCCCCACTCTTGCAGCGCTGCCGCGCGCGTTTCATGCTGGCTGACTGTTAATGGGCCAGCCAGTGGGAAATCCATGTTAGGGCCCGATAGCGGGCGGCGGTTGGCTTCGCAACCGCTCCTAGGCCCATCCGCCGTGGGCAAAATTCTGCCCTATATCTACTGACACACAAACGTAATGCTCTTAATCCGATATTGTACTACACTAACGCACCTACTCAGGCTGTTAATTCTGTATTCTATCTACCCACACACTAACACAGTGCTATTAATCTTACATTATGTTATTCTGGCACATTAACACAACGCTGTTAATCCTGTATTGTATTTCATGATATATTGCCGTTAAACAGATATTGCACTGACTTTTCCTAACACAATTCTAAATTGTATCTGGTGTTTTTGCCAACTCAACTGTTAAATCTGCTGCACATCTACTAGTGACTTTGATGGCCTCTGCCTATTACAATGATGACACTGATGGTATAGCCAGACCTCAGCTGTTGTACAGCAAACCCCAGAGGTGTTGCAGCACACCCATAGAGATTAATTGTTCTTCAAATCTTTGTAGTCAACAACCATTTCTTCTGGCCAAGAGCACTCGCTCTGCTGCATACAGCTGGTGAAGGGGTTGCTGCATCACTATACCCTATGGCCTATCTGAAGAAACTGGGGAAGGCGTAGATTCACTCAACTGATATCTGGGATTGAGGGGGGCGTGGGTTATCTTATGAGGAAAAGTTGGACAGGCTGGGTCTGTATCCATTGGCATTCAGGCAAATAAGATGTGATCTTACTGAAACACAAGATCCTGAAAGGACCTGATAGGGTGGATGCTGAAAGGGCGTTTCCCCTTGTGGGAGAGACCAGAACTCGGGGGACACAGTTTAAAAATAAGAGGTCATCCATTTAAGTCGGAGATGAGGAGCAATTTTTTCTACCAGAGAGTCATGAGTCTTTGGAAGTCTCTTGCCCAGAGAGCAGCGGAGGCAGGGTAACTGGATATTTCTAAGGCGGGGGGTAGATAGATTCTTGACTAACAAGGGAGTCAAAGGTTATCAGGGCTGGGTGGGAATATGGAGTTGAGGCCACAATCAGATCAGCCATGATCTTATTGAATGGCGGAGCAGGCTCAAGGGGCTGAATGGCCTACTCCTGCTCCTGCTCCTAATTCATATGCTCATAGGTGTAATCGTCAGAAGTTGAAGTGCCAAACGTGGCTTCTGGTGATTGTGTGAGCGCAAACTTTGATCAGGCGTAAGCGCCTGCGGCTTGAAATCTGCTGGACAGTTTCGCAGCACAGACAGGAACACCACTGCAGAGTCACCTCTATCTGGAGCAGTTCTGCAACGCACAGAGAAGGCATCACTCAGATACACCCCAGTGACACTGGCTGAATGCCGGTAAACCGACATTGCGACTCACAGTCACACCGGCATAATACAGTTAATGCTCGATTGGGCAAGAATACCAACTCAACTTACGTTTGCCAATTGAACATTGTCTGCCGGAGGGTTTGTGTGGTGGGGTCCATTTACAAGGTTCACCATGTTGTTGCGCTCGGAGCGGAGACTCTGTCTAAGCCGGTCATGCAGCTTTTTTCGCTGTTTTCTGTATTGGGTGGCAGAAGCAATGCAATCAGAGACAAAAATAAACATCAATTAATTGACATGGATTTCTTTATATTAGAAGGATTAAAACTCCAGCTACGAAGTTGTGACACCTCATTTTTTGCAGTGCCAGCATAGCATTCACCCTTAATTCCCAGCCCTTTAAACATGGCTCCTTGTTGAATCCTTCCTCTGCTTCCTGTCCAAACCGAGTGTTTCTCAAAATAAATATCGGAAAGAACCAACTGAATGGAGGGTTGTATACTGACTGAAACTTACTGCCGCTTGCAGCCAGTGCTACATGGCACAGGCTGTGGGATACATTTGTAAAAGAAAGTGTCCAAAAGCAATTTCAACCCAAATACTTTAGATAGAAGTACAAGGAATTACAGAAAACCTGCAACAGACACGGGCCCAACTGGTCTAGACTGGTGTTTATGCTCCACACAAGGTAGCTCCTACCCTACTTCATCTCACCCCATCAACGTATCTTTCTCTGTCTCCTCCCTCCTGTGCTTACCCAGCTCCCCCTTCAACAGTTAGATTTTTGATCAATTAGGGAATCAAGGGTTATGGGGGGCAGACAGGAAAGCGGAGTTGAGGCCACAATCAGATCAGCCATGATCTTATTGAATGGCGGAGCAGGCTCGATGGGTCAAATGCCCCCCGTCCAGATCTTATTTCTAATGTTCTTAAAGGCATCGACGCTATTTTTCCCCCAACTACTCCACGTAATAGTAAGTTCCAACTACTCTCTGGGTCAAGATGTTACTCCTGAATTATTTATTGGATCAGTTGGGACGGTCTTATATTTGTGTCATCTAGTTTTGGAATCCCCCACAAGTGGAAACATCTTCTATTTACTTAAAAGCTTTCTTTTTCTCCCCTTAAGGAAATATACGGTGCCTTGAATTCAACTATGAATATTCAGCATCAGAACTTTGCAGAAATACGCTCATTTTCAGTCCTGTGCTCTAGGGCGGAGTGTGGCCTCTGCATCAGGCCTCTCAAAGTATGGGGATGAGATTGGAAACTCGTTGAGGCGAGCGAAAGGTTTCAATAAAATAATACATCTGATGGGGACTGTCACTACTTTTAATAATGAGGCTTAATTCATTTGTTGGCCTTTACATTTAGAACACTGTAAAACCTCATCCCCTTTGATGCTGATTCGCACACCTTACAGGTAAAATTTAACTTTGGTGGAAACAGCGCAATCATGGGTTGGCTGCCCATTATATAACCTGACCAATGTTCCTTTCTGTGGACTTTAATGGATGGCTGATCCGCTACTGCCCATTTTGTGCCCTCACTAATGATTCCCCCCCTCATCATTCCAAAACAACAACTTATGACCAACTTTTCAAACCGCATTGATCTAAAGGAAAAAGAACATGCTCATTATTGACCTGCGCATCTTTTTCAAAAATATTCTCCCCTCAACCCTACAAAGCCCTTGTGACTACAGATCATTTACTGGGGAAGAGGAAAGGGACTGGGTGCACTGAACAGGTCACCTGCTCCCAGGTTTCTGCCAATGTCATTCTTAAAGTCTGCCTCCTTTCGTAAACCTCAAATTTATATCATTCAGTCCCAGTTTCCCTTTCTTTAAAGAAACAGTTAGAATCATTTAGTTTTGTGCTCATCCAGATGAAGCATGCTAAAACTAGGGTATGAAGCACATTCTCACTTGTAGCACCAAAGCTTCAAGCTCCCAGGTAGGCGACAGCACAATTAGTTGCACAGTAGAACTCCCTCTACTTTCCAAATGATGCTTCAGCCCAACCTCAGAAAAATCTATAAAGTAGTTTTTTTTTGTTACTATTTCATTTCCCACACTAGTCATCCTTTCTGAATCACGCTATCAATTAATACCAGGTCATGGAATATCTCGAGCTGAGTGGTTCATGATCACTCGGAACTGAACTGAAACGGTCCAAAGTCCCTTCACATTAGACCTTTTCAGTTAACAAAGAGGGTGTTTGGGTTAGGTTTCAACCTCAGTCCCTTCAACAGAAGGCTTGTTGTGATGTTGAACTTCATCGCTAAGGGTGGAATTTTCCAGCCCTGTTACAGGGAAACGTGGAGAGCCGTCTATAGGTCCATTCACTTCCGCAGGACCGGAAGATCCCACCAGCTGGAGGGGCCGGAAAATTCCGGCCCAAGCCTCCTATTTGCTGTGCGGTTATGTATTCAATTTTATCCTTAGACTTTAACAAGAGACTCCATCCAAATAGCAGTGAAGTACTTATTTAACAGCTTGAGGCACAGTTAATCTGCTGAGTGCTTTATTATTCTTAAAAATCACTTTATGGGAAGGCTGACTTTTAAAGAAAACCAATTTTTCAAGTGCAAAGGCAATTCACTTGGAGGGAGGAAAGGACAGAGCAGTTGAATTAGTGTCAATCAGGTTCTATCTTGGATTTGAAATAATGAAACTTTGGATTACTTTGTTTTGCAGTAAGCCACAACACACATGATGCCAACCACTAGGAGGGCGATACAGATCCCTGTTATTGTCAGCACTCGCTTCTGGTACAGCTCCTCAGCTTCTGAAGAGAGAAGCAGAAAACAGCAGGTTACAGCCTGAGGTTTGCTATGGAGCCAAGATGTCATGAAAGTGTAATCATTTCGCTCTGTTGATGAGGAGTAATTGCTCGTACAGCTTCCATTTTCCTCCTGCTTTGTGCTCTCAAAGGCAATTAAAACACACAAAATGGAAGCTCACGGCAATTTTTTTAAAAAAAAGGCAATTCCCAGCTTAGACAAAGCTTTCTGTTTCATTTATGTTTGTTTGGATTCATGCTGTGCCTAAGCAGAAATGTAGAACAGACACCAGTTTTACACTTAAAATTAGTCTTGTAATTGCAGTTGTGGCATCAGCACTGATGACCACAGGCGCTGATGGCCAGAAAGGAACGCGTGGAGACACATGTTGAGTTCTATCAGGCAGACAAGCCAGCCGACAAGAGTGTAATCTGTTGCGAGATTTGTCTGTCTTTTAAAAATGAGCACAGCTCTATACATTTAAATACATGCCAATATTCTCAACCATAAATGTCATTCCAAGCATTTCCTTGTCATAATTATGTGTGCCATTTCCAATCCAGAACGTGTCCGTGTTTCAAGTCTTCTACTGAAGCACATGATTAAATTAATCAATAGAAAAAGCAATATGTAAGCCAGACATTGCCTTTTTGAACTCCTGCAGTCCAATTTTAAAAAGTACAGTTCTTGACAATTACATAAAACTGGAGTTAAATTGTTATTGGGTTTTCACTCATTGATGTTTCCTGCAGCATTTATAATATGCCATATTAGATATTTTTACAGTCAATCCGTTGATTGATTTTCTGTGCAACATGTCAATGTTTGAAAAGATTTACCTCTAATTTTTGAGCATTTTATTCATACTTCCTCACCTTCCCCTTGGAGCCGGCTTCATCAGCCTTGGATTAGCCAAGAGGGATGGAGAAGCAATTGTTAAAGAAACAGTCTTCTTAGACATTGTTCAGTGCAAACTTTTCCCACCTTTCCCCTACCCACCCCACCAACTTGAGTCCACATTCACTGACAGAGAAACATCACTGAGTAAAGCACCTTTGAGGTAAATGTCAGAATAGAGACCAGCTGATAGGACTAGGAATGCTTTTGTTACATTTAAAATAGAATTTACTCAATTTTTAAACAAATGTCTGTGACTAAAATGATTTATTGTGGGAAAATCAGTGCAAAAATCTGAAGTTTCTCACAAGCCAGATTGACGTCCTCTTTAAAAAAAAAAGAGATGACTATGTGATATCTGTAGGACGTACCGGAGAATAAGATGCATGACATTCAGGGAAACCAAAGCATCAATCACGGTTCGAGGTAGTTCGTGGAACAAAATGGTGATGATTGGCAGGCATTTTGGACCTTAAGGCGCACAGAGTTGTGTCTGTCGCAAGGCAAGCCTTCAGATGCTCAGCTAAGAGTTCATCTTTGCAGCTCGTCGTTCAGACGACATGAACTCTCCTGACTTGGCCAGATCTGTTCTACATTTATTATTTCTCCCTGACGCTATAATTTGGTCAATTTGAAAAAAGGGGTAGAGAACTGGACTGGGAAGCAAATTGCAAAGGAGGAACCGACTAAAACCTACAGCATAAATATGCAGGACCATTTAATGGGTGCGGGAACTTAGCGAATACTTCAAATTCTTCCTGATTCTCATTTGTGCAAACGAGTTAACATTTTCTCAGCAACTGGCTGCGTTTTTTTGTTGTTGATATTATTAGCGTGGCTTGTCTCTTTTCCTGTCCAGCTGGCCAATAGCCATCCTGCTATTTACAACAACAACATGGGACATCACGACAGATAGGTCAACACTAAGTCCATACAAGACCGAACATCAATTCAACTGGAATTATTCTGGAAAACTAGTTCGCCAAAGCAGCGAGTGATATATAAATATATATTCTTTTTTAAAAAAAGGAAAAGAAAAAATAGATGCCAGAAAGGTAGAGGTTTTGATTTTTAAAAAGTAGTTTCAGGTTAAGGAGTCAACTGTAGACCTGGCATAGCATGCTTGATAGTGGAAAATAAAATACAGAAACACTTGGAAGAGAGTGATTGAAGCAAAATGTGAAGGGATGCCCCACACAACATAACCACCAACTGACTGAACCAGCACGAAAATGAATCACAAGTTACTTGGGTACTTTTAAAAGGATAAAAATGTAACAATAACGATAAAAATGAAGGTGATTTCAATCAAATTAGAGTTCAGATCGCTTCAAGCATTTGTTTGCTTCCCTCACCAGCAATCACGGACAGGCCTATAAACGTCTTCAATTAAAACAGAACTTTTTAATCAATGTCTCGCACAATTTCCTGAGGCCTTCTGGACCCGAAGGCTTCTGTGCAAAAGAGGAAGGAATCTGTATCATTTAATCTGTTGTTTCTCCATTGTCCCGCAGTTCCAGATCTTTGGGAATTACTGGAAGGACGTGTGCTGATGGCCTTGTCCTGTACATCAACACTAATCAGCTAAAAATGCTCAAGGCCGGTTCATCTGGGAACACCGTGTTCCTCCCTTGACAGCAAAATGGGAATCCAGAAGAGGATTTGCCATCATGCACTGGGGGCTTGCTACAGCCCTGAAAGGGATAATAAATTACCCAAGGCATTAGGCTCTGGAGTCATGTGCTGATCAATGAGACTACAAGTCATTTAACTGCGAGATGCTTTTATTTCCAAAGTGGGTTCAAATTGGCCCAAATAAGTGGCAGTAAACGTTTTAACTTATAGTTAAATTAAACAGGGAAGGGAGGTGTGGAGGGGGGGGTGGATGATTCGATGGAAAGATCTTTTGAACTCTCCAGAGGATCAGTCATTAAAGATTTGAATATAGAATCCGGCCAGTCAGTAAAGATCGCTTCGTCTTATTGCAAATCTTCAGCCAGAAATATCATTTACTTTTTACAAGTGTATTTGCTATCCTTATAAATAGACTCAATTTCCATTTGTGGCATTGTTAGACCACTCTCACTGCAGATCACAAGCTTGCACTCTTCAATTTTGAGGCCTTTATCGTCTAACTTGTTTGTTCTAGATTCAAGTGGCTTGAATTACCAGTTAAATTGCAAAAGGTTCACAAAATGCAAGAAACATTCAACCAAAGGGGAAAGGAGAGGTTCAAAATTCAATGGCACATCGTTGAGTGCTTTCCGCATTTTGTCTAATCTCTTTGGGAGCTGGTATGGTGACTGCAAACTGGAATGAAGGGCTGCCAAGTTTTGTATTTTTGGACATGAAACCCATCTTTAAATTATTTTTTGTATCGCAGCATCTGCTATTTTAGAATCCACACCTTTAGAGCTTATTCCTCGTTTTGTGACGTTGAAAAATGGGACGAGGAAATGGCAGAAATATTTATGCTGACTCCAAGAAAGAGAGCCTTGTTAGGATTTTACAGTAACCCACTCAGGAGAAGTTGCTCCCTTGATAACTGCGCTGGCTCTTGCTTTTTCACACATTCAAATTAAAATGTGTCCTTACATTTAGTAAGAGAATGCATGGTGCCTAACCAACCTATGTAACAAAGCTGGCATAGCACTTAAACAATCAGTGGACTATTTCTGTGACAGTCGTTTAAAAGTTACTTATTTCGAATTCGTCAAAAGAAATACTCTAAGGAGGCCGTAAATAAGGAGGTCAAAGTCAAATCCAAATCTAGACTAATAGAGCGGATGTACAGATCATCCATGATCTAAATGAATGGTGGAGCAGCTTTGAGGGGATTGAATGGCTTGCTCCCTTTCTACAAATCGAGTTTCCAGAGCTGACGTGAAAGAGCAGCTCCCTTTTCATGTCCTACATGCTACCCACAAAAAGTGCGGCCAAGTGCTAGACAGGCTGTTATGGCTGGATCATCCCTTCCAAAAGCAACAGGGGTGGGGAGGGGGAGAGAAACGGAGTTAGGAATTGAAGGCAGGTCATAGCTGTCAGGTTTGATTCTGCAGATTAAAAGGAATGATTTGTCCATACCCATAAATTCAATTCCAAGATGCTCTGCCAATGCAGAAAGTTGACAATAAAAAGAAAGAAAAAAAACAAGGGAAAAAAAGTTTCAGAGAAGAGCAGTACAACATACTGGGGGAAAAAATTCACACGAGTAACATGATTAGCCTGCACACGAGAGACAAAGATGAGTGGCAACATTCCGGAGGAGACTGTGCTCATATAAGCTGCTTTATCCTGGTGCAAAGTACATGCTTTTCAAAGAAAGAGAACACGAGTGCTGGGGGATGGGGGGAGTGGGGGAAAGAGAAATAAAAAAACACCGGAGGTTTGAAAATATAGTCGGCAATCCATTTGTCCGGAGGAATAAAATATAAGAAAACTTTCTGGTAACGATGCAAGGACATTTGGGGGAGATTCAGCTGATTTTTCCTTTTTTGGGTTCCCTTTTGTTTCACGAGGCAGAACGATGCCTTTCATAGTTTATCTGAACTTCGCAAAATGGTTTACTGGCTGGTTTGTTTAGATGGGTTCAGGCCCAGTGAAATAATATTTTTTTTAAAAAATTACATTTATGTCCAAGGCACCTGAACGGTCAACAGCAGTGAAATTTTTAAAGGAGTGAGGTTTGTGTTCAGGAAAAATGTGTAGTGCGGCCGGATATTTATTTTCACTGAATTACACCTAAAGATGTTGCGTTCTTTTTCTATTTGCCCCAAGTCAGAGGGAGTCATCTAACCCCACCCCAAATGATGGATGTTTGCTCGGAGGATGTCGAACAGAGCTCGAAATTCAGCGTGCTCGAATATTTTGACACACACGGCCAATGCATCGTTTAAATATCCTGAAAATCCTGCTCGGTTGTTGGGTTGCAAGGGAGTGAAACGATCAGCCTGACCTGAAGTGTATTTTCAAACCCACCAAGTTCAGATAACTTCAAAAAGGCACCGTGTAAAGGTGTGGAGCATTATTATTTTAAAAATTCAAGTTGACGATCGTGGTAATAATTGCCCCTTCAAAACAAATATTACGTCGAGGGAAAAAAAAAACAAATTACTGCACAAAATTGGTGATTTCAAAATGCTCGCTTAATTTTTGCCTTAAATGATCTGAAGGATTAAACTTTAGTTTCCTCAGATGGTCCTGCATGAGCACCACTAACAATACACATTAGTTACGTTAGAAAAGAGAAACAAAGCAAGGGTTAAATAGCGGGCATGCTGCAGCATGCATACTGGTACACTAATATCGCTGATTTACACTTAGGCAAATGTTAGGCGGAACTACAGTCACGGGAGAGGAAAATTCATTCAGATTAGGGGTCAGGAGAGGGTCATCAAAAATGGGTAAAACAAAATAATTGCACGAACGTTAGAATGGATAATACAATATTAAGGAAGCATGCTCATGGCACGGGGACTTGTTGATTCAGCATGCATCACTCATTCCACAGACATCTGAACCCTTCACTGAACCCCACCAAGCTATGCCATTCAACTAACTAAAGGATACAGACAGTTGCATTAAAGAACTGGCTACAGCAATTAAAGCTATCTGGTTACTGTCAGGCTACCACTTAAAATATTTTCTACCTTGTAAACTCCTACAAATTGGCTTTCCAACTCAAACAGGAATGCAACACGACAGTAACAATGCCAGTAAATAAGGAGCAACTCAGTTCGGTTTCAATTTTTTCCCGCCTAATCTTAAACATTAAATACAGCAAAACATTGAATTCCCTATTTCTACATCAGCTGAGCCAGCAGGGCAATTCAGTAACGACAAAAGGATGCAACACATTTGCTGAAATGGACACACCAAAGGACAATTTTACTTCCGGATAGCTACTGTCTAAAACTACATTGACCTGGGAAGCAGATTGACACTAAAATTTAGGCCGAGTGCAATTTAACAAAATCATTTCTGTCAGCTATTTGCAAAACATCAACAGACAACATCATTGTGTGAAACCTTAAGTGCAGAGTGTGGAGGTATTAAATAGTATGGTAATGTTAAAAGGTGGGGGTGTGGGGGGGTGGTGTGCTGATATTCAGTGCAATGGCTTCCACACAGGGAGCCTAAATCATATGTAATCTTCAGGTGAAAGGAGGTTAAAGGCTGGGGAATAATTGGACTGGCAACAAAATTGCACCCTTATATTTTATTATGAGATCCTATACCCACATTTACAGAAGAGGAACAGTCCATGGAAAATTCGTTGCACAGTAATGAAGCCCTCCCACCAGTTGGTGGTGCTAATACAGTCTGTCACGGCGGGAAACATGGCGTCTGGGCCCACTTAATCATGGAAGGGGCCCTACTTCAGTCTCCCGGCGTGTTAAGGCCTCCCCCGATTAAGTTGGAGGGTGGAAGGGGCTGACGCGGGATTCTCAGCCGCCGGAGCCGGGATGTCAATTAGGCTCATTAATGAGCTAATTGACACGTATAATCCCGAGTCCACCACAATTTAGCGGTGGCTCAGGGATTAAATGGAGGCTGCGTGGCTTTCCCTCACCACCGCCTCCTCCCCCCCAGAGGTCCACCTAGTGAACCCAGGGATTGTCAGCGGCTTTTCAATGTGGGGGGGGGAATGCCTTCTAGTCAGGCACTCCGTGCCCGATCAATGGACCCAGCATCTGGAAGGAGGGTGAGCTGAAAGCCACCCACTTCCCTTTAATTTTCCTCCTACCCCCTTCCCTCCTCTCGCAACCCCCATCCCAACTTCACTCTCCTGTGGCCTGGGCTTCCTGGGCAATTCTGAGCCTCTGGTGGATGTGCTGTCACTGCTTCCACTGGTGCTGGCCGCATGAGGCGGTGCCAGGCTCTGACTGGCTGGACTTCCGAGCTCAGTAGCAGGGAAGGCATGATAGTGGCCAGTGAAGTGCCCGAGGGGCAATTGATTCCATCGGGCCTCCCCCATGGAACTTACAGGGGTTCCACTGTCTGTTCCCCGGCCAGTGGGTGAGACCCCCTTCGGCCTGACTGAATCCTGGCTATAGTATCTACACTGGCCGCAGGATATAATTACTGTGCAACAGATTTACATAAGCTGTCCCCATCGTAAATGTAAGAATTTATAACAGCATAAGCTGATAGGTGCATGCAGATAACAAGACATTTAAAATATTAACAGATAAATGGCTTAATGGGAGCTCCGCTGGGTCAGAATAAAGTTAAATAATAAAATGCGGGTGAAAAAGTGCTATCAAAACGAACAGTGGAATAAATGGTCATTCATGACCATCCTGTGTACGGCTATCGTGTACATTGGACCCAAGCCTTATCTGTCCAATAGTTTTGTTTGGAAAAATAAATAAATAGAGGTTTGGAGCTCTGGAATGCGCAATTGAGGAATTATCAGCTGCATTTGGCTGGAACTAGTGGACCCTTATCATATCCTTTTCCCTTTGTTTTTTTGTAATAACACAATCATTGGGCACTCATTGGAATGCATATTGCCTGAGGCTGGTCAGAGCAACATTCTGTCTGAGGCTACAGGAAGGTTGGAGTTACAGTATCGTGCTTTCGGAAGGCAAGACGTCTGAGCTGTTGTTTCCTTCATAACGCTATCAACATTCCTTAATGTTTCCTCAGTATGTTATTCAGATAGCAGACCCATCCTCAGCACTGGGCTTGATATACAGCTTCTTGCAGCCAATCAGCCTTTTCATATTTGTTATGCTGAAGCTCCCCACCTGACACTATTGTGGAGGCAACATCGCCGCAAGGGATTGCGGTGGTTCGAGGAGAAGGTCCACCACCATCACCTCCTCAGGGCAACTAGGGATGTCGGCCTTGCCAAAACTGCTCACATAAATAAATAAAAATAATCTTTTCCAACTAAACAGGGTGTGGGAGAGATTTAAAGATATTTTAGTAATGTAAAGTTTCACACTGATATATTAATTTACCAATAGCGGAGAGACCAAATATGAAAAGTATTCTCCCTCTGTTTTTTTCTTTTTATTGCAAAAAATGATAAACCAGCACAATATACGCCAATCAGTTTTTAACCATCAATTACTTTCCTGTTTTTGATCTCGCTAATAACTAAACGGGTGATGGAGGATCTCAAGTATAACGGGAAGTTGGAAGTGTTATTGCAAAAAGGCCATACTGACCTTTCCAATTATTCTCGCATAGAGGGGACAATTTTTTGCTCAGGGTAGTCTAATAGATTTGGAACACTGCATTGGCCCAGTGATAGTGTGGGGTAAAATTCTTCAGTTCACTCCTATCCTGCCCTGCTGATGGCTATCACTGAATTTTTAAACAATGTATTTCTGTCAATTTTGCCTCGGCTTCATGCTAGAATATTTGGACTTCATTTATTGACAGCCTGCTTGTGAGGCTCATCTTGAGCAGTTTTCACTCTCCCTCTTCCATCACCCCTTCCCTCATACTTTATCTCCCTCATCATCTTGGTTCCTTCACTGTCTTTTTCACTCTCCCTCTCCCTTTTTTGGTACTCTTCATCCTTTCCCTTCCTCACCTGGTCTTCCTCTTCTACTCTCTCTTCCTACCCCCCACCCTACCCAAGTGCTTTTATTGCTGTCCATTTCCCTCTGGTTCTTTACTCTGTGCCCCCGCACACCTCTGCCTACCCTCATCTCATGTCACTTGCACAACAAGAACTCCTCCACAGGAAAACCCCTGCCCCTGAAGCTTTATCTTGTACATATACCTCCTTCCTATAGACTACACAGGGTCCATAATATAAAATGGATTGAGCGTTAAGAGCATAAATGATTCAGTCATAAGTTGGTGAGTGAATCCCTTTAAGTGACATCACTCTCCAATTCCAGGGGGCATCCGCATATCAGACGAGGATCATCAGCCTGGATCAGTGGGAGCCATTTGCCAGTCCTGATAAGGATTCCTGTGTCCATTATTTCACAATCTTGCTGTCTATTCTGCTAATGTAAACACCAAAATATCACTGCCATACATTGTGGCATGAGGGAGCCTGTTTTTCTTTAAACTGTCAAAGCTCCTGTCTTGCTTGTGTTTCACAGTTACTGAAGGTCCCAATTATGCTTTTAAGATTGCTACTGTTAGAGCCAAGCTGCAAACGTTTGTACTGTTCATTGGACATTGATTCCAGAAAGGGATCAGATCTGTCCATTCGGAGACCCGCTGGCAAGGGTATATGACTGGTGAGCTGTGCAAATATCTAGGTGCACTCTGCAATGTGAGTTACACACTTACGCTGTGAAATCTGCAAGTTCACAATCTGCCTTGTTTGCCTCTCTGCACACATCAGTAAGAAATCCCTGACACAGGAGTGGCTGCTCTGCAGAATCGGTGGATGCCCAGATTCCTTCCTACAATTGCCCCCACAGTATAAAAAGGTGCAGCCTGGAATGGATATTTTTTGCCCTTTTCCTGGACTCCTCAGGTTGTTACCAAAGGGCTGATTTTTAACTTTTGGCAGTGGCAGGAAATGGGTTATAGAGGGTTGACTGCACGTTAGACACCCCGGACAACTGTCCTTTCAACTGGGCAGCCAATCTGCTCCCATCCATTTTGCACTTCTGCTGCAGTTGAATTTCACCCCATGACTTCATCACATCGGTGAAATTAATGCTTCTTTGGGTCAGGCGAAAGTGGGGTGGGTGTTGTGTTAATTGTGTTAACGAGAAAATGGCAAAACTATGAGTTACTAATATGGAATATCTGCATAAAATTGGTGTTGTCCATTCTACTTCCCAAAGAACCACAGTCCCTGCTTCTGAATATTTCTTTAACACAGTGCATCAACCCTGCATAGCCCCACTTCCTCGTGTCTTCCAAGATTGTCCCTCTCTGAGGTGAGAAAATACTATTCTGCATTGAATCATAGAATATTACAGCTCAAAAAGAGACTATCCTGCCCATAAACTCCACCCGAGTGTTTTTCTCAACCTAGCCTAGTGCCATTCTCCCACCTATAGTCTTAACATCAGACCCAGTCTAATCCCATATTCTTCCTCGCTCTCCACTCACTTTAAAATTCCACATGATCTAATCCAATCCTTCTGCTTGCTCCACGCCCTGTAACACTCCTGTTTTTAAAACTATCCAGCTCACTCTTAAAATGACTTATGACTCTGCTGTGACACCAGTTTGAGACAGAGAATTCCATATTCTCCCCACTCTTCCCAAAAAGATTCATTTTCTAACCTCACCTTTAATTCTTTTTGTGCTTATTTTCAAGTTGTGTCCTCTTGTTATTATTTTGTCAATCTAGTAGAAACAAACTATCTAAGTTGTCACTTGATAGTATACCTATCCCTGCAGTTCCCCACCTTGCTTTATTCTTCATTCCTCTTGAACTTGAGTATTGCTAAAAATAGAGACATGCTGTTAAACCTTTTCACCTTGCAATCATCAGCACAGGTTCACAAGAATACCAAATCCAAAGGGGCCAACAATTTATACTGCATGAGAAGAGGGTGCTGTTTAGTATTCTTGCCAACTAATAAGCACGCTCTTCTCATACAGCATGAATTGTTGTTCCTTTTAGATTTGGTATTCTTGCGAGTCTGTCCTGATGAGTGCAAGGCGAAAAGCTTTGACAGAATGTCTCTTTTTGCAGCAATTTATTATAAGTCTTCATAATCTCACAGCCCTTTCACAAATTGCCACTTACTCAGCTGTTAAAAAGCCCCAATTTCTCATGGCTGTCTCTACACTGTAGCTTTATCCCTTTTTCCATTGATTTTATACTCTTCCTTATGTGGGGGCACCCAGAATGGGGTTTCCAATTCCTTTGACATCAATTATGTCACTCCATACCTGCAAAGTTTTGTACTTTGGGAAATGCCCACTTTTCTAATGGCCTGTATATGTGCCCAATTTTTCTTCTTGTACACTTCCTCAGCATATCATTATTGACACCTCACATCTTTTCTCTGGCCAGGGGATGGGACAAGTGGGCTGAAGGATGCTTTGTGCCTTCTTGCTCAGTAGACTGATTGATACAGGTCAAAAGGAGCACGGGCAATGGAATGAGTTGGGTAAGATGTTGGGGGTACCTAACGCACAAGGGAAACACTCAATAAAGGGCCCAGCGGAGAACTAAAGAAATTCACCACCCACTGTGAGAGTTGTGATGGATTCCTTTAGCATGTTTCCTTGGGCCGTTGGAACTCTGACCATAAATCTTCACGGGAGCATTCTCCCGTCATGTGTTCCTATTTTCTTTCCTTACTGGTCCTTTGATAGGGAAACATAGGGAAGGCAACATTTACTGTGCATCCTTTGTTTCCCTGAGGGAATTAAGAATGAACCATGTGGTGTGAGACTGGGATCACATGACGGCTAGATCAGGTAGGGGTGGCAGATTCCTTTCTTGTAGGATATTAGTGAACCATTTGGGTTTTTTTCTGCAGTTTTGGCGCTTCCACCATCACTTTCTGGTGCTAGTCCACAAATAGCCATATATCAGACTGATATCATGAATGGCGTATTGCTTCACAAGAAGAGTACACTTGTTTAACATCAATCTTGGTACTCAATGAGTTAACCATGTCCCTGTTGTTTCCCTGACTCTCTCATATTTAAAGTTGTGCCCTTGCTTTAACTCTTGTCTGTTCACCTTATAATGATTCACAGTTCCAACAATAAATTGAAAGAATAGGATCCTTGCTTACTCTTGCAATCTCCTTCTTTGGGTTTTCCCTTTGTAGCTTTGCTCTGTAGGACTCCAACACTCAACTGCAGAATGTGACGGTGACAAACGTGTACTGTTGCTAACATACTATCTTTCTTTGATCCCTACAGTTCCCCACCTTGCTTTATTCTTCATTCCTCTTGGACGCATCCTTGGCTTTTATTGATTAAGCTAGCACTAAGCAAGAGGCCCGGGGTGATTTATAATGCCACAGAAAATAGTCTCTCCCTCTTCCATCAGTCACCATTGTGTTTGTTTCATGTAGAGTCACAGATCCTTAGCTAAGCTGCTGTGTAGACGTTACAGAGCATGGCATCATCATTTATCTTGCCATCAATATCTAACAGCTATTGTACTTGTATCCATTTTTGTCTGTGCCTTTGCTGTGGTTTTATATTCCTTGTTGGTCTTCAATGCTACAGTTCCTCACTTTATGTTACAATTTAATGACCATACAGTAAACCCCCCTCACTTTGCCCCCAATTCCTTCCTTCCAAATAACACTGATCACTGGAGTCCTACAAAACTGATAGCAGGAGCAACTATATGGGTTCTCTATCTGTGAAACAATCATGAAGTGACTTACTTTTAAAGCTGTGATATTTTACAAGTTGGTAAAACGGTTATGCCTTTTACCGGATCGGTACATAAAATCTCAGCTTTCTGCAATGAATTTGCTTTTGTGCTTTCTCCACTGTTGTCTCCTCCTGTCCTGAAAGCATCAACACTCCTTGCTTGGGTCTGGGTTCCACATGGACAAGGAACCCCTCCAGTGCCCCACCCAAGGGACAATTAGGATCGTGTATTGAGCTGTGGAAAGAAGCTGTGCCCAGTCACCAAGATTCACTATCGACGGAGTAGATGTTGACTAGTGAACAGGAATGGAATCCCTTTCAAATTTTTCTCACTATCTAGCCAAGGGATACTGGGGGCTAAATATCGTGCTCCTACTTAAATGCTGACTGAAGTCAGTGGACTCAGCACAGACCGGGGTTTGAGTACACGACCTTACTAGGTAAAGTCATTGGGGATTCAGTTCAACTTTTGGCAATAGTATAAAATGGTGACTCGAATGGAAGGCAAACTGGGCTTGAGTTCAGTGTCCAGCCGGTTAGATATGCCAATTTACACTGTCACCGAAAGTTAAAATTCCCCTCCAAGGAGGCATTAGGTGAACACTAAATCAATTCATGACCAAGGTATATGCTACAATGAACCTTTATGTGCTGAGGTGAGTTCTCAAATAATATTTTTTGTTCTAATAGTTACATACTGCCTGATTTCCTATCATTTTTGTCTCGAATTATTTTGTGTTTGTTGTTAATTAGCGAAGCCATCTCCCAGTCATCTTTCTTTCATCTCCAATCCTTTTGAACATCAACATCTCTGCCAGACATCACCCCTTGGGAATGATTGCAAATCTGTAGTGCTTATTGTTAAACACTGTCATCTTTCTCCTTGTCATCTTTCTGTGACCCTTCTGAATCTACAGTCCTTATTACCGAGCAGAATTAACTTTCATCCCATGATATTCCGCATAAATCTGCAATCCTTATTACTGAACCTCATTATCTCGGAACCTTCACTTTTTACTTGCAATCTGTTGGTCTATCTTCCTCTTGCCTTTGCCCCTTTCTAGTGAGCACATTCATTTACACCCCCTACCCCTTCACCTCCCTTTCACCTCCAAATCTGCTATCCTGATCGACAAATGCAACACTAAACACTGCTCTGCAAGTCCTGCTATTGATTGCATGCTGCAGGCGGGTGCAATGGCTTCAGTCCACCTGCTTTTTGTTCTCTTCTTGGGGAAGGGGTACTGTCCGAGTGAAGATAGAAATTTGAGGTCGAGGTGAAACCGCGGTAGCAGCAATAACAACAACACTGGCAGCAGCAGCAGCAGGAGCAGGAATCAACAGTGTGACAAAGCATGCTTCAATTCAGGGGATGACAGAAGAAGTGGACGTACTGTAGAAACTGGCCATTACGTAGTTTTGGCAGCGGTCACCAGTAAATTCATTTGGACACCTGACAAGACAAATAAAATGAGAGAGAAAGAGAGGAGAGAGAAGATAAGTAACTGTCAGGATAGAGTCACCTTCAGCACCAGGTCTCATTACCTTGATGTGGTCACCGTTTAATCCATTTTACCTGGAAATCATCATCTCCGCAACGCTCAATAATTGCTGGTTTAAGACAGCAAAAAAAAAGATTTTTTTTTTAATATTCAGCAGGTGCATTTACAAGCCATGAAAATTCAACTCCTTCAAGTGAGTCTGGAGCTGTACCTCCGAACCAAATTAAAGTTAAGGGAGAAAGAACATTAGAGAGAGTGCATATTTACAAATTTAGATGAAGCAAAATTTAATCTTCGATTTTAGAATTGCCTTATTGGAAGTGCCAAATTTCTATCAATTTATAAGTACTGTTGACCAAGTCCTTTTCTGAGTGATCACTTGTGCATATGGGAGGAGATTGTTCATGATCTAGTTCCTCGGAAAAGACCCTCTCCAATTCCTGTCTAAATATTTTGGGACCATTGAACTATACGACTGGGGAGTGAAAAGGATGGAGAAGATTTTAATAGCTGTAAACACATCCTACAATGGTGAGGAACTGAATCTGTACTGTACTGTTTCTCAAAGTAAAAATACAAAAAAAAACGATAAGAACAGCAAACAGTACCAGATTACTGAGGGCCTGGTTACATTATCAGAAGTTGCCCAAATCAAAAAAAAATTCACATTTTAAAAGCATCTTTCTTTCTGAGCAGTGACAACACCAAGGACTATTTCTGTTGAGCTGCAGGGGAGAGAGGAAAAAAAAACACAGGCATGATTATATCTTCACATACGTTCAGGTGTAAAGACTCTCATGGGTACAGTCTCTGTACATCTTTCTCCGGTGAATCCGGGATCACACCTGGAGGGTAGAAATCGGACATAAACAAACAGAAACAAAGGAACTCAAACGGTCTTAGGCATGACACTTAAAGGAAACTAAGGTGTTGGAAATCACGGGCGAATTCACGTCGAGGAGGGCTGCTCATTGCAACTGGGCAGCTTGGCTGCCTGAATTTAATGGCCGACTATCATTCCTTTTGTGTGGCTGCCTCTCCTTTGAGGATAATTATTTTTTTGCAGGATTACTTATAGGTTTACAAGCGACAGCGCAAGCAAATTGCCACTTGGGCTTCACATATGCTCATGTCTCTAGTGTGAGGCTTCAGGGTAATAATACCAGTCATTAGGAACCATTCAATATCCAACCCTTTTCAAGAAAGCTTTTAGACATAAATGACACACTGAATAAAGGTGTGTGTAATGTACCATTACCTGGTTTGTTGGTTTTAAATTTCCTCGGTAATATAACAGTTACTGGTCCAAACACAAATTAAATTTTTTAGAATCTTTTGGCCAAAAGATTGCAGCATGGTTTGTAAAGTTAAAGAAAGGGGTATTCCATTGTGTGCCTGCTATTTTGCACCTTATTTACAGGCACATTGAGCCTGTAGCTCCAATTCTAACTGTTGTCACAACCACTATGGCCAATTTATCAGTTCGGTCCCACAAGTCATTAACTCAAAAAGCATCAGCCACCAATTGGCGTAGCAAAATGCCCAATAAAACAAAGATAGCAACCCACTTAATGTGAATCAGACACTTTGGAGGTAGGAAGTTTTAGCCTCTATGATCTGCCAACCCAAATACCTTTTTCCATATATATTTAAGGAAACACAGCAGTATGGAATTTTAGTAATGAAGAGATTTTTGGAATGCTCGTTTTGTCAGTCTCCGACATTACTTGAGCCGCTTAAATGGCTAATGAGTCACAGGATGCAAATTTTCAGCTCGAGTCCAGAAGCAATTGAGCTCCTAACAGTCTAGATAATTACTTTCTGTGATCATCAGACAGAGCAGGCTCGATGTCCTGTCTGGCCTTTTCTCTTCCCATCTTTTATGTCCCACATTTTTATTATTGAATATATCTTTTTGAAAGGACTCAGTTAGATCATTGAGATTGTTTTTGTGCCTTTATCTTTGGAATAAAGCTCCTCGCGAGACCAAAACCTACTGCGGTCCATTCTAGAAAAAATGCACTTCTGCTCCAAGCAGAATCTCAATCCAAGCATAACATTTCTTGGCAACGCATTTGTATATTTATCAGGATCCAACTGCATTACAACATGTGTCAATGTGACAGAAACACCCCATTCCACTACACCGGTGATAAGATTATGTCATTGTGCGTTTTTTTTTAATCTGAGGAACCGAACATTTTTCTGTTTCCCTTTTTGAAAGCAGTGTTGGGGTCACAACCTTCTGATTCAGGTAGAGGGCAGTTTCAACACACTGGAATGGCCTCTCCCTACACTAGCCCAACAAATGTGGCTGGATCTCTTGCATTTGCCTTTTTCTTTCAAATCAATGACTGTGGCCTTAACGAGGGAGCTGATCCAATGCTCATTCATACTTAAGACCCTCAGACCTTAAGCGTGGCAAATGACCAAACTATTATTAACTCCCCTGTCACCACCAAAAAGCACTCTATTTAACGGATAACGAGTGAAACATCATCCTTAGGCTGCAGTATCTTACTGGGCACTGTGTTTTGGGTATGCTTATGAATATTTAAACCCTCTCTATCTAGTCACAACTCAGCTTCCTGAAATCAGGGCAGGGAAGGGCTGTTTAGATTGCCAGTGTTATTACATTTTTACCCATGATTATTGTGATCATGGCCAGTTGCTATGCTTTGTCAATATAACACATTAATTATGATTTGGTAAAACCCAAGCTGATTGATGGAGGTGCCTGTGGATATTGCTTCATCAGAGCTTTAAGCCAAACAGTACATCCGTGTCCGATTTTATTTCAGATGCTTGTACCAGCCATGGAGGTAAACTGCTGTTGTACAAGTGTGTCAAATAGGGTAACTGGACATGTATTGTTTGAAAAAAACTATAGAATGGTGCCCCTTCAAAATCTGGCTATCGTTCCAATTTCAATTATTTAAAAAATATATTTACTATACATTTCAAATATTCTACTCGGCTGAAAAGGGATCGAATAGCAATAGTGAGCCCTTTGTCAAATAATCATTGATCTAGTAAGCAGCCCATCCCAAAACACATTCCCTCTCATTCACTGCTCAGTTACACACGAGTTGTACCATTTACTTTTAAATGGCATCATTGTTTTTTTCATAGTTCTGTTGGAATTTCCAATTTATTTCATGTAATAACACTCTGACTTCAATTAGTCTTGGAGACATCGTCAGTGTGATGAGAATTTGAGGGTGAGCATTGTAGGGAAGCTCTGAAATAGAAAGCAGGACCTAATGTGGGGAAGGAGCTTTCAGAAGTCTTCTGACTGCAGAGCATGTGACAGGAAGGTTATTTTATTCACACTATTTCTTTATCCCCCTCCTTGGACAGACAAGTGTGCGCATCTGTGTCTGTGTGCATATATGTGTGTGCATGTCTCAGTGTGTGTGCATGTTTGTTTTTATGTTTGCATGTGAGTCTGTCAGCGTGTGTGCGCACGCGTGTCAGAGTGTGCACGCACGCGTGTCAGAGTGTGCACGCACGCGTGTCAGAGTGTACGCGCACGCGTGTCAGAGTGTGCGCATGCGTGTGTCTGTGTATGTTGGGGAGTTAGGGTGTGTGGGGGTGGTGTGGTGTGCATGTGTGCCAGTGCAGGGTGGACCATATGCTTATTACATTAAAAGTAAATAGCAAGGCTGATGAAAATTTATAATCTGCAGTGCCACTCTTTTCGTAACAGTCAGTAACCATATGTGCAATCCAATTCCATATTATTCTTTAAGGCTGGAGGTCTTTAATACTCCACAGAAATGCAAATTACAACCTGCTTTTGAATATAAAAAGGCTGAAAAGCAGAGTAGTTTTTAAGTTAACATGAATGGTTCGAATTAACCTGCATCATATGGGCTTCATTGTTGAGCAAATTAGCAGAAATTTTTATTCTTTCAGGGGATGTGGGCGTCACTGACAAGGCCAGCATTTATTGGCCATCTCCAATTTTCCTTCAACTGAATCTCTTGCTGGGCCATTTCAGAGGGGAGTTAAGAGTCAGCCACATTGCTGTGGGTCTGGAGTCACATGTAAGCCAGACCAGGTAAAGACAGCAGATTTCCTTCCCTAAAGCACATTCATGAACCAGATGGTTTTTATTTTAAACAATAATTAAATGATAGTTTCATGGTCACCATTACTCAGAATAGCTTTATATTCCAGATTCATTAATTGAATTTAAATGCCACTAGGTACCATGGTAGGATTTGGATACATGTCCTCACAGCATTAGCCTGGGCTTCTGGATTAATAGTTTAGGGATATTACCACTATGCCACCATCATATAATAGACATAATTGACTTCCTATTAAAGCATTAGAAATTGTATATTAATATTCAAGCTAGAAATAGTCAATCTCCAGCTACTTTTATATTTAGCTTCAGGTTAAGCACCATGATAGTATTGACTGCTCTTTCTGTCCCATAATTGGTGGAAACCTTACATTGAACTAGATTGATTCAATGGGGTCAGATGCCAGGAAGACCTGGTGGGTAAGGAGGACTTGCAAAGGAAAGCTATAGCTACCAACTTGTTACATGGCAGCAGATCCAACATTAAATGTGTTGCATTATCTGCAAGCCTGCCCCTTTCACGGCCTGCATCAGAGATAAGTGCAAGTTTTTGTTTATCCAGAAAAAGACCCCAGGCTCGGTCTTCAGCACTTCTGAGCAAAAAAACTAAGATCTGCCCAGAGCCTGACAGGGAAGCTATTCTCACTGTTGTCATGGAATAATTGAGCATTCTCAAAACAAGTGCTTTTAAAGTTGTGCTCAGGGTTTAATTTGCTCCTACCTTGACAGAATAGTATGGGCAATATGCTACTTCAGTGCTGTGCCCTGCTATATTCTATCAGTCCAAAATCCTGCTTCTTCCCTCTGCATGACCCAGGTGTTCCTGAGAGTGCGAGACCCTCACTCGCGCGCACCCACACCCACTTACTTAAATTTCAAAATTATTTAAGGATCAGGATCAGGTCAGCCTAAAATTGCCTCTACACAAATGGATTGACTGGTAAGTGAGCCCTTTCAATCTCAAAAGTTTAACCTTGGCAATGTGAGTCCTTTAGGAGCCTGTTTATTTTTAGCATCGTGGCTGATTTAGACCTGATTTTGTACAAGTAATGCATATGCTGCAAACTGGCTGGATTACACTGATCATAGTGCAGAGACAGATGGGCGAAAGTAGAAAGAGCCACACTGGCAATAGGAGACGCCATCTCGTAGCAGCTGGTCTGCATGGAGCAGTCATGAAATTAGGGCTTCCCTTCTAGTGGAAATTGCTTACAGCATTCACAAGGTCCACATGCAAGAGATGCCAGCTGCATTGGCTGGGGTTACTTTGAGCACCATCGCACTGGTCTTTGGCGACAGCGCCAAATTGATGGCAGTGAATCAGCAACCCAAATACACTCCACCCAATGTTCTTTTCCACTACAGGAGATATAAGGAGCTACCCATTCACTAGCGCCCATTTTTCTGGTGTCCCATGTGTCAGCTGTACAAAATAACCTGCCACATGCAGAGCCATAGCATCCATCTGAGATGGTAGGCAGATATAGGTTTTACAGTGCTGTTCCTAACAAAGCTCATCTCTCTCTCTCACATAGCAGCTTCTTTGCTGCACCAGGCATCTAGCTCACCCATTCATGAGCATTAATGCACTGAGTCAGGGGAATGACGCGAGATACGCAATTAATGTGCTTTGCATAGATACATGATGTGTTCCTCGCCTGGAATTCATGTGCACATTATCAGATAGCACTGAACATTGGTCACAGTTAGAACTCATGTTCACTGCTCCTTCTCTAGCCCAGGCTGGGTGAGGTAAATTATGGGGCACCCAACTACTGATGCACCCAAGATCAGCTACCCCAGTACAGCCCAAGGATGGAACCACGCTCTTTTGGCTGACCTGTGCTTCGATGGGAATGGGGGATGAGGGATGTCAGATTTAATTCATAACCAAACTAGGTTTCTATGCACTAAAGTCTACTCTTACAGGCAGGTTTTGGTGCTAACCTTGTGACAAACTAATTAAAGTGTGTGTGTGTGAGAGAGAAAGAGAGAGACTATGCATGCGCATGTGTGAGTATATGTATTTTGTGGGTGGATGTGAGAGATTGTGGGTGCTACATGTAAGTTTGCATGTGTGTATACACAAGAATGTGTGCATGTGGGTGAAGAGAGCCTTTCAAAATTATGCCATTTACAGCAGGCAGCTGTGGATCAGTTGAACAAAATGCTGATGGGCATTTTGAGTGGGACAGGGAAGCACTTAATAAAGCAAGGCTCAAAGGCTCCTTTAAAACCAGAAATAACAACTCTCTATTTCATCTGTTAGTATTATAGTCAAAAATGGTTTAAGACAGTGCCCCAGGGGAGGTACATTGTATTTCAATAGAGAAAGCTCCAATGTTTTTCAAGTGGATGCTTCAGATGTAAGTAACAAGACAATCAGAAGGGTTCAAAGGGCAGATGCATGGGCCACGCAGCTTTTGGACAACAAATCAGTTAATTAGAGCCTGAATAACAAAAGAACCAGTTAGGGTTTGGATTTGGCAATTGGTCGAACATGCACTTTAATCTTGAGCCAGTAGACAGGCACCGGTCTCTACCATCACTATCAGTTTTACTTTTAAAACAGGAGTAGTAAAACAGAACTTGCTTTCATCTTAAACCATTCTCGTTTTGAAAGATTTCTAGTCAATGGATGATTTTAGCAAATTAAGATCTATTCACAGGACTTAGAGTTACAATATGGTGTTGAAAGTAAAAGAGATAGCTTGTAAGTATTGCTATATAACTAATATAATGTTGTGTGATTCAAGTGGAGGATGGATGCTGAGGTAATTCGGTATTTTCTTTTAAAGAGAGAATGATGGTTTTTGAAGAACAACCTCGAGAACTCTTCAAATGCAGTATCTTTATGTTAAACCTGAAGTTGTGGTGACAATCCAGTTGTGTATAATGGCCAGGTTCCAGTGATAAGTAACTTGAGACTTGACGGGTGGTAAGTGTTGCATATGTTTGGGAGAGAACAGGTGAGTTTGGGTGCTTAAGCTTTCCACCATTGGAGTTTTTCCTCACTTCGTGTCTGGGTCTATTGCAGACTAATTGATGGAGATTGATTGCCAGGAGCTGTCAACAACTCATTATTGTTGTGTCATGTGACTGCTGAGATGGTAGAAAGTGAATTATTTGGATCTTTTGTCTAGCAGTTCCAACATTTCAAGCTCTCTAGCGATTGGGGTACAAGAGCTGGGTTCCAGTGACAATCTTAAACTACAGTTCAACAGGGATCATTAACAGCTGACCAGCATCACTGGTAATAAATCACAAAGTCATGAAACCCTCTATACGGTGACATTAGAGCAGACATGCTGCAAGAAGAGCGTGAAGGAAAGGTTGGATTCACTTACTGACAGGAGAGTTTATTAATACCATTGATAACGAAACACTGTCCTCCATTCACACAATAGTGCCGATCGCTCTCGTTGCATGGCCTTGCGTGGCCTGACCAAGGCGTAGGTGAAGTGGTAGCTGCAGACGGGAAGAACAGCAACATTAAAGAGATAATTATTACCAATCTTAACTACAGCACATCAACAAGGCATGGTGCCCAGTGGCTTCAGTGCTAGTCCAGTGAAAAATGCCGAACTGCTGTTTTTTAGCTATAATTATTAAAATACCATTGGAAGAATGAGATGCATCCATAACTTAACACTCCAACCTCGTGTTCAGTTCCCTCTGTGGCTTCGTTCCTCCCTATCTCTGTGATCTCCTGCTTCCTTACAACTATGAGAACCCTCCTCCAAATCTGGCTTCTCACGCCCATCCGGTTTTCCTCACCATTAGTGGCTGTGCCATTTGGATCGTGAACTCTGGAATTACCTCCCTAAACCTCTCTGCTACTCCCAGTTTTTCTCCTCATTTTAGACGAAAATCTGCATCTTGGACCAAGCTGTTGTTTTAGTTCTAATATCTCCTTCTTTGGCTCAGTGTCAGTATTTATCTGGTTACACTCCTCTAACAGGCCTCGGGATGTTTTACAATAGTAAAGGAGCTATATAAACGCAAGTACCTTCTTCCCTCAGTCACGTCAGGGAAAGCACAATTTTACACACTATTTCTAGGCCTTTGACTTGTGGTGACATTTCATTTGAGAGAGGAACAGGTAGGATAGTCAGCTTTTGTCTACCATGTGGGTCAGTTCGCTGCCTGAACTCAAAGCTTAAAGTGAGAACTTGCACTCTCTGTGTTGGGGTGAATCATAGTGCCATAGGGCCACCTCATCCAGATTTGGAACCAAATGTATGGTTCAAATATCATCCCATACCAACATAAAACATGCAGTCACATTGGTGCAATGGGAAATATGAGCGGGGGTGGGATATAAACATATCAGGGAGTATTGTGCACCCAGTCCATATGTTTTCCCATCCACTAAAAGTAACGGCTTGGAAATTTTGTCCAATTGGGTGCACTGTCTTCTCCACCTCAATTTCCGATATCCACTCTCACCTCATGAGCTTCCAAGCATGGAGCAGCCAATCATACAATTGACCTTTGCCCGGATGGCCATTTTACATTTTAAAAATTGTACTATTTTACCAGGAAAAGCAGTGACAGAACAGGACATCTGATGCATCACAATTGGGTTAAAATGATTCTGCACAATGTCATCAGCATTCACTTCCAAAGAACACAACATCCTATCAGGACCCCAGTGGAATTCTGAACGCCAGTGAACATTTTATTGTTAGTAGCTGGACAATTGCTGGTTGATATTTTGTCGTTGACCATATTTTGCTTTTAAATGCAACAGCCAGTTTAAGTTCCCAAACCATAAGAACGCTTGTGATTTACTGTTATCAGAAACAGTTCACATCACTGAGTACATGTCTTTTGTTTTCAAGCCCTGTTGGCACAACCTCTTGGTGTGGGGCAGGCTGGCTAGCCAAAAACAAAGAGGGACGTCAGAACTGAACCGGAGGCTGGATTGATATAGGGAAAGGGTTCTACGTACAACTCGTCTTTCCCATCTGGTGTTGACCGATTGGCTGAGAGGTTCCTGCATTTTCACTTTTTAAAAATATTACAGATTTCCAGAATTTGTTTTTTTTTTTGTAAAGGAAACAGTTTATTTAGTTTGTTTGAATAGTCTTTATTACGGATTTTTAATTTAAAATTAATTACTGTCGACACTGTTGCATCATGTGCAAAGCTGAGCAAAGAAGAATATCCTCTGCTGGCAAATCAGAACAAAAATCCCCTCCATCAACAAACTTTGAGGTTCCTCTCCATCAGCCCTTACCATAAATTGGCAATTTTAATCAGCTTAAAAACTCAATCCTGTTCCTCGTCCCACTGTCTCGATGTTCTTAAAACCCCTTCCATTCTGTGCTAGAGACTCCCTTCATTTTCCTAATGGAACAGGCGCCTCAGATGTTCTGAGCTCTGAAATACTCCTGTAGCCTTGATAAGTGGATTTCCAGCTCATGTGAAATATTAACGAAAGAGAAGCAAACCAAGTATTGACGTTCTTTATTGGGCTGAGAGATATAAAGAGCAAGAAGTTATACGAAAGCAATATAATTGCCTTTCACAACCTCTTGTATTCCCCGACTCACCCTTCCCGTGCACTTCCCCTCCTGCCTCCCTCAACATATGTAGCACACATGCACATTCGTCTGATCTCATGCAAGAACATGTAATGTATAAACGCTTCAGAACTGGCTACAAATATTGACAGCCTCAGCTTAACTCTCCATAAAGGATTAACTCTTTGACCCACTGAAAATAAAAGCTCTCCATTTGAACAGCCAACATTGAGAGGAAAGGGAGAGTGGAGCACAAAGAAAGCTTGAATATAGAGGTTTACAGAGAAGAGCACATAGATTACACTCACTCCAGACCATAGGCTGTAAAAGAAGCATTGTAACATCAGGTCATAATACTTCACATCAGTGTGTGAACTGCAATGTTGTACAGGAGCAATAGCACAAAACAAAGTCCATAAAAAAAACAGCAGAAGTTTATGACATTCATTTTTTGTTTTGGTTATTTCATTATGAAATTCTGATACTGAAACAAAGAGAAATAAATTTAAAAAGCTTGAGATTTGAAATCCTTATTTTTTTTTTCTTTTTTCCAAATCCGTACAAATATTGATTTTCAAGGTCTTGTGGGAAAGGAACCTAAACATTGTGAAAAGTGACTAATATTCCATCATGGCAAAAACACGAGGGATGGGAGGTAAGAGTCTGACTTCTGGAGCTGGAATAATGGCTGCATTTCAGGAACAGCCGAACATTACAACAACAACTTGCATTTATGCAGTGCCCTTAACGGAGTAAAATGACATAAGGTGCTTTGTGATATCAAACATAATTTGGTGACCGCTACTGATGAGCTCCATACAGGTCACTGTAACCTGCTTCATAACAACCCCCTAGTAAAGTGCAGTGGCATGTGTTACTGGTATTAGACAGCACGTTGTTCAAATCAAAGACCAAACCCACTAAGTGAACTGTTTAGTTTATAATTGCAATTCACTCACTGATGTACAAAAGATTTGAATGAATAGGTCTTCAGGCATTTTTAAAGGAATATGCTAATGCTCCATCGTATGGTGAGCACTATGCTCTAACGAAAGACTTCTTATTATTTTCACTTTCATGGTTCAGAGACGTCAACCTTTGTGATTCTACTCTCAGAAGCCTTCATTTAAAGAAATTAACATCCACGATATAAAATACCCGCTGCTGTATCGCACAAATCCTTCAAATCGCTGGAGGTAAAACAAAAAACCATCTAGTTTGAAGTATAAAACCAGCTTCTCAGCTTGTGTTCGGAAAGCTGTGCGAGGCAGCTTATTGTCTAACCATCGGCCAGCTGGCTGCCTCACAGGCAGCAGTTTAACCCTCGTCCTGCCAACACATGGACCTCCACAGATTTGCACAGGATGGCTTCAGGTCAATGCAAATCCAACTGAAGCCTTAGCGTTCTTATCTTTTTAAAAAAACTGAAGGCACAGTAAGAGTGTCCTAGGCACGGCGCAGGTAATTAATGAGGAGAGGGACCGCAAAACCAACACATTTTAAACGTCAAGCAAGAATGCAGACTCTCCCATAACAATCAGAGAGTTGAGGCTGTGGATTGACTAGAAATTGTGGTTATAAAAAGGCACCCATTGGAGATCAGGTCAGCAAGGAGAAATGAATAAACTTAGTAAAGTGCACCCTGCTGTTTGGAGACATGTCAGACAAACAGCATTGTAGTAAAGACAAATAACTTACCCCCAAATTAAGAGAGATTCTGAAGAGTGAGAACTAACTTGCACATTACTTGAGGTACATACTTACCCTTGTGCATGCTTACATGACCAGGGCACAAAAAAAAACTTGGGAGGACTCCAGAAATAAAATACTCCCTTCAATAAAACTGAAAATCAAAAGCCTGAAAGCCTAGGTTAGTCAGGGTGAATCAGAGACTCATTTCTCAGGCAGCATCAGCAGTAGACCAGCTCTAGGATGTCCCAACAAAGTCACAACTCATCCACGGTGAGAGCCATTAAAATGTTTTACCTCTTTTGAGTTGATGATGAGCTGCCCTCCCGGGACCCCCCTCTACTTTAACCCTCTTACCTGGGAGAAAACGCATCTTTAAAAGCCTCGACACGCGAAGATGTCTTGCCCCAAGATCGGGAGACCTCGTCCTAACTTTTACTGCAATCAGCGCAAGCTAGAGGTTGCTCCTGTGGATTCCGAAACAGTCTCAGGACTCCTGTCCTCTTCTTTGGCTTAAATATACTTCCTCGGCCACGTCATTGCACCGTCAAATGTCTGATTTACAGTGGTGATGGTCGGCAAGCGAGACGTCAGCCACCGTGACTGTAGTGCCCAACTCCAGAGGCAAAGGGGAGCACCACTCAAAGAAAAAAATAAATGTCTGTGCCTTCAAATGAATCTTCGGCCAATAAACGCATCAGCTGCATCAAAACGCTTGTCCTGTCATTGCTCCTGGGAGGAATACGGGTTTTACGAATGAAAATCAGCTCGCGCAAAATATTATCACAATGGATCAATACAGTCATCAAATCGAGCCACCAAACCCTGCAACTCAAATGAAAGAATGCAAAGTGTGATTGTCCATATTAATTGCTCCACTTTCTGCAAGTAGCAATAAAGACAAAGGTAATCAGCTCCGAGCCAACTTTTCCCCCCGGAAGCCCCACCTCACTTGCGCACATACTGCGGCGCACAATTTATGCACAGGTACTTTTAACCCCGTGTTAGCCACGACTGGCAACAATGACGCTTTTGAATTCTCACTCTCGCTATTCACTTCTCGGCAATCTTTGTGTCACCTCAGACGAGGGCAAACTAGCCTTCTCCTCACACCCGCTGTTTAAAAAGCGGCACACGGTCCAGAGGCTCAGTCAACTTAACAGCATCCCGTGGTGAGGCGAGATAATTTATCATCGATCCTTAGATCAGGACATTTCTCTGTCGAAAAGAAGCCAGGTGGGAAGTTTGATGGGGGAGGTGAGGAGACGGCGACCTTTCTGGATACTGTACTTTTCATTATTCCAACCTTCATTATAATCTAGACCAAAAGCATTTAGTCCCCATAACCAGAGTCCTTGTGTGACGACCATGTTGTTATGGGGTGAAGTAACACCGAGTATAAATTCCGATTAACGTGAGATCAAGACTGCATGATTCTGCATACCTGCAACAGCTTGACGTGCATTGCACAGCACCTGCTGTGCTCAATAAGCATGTTACATAACGACAAGATTACTTATGCCAAGATAAACAAATAAAAACATGGATTAAGGGGGAGAGCTCAGTCTTCACACTTGCTTCACATTCTGTATTGCAAACCTAATCATGGTGCATGCAAATAATGGACTCATGCTGGCAATTAATCATAAGGAGGAGGTATCATAGTCGAGAAAGTAATTATTAACATGCTGATATCAACATTACTCTAATGGCCACTGGGGGCTGCACTGAACAGGTTGTTTGTTTGACCAAACAGGAATGACAGAAAAATGATGCAAAATGACAAAGGAGTGTTGTTTTTAAATTAACAATTGTCTCGTAAACTTACATTTCAATCACCTCTTTCCACAGAAGGCGTAACAATAATCCGGAACTCTCCCCTTCTAAAGGCAGTGGATGCTGGGACAATTGAAGCTGAATCCAAAACAGACATGGATAGGTTCTTTGTTCAGGAATTTGCAGGTTCATGGGAAAAACTAGGGAAAGAGACTAAATTGGGCTGCTCTCTCATAAGGTCGGAATAGGCCGAATGGCACCTTTCTGTGCTGTAAAATTTTATGATTCTATGAAAGAGCAACAAGGGATAAGGATCAAAGGCAGATAAAAGTAGTTGAGGTGTGAACAGCCATAATCAAACTGCATGGTGGAGAAGTCTTGAGGGGGGAGGTGGTGGTAATGTCACTGGGCTAGTAATCCAGAGGGCTGGGCTAATGTCCTGGGGGCACGGGTTCAAATCCCACCTTGGCAGCTGGTGGAATTTAAATTCAATCAATAATCTGGAATTGAAAACCGATTGTTGTAAAAACCCATCTGGTTCACTGATGTCCTTTAGAGTGGGGGTGGGGGGTGGAAATCTGCCATCCTTACCTCGTCTGGCCTACATGTAACTCCAGGCCTGCAGCAATGTGATTAACTCTTAACTGCCCTCTAAAAAGGTGTGGCAAGCCACTCAGTTCATGGGCAATTAGGGATAGGCAACAAATGCTGGCCCTTCCAGTGTTGCCCACATCTCATGAAAGAATAGATTTTTAAAAAGTGGCCTACTCTTGTTCCTAATGCCCGCCATGTTCAACAGACTTATTCATTCTGAATCACTCTGACGCTCTTTCAATCTTAATTCTGGCTCCCATACACCAAAGCTAAGGAGGGTTAACAGCCTCTTAATTACTACTGTGCCTTGTGTGGCTACTACTTCCCCAACGCCCTCACATAATCCAAAAAAATAAAAAAAAGGACTGGCAGAAAAATCCACAGAATACCAAATACGATGGAGGTTGATTCAAACAGTTCCAGGAACACTGAACTCAGCAGAGCAAGAACGTGCCAAACAAAATGCCTCCTTGAAACAACTGGTGGAGTCAGCATTGAGGCACTAAACAGAATGGTGCCTTGTCCATCACACGGAATAAAAAAAAAATTTGCTGGCACGGGAAGCTCAGTCTCCGAATTCTGCTGACATTCCACAAGCTTTGTCTTTCAGCTTTCAGGACTCCATTAAATTATGGCCTGTATTTCACTTTAGCCGTTTATTAAACCAGACTGCTCTTCTGCTGAATCATTGCTGATGTTACCACAAGGAAATTGCATGGATAATGGAAACGTGTAAAATCTTCAGCAGAACATCAAAGCAACCTTAAATTATTTCAACCTCCCTTAACGCTGAACAAGTCCTTTAGCATCATTTGCCGACTATTTTATGCCAAAGGGTCGAAATGTTTCTCTGTTGACTGTAAATATAACTGAATATGTCTTGCACTCGCGTGCACATGCGATATTCGTAGAAAACAACTTTCTGGCAGTCAAATTTAGATTATTGGAAAAAAAATAATGAAATAGGCCTCAACAATATCCTGACTCCTTCCTAATCTAGTTCTCATGAGTCAGGCCTGGGCCTAAACCTCATTTCGCCTTTCTGGAACTTGGTTTTGTATGGTCAATTAAACTTATTTTATAGAGTTGAAATACTATGGCTGCCTTCTGCATTTATTGTGGAATGTGATTCTGACTCACCACTTCTATACCACGTGACTGGGAATGAGGAAATCAACAGGGGCTCCAACAGTAAAATCTCGCATATGCTCAAAATTGTAAATACCTAATAATACGCCTGCCCTTAAATATACATGTCTAATATTGGATTCCATTTAGTGAGCATGGATTAGAATTGAATTAATTTGCAGTGATTTATCACATTTACCAAAATTTGAATTGTAGGCAAATGAGGGATAATGAGGGCCAAAGCTGAACTCCTTATAAAACAAAATATCCTGAAATAATTTTACTTATAATCTTTTCTTGAGGTTTTGATGACAATTCTGTACTGTTTCAGCTTCACAATCACAGTTCATTATATCGTCTGAGGCTCTCAATGAAGTAATATACTCGTAAGACATGATCAGGTCTCAGGTTGAACATTGCGCCCAGTTCTGGTGGTCAAGACGACACTCAGGCACTGGAGGCTGTGCAGAGAAGAGCCATGAGCTTCACCCCCCAGAGGTCAGAGTTACGAAGAAAGGAGACTTAAAGGAGACAATCTGAGAGGTGATTTTACTGCGGTGTACAAGGGTGTTCAGAGAGTGGAGCTCATAAGCCAAGAGTATCATTTTAAATTAAACCGCGAGGGCTTTAAAAAAGGGACAAAGGTTCAAACTTGCATAAAACCATTTGAGGACATATCAAGAAATTTTTCTTCAATCAAAAAGTATGGAATAAGCTTCTAGATCAGGTAGTGAGGCATTTAAGAAAGAATTGGACCACTTCAGAACCTTTCAGAATGGATGAATTAAGATGGGCTGATCATTCATAATTACCTTTCAATGCAGTAGTTACTTCAAGATACCCATGATTCTCTACGTACAATATGAAGGCATAAATGGTATGCACTGACGATATATAATCTATGCATACATATTATATATGCAATTTGTCAAGTATACACACTACCAGGTAAGGCTGAGTGTGAATATTATTGTTGACAAAATACTTTAACCGTCTTCACATTTGGATAATTTTACTCTTGTAGATATTACTTGTTTGTGAGAGGGGCTGAGTATAATGGCTGTCCTTCTCACTTTTGATGAGTAAAAACACATGTGATTGACCAGTGGCGTTAGATACGATCATGTCTACCATTGTATTCTGAGCGATTTAATTCCCGGCCATAGCCAATGAATACCCCTTTTTCAGGAGAAGATGTAAAATGGAGGATGGGAGGCAGAAAAATAAAACAAGTAAAACATTTATTTCAAGAGTGGAAAAATGTTAGAAAAGATCGGGTGTTTTACATTTGGCAGGTAGTAAACCACAGTAAAGCTAAAACACATTGAAGAAACAGGGAAGAGAGAACCAGGGACAAAATGGAAAGAAAAGCAAACACAGTTAATTCTTAAATCTTTGTGTAAAATTATACTTTAAGGGTTCAATATAGTTGGGTATTAACATTATTCCTGATTATTACTACAATACCGGTATTAGGTTTCTGGAATTGAATGCTCCTTGGCCTGAAACATTAACTCTGTTTTTCTTTCCCTGGGTGCTGACAGATCTGCTGAGTATTTCCAGCATTTCCCGTTTTAATTTAAGACTTAAGCAGCGTTTTGCTTTTGAAAACTTATAACCCTGGTTGGCTCAGCAAGGAAGGGGTTTCCCTGGGCAGTCTAAGGGTTAATTAAATTTCAATTACATCAGTGATATGCTCTAAACGATTAAACAAATGTAAGCTTCATTTTCACCTGTGTCTGGGCCAAACGCTAATTGTGAAGTGGCCCATATTTCAGCGCAAAGGGCCTGATCATTTAGTTTGAGATTTCAGCACCAAGGACAACTCTTGCTTTTTATTTGGGCCTGTCACCAAGCTCTGCTCTCCCAGGGGTTTCCTTTCACCGTCAAACGAGCCAATATTTGGATGTCGCTTTGAAGTACGAAGCAGTGATGGGGCTGCCAGCTGATCGTTTCTGGAAATGCCATCTCTGTAAACTGTGCCTCCCCCTGAGCCCTGGGAGGCACCATCACTGGCATAATCGTACAAAGCATGTTAAACACAGTCAAGTGGCCACAAAGCGTATTTGCTGGTGGTTGAATGTCAAAGTGAATGAAGCAATCCCTTTCGGGAGGGGAGGGAAAGTGGGGGGGAGCGATGATAAGGCTGGGGTGAAATATTTCCCAACTTTTTGCCACAGGAAACTTTGTTGCCTCTGCTGGTGATATGGAACTATTTTCCAGTTACACTAAATACTCATCCAGCACAAAGGCAAAAGGTCCAACCTTCTCTCATTGATGTTGCAACAGAAAGATGGACAGACTGATGAAAAAAAAGCACAAACAACAGATGGATTTACACTTTGTAAGTGCTACTGTTTTTATCCGCCAGGAAAATATCTATGTAGGATGAGCAGATGGTGAGGTTTAATTGGGAGTTATGGATAATTAAAATTATACAATTCCTCTTTATCGCATACTGACCTAGTTCCAATTGAAATTTGAAAAGGAAACCTCAGTCTTTAAAACCATGTGCCATGCTGGATCTGTGCTACTAAAGTGTAGTAGTTATACATAAAAATAACACACAAACATTGTGACACTGCTGGTAAGAAACAGCACACTAGGGAGTTGCAGGCTGCAGATCCTTCACAAGGGCGACACATTTACTAGGAAGTCATTAGAATCTATTACCCAAATGAGATATCAGCTGCACTGAGTCATGAACAATGGGATTACATACGTGGTATCAATAATTGGATACATAAAGAAGCCATGTAAGGTAACATAAGGAACAGGAGCCAGCCATTCAGCAATGGGCAAGATGTAGACCGTACCTAACCAGTCTGTGCTTGCAAAACTCAAAACACAGTGTCCCACATTAGGTGCGATTCTGTGATTGGACAACATTTGCTAAATAATCCTCAGTGTGTTAAGAATTACACTGACAACTAATTTAAGATTGTCAGTCAGGCTCACAGTGTGACTACGTATATTAATAGACAAGGCCCTGTTCTTTGCAGACGGAAAGAACATGTACACACATTGCACACGTTTCAGCTAAACAAAATAGGTGACAGCCGTTCGCTGACTCATTCCTCAGGGCAATGCCTTGACCAATGAGAGTTAAACTGGTTTAAATTTCAAACAATGCTTGGCAGTTAACTGTCAGCCACATTCAACTGGTGCAGTCTCAATGGTGATGCCTCTGCTAGTGTCCACTTGCCAACCAATCAGCATTCTCTTCTCATACAGTATAAATTTGTTGGTTTCCCTTACATTGGTATTCTTGCGAATTGTCCTGATGAGTGCGAGACGAAAAGCTTTAACAAAATGTCTCTTTTTTCAGCAATACTCAAGTTCTGTACTACCAAATGACTATCAGGTGCTTATAGTAAACTGGACCAAAAGGCTGAAAACAAAAATATTCACTGTGATCATTGTAATTCAAATCTTTGCTATCTTTTATTTTACTTCACCCCTTATATTACTTCCACTCATATCTACTTCATGGAATTTTCCTCTTCCCTGCTTTGTGCATTATTGCCTGGCTGAAAGTGGGGTGGGGTTGTGGGGTGGAGGGGAGCAACTGATCTCTGTCTAGTCCCCTGCCAACCACCAACAATTGCACAAAGCTTCAGATTTGACTTTCCCCATCACCTAGGAACTGCCTCTGTCTATCTATCACATCGTCAGGCAATGATTCAATGGATAAACTCAACTCCTTTCACTCTGGGTTTGGACAGAGGGAAGTTATCGGAGCTCTCCATAGTGTTGGCTTCTTCCCAGGGCACTGCAGCCGAGACAATACATCAACCGCCTACTTTCACTTGCTCATGGCTGGCAACTAGTGAATACAAAAGGATGGTCTGCAGCCTATACCAACAATCTCGCCCCTCTGTAGGAAGATGCCTCTCCTTCCCACAGCAGCACAGCCAAGATAAGGAACTCAGAATAGAATGCAGATGATCAGACTTGCAACCATGGCAACATATCGCTGTTCTGATATAGGTTGGAAATGTTGTCAACTGTGATGGGGATAGCCTTGAACTTCAAAAGGACATAGGCATGTTGGTGAATTGGGCAGACAAGTGGCAGATGAAGTTCAATGCAGAAAGTGTGAGGTGATTCATTTTGGCAGGAAAGATATGGCGAGACTGTATAAAATAAAGGGAGAATCTCTAAAGGGTGTGCAGGAACAAAGAGACCTCGGTGTGTATGTACCTAGGTCATTGAAGATGGCAGGGCATGTTGAGAGGGCAGTTAATAAAGCATTTAGTATCTTAGGCTTTATTAATAGGGGCATTGAGTACAAGAGTAAGGAGGTCATATTAAACTTGTATAAGACACTAGTTAGGCCTCATCTGGAGTACTGCGTTCAGTTCTGGGCACCATACTTGAGGAACGATGTGAAGGCATTGGAGAGAGTACAGAGGATATTGCCAAGAATGGGATGAAGTACTGTAACTATGAGGATAGTTTGGAGAGGTTGGGACTGTTTTCCTTGGAGAAAAGAGGGCTGAGAGAGAATTTGTAGAGATATTCAAGATCCTGAGGGGTATGGACAGGGTAAATAATGAGAAACTATTTCCACTCAAGGGAACATCAAGGACTAGAGGGCACAGATTCAAAATAATTGGCAAAAGCAGTAAATGGGATGTGTGGAAATCAAATTTCACCCAAAGGGTAGTTGGAGTCTAGAACAAACTTCCTGAAAAGGGTGGTGGAGGCAGGTTCAATCAAGGTATTCAAAAGGGAATTAGATTACTACCTGGAAAGAGAGAATGTTCAGGGTTACTGGGATAAGGCAGGTGAGTGGGACTAGATGGAATGCTCTTTCAGCGAGCCAGTGAAGATTCGAAGGGCCAAATGGCCTCGTTCTGCACTGTACAGACACTGTGATATAAGAGTACCAATGCATCATAATTGGAAGCATAAAACAGGCACGGTAGTGAATCCGAAGCCCATTTTGAACCTGTGTTGCAATTTTTTATCCATTCACTTCAATGAACGTCTCTGGACTTCCTCTGCTTAAACATCAAGAAAGAAAAGAAAAAAGAGCTTACGTTTATATCAAGCGTTTCACAACCTTGGAACCTCCACCAAGCTCTTTACAACCAATTAAGTTCTTTTTATGTTCTTTTTCGAAGGTCACTGTTGTTATGTAAGAAACACGACAGCCAAGTTGCACACAGCAAGATCCCACAAAGGTCATTGAAGTGATGTCTGGTTAGTCTGCTGTAAATATTGGCATTTCAGAGCTCCCCTGCTCTTCTTCGAATACTGCTATGGGATCTTTTAGCTCCACTTGAGGGGGCAGATGGGGACTCCATTTATGGTCTCATCTGAAAGGCAGTACCTCTTTCTCAGTACTGCACTGAAGTGTCAGTGATAATTTTGCACTCAAGTCTCTGGAGTGGGACTTGGATGCACAAGCTTCTACCTGCAGGTGTGACCACTAAGCCAGGGCTGACTCCATAATCTAGTCCTCACATTTGCAGCATCGGTGGATCTCTCCTTTCATGATTTATTGTGGCTCCCTGGCCTCAAAGAGTTGTATCCTCCAGCCAGTTTCTCCCTACAGGCCCTGCTGCTTCTTTAAGGTCCAACGCTCTTATCTCATTTCCAATAGGCTCGATCATACTTCTTGCCATCACAGGTCTTGAAAGCCGCCTTTTCTGGTGTAAAACAGCTCTGTATTCTGCTCTACAATCAGAATGGGGCAGCATAGAATTCCTTTCATTAGAAGGCTGATGCAGTGCCCACACATCATTCAGAGGCAAATGCATCTTTCTTTGTAGTTATTAACTAACTGGTAGCTATTTTTTACAGTCCATTTTGAACATTCATTCCATCCCTTGTCAAGAGGCTTCAATCTGAACAGACTGAGGTAGAGCAAGTGCCAGTATGAAACTCTGTGAAATATTGTTGTAACAAAACTTTTTTTTTTAAAAGGCCATTCACTGCTTAGCCACGACTTTATCTCCAGGTATGCATGTTGCTATCTAAAGAAAGTGCTGATGACAGAGAAAGATTATCTCTAATCTGTCTCAAACTGCTGTGCAGCTTCTCTGAGGTAACATTTTAACTCGCATAATAGCCACATCAGAGGGGCAGTGAACTGAGGCACCTTTCAGACCCGGTAACTGATTGCAACTCCCCACCAAAACACCGTGATTCGATTTAAAGCAGAATCCAATGGCTCTGGTTCAAAGGCAATGTTTATGGATTGCCTGCAACGCTGCCTCAGCCTGGGATAGCCCACTGAATACCAATGGAGCCAGTTGAAACCAAATCTATTCAAATCACATTGAAAAAAGGAGTTATTTCAGCCTTTTTAGTGTTAAAACACAAACCGTACATCAATAGGTCTATTGATGGATTAAAACTTGAAGAGGTAAGTCTTATCGCCAATGCAGGACTGGCTTTGATGATGTCTGGTGTATAAGATAGCCTATAATTACTCATATCCTTTGGGCCCTAACATTATCTAATTTTAAGACTTCATGTAGCTTTCAAATTGTAAAGCAAAAGAAAATCACTCATGATATAGTCAAGCCTGTGAATTATGGAGAGCCAATGCCGATCGATTGATGTTGGTAGGGTGTCTGCTCAGTGAAGTCAACATTGCCTAAACCTTAAACTAAGTCAGCTTCATGTTAAACCATCAAACAATAAATATGGAACACTCTCTACTTGCTGCACAAATTAAACAACACAATGTCCTGGAGATACTGCAGCCTTGGACAGTCGTGCCAAGCGAGTGATGGTGAATTGCCATCGACTGGAAAAGAAACAAAATGGGGTGGGGTTGTAAAATGGGCAGCCATTCCTCATTCCTGTGTGAAATGAGTTTGACCCTCACTAACTCCAGCAGTAAAAAAAAGAGCAAACAAAGCAGTGACTATATTGACCCCGAGAAGCATGTGCTCATGCCTGTTAAAAGATCATATCCCTTCCCTAATGATAACTGACAAATAATTGCACAAATGAATGTTCCAGTGTTTTAAGAGCTGGAATCGGAGTTAATAGAAACTATCAGCATCTCTCTCCTGTCCCTTCCTCCACACAAGCACTGGAGCAGTTAATCTTTAGGCCACATGCGATCAAAGTTGAGTCAAGCTCAATTAAGTATATAGGACACTGAGTATATAATTGTCTATTAGATCAAGCACTCTACCTTGGGCCTCAATATTATGCTTCATGCACAGCACATGTTAAACACTAAAAGGATTCCCTAGGCACACAGTATTGTACCAGCATTGCCATTTTTGAAATGGGAATGGTGGATGAAGGCCTGTTACCCGCATTTTTGCTGGAAAATGTTTTCAAGATAGGGTTCCATGTCACTTAGCATGTCAGCCGTGGCTCAGCTAGCAGAACTCTCGCCTCTAGCAGAACTCTCGCCTCAGGGTCAGAAGGTTCAAGTCTCACTCCAGCGCTTGAGTGCAAAATTCAAGGCTGACACTCCACTGCAGTATTGAGGGTGTGCTGCACTGTTGGAGGTGCTGGCTTTTGCATGAGGCATTAAACCGAGTTCCCATCTGCTCTCAGAGGTGGATATAAAAGATCCCAAGGCGCTATTTCGAAGAAGAACAGGGGAGCGAGTTCTCCCCCCGTATCCTGGTCAATATTTATCCCTCAATGAACATTGTAAGAGCAGATTATCTGGTCATTTATCTATTTGTGGGAGCTTCCTATGCACAAACTGGCTGTCGTGTTTCCTACATTATAACAGTGACTATACTTCAAAAGTGCTTCATTGGCTGCAAAGTGCTTTGAGACGTGCAATGGTCGTGAAGGGCGACATATAAATGCAAGTTCCTTCTCTACAGTGAAGGCAAGATCAGTGTTTAAAAAAATGTGCCGCATGTGACTGGAAGGGTTATTGTCTAAATGTGCCACTTATGGAGACGCAAGATCAGCTCCGTTTAACTAATATGGTTAATTTGCTGAGCTGCACAGTAATCTATTACAGTAGGTGAGATCGTCCTTCTGATAGCGGACCACAGAGTCAGCAAGGTCGCAGCTATTTCCTTTACCCAGCTCCCCCTCCACCCACCCCTGCAACCCAGCACCCACCACCCTCCCCCCCACCATAAACCGCAAATGATCTTGAGAAGGGACTGGCTTCCAGATTTCTGACTGCAGCAGACTATTATATTACAGCGCAGATAAGCTGACGTTGACCTTTCCAGTTCTGTTTTTGGAATAAAGTAAATACAAATCAATAGATGGAGAATAGAAAACGTATCCAGGAAAAGTAACGAGGCCTGTCGTGACACTGCAGATATCCTTCTGCAGTAAGACGAGACACCCATCGAAACAGAATCGAGATTGGTCACTTGCATCAGACTGGGGAGTGGGGGAAGGTGCCTCTGAGGACACCGGTAGCACAATTCAAAGAAAATGAGGATCGAGGCAGTTTACTGACTAGCTTAACCAGTTGAATCAGACCAAGTCAATTCCGAGATTTCCCTGGTTAAAAGTTGACTCATTTAAACCTAAGTCCGATGTCTATGCTTTAGAGAACTCTGATATATAACCCATAAAAGAAGCCAATATTCCTAAGTCCGATGCTGCTCCCGAACATACAATGGTGGAGAGAAGCCAGCGTACACTTAACCATTCTGGCCAACAATTAAACTGATTCAGTCAAGTGTATCCATTACTGTTGGTTTTTGCAGATCTGTTTTTCAACCTTTAAACAGGATCGTGACGGAAATAAGGAGGAGGAAAGCAGGAAGAGAGGAAGGCTATGAGTAGATTTTAAAGATAATTAATTAGTAATGGATCTGCACAGTCATCTGATTAATGTTTCCCAGCTCCGAGCATTGAAAAATCAGTCTGAATGAAGTTAATGAAAGAGCAAGAGGAACGGAGAACAAAACACACAAGCATAGTGCATGAATGGGCCATTTACTTAAGACTGCATGTTCTGGTACAAATAACTCTACTAACACAGTTTCATGCTTTAAAATTGATTTGTTGCTCCCACATTACCTGCCTAGCATTCAACCCCAGGCTGGTGGGAGTGCAATTAAAAAAGGAATAAAATAAGAGACAAGAGTGTCCTTTCCTCCACCCCTGAGTATAATAAAAGCATCATTAGTTTGAACGCTTTGATAGCAATTTTCACACATATATTGCAAAATCATAGGTTTCCTGCAGGGCCTTGGGAAATGAGCAGTTATTTCCATTACGTATTTAGCACCACTGTTAGGATAGCTCTGGTGACTGAAAGAGTTTCTGTCTTCCACGATAGAAAATAAATAAGCTAGAAGCATACAACCATTCGGCCCATTGTGCCTGTGCTGGCTCTTTGAAGGAACTATCCAATCAGTCCCATTGCCCTACTACTTCCCTGCAGACCAGCAAATCTTTCATTTTTAAGCAAAGATCCAATTTGCTTTTGGAAGTTGCTGTTGGATCTGTTACCACTCCACCCCTCCCCTTGTGGGCATTCCAGATCATAATAACTTGCTGCATAAAAGCAATGTTCCTCTTGTCTCCTGTTTGGCTAATAACACAAATTATTTTCACTATCATCCTCTAGACATTGGCATCCATTTTCCATTTCCAGGAAGCAATGTATTGCACAGTTAATCTTCTTAATGGGTGTTTTTGCTACATTTTGTGCTCATTAAAGTTAATACTGGCAAATTGAACATTTCCTATTTCAGGCACCCAGAGGCAGCATCCAAGGCTCTCAGGTCATTTAATAGCACAGTTAGATGTAGAATAAGGCGCTGTCTACTCTGTCCCAGTAAGGTACCTCAATTCCAGTCTCAGTAAAGCATCCCTGATTCACCAACGTAGCATTTTTACCCCTTTTACCCGGTGTCCTGTGTCACAATGCAAATTTTTGGATAGCACTGTTCCATCGGCCCCTCGCTCACAAAGAATTGGGATCAGGATAAAAGGTTCAATTTAAAAAAAATATTTTTAGGATGTGGGCAATACTGGCAAAGCAACATTTATCGGTCATCCCCAAAGCCCTGAGAGCATTATGAATCAACTATAATGTGTTGGAATAGAGTCACGTGCGTCCATTGTATATTAATTGAGTGCTTATTGTATTCAGGTGGTGGAAATTAACTGGGGATTCGCTTGGACTCCTAACAATAGAAGCAGACCAAAATTGTGGTTATCGGGTTAGGAGGTGCATGTTTGGAATATGTGTTTCTGCAATAAAACCTTGTAAGTATGTAAAGGTTAGGCTCCAGTTTTATCCTTCGTCGCCTTACTATCCGGAGTGGAACAACATGTAGGGGAGGGGAGGGGAGGGGAAGGGAGGGGTGGAAGGCTCCCTTCCCTGAAGTTGGCTTGACAATAAAGCAACTCTTAGGTGTCAACCCACACCTCATCTGATTTTTCAGCTCAATCTCACAAACAGCTAATCCACTACTATAAGCCCACTAGGAGAACTGTATACACCAGTTAGACGGCAGCTGCAGTACTACATACACTTCTGGTCACCGCTTTACAGGAGGTATGGGATTGCACTAGAGAGGGTATTTATGAGGGTATTTCAGATGGCGAGATTTCCTGCCTCGTCACCTGAAGAGTCGGCGGGAACACACCCCGATGAACACAATAGCCCCACAGCCAGTTAGCACTCCAAGGAGCGTTAATTTTCCGGCAATGGGACTTCTGCCCCTTGCTCCGATGGAATTCCCACCTCAGGGAGCTGCTGGCCAATCGGATTGGCTGGCAGCTCTGTAGGCCCAGCAGCACAAGTGGCAGCAGTGGCCAGGACTGGGACAACAAGCAGTCCCCAGCTTCTACATCCCTGAGTTCAGGACTAGCTAAGTGTGGGGAAGGGAGAGAGAGGGTGGGGGTCTTGATGGAGGAAGGGGCAAGAGACCACCCGCGGGGAACAGACCTGGGGCGTTCTGCCAGACTTCCCCTGTCATTAAGGTCCTCCCAACAGCCTCAAAATTGAGGCCGGGTGGGAAGTGGCTGGGTGAAGGGCACCTGGGAATTTTCTGGGCTCCCCCCACCTGCAAGCGCACTGGCGGGAGACCACAAAGTTCTGCTTTAGCAGTGGAGAATTGTGTCCACGAGGCAGAGTCGATAGGCTGGGGTATCAGGCGCAGACAGCTAGAAAGAGATTTAACTGAGGTGTATAAAATTATTAAAGGGCCTAGATAACATGGATAGTGGGGCCTGTTTCTGTTTGCAGAGAGGTCAATAACTAGGGTCGGGGGCAATGGGGAGGATAGATATAAAGTAATTGGTAGAAGGATTAGGAGGAGAGTTGAGGAGAATCTTTTACACCCCAGGGTGTATGGGCGTCTGGAACTTACTGCCTGATAGGGTGGTCGAGGCAGAAATGCTCATCACATTTAAAGAAAATACTTGCGTGTGCACTTAAAATGCTGTAACCTACAGGACCAAGGACCAAGAGCTGGAGAGTGTGATTCGGCTGGATAGCTCATTTTTTGGCTGGCACAGACAGGATGGGCTGGATGGCCTCCTTCTGTGCTGCAAAATTTTACAGGTTTCCACGTAAAATACAGAAAGTGATCATTTATGTTGATTTATATTTCGATTCAGCTGTTGTACAATTTGCTTCCACTGTACAGGAGAACACACAGATGCAGTAAACCTGAGGACATGGTTGCACATATTGATACAATGGAGAGAAATCAGGTGGCACCTTTGCCAACATGCCATCTGACGTGACCAATTTCCCAATATTCGCTGTGCCCTGGTATGCCTGGGCAAAATCTCCCATCAGATTCAGTCCTCTGCAGCTTAGACTCTGCTTACCCGTTTCACCTTTTAGTATTAATCTTTATTGTAAAAGCACAGAGAGAAATAGAACCTTATTTTTTAAATAACAGCCTAGAAATAAGTTCTTAGTGAGGTATGTGACTCATTCAAGTTCATGCAGCCTATAGACATCTTTGCAAAACTCTTTAAGATTCAGAAGGCTACAGCACATATGTTGGCTGCAGGGGGGGGGTTTTCATTGTCACTCATCCAGAGACTCATCTAACTGATATGAAAGGTTATAGTCAGCTTCTCATGCGCGCTCTCTCAACCCTAAGCAACAGAACACAGAGGGACCCATCATCTCTAAACGTCTTTAACTGATTGCAGCCCTGGCACTGTGTCAGCCCTCCATTGGTGAGGTGGAGACGGGCTAGTTAATCTACTGCTTGGGTTAGGAAAACCTAATATCTTTGTTTCCCTCTCTTCCAAGCCTAGTGACACGAGGCAAGCTACCTCTTCTCCGGTTTTACATTCAGCAGGTTGGGTTCTGGTTCATCTCTGTCATAAAATCATTTATTGTGTGGCAGGTCGTTAGTCTGATTCTTTACTCTGAACCAGGAGAACTGGCTTGATATGAAGGGGCTGGAGGTGGGGAGGGGTACATGAATACCTCACTGGATGTTAGCCCAGTATTCAGAAACCAGAACTCTTACTTCTGCTCACTGGGCTACCAGGTGTGGGCTTCGAACCCATAACCTTCCAACTCGGAGGTGTGCGTGTCAGCACTGAGCCAAGGCTCACCTCATTGCTCCTAATTTATGAGATTATCTTAAAACAACAGAGAGACTGATTTACATGTGCTTTTGTTTGTAAAAACTTCCAGGGATACCTGTTTCTGTCTTCAGGACAAAATGACTAAAGGCTTCAAATTGTCCCTCATTATTTGTCTCTCCTTTCCTGGCATCTGTAAATAGTCCAAAATCAAACGCATCTGGCTGATTGTCATCCAGTTCCAACAAATGAGGTTAACAAAAGTCTCACTTGGCATTCCCAGTGCACCAGAGTATGTCTAGCTAGTAATTTCTCCATCCCTTCATTTCAATAAGACAGAGAATCGTGGGCTGTGACCGTATAATTTTGTGATCTGCATGTCATTTAGGAAGGAGAATACCCAAACTGAAAGAAGGGGAAACAGAATTTTTACTCCTGAACTAACACTGTCTCAGAGAGGCTGTGTGGAAACTTAGAAGATCCACTCACTTTACTGAGTACAGGTATTTACCAATTGGAAAATCCACTTTCATTCTACAGGCGATGCCAGTTCAATAGCATTACCAGGCTTTAATTCTCGGTAAGCAGGGATAACAGTTTTTACTTTTAATAGGCGTTCCCACTGATGTCAGTCTCTCACAGAGTTTTATACAGGCTCTACAGATAACACCAATGACTCTCACTTCTGCTAGATTTTTTTTATATTCATTCACGGGATGTGGGCTTCGCTGGCTAGACCAACATTTATTGCCCACCCCTAATTGCCCTTGAGAAGGTGGTAGTGAGCTGCCTTCTTGAACTGCTGCAATGTGATGTAGGTACACCCACAGTGCTGTTAGGGAGGGATTTCCAGGATTTTGATCCAGCGACAGTGAAGGAACAGCGATATATTTCCAAGCCAGGATGGTGAGTGACTTGGAAGGGAACTTCCAGGTGGCGGTGTTCCCATGTGTCTGCTGCCCTTGTCCTTCTAGGTGGTAGCAGTCATGGGTTTGGAAGGTGCTGTCCAAGGAGCCTTGGTGAGTTCCTGCAGTGTATCTTGTCGATGGTACACACTGCTGCTACTGTGCGTCGGTGGTGGAGAGAGTGAATGTTTGTGGATGGGATACCAATCAAGCGGGCTGCTTTGTCCTGGACGGTGTCAAGCTTCTTGAGTGTCATTGGAGTTGCACTCATCCAGGTAAGTGGAGTGTATTCCATCACATCCTGACTTGTGCCTTGTAGATTGTGGACAGGCTTTGGGGAGTCAGGAGGTGAGTTACTCACCACAAGATTTCTAGCCTCTGACCTGCTCTTATAGCTACAGTATTTATATGGCCATTCTAATTCAGTTTCTGGTCAATGGAAACCCCACAGGATGTTGATGGATGGCTGTGAAGATAAGTTGATTAAGCTTTTTAAAGCAACATTTCCATCCTTGGTACCACAGCAACACTACTCCTTAGACACGGTCACACTGGTAAATGTTCCAATGAGTGGAAATGAGGTCAAGGTCACTATATCGCCCATTTGGAAATGACTGTAGCATAAGCAGTGTTAAAGTCACTGTTCATACCTTGAGGAAAGAATGAATCTGGAGCCAGTCTTTTCCTTAACCTAGGTTTATTCACAAGACCTCACAATACAGGCACAGGCTCCCTAATTCCTCCCCTACACCCAATGTAAACTGGTTTTTATACACACGGGGCAGAATTTTCACCTTGGCGAGCGGGCGCGCGCCCGACCTGCTCGAGTGTGAAATGACGCACATTGACATCGGGCGAGCGTCCTAACGTCAATATGCAGCCGCGCTATAGTTTGGCCGGCGGGTACATGGGGGAATCGGCAGTGTGCCCGCCAACAATTAAAAGACCTGTTAAGGCCACTGAAGTTATCAATGAACTTAAATTTTTCGCAGCCCGTCCAACCCGGGCCATGCAAACGCGGCCTTTGCATTTTTTTTGGAAACCTCATCCACGGGTGGGATGAGGTTTCCAACATGAAGTAACAATGAAATAAATTTTAAATATTTCACTTATAACTTGTCCTTGCTCATGGGACAGAGTCACGCGAGGGGACATGTTTCATAACATTTTACAAATCTTTAATTTTTTTTTTGAAAACTTTTCATCTCCCCGAGGCAGCTTTGTGCCTCAGGGTCAGGGAGATTCTCAAGCAGGCATCCGTGCACATGCGTGAAGTTCATGCTCGCCCTGCTTGACCTCCTCTCTACCACCCCCCTCCCCCCCCACCCCCCCACCCACCACCGCCGGGACAGGGAGCGATGAGCGCTGCCCCTCGCGTTAATTGGCCGGCCAGCATGGAATTGCCTTCCAGCCTCGATTGCGGGCGGCGGCCGGCATCCCGACTGCCGAGCCTGCCGGACAAGGGCAAAACTCTGCCCGTAGAATAATTCTCTTGATCTTTCCCCAATCGGTGGCAGCTGCTCTCAATTATAAACTGAAGCATGTGCTCCATTGTAGCATGATTCCAACGTTAACAAGCAGCAGCCTGACACTGCTCCAAAACAGGTGACATACACAGTGCCTCCTGCCAACGCAAGATGGCCACCCTTCTGCGCACGCGCACTTGTCCGCACATTCACTGAAAACCAATTTTGCGCAGAAAGCCAATTTCTAAAACTGCTTTAAGCCTTTATTTTGAAGACGTGGTGAAAGAACGGACTTGAAGAAAACAAGAGCTGCGTCAACACGGCAAAGGGAGGTGTCATGAGGATCAGTAAACAGCAAGCGTTATTGAGGCTGATATGCCCGATTTTCTGTTCCGTTAAAAAAAGTGTGCCAGGTGCAGTCTTGCTGTTTTGCAGCCGTGCTGTAATTCCTCTGCTGATTTTCACGCAAGTTTTCCTACGATACATCATGAGATAAAACTAAGCATTCTTTTCTCCCTTCCACCAAGACGTTTTTATTCAAATCTCTCCCCCTTTTTTTCCTCCTCTCCTGATGTTGCTGCCGTTTATCAGGCTTTGCATTGCAAAAACAGAGGCAGTTGGCTCCAGTTCTCATTAGGGCTACAGCGAGTTTGAATTTTGCTCTTAAAAAAAAAATTGAGAGGAACCAAAGTCGGAGTTTTCCAGCCCCCCATGCCGGAGGGATCTTCTCGTTCCGCTGATGTGAACGGATGATTTCAATAGCTCGCCGGCCCCACTGCGGCGGAGGTGGGGAGGGCAGGGGCTGGATAATTCCGGCCTAAATGGAGAGGATTTGAGGTTGACTGAGGGTGGGGGAATGAGTAGGGTTCTGATCTCCGTCCCTTGCAATGATGCCACCTCGGTACAACTGGGCGCGCGCTGCGTTGGCGGCAAATGCAGCCGGTGATTTGGCAGGTTAGAGTAAAGCAGAGACAAGGCCCTTAATTTGGTGCTGTGTAAAAAGTGGGGGAGCTTGCATCTGCCATTTGATTGTACATCAGCAATGACAAAAGAGTGCGCCATGAGCACTTGGCTTTCTCAGTCAAGAATCAAGGCTCCAGGGAAGCCGACTGGAGGAGCACGTTGGATTGTGGACTAGAATAACTGGCCTTTGAGACTCATAACACATTTGGGGTCCCATTTCTACTGCAGAGCCACTTCCAATAGACAACAGCATTGGGAAGGAATCCATACAGAATAGCAATTGCAGGCTGAACTGTAACTCGGTACAGGCAGATCGAAGAGTCACTGCTGTCAGTGGGTTATCATTCATATTTTCCACTGGTGATGTTTTATTCCCTGATGTAGGCACACTGTCTCATTTATTTAGCAGTACTGTCTCTGAAGATCTGCATCCAGCAGCAGTGTTGTAATATGAATTGAATGTTCGTGCAAATCTCTTGTCAAGTACTGTAATCAACTCCAACAATACATGCCAGTGTTAAATTAATTAATGGTAATTGTTTTTGATTTTACCTGGTCAATAGGACCTTCACTTTTTTAATCATTGGCCAATCACCTTTCCTTTCCTAAATGACTCTGTCACCTTATGGTTCGATACTATCAAATATCACAGTCATTTAGGAAGTTGTCTGTGGGTATTCGCTTGGCAGCGGCAAGGGTAACTGCAGTGATTATTCTTGACAGCAATTATACCAGGATTAAAAGTTAATAGATAGAAGGGAACTGGCATCACACCGAGAAACAAGCTGGGAACTTCAGTCAGATACAAACCACAAATGCTTCGGGATTGATCCCAGAATGGAATATGAAGGTATCATGAAGGAGCAGCTTTTGAAACTCAGTTGTAATACAAGGCCAGAGGAAGCCCATGCTCATGACAAGGCTGTGTGCGCAGCCTCGGTCACTGTCCATTTATTTCTGGGCACAGCAGCTGTTTAAACCACGTGCAGAAATACAGAGATGTCTCTCAAACAGAGAACGGTTTCCTCACAAAACTAGCCACCAAAAGAAGCATTTTCCGCAGTTATTTTAAGATGCTGGGGAGGAATTTTATCTATAAAGGAAATGTTCATCTTACATAATTGTGCTTAATTGGTACTATCTCTGATACAATGGTAAGCAGAAACCCTCCTTCACTGTACTGGAACCTTAAGAATAAAATCTTAGCTCAGGCTGCCTGTTGAGGGGCTCAAACCTTTGGAATTATCTGGCTCACCATCAGCAGAAACTCACATTAGTAATTCTCCAGTCCACGTTGTCGTGGCAATACATTCATTCAAGCGATGGGACTCACCGCAGTTGGGTTGGGAGAGAGCCAGTTCAAGTCACATGCACATCATCGCCATGGTCACAAGTCCAGTTGTTGGAGATGGGAGGTGGGGTTAAGGACAGTGGAAGGTACCATGGGGGAAGAATAGAAATGGTGGCCATTGGTAATGTTAATCTTTAGTTCCAGATTTTGCCAAGACTTGGTAAACAAATACAAGGTGGTCTTGTATAGGATGACACCAGAGGTGACACTCTCTGACTGTTAAACCCACTACTCTCAAGGACACCCAAAACAGGAGGAGCTTGTCAAAACTCAGCATGGGAGGGGACATCTGTGAAAACTGAAGGTCAGGCACATACACAATCAGGCAATAATATTCTGTTTTAAACAATAAAAGAGGACGAAACAGAATGAACGGACTTTATTTTTCACTGCCAGTTCGCCCATTTCCAATGAAGGGGTGATGGATAACTCACTCAGTTAAAGAAACATTAGCACCAGCCTGGGACTGCTGAGTATAAGCAGCTGGAAGATGCTGAAATCCACAGGGGCTTAGACACCTGTGAGTTAATATTATTAACCTCCACTGTCTCTGAAGACATTCTCCTGTCATAGGCTGGGACAGGAGTTCCAGAATTTAAAGCGATTGGTCCACAGAATTGATTTTTCGGCTGCAAGCTTTAAGATTCAATACAGGTCGATGTGGATTTCTCAGTTCATTTAGCCCGACTCTGAGGAAACCACTTTAAGTTCTGTACATCGAAACAAAAAGTATCTGACTTCATGTACCCGGCCACTGGCTTTTGGTGTTGCTGAGGGAAGGAAGAGGCAGGCCAGATGGGCTGGCTTTGGGCCTCCTAAATTTCCCCGGTTCCCTTGACCCCCACTCACCACCCCCCCACAAACAAACAAACAAACTGTGCATCTGTGAGTAGCGTTGTTCCATGCATGCTGGGATTAATGTCGGTTAGAGGCGAAGACCAATGGCTTTAATTGGTTTAAGTGTGTTTCCCACGGCAGCCAATCACTAGAGGAGGATGGGGTTTGAATTTGAATGGACTTTGCAGCTCATCTTCCTTTCAATGTGTCCCAGTTTTTCTGATCTCCTGCAGGGGTATTCCTCCAACTCCCTATCCGTGAAATATGGAATCTAGTGTTTGGAGAAGGACATGTCTGCAATGGCCCTCTGAGAGTTTTGAGGTTTGGCTTGAATCATAGTTATGAATTCCTTATCCTGTTTGTTCCAATTTTTTTCTTCTGGATAATGTTTCCTCGTGTCCAATATTCTGAGCACCTCGCGTTAGGCAGATCCATCACTTCCTTAATATTAGACAAAGCCCATCAGCAGGCATACTGTTCTCGTACACAATTGGGCATCATTCTGTCTCAAATCAGGGCTGACTACTCAGTGCTTTTGTGCAACCTGGATTGAACCCATAGCGAACTGCACTGGGAGCACACGTGGCAGGCCCTAACTCTCAGGTTGCGTGTAAAAGGCAAGCGGATGCAGTCAGGTCACTGCCAGTGCGCTATTAATGTTTTCCTGCTTAGAAAGAAGGGCTTGCATTAATGTAGCGCCTTTCATGACCAAAGGATACCCCAAAGCTCTTTGCAGCAAATGAGGTCATCGTTTTTTGTGTAGTCATTGTTGCAATGCAGGAAACGTGGCAGCCAATTTGTGCACAGCAAGATTCCACGAACAGCAATGCGATATTCACCGTATTACCTGTTTTAGTGCGGTTGGTTGAGGGATGGTTCTTGGTCAAGGCACCAGGGAGAACTTCCCTGTTCTTTAGAACACTGCTGTGGGATCTTCCTCTCCCCACCTGTGGAGGCGGTCGGGGCCCTTAATGCCTTATCTGAAAGGCAGGCTTCCTCTGGGATGTCAGGCTGGAAGATGAGCTCTGTCTGGGGTGGGACTTGAACCCACGATCCTGACGCAGAGACAAGAGCGCTAGCTGGCCACTGAGTCACTGCCGACATGGAAATGAGCAAGTTACATTTAAATACAAGCTGTTCCTTTCGCCTGCATTTGAGGATCCAACTGCCCCACATTTCAGAGGCCATGTCCCACCATCCAGTGACGAAGAAAGAGGAGTAAACAGGTGGGATGATAAAAAGCAGCGAGGAGTTTTTTTATTGCGTAAATGTGCTTTGTGGAATGCAAAGATGACTCATGCCTCAGGTTGTGTAGCAATTCTCGAGATGAGATTAAACCTTTCCGATAAACAGTGTTTGCAGGTTTGTGCGGAACAGGTGACAGCCAGTGATTGAAATCCAAAAGTAAGGAAGTCCCAGTGTTTTTTCTGCAAAGATGGGGGGTGGGGAGGAGAGATCAACTCGCATAACCTGGAAGCAAAGCAGTGACAAGTGAACTCTCCTTCTGCTGTGGGCTGCCATCTACACACTTGGCCTCTGAATGCTCAGTATCAGAATGAGAGCACGTCAGCTGTGATTAACAGCAAATGGCACATAAATCTTGCATGGAGAGTGGTGTAGCTCCTTTCGGTGAACAAGGATGCAAAACTGAATTAGAGATGAAGGCCTATCAAACCAGAGCACATCACTTCTAGTGGATGCAGCCTCTGTACTCAATCAGGAAGACTAGCCTCCAAATACAGAACCAACGTCACCAGGTCTTGCTGCATTTGTACATGGACTGCTTCAGTATCTGAGGAGTTGTAACTGGTGCTGAACATGGTGCAAACATGAGTGAACATCCTCATTTCTGACCTTATGACGGAAGAAACGTCATTGATGAAGCAACTGAAGATGGTTGGGCCGAGGAACTCCTCAGTGATGACCTGGAGCTGAGATGACTGACTTCCAACAACCACGACCATCTTCCTTTGTGCCAAGTATGACTCCAACCAGTGCAGAGTTTTCCCCCTGATTCCCATTGACTCCAGTTTTGCTAGGGCTCCTTGATGCCACAGTCGGTCAAATGCAGCCTTGATGTCAAGGGCAGTCACTCTCACCTCACCTCAGGAGTTCAGGCAGTCTAAGACTCAGCAAAGGACTTTGACAATGGTTATGAATAGGCAAGTTGCTGTTTGCATGTTTGTACGATTCACAGTTTCTCTAATTATGCTGTGTAGAAAAGACATACCCTTTTAAAATCCACTGCCGCCCAGTGTCTTTCCTGATGTGAATGCCACTGGTCTGAGAACTGTTAAATGTAGCCTATGTCTTGAAGTCAGCCAGGGCTTGTTCAGAGAATACAGAGAACTGTGAGCTTGATGATTACAACTCATCTTCCAAACAATGGAGGAGATGAATGTGTGAAATCAAAGATCATGAGAAAATAGTGGTGAGAATGTGTAACTCACTACCACATAGAGTGACTGAGGAGAATATCACAGGTGCATTGAAGGGGAAGCTAGATATGTAAATGAAGTATAAGGAAATAGATGAATATGTTGAAAGGTGAAATGCAGATCAAGTGGGAGGAATCTCATGTGAATCACAAACAGAAAGTGCTGGAAAAACTCAGCATGTCTGGCAGTGGTAGCATCTGTGGAGAAAGAAACAGAGTTAGTGTTGCGAGTCCTTCTTTGAGTCATATGGACTCGGTACATTAACTCTGTTTCTCTCTCCGCAGAAGCTGCCAGATCGGCTGAGGTTTTCGAGCACTTTGTTTTATTTTCAGATTTCCAGCATCTGCAGCATTTTGCTTTTATACCAATGTGGACCTGTTGGGCTGAGGAGAATAAAAAGGATCACATTGATATAGTGCTTTTCATGACGATTGGAAGTCTCAAAGCACTTCACAGCCAATTAAGTAATTTTGAAGCATAGTCACTGTTGTAATGTAGGAAACAGGGCAGCTAATTGCATTCAGCAAACATCCACAAATAGCAATAGCACGCACGCACGCTGAACTGGACTGCATTAGCCATATAAATACTGTGGCTACAAGAGGTCAGAGGCTAGAAATCCTGCGACAAGTAATTCACCTCCTGACTCCCCAAAGCCTGTCCACTATCTACAAGGCACAGGTCAGGAGTGTGATGGAATACACTCCACTTGCCTGGATGAGTGCAGCCCCAACAACACTCGAGAAGCTTGACACCAACCAGGACAAAGCAGCCCGCTTGATTGGCACCCCATCCACAAACATTCACTCCCTCCACCACCATCACACAGTGGCAGCAGCGTGTACCATCTACAAGATGCACTGCAAGAATTCACCAAGGCTCCTTCAACAGCACCTTCCAAACCCACGACCATTACTACCTAGAAGGATAAAGGCAGCAGATAGATGGGAACACCACCACCTGGAAGTTCCCCTCCATCCTGACTTGGAAATATATCGCTGTTCCTTTGCTGTCGTTGGGTCAAAATCCTGGAACTCCCTTCCTAACAGCACTGTGGGTGTACCTACGCCACATGGACTGCAGCGGTTCAAGGAGGCAGCTCACCACCACCTTCTCAAGGGCAGTTAGGGATGGGCAAATAAATGCTGGCCCAGCCAGCGAAGCCCACATTCTGTGAATGAATAAAAAAAAAACGTACGGAACTATTCCCTTGAAGAGCGGATGAGAATTCAGAAATATCATTAACGTGCTCCTCATTGTGCATGGTCCCTGCGGCCAGGTCAACAGCAGATGCCTGAGAACAGGCCCCTCTGCTGGGCTCTCAGCTGCAAGTGTGGAGAAAGAAAAAGGATTCCTAATGTTTATATCCCTTAAACTGCGTACCCAAGCCAATTTCAACAGTGTTAGAAGCCACAAACAACTATGCAAAGATTCAAATGATTGAGTACTCAACGTTACTGATAATCATTGAAAATAGATGGGCTATTCATAAATCAATGCCTAGTTACATTAGTATACTCCGCAGTACATTACATGATTCTGAAGCTCAGTGTATCTTGGCAGCTCTGGGCCTTTGGGTTTGAAGGTTTGATTTGTGATTAAGTGAGCCTGTGTAGGCCTTCGGGCTGGTTTTAATAGGCTGTTTGCTAAATATAGAAACTCGGAAATGTACACAGAAGGTCTGCTCACTCCCTGGCCATTATCAATAGAGGCAGATGTTTCACAAAAAAAGTCGGCAGGTTGCAAAATTAAACGTCCCTTTACCCTTTCCTCGTTTCATTCGGGGTTGGAGTAGGTCATTTAGCTCCAGAAGCAATGAGTGACTTCACAAGGACTCTACTCTGCTGATCACCCTGTTGCTCACTCAATTTATTAGAAAGCCTTTGAGCACAGTGGACTAAGTCAGGTTACAGGAGATAGTTTTGCACAATGGTCCACTGTAGGAAAATGGAATTCTGTTCTTCATGCAATTGGGGGGCTCTTGCACTGTTTTGAAGCGCTGTCTCCCTTTACTGTATTCAGTGATCTGCTACTTATTTATCTCGTCTCAGTCCTCTTGTCCCATGCAATCTCACTAGTCTTGGAGTGGAAGAAGGGAATAGGTGTCCTAGTCCCAGGCCTCAGTCAGTGTTGCTCTACCACTAGCCTCTGGGAGATGCAGGACTGGGGGAGGTGGAGCAGCGGTGGGGGTGGGGGTTGGTGTTCTCTTCCCAATGTCTCTTTGTTTCCTCTCTCTGAAGAAGGCGGCAGCTTCCACCCGACCCTGTTGAATTTAGCTTATTGGAACATCACACTCAATTGCTCTGTGATGCTGCACTCAATTCTGACTAGTGTTAAGGCTGGCAAACCTGCCATGACGGCTTCCATCCAAGAGCAAAAACAAAGGACATTTTTAAAAGGTATTTTTCCTATCCATTGGGTAATAAATACACTTTATGTGGTAAAAAAAAAGGAAGAAAACAATAGATTTTGACTCTTGCATCAATTAGCTTTGGGAGCTGGGCTCACAATTGATGCTCAAAGTGGACATTAGAATATTGCTGCATTTGCTCCTTCCTTCATAGTGAAACAATGAGACATGGCAAGGGAGAGGGACAGAACATAGAAACCAAAGTAGGCCATTCAGCCCTAGAGTTTATTCCATCATTCATGGCTGATTAATACCTCAAGTCCATTTGCCTTCTTTCTTCCATATCCCTTGATGCCATTACCACCAAAAATCTTCGATTACAGTAACAACTTGCATTTATATAGCACCTTTAATGTAGAAAAAAATCACAAGGTGCTTTACAGGAGTATTATGGAACAAAATTTGACACGAGTGACATAAGGTGACATAAGGACAAAAGGTCAAAAGCTTTGTCAAAGAGTGTTGTAAAGGAGGATCGAGAGAGGGAGAGAGGGAGAGGTTTGGTGAGGCAATTCCAGAGCTTAAGGCCTACGCAGCTGAAGTCATGGACACCAATGATGGAGTGACTAATATCAGGGATGCTCATGGAGGCCAGAGTTGGGTGAGTGGAGAGGTCGCGAACACTTGTAGCGCTGGAGGAGGCTACAGAGATAGGGGAGGAATGAAACCAAGGAGGGATCTGAAAACAAGGATGAGAATTTTAAAACTGTGGCATTGTCGGATTGGAAGCCAACGTCGAATCCGCGAGCACCGCGGCGATAGATGAATGGAACTTGGATCTAAAGTCATAAAAGCTCCAGTTGACACCCAGCACCTACGGCCTTTTTGGTGAGGTGAGTTAAAGATTTCCACTACCCTTCTTGTGAAAAAGTGCTTTCTGGTTTCAACTTTGAACAGCCTCACCCTAGGTTTAAGATTATCCCACCTTCTCCCAGATTCTCCGAAACTACTCTATCAAATCTCTTTATCATTTTAAACACTGTGATTAAATCATTCCTCCTACTTTCTAAATGCATGAGAATACAAGCCAAGTTTACGCAAGCTGTCTGCAACATTTTATGCCCTGGTGTCATGCTGGTGAATCTGTGCTGCACTCTCTCCGAAACCAATATATTCTTTCCTGCCCAAAGTCAGTCAATGTATTTCCTTAATGGAAAAATGTAACATAAATGCATTTTTTTTTTACTACAATCCAAATTAAATATAAATTTGAGTCACTTATGTGGTTGTGCTGGAAGCAATTGTCAATGCCTGGACTGCTCCTGGGAATGTCATAGGTCAGGAAGAGACCACCAGCACTCTACCCATCAACAAATCACCAGTGATTCTGTGTTCTTGCCAAAATAACTCTGAAGACATCTGATTCCAAAAATTCCTTCAGCTTTGGCGTCAAATCCTGTGCAATTCTGCAGGATATTGGTTTACTGCTTGCTGATCTCCTTGGATACTACAATTTCAAATTCCATTTGCAATGGATGTACAGATGAGCAGATGGACTGCAAGAGGGAATGCTCTTTCCCTGAGAGAGCACAGTGCTGGGTGATACTGGTGCCTGCAAGATCTGTATCCGTCTGTCACAATCAACTGTGGCATTTTTTTTCTGTTTCCAATTGAGATTCAATTTTGTTCTTTAAGGATTGTGATTGCATTAATTAAAATACAGAATAAATCTATTAAAGATCTAAACGTTGAAAAGAATGCTGTTAAACAAAACAAATTAAGATTGCAATACATATTATGGTATCACACTGCAATACCAAACACAAATTCAGAAAATGTACCTGCATAGCAAAACAAATAAAATGCAGACACTTATCGATCATTCTCTTTGCGTATGGCGATCTGCGCTCTGAGTAGTTTTACAGGTAGTAATGATCCAGATTACAATAGTCATCTAAGGTGAGGCAAATTAAAAACATGGCTGTCCCAAGCTGGTTTGAGGAGGTGTCAATGCTACTGATGTACAAATCGGCACCAGAGCAGGGTAGCTCCATGTTTTGGGTTTGTAATATGCTGCCATAAGTCTATTTTTTCCCCTCATTCTGTGAAATTGGGGTCACCTGAATTCACAATTGAGGCTGCCATTGATAGCAGCTTAGATTGATGAGTGATGATGTCAGAGATCTAATATAATAACAGACATCCAGTCTTGAAGTCAATCTATCCCTCTGTAACCAGCATCTATTAAGGTGCTAGTGAGTTTTAGTTCCACACTGCAGACTTGTTATGATCCATATAAGCACAAAACAGAAGCAAACCTGACTCATCCAGTATAAATTAAATCTAGTATGAGGGATGTGCATTTCATTCGTTTCTTATTGCAAGTACCTGCTTCTCCTGTAGCGATTGTAAAATAGGCAGAGAATCATATAACATTACAACTCAGGAGGAGGAAATTTGGGTCATTGTGCCTATGCCAGGTTTATGAAAGAGCTATCCAATTAGTCCCCCTGCGCACCCCCTCCCCCCACCACCCTGCTCTTTCCCCATTTCCCACAAATACTTCCTTTTCAAGTTTCCCTTTTGAAAGCTACAATTGAATCTGCTTCCACTGCACTTTCAGACTGTGCATTCCAAATCATAGCAACTTGCTACACAAGAGAAAAAATCTTCTCATCTCCCCTCTGGTTCTTTTGCTAATAGGCTTAAATCTTGTGTCCTACGATTGCTGGCCCTCTTGCTAGTGGGAACGGTTTCTCCCTATCTATTTTATCAAAAGGCTTCATAATGTCTTACACGTCTATTAAATCTCCTCCTAGCCTTTTTTCCTCTAAGGAGGACAATCTCAGTTTCTGTGGTCTCTCCACTTAACTCAATTCCCTCATCCCTGGTACCATTCTGGTAAATTTCCTCTGCACCCACTCCAACCTCCTAAAGTGTGATGCACAGAATTAGACAGGATACCGCAACTAAGGATTAATCTAATTGGCAGGCTTTCCTAGTAACACGCACAATTTCCAAGCGTATAATTTCGGCAAAAACGATAAAAACAAAACCGAGCAGGGATCAGCCTACAGCCATCTTAATCTACTGGACTCAGTCCTGATCATCATTTTGATAAGTATGTAAATCATCTGCTGCTCTGCTTCAGGAAAGAAGAACCTTGTTGAAAAGAACTAGGCCAATAAACAACTAATTTGTATTCGGACAGTAGAAGCTCCTCCCCACCCCGCACACTTTCAGTCATTTGGTAGGAACACAAAATTTCTACTAAAATGTGTTTGGATTCTACCTGTAATACATTTATCTGACTGATCATTTTCCCCTCTAACAAAGATCTCTCACCAGGGAAGGTGAAGGGATACAAGAATTGTGCTCTAAGATTGCACATCAAATCCTGCCTGGCTTCCAACTTGTATTTACTTTTATCTTTGTTATAAATAAAAATGTATTTTATTAGAGATTGCACTGCAAGATTAAAGCTGTATTCAGAAGATGCAACAACACTGCCAAGGACTCATGGAGGCAAAAATTCTCTCAGGAATTAGGAAGTGGTCAGTTTCTAGGAACCTCCATTGTGTAGAGTCTGCAATGTGCCTATTGACCTGTTCTGACCTGAATTCTGAACTAGTCCACCTGTGACAAGGCTGCCACTTTCAACAGATTGAATACGGAGGGACTTATGTTGGTCTGCTGGTCCTTGGACAAGTGCTATTGCCTTTGGCACTGCATTCCTCTTAAGAATCAACTGCGGCTCTCGCTGCTGTTGTGGATTTTCCGGCCCTTTTGATTCTTCCTGCCCTCAAGCAAAATTCCCACCAGGATATATAGAAGGATCTACCGGCTGACAGATTTCAGCTAAAGACCAGCCACTGAAACACGAGGCACAAGTAAACAAGAGAGCAGGAGGTGGAGGGGACATCGCCGCACTCTGGCTTTGATGCACGAACAAACATTTTGCCTGACCCAAGGCACAATGGATTTCAAAACAGCCCAAAAGCCAAGAGAAATCTGTTTTATTAACTCTACATGCCCAGTCTATACTAAATAAAATGCAACAGAGTTAATCTCTATAATGGCACATATGTGGACGCTAAGACATTTGGGGTAGTTTTGACTTTTGCTGATATTGTAAAATGGGCAATATCATGTCAGCTAACAGTTATACAGCTCTCCTAATTTTTCTTTTCAAAGGAAATTCAGGAGAGCTGGAATGGGCTGCCAAGTTGATACTGCCCACTTTACAATTCTGACAAAAGTTAAAATTGCCTTCACTGGAACTTCAATCTTAACCGATGTTAAACTTTCAGAAAACAAAAACACGCATTGGGATACTTTTGGTATATCAATGTTAATTTTTAAATGAATGTGTCTCTACACCACATAAAACTGGGTATGGTTACTGGAGGGGGTTGATACACCAATGCCCTTGGCTGTGGAGTGATGAGCAATCCCCGATCTCAGCTGGACAACAATGGGTAGAGGACAACGGGTAGACAGAGAGGGGAAGCCAAGTGCTTTTTTCCCCTGATGGGAAGATGGGTAAAGGACTGAAGGGCTAATTTAAGCCACTCTTTTACATGTCCCAGCAACTGCCTGAGCAAGTCCAAGGTTAAGTGACTTGGCAATAACCTTCTCAGCACAGTGATGGTGGGGAGGTAGGACAAAGAGGAAGGAACAAAGCAATACTAACAGGTTGTTCAAATACTCGTTTGAGATTACAGCATTTTTTAAAGCAGCGTTTTCTTCACTAGTGTCAAGACTTGTAGATGCAATTAAAAATTGCTCGTCAAGCTTCCCACGGAGAGCTGTGAAGTTCACTGAAATGGTGTTACTCGATGAGCTCATTGGAAACCTTCCCACCTCGTGGGCGTCAGGTGAAAACAAGACCACTCACCATCTGGAAGGTGAAGCTTCCAGGAGATCTGAAGTTCGGGTTTGTAATGTTTCTCGCAGAAGGCTGCCTCCGACACAATGTTAACACTTTCGTGGGTGAACAGCAAAACCTGCATTCGGGGAAGTGTCTTTAACAGAATAAAATTATCCCAGGGCACCTCGAAAGGAGAGTCAGACAAACCTGACAAATGAGCCAAATGAAAAAAAGACATTAGAACGGGCAATCAAAAGCTTGGTCAAAGGGGTAGGTTTTAAAGTGAAACTGTGGTATTTACAGGGCTTCCTGCTGTTTATACAGAAGCTCCAAAGAATATTATTTCAAGAATATTATTTGGAAGAACTGCACAACTGCTGCATTCCAATTACTGGCACCATCACCAGTTTCTTCTCTTCTATTCGTTACCTTTCTCTGTATGTCTTGTTTCTTTCACATTAAAATAATGATCATCATCAGCTCCATGAAGGCCAACACAGTAGAGTGGAAAGATCTTTTTATCAGTTAGTTTATTGCGGGATTGTGGGCTCAAATAGATCCAATTAAGGAAGATATAAAGGATATTGATAATCGGGACTCTTTGATGTGTCTCATAAGGGTATACTTTGAAATGTGTCATAGGGGCACATTCAGTGATAACTGTAGTATAAATAAAAATAAAACTCACACCACGGGACATTTTCCAGCAGTACAGTAACTGAACGTCAAAGGGTCACGGCTCTCTCATGGGTACCCTGCAGTCATTTCACTGGACTCAGGAATACAACTTATCTGAGATTCTGCACCCCTGTAGCTTGAATCTACATATATAATGGAGATTGGTACTAGAATATGTCAGATAACGTATACATCTTTCAGGAAACCTGCATTTCATTGTTTTCCTCCTCATCCTTCAGCTACCATGCCCTAAGAGGGCATTGGCAACGATGGACTTCCATCGGATTGGTCCATGATTATGTTTGTCAAAGTACTGCAGTGGTTTGTTGTTGCCTTCTGCAGCCTGGCTGACCAGGAGACTTTCCCACTCTTGCTGCCTGATAATCAAACTGTTTGGCCATGTTATGCACAAACCTTCCATGGCCACCAAATCCTGAATTGGGACTTGAACCGGAGCTTCTGGCCGAGAGGTAGGGACGCTACCACTGCACCACAAGACGTCCACCAGGTTTTTAAATTGTTATTTCAGGTTGCGTGGCAAAGTGACCTATGATTCCATGTATAGGCCGTGTGGTCTGGTGAGGAATGGCGCTTGATACAGTATATAGGGTGTGGTGCAGTAGAGTGTGCAGAGTACATTGTGGAAGATGCATGAAATGGTGCAGGGTTCAGGGTATGGTATTCTAGACACATGGCACAGTGCACAGTATATGAGGACAGACTGAAGAAAGTTCTAAAGAAACTTGAACAAGTATTTGAAACAGAAGAGAATACATGGCTATGGGAAGATAGCGGGGCAGGGGAATTAGCTTTGGATTGCTTTAGCAAAGTGCTAGTAAAGACATGATGAGCCAATTGGCCACCTTCTGTGCTATAAACTTCTATAGTTCAACTGGCGCGTCCACTTGCTCCCTGAGGGCCATGTGGGTTTTGGTTGTGCCGCTAGGGCTAGCTTCTTAAAACTAATTGCTCACCAATCTTCTCATTAGCTTCTTTATTTTTTAAACCAATACCTGGCAAAAGGAGCAGATTTGCTGATGCAACACTTTGATCTCTGGGCTTTTGATTACACAAAAGAACAAAACCAAGCCAAATAAATGTCTGTCACTCTGAGTTTAACCTGGTATTGGAACGGAGATGAAAGATTCCTCTGAGTGCTGGTGGCAAGGGCTTTGTATTGAGTAATCTTGGCCAGTTGCGATCCAGTTCCTCAGTGGGGGAAGAGTGGAAAACATAAAGCTGTACACAGTGCAGTGAAAAGTTGACACTGAATTGGCAATTCCCCCAAGAGGATGGCCCATGTGTGAAATGGATAAATTCACAATGGAACCACAAGGAGCAGCTCATTTGAGGTTTGGGATTTAAGGCCCATTGTTGGGAACTTGGTCAATATCTTAAGCTGAGTTTGTGTGGTCTTCCTGTTCCACCCAGTGCCGACATCTTTTCATGTTGAAGAGAAAGATTAAAGTCTGCTCCGCATAATTAGTGGCCAGTCACGACCCAAAACGATGAATTTCAAGCTTTCTGTTCGTGAGTAGTGATCATTCTAAATCAGAGACCCATGGCAATGCACCAGTTCTGATGATAGGTTTATCAAACTGAAAGGTTAACCTCTCTCCACAGATGCTGCCAGGTTCGCTGAGTGATTCCAGCATCTGGATGCTTTAATCTTTGTCTCCGTGATTCGGATTGTTCTCCTTAGAGCGCATGGAGTTAAGGCGAGGAGAGGGTGCTCAGAACGATGAGGGGTTTTTTTTTAATATAGAAGTAGAGAGAGAAAAACTGACAGGCGCGTTGGCAACCAGAGGGCACAGATATAAAATTGGCAAAAAAGCCAGAAAGGTGTGGGTGGGAAAGAGGTGAGGAGAATTTCAAATGAATTGATTTGGAATGAACTGCCTGAAAAGGAAACAAATTCAATAGTAACTTTCTAAAGGGAATTGGATCTCCATTTCAAAAGGGGAAAAAAATATCCAGGGCTATGGAGAAAGAGCAGGGGCCTAGGATTAATTGGATCGCTCTTTCAAAGAGCCAGCACAGACCATAATGGACTGAATGGCCTCCTCCTGTGCTTTATGATTCTACTGAGTCATGCATCATTCATGGACTACGTGCAGTCCAGTTTTGAGAACAGTTTTAGTGATTGGTCTCACCAGATGATTAGAAGGGCTTTTCCTAAAAGAAAAACTGGGTTTGTTTTTGTAAGGCGAGGGAGGATGCAGAGATGCGAGCAAACATACATCAAACTGTTCGGAAGCAAATACCTGCAGTGCTTATTCTCAACACTGAAGAGTGGTAAATTAAGTGTGGTAAGCAGAGATGATCCGCAAAGGATGTCAGGAGACTTAAAAATTAAGAGATGAAAATGCAGGTAGCCCACAGGAAGACTGGGGAAAATGCTTTAGAAGAAAACAAAACTAAAACCGTAGATCAGAAACAAAACCAAAACAATCATGTGGCTCTTTGCATGTTTTTTTTGTGTGACGGTGATAAGCTGGTTTCTTTACTTCAGATGTAACCTTAACAAGGGTCTTATAACCCTTCGATCTGACTTTGCGCGCGCTGTAAATCTATACTGTCCAATTCTTACTGAATGCTGCGATTTTTATTCTCGGAAAGCTTGCTGCCGGCAGAATGTCTAATTGACTGTATGATGCACTTACTTCAAAATGAATAATGAGGTCCTCTCACATCTCATTGGGACAAGGGACCACTGCAGTGGGAACGATGCCAGATGGGAACTTCAGTAGACAGCCAGTTACCTTTGCTTTGTTGGATAAGGGCACTGCACAGGAGGATAACTTCTGATAATATTTTTTTTTTCCTCCTCATCGGGAGAGGGGGAAGGAAACGGGGGGGCGCTGGGGGGAAGGTGGAGAAGTGGGGAAATTAAAGTTTAAAGGATTATTAGCATCGGGAGGTTCTGGCTTGCAAGCCAGGAATTCTGTCCAATTCTGCTGGAGGACAGAACAGTAGCATTGTCCTTTCAGCTTTGATGAACAAAAATGGTAGGCCATGATCGTCGTGCACGCAAGGTTCTTTGTGATGCATAAAAAGGTTGCAGGGGGCTAGGATGGAAGTGCACCCGCTGTTAATGCCCAACTTGTGCCTGCTTTGATCAGTTGCCACAAAACCCCTCATGTTCACTGCCCTCAGAATCAATAGTGGCACAGTCCCTTTAATTGCATTGCAAGTCACATCCAGTAATCATTATCATACAAAGCATGACAATGTGCTGATCTATAGCTACTTGGCTGGTAGGGGGTGTGTAATAATTGACCAATATAAATGAGTGCCATGTTTAGAAATTTAAAAAATGCAAGACATGAATAAAAATATTTTAAAAATCTCCAGGGAGCATGATGGAATCAGCACAGAGGAATGATAGATGAGGCTTCTTTCACAATTACACTGTGTCACTAAATAGTCCTCTTAGTTAATGGTAAGCCCTGAACTGCTGCCTTCTACTTAAGCGATCAGCTCAAATAAGATCAAGATGAAAATGGCTGCTTTGCAAAGCAGCAATACATCTCTCCCAGACGTCAACCCAACAAGTGCTTAAATGAGTAAAAGTCCTCCTTTTCTCATTTCCTTAATTGATTTTCTGATTTATTTTAAAATCCATGCTCCACTTCGGCGCACTTCCGTTAAGGAAATGTACCAGGGTCTGTGTCATCCTGTTCAATACTAGGATCACATTCCTTTGCAGTCAATTTGTAACCTGGAAGGATTCATTAAATTGCCTTTGGCAAGAGAGTGCAGTGAAATCGATGAGCCCAATGAATTGTTATGGGGTGAGCTGCCACATGCAGGAACAATCTGCAGATGTCTGCAATTGGTACAATTACTGTAAAGAGTAGAATAGCTCAAAAACCCTCACTGTGCTGGTTCTAGTTGGCACAGAGCCGACAGTGCCAAGGTCAAGGGGTCAATGCACCGCATGAAATGCAAATCCCTGAGTGAGCAACACGGCAAAGGTCTCTTTACCCATTTGTGACACCACAGACAATCTTGCATGCACACAGGCGGCCGCTCTGCATCACTTCAGGCCCTCAAACATATGCTCTACTCAGAGAGAGGGAGGAATGTGGAACGCGCTGCCATGTGGTGTGCTTGAGGTGGATATCATGGATGTGTTTGGGAAGTTAGATGAGCGCAGGGGGGAGAAAAGAATAGAAGGAGCTGGTGACATGGTGAGAAGGATAGGGCGGTGGGGGGAGGGTTGGGGTTGGGTGGCTCACGTGGAGCAGAAACAGCAGCATAGAAGGTTGAATTGAATAGCCTGCTTCTGAGTATAAGCCTACGTCAACCCTTACATAGTTTTGGCATGTTGTGAGGATTAAGTATCTCTAACATGTCCTTCATCCAAAATAAGGGTCTGATTTCTAAAGAACTACCACAATGTTCACAATCTCGGCACCTTTCATACACCAGTGACCATCACACAACCTCTTTCTTTCTAATAGTTATCACTCCTATTGGGGTTTCTTACATACCATAATGTTAATGACAAAGGCTTTCTTGCATAACTACCACTGGTCATACCACAGCATAGTCCATCTGAAGGTAACACAAACATATTCTTCTTTTCTCTCCTCTCCTGTAGGAGGTGAATGGACAACAGGCTATTCGACTGCATCACAAGCACGGCCGGGTCTATCCTTGCCCAATTTCCATATGGCAATCGGAAGCTTGAGTTCAAGACAATCTTCCTCCCTAAACACCACCCCCTTGTGGCTAAGACTGACTTAGATCAACTTTCTCAGCGAACTCAGGCGATTGTCCTTTTCGGTCTGTCTGGCTCAGTTACTCATTAACGTGGTCAGCCACCGGAGAAGACTACCCTTTAGCATTTTCAGTGAGCTCCTCCACCTTCCTGCACATCAGTAAATGCAAGCAGGTAAAATATATATTATTTCTACGTAACTGAAACTGGGACAGAACTAGCTTTTATGGTGTGTAGCAGAGAGAAAAAAAAAGGTGGTCAATAAATCATTAGAGGATGACATTGATATTTTCTACTTAATGGCATCTCTTCCTGAATATAACTTCCCCCATCCACCAGAATGGTTACAAATGGACCTTCTGCTGCATTATTACCAGGACGCTAAATTTGCAAGCAATCTTTCTGTCAATAATGGATGGAGGGATCATTCCCCTCACCGCTATCCTTCTACCTCTTTCAAGGCAACCTTGCCTATTTCTACCACTTCCTCTCCACACATTGTTAGTAAACACGTTGTTTGGGTTGACTGAAAACATGGAAGATAATGAGACCAGAAGGTAGGCCCAATCCATCATTTGGTGGCAGGATATAATCTCTCACACCCTGTTCCTGCATCTAAAGTGGAGAGGGGGAGGTGCGGTTGGTGGGGGGGGGGGGATGGGGGGAGGGGTGCACACAATCATTGACCCATGACCCGCAGGTGTTGGCCAGCCCATTAGGTCCCATTCAGACTTACAAGGATGCAGCCCCCAGGCACAAATCCCAAGATAGGCTGACAACTGACCCCTTAGGTTAGCTTGTTAAAATGACATTTTTTAAAAAAAAACACATAGAAATGTTCCTGGACAAATTTCACTTGCAGTTACTTCAAAGAATAATTTCACGTTCTTAATTTCATCCCCGTTTCTGACTTTAGAAACGAAAATCATTAATTTAGTCGTGCAGCTATCTCCATGAGAAATCGAGAGGCCACACGTTTAACGGGCAATTGGCATCAGAACAAAAGTGGGTAAGAGACCGAACATGCCCCGAAAAGTGGACTTGCAAATCAGAAGATATTAAAGTGACAACATTTTTAAGTGCGCTTTTCTGAAAGTCAATTTGCATGAGGATTAAGTATACTGATTTGGGGGGGATTTACAGGATTACAGTACATGCTATGATGAAGGAACCCTTAACTCCTGGCTGCACAGCATCAATAGCGCCCAAAATCAAGGGGTCACCCTCAAAAAAAGAACAAGTAATTTTAATCTCATTCCCTGAAGAAGCACAGCATTCCTTATCTGAGAATGTCATTGGGCATCTGCTGAAGCGAAATTGCAACCTTGCTGACAGCCATACATAAGAGAATGTAATTACTGCTATTTACTGTAAGCCAAACGTTATGTACTCATATAGAGCCACTCAGCTACAAGTGGAAAATGAATGCTCAGATTTGATGGAACAAATGAATTTCTGTTTGTTGACTGGTGCATCGTAATTAGGGTTGCCAACCCCCCAGGGTTGCTTTGAGGTTTCCAGGAATTAAAGACTGATCTCCCAGGTACTGTTCCGAGCAACACCCAGGAGAAAAAAAAGTCACAAGGTGCATTTTTCCCCCATTTTCTCTTCATAAATTTGTTCATTAGCTATATTTATATATATATATATTAAAAAAACTACCAGACGGGGTGCCATTTGGCTCACAATCGTGATCTGGTAATTCCGATTATGCTTGTTTTCCAATTGGCCTGGTAAGGTGGCGCGCTGCGAGGATGGATAACCAATGGCAGGAGACTGGGTCAGCGGGGAGCGGGGGAGGTGGGGAGGAGGCACGGTTGGAGGTCGGGGAGGTCATAGACTGAAACCTCCAGGAATATGTCCAGGCAGAGTTGACAATCCGTAAATTCATAATAAATGTAATTAGGGCTGAAGCACAGCAAAAAGCTTTCTTTAGGTAATGAGGCAAACCCTGGTTGTCCTTGGTCTCCCTAGACGCTGCGAGCATTAGTATGTGTGAGTGGAACAGACTGCGTCATTTATGCATAAACAGATAAAGTGTGTGTCAGAGCTATTGAAATCCAATTTTATTACCACTAACTTTAGTCAAGCAACTGCAGTGAGGCTCTTGTCAGTTGCATTAAGAGCTACTTTATCACAACACAGGACTAACAAAGTCAAAGGCTTTTCAAGCAAGGTACTAGCGTTGGATGTGAAAGTTCACCATTTTCTTAATCTTGGGCACTTAATCTCTGCCCAGAATGACCAGATTGATTCCAACTGGTATGAAGCCTGAAGAGTATATTGAATCCAAACATAAAAGGGCAAGGCAAAGAGTGGGAGAAAGCTCCTTCGCAGGCCACCATGGACCCTGGGTTAATACTGACTTAACTAGGCATCAGGGCAGAGTTGATACAGTACCATCATAATACGGTCAGGGATTAAACTAGTGTTCCATCCCCCCCCTCCCCCCACCCTCAGCAGTGACAGCTCTCGAACTTGCACCCACTGCTGGCACAGGGTTTGTACAGAATTTACAGTACGGGGACAGACCATTCAGCCAGAGCAGTCCATGCCAGCCTTTATGCTCCACACCAGTCTCACCCACCCCCTCTTCATCGAACCCAATCAGAAGGGTCATGTGGACTCGAAACGTCGACTCTTTTCTTCTCCACCGATGCTGCCAGACCTGCTGAGTTTTTCCAGGTAATTCTGTTTTTGTTTTGGATTTCCAGCATCCGCAGTAGTTTTTTGTTTTTATCTCAGCATTATATCTTTCTATTCCTTTCTTCCAGCAACACTTCAAACTGAAGGAGGCCGTAGAGAGGCAGGTAGCCCCCGTGGCTGGGCCCCTCCGGGCAAAAATCGTAAAAGGAAAAACGCCCCAAGTAACTGCGACTGAACTTTTAAGGGCACACAAAGAGAATCGTTTGGGATGCAGGGGTAAGAAGGGGAGAAATGACAAATGAGCACTGACTGATAATCCTCCTTTGCATTTAATTGCACATCTCCGCAGTCCTCCAGGTCTCCATGGTCTGACAAGCAGAGCATCTGCTGACACACTTAAAGAGTCTGATTGAGATCCGCTCCCCACCCCTACCCCAGCCAAAAAAACGATCAAGAAATGAAGTGAAGTATGACAGCCGGCGGTCCAGCAGCTCTGAATTTCCTGTAGGCGACGTGCGCCTTTCAAATGACTGTTGGAGTTGGGTGATTGTACTTTAAAACTAGCTCCAATTAAAATCTATGTTGAATTGATCCTAAATCTCTATTTTAAGGATTGCTCCGCCCTCATAACAACACCCGTTGTGCAGCACCATCTTACGTTTACCAGTCAGGGAGCGTTCCAAACCTTACAATCAACACTGGGCCATCTTAGTTTCATAGTCATTATTTGGAGGGGGAAATCAACAGGGCCTCTGCTGTTCCTTTCCCTAGAGGACATGAACATTCATTTTTTTAAAAAGTTGCTTACAATCCACCCAATGGATCGATTGATACTTACAGGAAGATGGCTCCACATTTTCACTTACAAGATTTTACATGACTTAATTTTCCAGGGCAGCTGATGCCGCCTGCTTTGTAACAATTCCCTGATTTCTATGATACGTTGGCGCCCACACTGTTCAAACAGAACGTGGGAGTTCTATTCATTTTGCAGTAAAGCTTTGCTCTCACAGCGAATGCCAGTGGAGGTCTCCGACAAATGAAGAGATCCAGACTGCAGCATCAAACATCACAATATTGGGTAACAACTCCTTGGTGTATTGCCTAGGATGTTCGAAAATGTAATTATATTATACATTAGAATTCCTCTCTGTTCTGCAGGTCCTAATGCCGTGCATACATTCTTGGGAGCTAAGAGATGAATGCAGACTGCAGGACTCATCATGTGATAGAGAAGAGCGACAGAAAGCCTGATTGCAGAGAGGCCTTCAGCACTCTGAGACTCCACCGAATAACCAAGAGCATTTCTCAAGGACAAAGCACGAATTAATACTTCATCAACTGCTTGCTTCACAGAGAAGGTTATGGGGAGACCTATTATTCAAAATTATGAGGGGGTCTTCACAGGGCGAGTGGGGATAAACTATTCCCTCTGGCGAGTGGGTTGCTAACCAGAGGTCACAGATTGAAAATAATTGGTAAAAGAACTAGAAGGGAAATGAGAAATGTCTTCACACAAGAAGATTGTTAAGATCGGGAATGCTTTATCTGAAAGGATGATGAAATCAGATTCCATGGGCTGGGTTTTGAAAAGGTCAGTGGGGAATGCATCCCTGCCAATGTCAGCAGCCCTACCGCCATTAAATGCTAATTGGCCAGGAACGATGGCCACCGCTGGGACTACATGCAGCCCCACGAGCCTAAAGGCCGGTGAGCCCCAGGACTGGGTAGGTGCGAGGCTCTTGTGAAGGGGACTGGAGAGGTGGCCTTGGAGGGTGGAGGGGTTGGGGGCTGAGTGGGTTGGTGAGGCCGGGGTGGGGGCAGTGGGTAGTGAGGACCTGAGTGTAGGCTACAGGCCTTGAGGGGGTGCCCCAGATTAGGAAAGGGGGCTTATGACCCTCTTCCCCGCCCGATGTCAATGTGAGGTCAGCTGCCAGGCTTCCCCTCCCCACCCCATCCCTGACCTCAGAATTGCGGCCAGGCAGGAAGCGGCCATTGGGTGGCCATTAACTGGCTACTTCAGGGGCTCAATATGGGCGAGGGCGTGTGGGCCGCTGCACCTGAAAACTCGCCAGCAGTGGTCCATAAAATCCTGTCCCCATGGAAACTCTCAAAGGCATTTGGGTCTTCTACTTTTAGAGGTCTAATCTGCAGGGTAATGGGAATAAAATTCAGCAGCTCCTTCTGGAGCCAGCACAGGTGTAATGGGTCAAACGGGTCTCTCTGTGCTGCGGGATTCTATGATTCACAAGACAGAACATTACAGTCACTTGCTGCACCGACTTTAATCCACTAACAGGGCATTGTTCAATAAACCTAATTGAAGATGAAAGAAAATAGTTTAGCACAGTACAGCTTCATTTCATTTCCCTCTACGCACGCTAGTCCAGGAGAATATTTTGAAAGCACTTGTCTGGGTGCTGCCTGAAGAATTCTCCAAATGAAAGTAAATTGTATGCTGCCTGCCTTATTGACTTTGCTAAGAGGCTGAATGAAAAAAAAAACTCTCTCACAATCCATTAAGTATCTGGCCAGAGTCCAGCCCCTCGTAAATTTAACTTCATGAAGCAAGCTGACAAGACCAATGCCAGCTTAATGCAGAATCTCCAGCCCAAGGCACTTACAGCAATATGTCTGCTGGGGATGGCTCCAATGCACTAAAGCTCACACGTTCTTCAATACTCAGCATGCTTATTAAATCCTAAAGCTGCAATATGCAGATGCTGGCAGGAGGGAGGGGAGCCATCCTTCACACTGGTTGTGGCTGTGGAGGAACATTCATGCGATAGCTGGAGGATACTGCATTCTGCTCACACGATGTTCCGCCAGTATTGAGCACCGCAATTGATCTGGTGTCACTTCTTACAGGCAGTTTGGGGATTGAAAAATAGACCTGATGTGGAAAACTATTTTTACATTTCTATTTTATTTCCTGCCTTCTGTTCTTGTGGCTGTTTCAGGAATAAGCTCAGCTACCCCCTTTCCTGTCACACGCCAACATGATACAGGGCAGGGGCTGTCAAGTTATGCAAGGGCACTCGTTCATTATGAGGGGCTCCACTTTTAACGAAGCCAGTTGTTATGACCTGGAAAGTGCTGTCTGAAAGGGTGGTGGAAGCAGATTCAGTAGAAGTTTTCAAAAGGTAATTGGATAAATACTTGAAGAGGAATACTTTGCAGGGATATGCGGAGAGAGCAGTGGAGCGGTACTCATTGGACAGCTCTTTTAAAAGAGCTAGCACATGCATGAAGGGCCGTGTGGCCCTCCTTCTCTGTCATATCATTCTATGATTCCATATCAAGCAACCACTGGTGCATGGCTAGTCCTGTAACAATCTGTACACATGCCATCTCACTGCTCTAAGCTGCAGACCTTGCACAAAGCGACATGACCCAGATAATCTTACCATTCTGAGGGCGGGAGGTAGGGTGGGAAGCATTCGGACAGTCAGCTGCAGAAAGGGGAACATGATCTCCTTCTCAGCCTGCAATAGGATGCTGCCTCTTCGAAAAATAAAGTTCCTCAGGTTATAATGCCCTCTACTATTTTCCTCTCTTTGCCTCATAAGGATGTACACATCTTATGATTGTGAGGGGAGACAGGAGGTTTGCTCTGCCAGGTCTCTGCCAGTCCAGCTGGCACAATGGCCTCTACTCTAATGCAATATGCCACCCATAACTAGGTGGCTCTCTGCAAAGTATTACACGTTATCCATCTTGACATACCTTTGCCATGACTCAACTCTTAAGCTTGACTGCGAAATAAGTTATCTTTTCCATTAAATGCTTAACCCTTTTGTCCATTATAACAATGATCCCACTTCAAAGCAACTCATTCTACTTAAGGTGATTCGGGGTGTTTTTTAAAAAAAATGACTTTATTCATAAAATCTGTATAATTACTGTCAAAAACATTTCAGATTGGACATTATGGAAAGTGCAATAAAATTCGACTTTTCTCTGAGGAACATGTTGCATTCTGAGGTACCTCAATACAATTGTGACATCTATTTTGTACATTAATGTCAAGCTTACAGCCCAAGGGGCTCTGCAAAGTCATCAGCCCCTCAGTGTACTGCGGTTGAAAGGTCTTTGATGTTGGCCTTTCCTCATTGAGCCTGTGTGGTGGTTGCTTCAAGCTTTAGCGCCTCAGCACATAGTCCTGGGCCTTGGAATGTGCCAGTCTGCAACTCTTGGTCGAGGACAACTCTTTGCGCTGGAAGACCAACAAGTTTCGGGCAGACTGAAGAGCGTCCTTCGCAAAGTTGATGATCCTCCGGCAGCAGCTGATGTTTATCTCGGTGTGCATCCCTGGGAATAGGCCGTGGAGCACAGAGTCCTGCATCACGGAGGTGCTCATCCTGAACCTCGACAAAAACCACTGCAACTCTTTCCAGACCTTCTTTGCACATTCAAGGAGGAGGTGGGCGGCGATCCCTTCCTTACCACAGCTGCTTTGAGAGCAGCGTGTGGTGGCGCTGAGACTCCTGTGTGCATGAAGGATCTGACAGGGAGGGCCCTTCTCACCACCAGTGCTTGTTTGAAAATTCTGGCGATGAGGCATTCTGCCAAATGACTTTGACAGTCTGCTCGGGGAACCATCCCACAGGATCTGCCATCTCCTTTTCCCAGGTACGGACCACTGCTTGACGGACGTATGGTCAAAAGTGTCTTTTTTGCACAAAACTTTCCACGAGGGACAGGTGGTACAGCACGGTCCAACTGCTTGGGTACCACGGTAACGTAGCCAGACTCATCCTTTGTAAAACTGGGAACAGGTGGAATCTCAGCACATGGTAACACTTGTTGTTTGTGTACCGAGGGTCTATGCAAAGCTTGATGCAGATGCACACAAAGGTGGCCATCAGGATGAGGGTGAAGTTGGGTATGATAGTCCCCGCCTCTATCTAGAGCTTTGAACATGGTGTCCCTGTGGACATGGTCCAACTTTGACCTCCAGACAAGGTGGGAGATGGTTCGGGCGACCACTGTGGCGCACGATCAGGGTATGGGCTAGACTTACAGCAACACCGAGAGCACCTCACACCTCATGACCATGTAGCTACCTGCAATGGAGAGGGAAGGTCACTCCCACGTGCCCAGTTTCTGCCTCACCTTGGCTATACGTTCAGTCTGGTTTTTGGCACATGCCCCGGGCTCTCCAAACCATATTCCCACCACCTTCACTTGATGGTGAAGGGGACAAAGGATTGGTTGGCCCAGTTCCCAAAGAACATGGCCTCACCCTTGCTGCGATTTATCTTGGCTCCCGAGGCCAGCTTGAACTGGTCGGGGATACTCATCAGTCTGCGCAACGACAGTGGACCTGAGCAGGAGATGACAACATCGTCCATGTACAGGGAGGCTTTGACCAGCACACCTCTGCTGCCTGGGATCGTCACCGATCCCATGTCAGTGTCCTTCCTGATGGACTTGGCAAAAGGTTCTAAGCAACACATGAATAAGACAGAGGAGAGAGGGCCTGATTAGAGGCATTTCTGAGAGATGCAAGAAGTCTGTATGCATCAAACGCTTGGACGTTTTCTCTCTCTCTTCTTGGAGAAGAAATTTGTGCTGGCAACATCTGAATTATTTTCCTCCCATCATAGCTCCACTCATTATCTTAATAAGTTCATGCCCTGCATACACCTGTGTACCGAGTACCCTCAGAAGAGGTTTTAGTATAGGTCACCTGCTCTCTAGGTCCAGGAAATGATAGATGGGGGGAGTTGGGAGGGGGCGTTGGAGGAGGGGCAGCATTAGATGAAGCTTCTTCATTCTTTGTAACCCCTTAACAATAAAATAAACTTGCAAGATTGCAATCATTTTGCCCAAAGATGTTCTCAAGGTCCTCAACAAGTTAAAAAAAATACCCTCCTCCCCCTTTATTCCTAGCACAAGCTTAATCTAAAAGCTGCTCTTAAAATTTCCAACATGATTCTGCCTCATATTGCGGACCTCAGCTTGCTTTAACAGTGTGTGGTGGGAGGTGTTTTCACAATACAATACCATAATGCTTATTTTGCTTTGAATAAGCAAATGTCTCTCTCTGCTTATTGAAGAGTACAAATATACCCAGCACTTGAGAATGAGGTAATCATTTCTGTACACATATACTGTTACACAGCATATAAATCCACATCATTATATGTGTAGATTTTGTTCGGAATGCCAATGGATCGTTACAGAGATTATATTAACAGGCAATTAGAGTATTACAAAGTGCCAATTGATCACACGGACTAATTTCCAAGCATTTTTCCACCCTTATCTGAGCCTGGATAGCATTAGCATGTAGTGAAGCTCTCTATGGGCACATGACCCTCAATGGACCATGGTTGTTACTGACCAAAGAGCTCAATTTGTCACACGTTCAAATGTGCTGCAATCATTTCACACTGATTCCAGAATATTATCTCAGCAGCTATTTGGCACTAGAGCTGTCTCCAGTTAAAAGTCACACTTGTGTTTTTTTAAAATTATTTTAAAGTCCACGGTTTAAAAAAAGGGCCCGTTTCAAATAAAAATTGGCTCTTCCATCTCCACCGAGAAATACATTTATCAGCTCCCTGCCCCCCCTACAAACCCCCATAAATAGGGAGGCTCAAACACCACACTGTGAAATTATACATCAAAAAGCTTTTTTCCCCTCTCTCTCTCTCCCTCTCCCTGCTTTGCTGTTGGCCAAAAATGTCTCCGAATCCCCTGAAGATTTTCGGCTGCAGCTGTTGCTCAGTCATAACAATTTCCAACATTTCTCCAAGCATTTTTTTTTAAAAAAAAATTCTCCGGGCACTGCAATGTTTTTGTTCAAGGACACCTCGCATCCAAAGTGCACGGTGAAGAAGCAGCATTTACGGTTGCTTTTGAAAATGGTCAGGGAATATACCATCAAGCTTCTCTGACCACGTCCTAACCCTTAAAGCATAAGCCGTGGCCTCCGCGCGCCAGTTGGATGTTATAGAATCATAGAACGAAACAGCACAGAAGGCAGCCACTCGGTCCATCGCACCTGTTCTGGCTCTTTGAAAAAGCTATCCAATTAGTGCCACTTCCCTGCTCGTTTGAGGTGTCAGCTGTGGCTCAGTTCATAGCACCCTCGCCTTTGAATCAGAGGGTTGTGGGTTCATGTCCCACTCCCGGAAAAACCAAGAACTGTGATTGTACTCGAAAGAAGTTGCAATCTGTGACTGTTGGTAACTCGAAAGAGTTTCCCTGCTCGTTCCCCAATAGCCCTGCAAATTTTTCCACTTCAGTATTTCTCCAATTCCCTTTTGAAAGTTACTACTGAATCTGCTTCCGCCACCTTTTCAGGCAATGCATTCCAAACCAGAACAACACACTGCATAATGATCTATTCCCACATACTACCAATCACAATTCTGTGTCCTCTGGTTACTGACCCTTATCTCACGGGGGGCTCATTCTCTTTATTTTACCTCATGATTTTAACACCTCTATTAAATCCTGACTTAACCCGTTAATAATCCTGCTCTTAAGGGGAACCACAATTTCTTCAGGCTCTCCGCAGGACTTAAGTCTTTTATGCCTATTATCATTTGACTGGTTTGCTGGCTTTAAGCTATGGTGAACTGATTTCAGATTTTTGTATTGGTTTATTTTAAATATCTCACCATTATTTGTTGAGGTGAATGTTTCTTCATAAGTGAACCTGTTTAATAGCTTAGCCTATTATGAAAGTTCCTAGTTAGATTTTATTATCTGTTGTTTGAAATGATTTTACAGCCACGGAACTGCACGAGAAATAGCGACAGCAATCACCGAGCTTATTGTTCACCAGAACAGTGCCTGATGAATGAGACTCAAGAGCAGAATCTGACTCCAGAAAGGCTGTACAACCTGGGCCTGCAGATTAGGTCTGGGTTTCTTGCAATCCCCTTGGGCATTAAAACAAGGAGCAGCGCATCCTGAAGTGCCCTGTGCCTGTCCAGCCTGGGAGCACCTGGACTTCCCGTTAAATGGCCTTTCCGGCTATTCAGCTCAGGCCCCCCCCCCAATCACACCCTAGGCCGGACTGAGCATTGCAAATAGTTCTGAGAAGACCAGGAGCAGCTACAGTGCAGGCTTTGCAAGTTCCAAGCAGCTCGGCAGCCAGGGAGGTGCTTGGCAGGGGTAAAAAGAGTAACGCAGCACTTACCTGTAATTCTTCAGTGTGGCCTGAGAGCCCAAACGTACCTTGCAGTGAGCAGGCCCACTGGGTCAGCTTCCCCTGGGCAACCAACAGGCAATTCCAGGAGGAAAATGAAACCAGAGTCAGGAACAGACACCCAACCCCACCCACCCCACACCCTCAGCACCCACCTCACAGTCCCCAGCACCAACACCACCCACCCCCACCCCTACAGTCTGATTTAAAATGAAACAAAAACAGAAAATGCTGCAAAAACTCAGCAGGTCTAACAGCATTTGTGGAGAGAAAGACAGAGTTAACGTTTTCGCTGAAGAAGCATCATACAGACTCGAAACATTAACTCTGTCTTTCTCTCCACAGTCGCTATTAGGCCTGTTGAGTTTTTCCGGCATTTTCTGTTTTTGTTTCAGATTTTGAGCATCTGCAGTATTTGCTTTGATTTAGAATGATATTGTTTAACCTCTGCCATCCACAGGTAGGTCACATTCCAAGGCTAGGGTTGCCAACTGTATTCCTGGAGGTTTCATCACATGACTTGCCCCCACGCTCCAGCCATTAGTCGCCCAACCAATCCATCCTTGTAACTCACTGCCTACCTGCGCCAACTGGAAAGCAAAAAGACTCACTATCCAATGGGATTTTTTTTTTGGTATTTATTTATGGAGTGTAGGCCTCGCTGGCTGGGCCAGCATTTATTGCCCATCCCTAGTTGTCCTTGAGAAGGTGGTGGTGGTGAGCTGCCTTCTTGAACCGCTGCAGTCCATGTGCTGTAGGCACACCCACAATGCTGGTAGAGAGGGAGTTCCAGGATTTTGACCCAGTGACAGTGAAGGAACTGTGATATATTTTATGTTAGGTTGGTGAGTGGCATGGAGGGGAACTTCCAGGTGGTGGTGTTCCCATGTGTCTGCTGCCCTTGTCCTTCATGGTGGTAGCGGTCGTGGGTTTGGAAGGTGCTGTCTAAGGAGCCTTGGTGAGTTCCTGCAGTGCATCTTGTAGATAGTGCACACTGCAGCCATTGTGTGTCAGTACTGGAGGGAATGAATGTTTGTGGATGGGGTGCCAATCAAGCAGGCTGCTATGTCCTGAATAGTACCAAGCTTCTTGAGTGTTGTTGGAGCTGAACTCATCCAGGCAAGTGGAGAGTATTCCATCATACTCTTGATGGCTTTGGGCAGTCAAGAGGTGAGTTACTCGCCACTGGATTCCTAGCCTCTGACCTGCTCTTGTAGCCACAGTATTTATATTATTGGTCCAGTTCAGTTTCTGGTCAATGGTAACCTCCGGGATGTTGATAGCGGGGGATTCAGTGATGGAAACGCGAATGAACGCAAGGGGCAATAATTAGATTCTCTCTTGTTGGTGATGGTCATTGCCTGGCATTTGTGTGGCACGAATGTTACTTGTCACTTGTCAGCCTAAGCCTGGTTATTGTCCAGGTCTTGCTGCATTTGGACATGGACTGCTTCAGTATCTGAGGAGTTGCGATGGCGTTGAATATTGTGCAATCATCAGCGAACATCCCCACTTCTGATATTAGAATGGAAGGAAGGTTATTGATGAAGCAGCTGAAGATGGTTGGGCTGAGGACACCACCCTGAGGAATTCCTGCAGTGATGTCCTGGAACTGACATGACTGACCTCCAGCAACCACAACTATCTTCCTTTGTGCTAGGTATGACTCCAACCAGTGGAAAGTTTTCTCACGGATTCCCATTGATTCCAGTTTTGCTATATGTTTGACTGTCAGCCATACAGCCTTCTTTCTCGTTTTCAATAATTTTATATCAGGTGAAGAGAAATTTTCAAAGAAAATGACACAAAAACAATCTTTCTTAATGTCGCAATGATTTTTCTCCAGGGTTGCACATAGCAGTGTCCTGGAGATTGATCTTCAATTCCTGGAGCCTCCAGGCCAATCCTGGAGGGTTGGCAACCCCACCCAGGGCAGCGCGAGAGTAGAAGTGCCCTTGTGATTTTGTCCTTGTAACCAGGAAATGCTCGACCAGTTCCTATGGGAGTAAAGGCTGGGATAACTGGCCTTTAATGATCATGATGTCGAATGAGGTTGACTTTTGACACCTTTGCTTTGATAGGGAAAGAAAGCGAATGAGTGCTCGTTCTGATAATCCACCTGGTTTGGGGTGGTCTGGAATTTAACTCTAAGTTCTACACTGTTAGATTTATTTCTCTACATGTCATGAATTCTCCAGATTGTTCTTGGTTTCACCTCCATGGTAGTGCTGTACCCAGTGCTCCCAAACCCCGGCCCTCCCCCATTTCGTCCCACTTTCAGCTCACTGAGTCAGCACTCATTCAGATTCTCTAAACATCTCCAAGCTGACGAACATTATAGAATCAGAGGAATGTTAAAGATGGCGTTGCCTGGTTATTTATCTACAACTGCACAGTAATAGCAAACCAATTCAGAATGGCTGGTATTCACTTGCCCCGGGTGTAGGCTGACCTAGCTTGCCTCACACTCACTGAGTGATGATCAGTCACACTGCCATAGATAGAGGTTTGGCTTGGGATTGACACTTAGTCCAGTGAACAAGCAAGTGAATTGCCCAGGGTAGACTAGAAATGGTTACTGCTAAGCAACAAAGGACTTCAGGTGGTAAACTAAACCATTACCAAACTTTTACTAAGCGTTTTGTTTTACAAAAATACTCTAATTACAAGTCTTAAATCCATTAAAAATTATAGCTACATTTTTAGTATCTGTTGACGCTTTATGGCTTCGCTTAAAGATAGTTCAGTGCAAGATTATGATTCAGTTTGTTTTGGTTTTGGGATGTAGGCAATGTATGTGGGCAAAGCAGTATTTATTGCCCATCCTCAGGATGAGTCACATGTGGGCCTAGACAGGGTAAGAGTGGCAGGTTTCCCTTCTCTGAAGGATATTAGTAAATCACTTGGGCTTCTACAGCTATCAGGTAATTTTTCAGTCACGCTCGCCCCACCCCACACACTCTGGGCAGGACCTAATGTAGGCAACTGGGGACTCGCCCGCTGGTAGGAGAGCTCTGCATTGCCTCTTTTAGGAAAGGCCGACTGCATTAATTGCTAATCAGGCACTTAAGTGGAAAGCTACAGGTCCTACCCGAGGTCAAGGAGCCCAGGGGCGGAGGTCCCGCCCACTGAGAGTTGCCTGCCAACCAGAGGCTGGCGGCTCTTCATTGCCTGGCAGCGACACCAGGGTACAGTGGCTGCTGCCTGTAATGCACCCACCAGAGGCCCAGGGTTGCTGAGGGACCCAAGCCACAGGTGAGTGATGGCATTGGGTGGGGGGGAGAGGGGCTCTCAGCAGCTCCCCCAAAACCACCCCCCCACCCCCCACCCCCACCTCCCCACTACCACCACCACCACCACCTTCCCGGTGCTGGGTCCCTCAATCGGGCACTGAGTGCTTTTGAACGAGGGACTGCTCTGCGGAAGCAGTCCAGGCAAGGTCTGCTTTTCAGGCTTCCCGCGTGGTGAGGCCTCCGCCACCCACTGGGTGAGTACAGCAGTGGAGGGCTGAGGCCTTTAGGGAGTCATTAATTACCCATTTAAGGCCCTCAACTAGTGATGGGTCAGGAAGGCCATCCACAAGCCTTCTCGCCACGGACTTAATCGAGGCAGAATCAGGAAGGTGATAGGGTCCCCACCTGCCCGATTAAATGCCTCCACCACCAAATTCACCATGGGGGAGGGCATTAAATTCTACCCACTGTATCAACCTATAAGTCATCAAATTCATTGACTATTACCTCAGCATGCTAGATTTTGAACTTATAACCTCTGTGGTTGCTGGTTTAAGTACCATAATCACTGGGCTACTGTTGCCTACTCCTTTAAGGCTACTGCTTAGGAGCCCTATGTGAGGATGTGGTCTTAAATGGGTGCAGTTTGAGATCAATTTGACACAGAGGGCTGAACTTTCCTGGCCTAAGGATGGCAGGCTTGGAGGCGGAGGGAGGTGAGGTCCGGGCAAGTATTGGGAAGGCTCCCCAACCCTTGCCTACCATGGGGGAAGTTTCCCGGAGGTGAGCTGGGATGTAGATCAACTACCTGCTGAACAGAGACTGGCAACTAATTTAAATGGTCCCAATCGGGGCAATTTTTCTGCGTCTCTGGTGGCAGAGTGGCCCCCATTCCACCATGTGCGGAGGCCACCAGTTCCACGGAGATGGCCTCCCTGCACCAGGCTGTGGGGATCTATTGGATCAAAGGCTCCATCCCCCAAAGAGGGGACCACCAGCAGCAAAAGTTGCACCTGTGCCCCAAATGCTACTGCTGGATGGATTTCCACCCCTCCTCCCACTCTGAGGGGTCTGTCTGCTTGGCTCCTCTGAATTTATAGTTTAAATTTATGCCTCCGCAGGTGCCTACATTTTGAGTCTCCTACCTGCCTCAATAATGCCCATCCCTCTTGGTGGCTCTGGAGCTGTTGACCCTGGATGGCGAGTATGGAGGTGGCCACTTAAGAGGCTGCCTCTGGGAAAATAGCTCCCCTGATCTGGCTGCTGGCAACTGGGGTCTTTGGACCCCATTTTGGCCCAACGTCGGGGTCCTGAAGCCCACAGGAAAATCCTGCCTTTTACTTGCCAACAGCCTGTACTTGGAAAATTGTGCTGAATTGCTATGGAAATTCGACACCTGTTGTGGTTATCAAAGGTCAGAAAAGCTGATTTAATACTTCTGGTATTTTCAAGTTTGGCATATGATTAATGCACACTTAATGCATGACATTTAAAGTTGGATTTTGCTCTGAAATCACAGAAAAAGTTAAGGAAAGAGAGGCTGGAAGGTCTGCTGCCACATTCTTGCTCCAACCTAGATTATCTTACAGCCTCTGGCCCAGTAGGGAAGCCAGTTGATAAGCCTTTCACTTCCACCAGATCTAAGTGACAATAGGATGAAGTACACAGAAAGTTACCCAATTTCCCTGACCTTCTGCTGTTTGTGTAGTTTACCCAAGGTTCTAGGGAGAGGAGTGGAGTCAGCTCTGGAGCAGTTGCAAAAGCATGCTAGGTCATAGATTGGACAGTGAGTTAGTGGTTGTCTGCCCCTATCACTCAACTCCAGCAGACCTTACTCCAGTCCATGTCTTCAAGATGCTCCTCCCCATTTAAATGGACTCCCTCCTCCTATTTAACAGTGCTGATTTCTAACTTCAAAACCGTTGTGGTGGGTTGCCTTGGGAGTCCACCATGAATCCTTGACCCAGCCGAACAAGTTGGGGTCATGATAGGGTTGGTTAATGGGTAAGAACCGCTGCCCCTAAGACCCCCCCAGTGAAGGAAAGAAATCCAGTCTTTGCCTTTCTTTGGTCCATCCTTCAGTTCAGAATGGCCAATGTCTTGTTAATGTCAATGTATCAGGTTGCTACAAAGAACATGAGTTTCCAGTGGAGACTCATCCTTTCGCCTCTTGTGTAAGTGTCGGGGATCCCTGACACTTCCTCATGATAATACAGGGAAAGGTTAGGGAAAGACGGAATCTGGGCCTAGGCCCATATGTGAGCATTCATGACACATCAGAACTTCACCAAAACATGCTGGCCTGTCTCAGTTCCTAGTCCTATAAAACTGTTGACATCCTCTGACATACAACTCATTTTATCATGTGTGATGAACAGGCTGGGGACATTCAGGGCACGGAATGTCATGGAGACCATTTTCCAAGCTATAACACCAATTTCATGGCACTTTATAGTAACCACCCAAAATCTCGCATTTATTGTCAAGTCTCTGCTATGTATAAAACTCCGTTTGCTGGAAAATTTATGACCAGAACGATATTTTATTTTTCCTTAATTTAACTAGACTATTCAGTGAAACTAAAGCACAATTCGGCCACATTTCAACACAGCTAATGCTGATGAATAAAACAAAGTGCAGATGGAGATATACACTCGGCCCACACAGCAGCTCTCTACTTAGGGGATTAAGGGAGGAAGAGCAGAAAGCACAAACTATCTAGAATTTTAAGCATTAGCCACAGGAGACACACACACAGTTTCTTAAAAGCCAGCGATAAATACAAACCAAGACAGGCAGTCAAGACTTGCACAGATACACATACACACCCACTCCTCCCCCTACAAACTGTCTTTTGATAAAATGCTCTGCATAGTCAGAGAACGGAGGTGTGTGTCGTGAAGTGAGCAGTGCCCTTTCTTCTTATTCACCAAATTGAAAAGAAGAAAAACAAACATATTTTAACTGGTTAAACAGCAGCAGAGACAGGCTCGTTTTCAAGTTAAATCCACTATCCTGGAAGTTTTCACTTGGTTTATTTTCCACAGGTCGAGGAGCAGTCTCCACGGCTTTTCCTTCTTGGAAGTTTAACCTGTGATTATTCACCTCTCCTCGGGAGGTTAAGTAGGTTGCGGACAGTGCAAATGTGCTGTTCTGTTGGAAGGAGCAGGTTTGGTGGGTCCTCGTGCTTCATTTCCAACCTACGCTTGTGCGCTCGTGGATTGAGACGTCAGGATTTCAGTTCATCCACTAATGCAATTTGACTAGGGAGGACTTTGAAGGCATCTAATTTATATCAATTACTCAGTACAAGAGAGACCTGGGGGGTTGGGGGGGGGGAGGGGGTTGGTGGATGGGGGCAGGGATTAAAATCTAGTAAAATTCTTCCAGGTTAGACTTCCATGTTTGATTAATGTTCAGGGAGAGCTGTTCCTGGAATGTGAAAACTCCCCAAAATGGCAAGCTTGCCCTTTTATTATAATATATTTTAAATCAACGATCAAGAGAAGATAACGACCAAATTCACCCACTTTAACCTTCAGCACTATTTAGGAGTGAGATCTGAAGCATCAGCATCTTGACAACGAACTTCTTTGCTGCAGTTTATTAACACAGAGAACGTCATACTTGATTGCCCCAGAATGCGAGATGTAACATTTTAATGAAATGCCATATTAGTTTGGGCCAAGTTTCAATTAATCCCACCTCCCAGTCACTCTTGTACTGAGTAATTGATGTAAATTAGTTGCCTTCAAAGCCCTCTCAAGTGAAACAGCATTAATTACTCAATTGAAATCCTCACATCTCAATTTAACCTGCTTTATGGTTATGGTAATAGTCAGAGTTAAAACTGGTCAATTAACTTCAGCAAAGGACACTTTCTGGAAATGCGTTCACTTGAGGTATTTAATTTGGATTGTGCGTTGAGAGAAACCGGCACCAGCTACGAAACCTCTCGATACCGGGGCCGGTCTTATGCAGCTAACTGTGAAAATTTTGGCTCAGTGCTTATTATCCTCTGCCCTCTGAGTCAGAAGGTCATGTTGTTCAAGCCTCATCCCAGGGCTATTAGCACACAAACAGAAAACGCTGGAAAAACTCTTCTGCGGAGAGAGAAACAGTTAATGTCGAGTCCGCATGACTTTTCAACAGAGCCTCGTGCAGACTCGAAACCTTAACTCGGTTTCTCTCTCCACAGACGCTGCCATGCCTGCTGAGCTTTTCCAGCATGTTCTGTTTTTATTTCAGATTTCCAGCATCCGCAGTATTTTGCTTTTATGTTAGAATACAATCTAGGCTGACATTTTAGTGCAGCACTGAGGCAGTACCACACTGCTGGTGGTGCCATTTTTGGGATGATATATTCTGTTGAGACACCATCTGCTCTCTCAGATGAGATCAGTTTGGAGCAAGAGTGTTCCCTCAGCATCCTGTTAATATCCTCAATTGGAGGATTTAAAAAAAATCTAATCATCTATCTCCTTGATGTTTGAGATACCGTGCTGTGTGATACCTTGATGTTTGTGATATCTTGCTGATTGGCTATGGTGTTTCACTACATTCCAACTCCGCTACAAATCAATGTACTTCATTGGCTGCGGAAAGGTTTTGGGATCCCTTGAGAATGTGAGGGGTTATCTTTCTTTGGTGAAAGTTACTGCTTTACAGGGACCGGACTCTGAATCTCTATGTTTGGAATAAAGTTGCAGCTATTTTAATTTGTTCTTCAGATGCAGCATTTTGGATTCTGTTAGAAAACGCTTCCTGCAATCACCTTGCCTTGACTGGAGGGAAAGTCAGTGTACAGAGCGAAACAAGAAGGTTATTTGGTCTATCAATTCACTTCTTGGCGCAGGCAGTGCATAAATCGCTTCATCACAGACTTCAGTCCGCACATGTCACCTGTAGAGGGATGATTCTACCAAGTTTATTCGTGCCCTCCCAAGAAAATCAAACAACTCTGCAAAATACCTATCAGTCTTACATCCTGCATCTCAGCCAATGTTTCTTTGACGCACCCCTTACATACTCCCATCAGCTCAGACGCCATGATATTCCACAGATTGTTTGCAATGCTTATTGTTGTAAACTTCAATCCCCTTCCTAACCAGATATTCATCTGGCTCTTTTTCCCCAAACGTCTTAATCAGCATAGGGTTAACTCACTAGTCTATAGATTAGGCTATCCGGTTGGCAATAATAGCTCTGGCAGGGCTGATTTAGCAGGTGCCAGGCATGCTTTAAAACACTGGGGCTTCTGGCTGACCACCTCGCTCAATCAACTGGTGGCAGTGTCACTGGACAAAGAATCGAGGCCGCAATTGTCATCTTTAAGAGGGCACCACTAAATCCTTAAAGACTGAATATGAAAATGCTGTGGGCCTTTTATCTCCCCTCAAGGTAGCAGGCAAGCTTCTTCACTGATACAAGATCACTGCAATACTGAAGTCCAATGAGTGCATACTTGCAATTTTAAAACATCTTAGGCAAATAATTAACATTGAATAGTAACATGTTGACCAAATGTGCCCCATGTTCTACTACACCTGCCCTGCTGGCTCTTGAATGAAACTACCAAATGTGCAGCAGTTCTGTGCTGCAAAATTGTTGCTGTTAGGTACTGGAATAAATCTTCCAAACCCATTTCATATGGAACACTTACAGAGTCAAAAATCCTAGAGCTTCCTCCCTAACAATATATGGGCTGTAGAGGTTCACAAGGCAGCTCACCACCACCTTCTCAAAAACAACTAAGGTTGGCCAATGAATGCTGGCCTAGCCAGCAATGCCCGCATCCCTTCAACAAATGAAAAGAAAGGTGCTGTTGACGTTTATCTCATAAGGTCTCAAGAGGTCCACACAGTTTGTAAGCGTCAGCAAAAGCTGCCATTCTTACTGAGTTGGATTGTTTTCGATTGCCCCCAGCTTTATATGTCAGATTTCAGACTGGTTTACTTCTAAACTACTGCAGAGTGAACCAGGCAGGTCATCTGATTGCAGCAGTTTTTCGGCCACGGCGAGATTGGAAGCTGTGTCTGGGGTTTCTGCTGAGCTGACTATGACAGAACAGGAGAAACCCCCCAAGAAACTTTGACGTGCTCGGGTTTGGAGGTGCTGAGGCCTTGGGTTTGGTGCTGCTGCTGCATCAAGAGTTGTGTAGTGCAGGCAAGGGAGAGGCACTGCTCTTATACATCGCCTTGGTGAGGGCTTGGGACTGCACTGCCCTCCCAGTTTTTGTGTTATTCATTTACAGGATGGAGTGGGTGGGTGGGGGGGGTGGGCGGGGCGGGGATGGGGTGGGGGCATCACTCTCAAGGCCAACACTTATTGCCCATCCCTATACAACTGAGTAGGAGATATTGTGGTGGAGTGGGTAACGTCCCTGCCTCTGAGCCAGAAACTCCAGGTTCGAGTCCTGCTCTGAGGACTTGATGGTCATGATAGGTGAGCTCATAATATGACCAAACAGGTTGATTATCAACTTGTAAATCCTTCCGATATGCCTAAGGCAGACGGTAAGACTGGGAGAGCCTCCTAGTGATGGAGCGTGGTGCCCCTCAAGCTATAGCCTCTGGAGACAGGCTAGCAAGGTGTTCTAGGGAAAAACTAGCTATGGGAACATACATAAATATGTGCTTCGTGTGCTTTTAGGCATGGGGAAAGAATCGAGAGAGAGAGATACAACTGAGCGGCTTGCTAGGCCATTTCAGAGATGTAGTGAAGAATCTGTGGGTCTGGAATCACATATAGGCTAAACTGGACAAGGACAGCAAATCTCTGAGGGCACTAGTGAGCCAGTAGGTTACGGACGTATGAAATAGCAGCCGAAGTAGACCATTCAGCCCCTCGAACCTGCTCCGCCATTCAATACGACAAGATCAAGTTTGTGTTTCGAGTTCCACATTCCCATTTACTCCCGATAACCTTTGATTCCCTTGCCTAACAAGAATCTATCTACCTCTGCCTTAAAAATTCAGTAGCTTCATGGTCACCATTGCTGATGCTAGCCTTTTCATTCTAGATTCATTTAATTAAGTGAATTTAAATTCCCCAGTTACCCGTGGTGGGATTTGAACCCACATCTCTAGATTATTAGTCCAGGCCCCCTCAATTACTAGGCTGGTAACATCACTACTGTGCTACCTTACCCAGCAAGAGGAAGGTGAGATCAAAAAGAGGGGCATAGGGAAGACGTAAGAAAAGGTAAGAATTTAACACGGCAAAATGGGACATTTGGAGGAATAGTGCTGGCTAAAAGCAAAATACAGCAGATGCTGGAAAGCTGAAATAAAAACAGAAAATGCTGGAAAAACTCAGCAGGTCTGGCATCGTCCGTGGTGAGAGAAACAGTTAACGTTTCGATACAGACTCGAAACGTTAACTCTGTTTCTTTCTCCACAATTGCTGTCAGACCTGCTGAATTTTTCTAGCATTTTCTGTTTTAATAGTGCTGGCTGTTTGCTTCAGAATAAATGCACAAAAATGCGCGCATATGAACGCCACACTCTGATTCACTCTGTGATCTCTGCACTTTCAAAGAAGATGTGCCCTGAAATCTATCGAAGATTATGTGTTGCCTCATCTTGCGGCCATTCAGAAATGACTTCTGTAGCACCATCTCTTTGCAGCTTAAGGACTGGTGACCAGTGCAGTCCAGGTCCTGAAGGACCAATGTCACAGTAGAATCTGAAGCACATTCCCAATTTGACCAGTCTCGGAGACTATTAGTCATTCCTAAACTGGGTTATTTCCCAGACACCAGCTGGACAGCACTATTTCACTGCCAGCATCCAGCACTATAAATCTTACTGGGAGACGTGCAGCCAATAATCACTCTGGTGATTAATTTCAAAAGGCTGAAGGATAGAAAAGACAACCTGCTTGATATACTTGCAACTTACATTAGAAGAATTGCAGCATCACTACAGAGTCAGACAACGGTAGTGTCTGGCAAGACAATGCTTGATATATTAAATATTTATATCGCTCAAAAGTTGAGTGATTCGTCAAGGTCGACCACTGTGAGTGCTGGTTAAGTTCCAGGAAGCATATTTGAATTAGTAAAGAAACTGAGGAAGAGGAGGAGTAAGCAGGGGACAGAGACAGGGGGAGACAGGAGGAGGAGAAGACAGGGAAATGAGGAGAAGGGGAGGACCAGGGAGGAAGAGGAGAAGATAAAGGGGGAGGAAGGGGAGGAGGCGGGGAGTGAGGGGGCGGGGAGTGAGGGGGCGGGGAGCGAGGGGGCGGGGTGTGGAGGCGGGGAGTGAGGAGGCGGGGAGCGAGGAGGCGGGGAGCGAGAGGGCGGGGAGCGAGGGGGCGGGGAGCGAGGGGGCGGGGTGTGGAGGCGGGGAGTGAGGAGGCGGGGAGCGAGGGGGCGGGGAGCGAGGGGGCGGGGAGCGAGGGGGCGGGGAGCGAGGGGGCGGGGAGCGAGGGGGCGGGGAGCGAGGGGGCGGGGAGGATGAGCGGGAGGATGGGGGGAGATGAGGATGGGGGGAGCATGGGAGGGAGGATTGGGGGGGAGGATGTGGGCGAGGATGGGGGGAGGATAAGGGGGAGGGCGAGAGGGAGGGTGAGGGGGAGGACGAGGGGACATTCTCTGCAGTTTTCTCCCAGGAATTTTACCTGTACAATTTAATGAGTTGAAAACAAACGTAATAAGCTGGCAGTCCAGCTGACTGTCTGCATTTGCTCTTGGCTTCAGTTGAAATTTTAACCCCCTCCTGAACTTAAACCAAAGCGGATCATTCAGAAGACGAGTTCCGAGGGACAGTCATATTGGACTCGAAACGTTAACTGGGTTTCTCTCTCCACAGGTGCTGTCAGACCTGCTGAGTTTATCCAGCACGTTCTGTTCTTATTGTGGCCATCTTTAGTTTGCTTTTAAATACCCTATATTTACAGCTTTTTGTTTCTTTGTAACTTTGGTGGTCCCTCTCTGCCCATCACCACTCTCTTTGCCTGACAGTACGTTAATCAATTCCCCCAAGACAATCCAGCATTATAGTTCCGGGCCTACAAATCGCTTCGACTCCTCAGGCCTTCCCAAGAGCATCAAGCTCATCAGTAAAAGGAAAATCAGATATCGATCAGAAGCAGGATAATGGGAGATGGGGGGTGGTGGGGTGGGGTAGTCAGGGAGGTGGCTGCAAGTTAGAGCTTTAAGAAAATCAGATACACAACAACATAACAGCAGCTGCGAGCTAAATCATCTAAAACACCTTTGCCTGAGCTGCATTTCTGTTCCAGTTGTACTGTTTCCAGTATTATTTTCTGGGTGGATGTATTAGTTGCCTCTGGGGAACAAGCAAGCGTCTGGTGCTTTATACAGAGCAGTATCCTTTTGTTAGAGAGAGACAACTGAGTGGCACTGTGCCTTTTACATGGGGTACGAGTTCCTGCCCAGTCATACTAGCGGCTTCTCTACTCTCCGTCCGTCTCCACTGTACAAAGAACTATTGCCTTTCATGCATGAACAGACACGCCAACATACATGCGCACACACAGCCATGCATGGACATATGCAAGCACTTATATATACACACACACACGCACACACGCACCCTGACACATATTTAGACCTCAACATAAAGACGGAAAATGCTGGAACTGCACAGTAGATCAGTCAGCCTTCAAAAGGGAGAGGCTGGTTAGCATATCAATGTCATAATTAAGATTGAGACTCAAAACGTCAACCTTTGCTTCTCTTTCACTTGCTCGGTTTTCAAATTTCCAGCTTTTACAGTCTTTATCCAAAAATCAGAAACATGACACGTTTCAGCAAATTGTTTTCTCCGTTAAACCTTTACTATTTTGGGGATTCGTTTTCACAATCACAGAGGAAAAAAAAAAATCCCAAAATCTGCCGATGGTTTAAAAAGTGAAAATGAGGAGCTATCTCATGTGTGAACGACATGTGGTCTTCTGTTGTAACCTCACTTCTGTTTACGCCTTTATTAAAGGTATATCAAATTTGGCAATTTTATCACTAACACTTCCAAATGAAACCAAGCAAATGGAAATCTCAGCAACTGATGCCTTGGACATACACCTGTGTCATCAAAGAGCCTGGCTGTATGGGAAGCCTCAGTTCAGCTAATCTCTGAAAATTAGATGTGGATGTTCGAAGGACTGGGATACAGTGTGAGGATTAGAGAGGAGATATTAAACTAGAATGCAGACAGTACTGCAGTCTCAGTTCTAGCCACTGACACCTGCCAATTATAGACAAACTTCTCTGATACCCGCTGTGGTGAATAGGACCTTCTGTCACTGGGGCTGTTCAGCATTCACTTGCATTTGAACAGCACTGTTTGGAACTGCAATGTTTTACAATGCCTCCTACTTTATACCCTCTCGAAGCTTGAGCTGATCTATCTTGCCTTGCACTAAGTCCTGCTCACCCTTCACTGTGTACACTCCTGTGTTCACTGACTTCCATTAGCGCCTGGTCTATGTCTCAATTTAAAAATTCTTGGTTTCAAATCCCTCCATGGTCCTGTCTCTCTCCCGCTCTATAGTCTCCTCCAACCCTCAATATCTCTGTGTTCTTCCAATACTGGCCTCTTGCTCATCCCTAGTTATGATCATTCCACCATTGGCGGCCGTGCCATCAGCTGACAATCTCTGGAACTAGCTCTGAAAAACTCTGGAATTCCCTTCTTAAAGCTCTCCACCTCGCTACTTCTCTCTCTTCCTTTAAGAGGCGCTGTAAATATCTCTCTAACCTAGCTTTGGTCATTCATCCTAATATCTCCTTAAGTGGCTCAGTATCAAACTGTGTTTGACAATGCTCCAGAGAAGTGCTTTGGAGCACATTTACCATGTTATAGGTGCTATATAAATGCAAGTTGTTGTTGCGCTCTGTGGACACTGCCTTCGCTTTTTAGCCCCTCTCAGGCTGACCATCGTGTTTCTTTGGCATCCATTAATCCAATGTAGCCCTACCGAAAAATCAATTCCTCGCCATTATGAAGTAATTTCTTAAATTGCCATTGGAGAACAGATGATGACTCATCTACTGCAGCATCTGGTGACAGTGCTACCACCTCTGTGCAGATCCAATGAAAAGGATGTTCATCTGCAGCAAAGTTTGCAGTTGTTTCAATTGGAAAAGCACCAGTTTGTAGAAGGGATCAGTTTTGTTCTGTGACTATTTCGTTCTCTGTGTGTTATTTATAGTGCAGCAGCTAACTCACTTGTTGGAATAGGGCAGTTGCTGGGTTACAATAGCACACAAATATATGCAATTGTGTTAACAGGTATGTTAAAAATAGCATGCAGAAGAATTTAAAACCATTACGGGTTTATTTTTATTTATTTTATATTCATTCATAGCATGTGGGCTTCGCTGGCTAGGCCAACATTTATTGTCCATCCCTAGTTGCCTTTGAGAAGGTGGTGGTGAACTGCCTTCTTGAACTGCTGCAGTCCATGTGGTGTAGGTACACCCACAGTGCTGTTAGGAAGGGAATTCCAGGATTTTGATCTAGCAACAGTGAAGGAACGGCGATTACAGTTCCAAGTCAGGATGGTGAGTGGCTTGGAGGGGAACTTGCAGATGGTGGTGTTTCCGTCTATCTGCTGCCCTTGTCTTTCTAGATGGCAGTGGTGGTGGGTTTAGTAGGAGCTTTGGTGAATTCCTGCAGTGCATCTTGTAAATGGTACACACTGCTGCTACTGTGCGTCAATGGCGGAGGGAGTGAATGTTTGTGGATGTGATGCCAATCAAGTAGACTGCTTTGTCCTGGATGCTGTCAAGCTTCTTGAGTGTTGTGGGAGCTGCATTCATCCAGTCAAGCGGAGAGTATTTCATCACACTCCTGACTTGCGCCTTGTAGAGGGTAGACAGGCTTTGGGGAGTCAGGAGGTGAGCTACTCACCACAGGATTCCTAGCCTCTGACCTGCTCTTGTAGCCACAGTATTTATATGGCTAGTCTAGTTCAGTTTCTGGTCAATGGTAACCCCCAGGATGTTGATAGTGGGGGATTCAGTGATGGTAATGCCATTGAATATCAAGAGGTGATGGTTAGATTCTCTCTTGTTGTAGATGGTCATTGCCGGGCACTTGTGTGGCTTGAATGTTACTTGCCACTTGTCAGCCTAGGCCTGGATATTGTCCAGTTGTTGGTACATTTGGATATGGACTGCTTCAGTATCTGAGGAGTCACGAATGGTGCTGAACATTGCACAATCATCAGAAAACATCCCCACTTCTGACCTTATGATGGAAGGAAGGTCATTGATGAAGCAGCTGAAGATGGTTGGGCCGAGGACACTATCCTGAGGAACTCCTGCAGTGATGTCCTGGAACTGAGCTGACTGACCTCCAGCAACCACAACCATCTTCCTTTGTGCCAGGTGTGACTCCAACCGGAGGAGAGTTTTCCTCAATTCCCATTGACTCCAGTTTTGCTCGGGTTCCTTGATGCCACACTCAGTCAAATGCTGCCTTGATGTCAAGGGCAGTCACTCTCACCTCACCTCTACTGCTTCTATTTGTTTCTTCTGAATACACTCCTGACATATCAAAGTCATACATTTTACAAACATGACAATATGTCCAACATATTCTCAACAGACAAGTTCCATTGACATTTACAGCACAGATGGAAGTCATTCAGTCTATTGTGTCTACGTCGGTTCTTAGTTGGAGCAATCCAAAACAAATTCCAAGGTCCATTCTTTCTCCATAGCTCAATAACCTTCCTCTGCTTCAAATGTTTATCCAAATCTTTCCTTAAAAAATATTCAATGGTTTCTGCTTCAACCACTCCATGTGGCAAAACATTCCATACGCCAACCGCTCTCTTGCAAAGATATTTCTCCTAAATATGAAACCTTTTGCAGAATGAGGAACTTTGGTTTCACAAAGAGGACGAACAGAGTCTACACTATTTTCAAATCTACTGTATGATGAACACAAGGGATGCTATATATTAGAACGCTGGCAGTTGAGAGTGACAAGGCAATAATGCGATGAGGGCTGCTCTGATTAGCTGCTAAATTGCATGGATTAAGCTTGAAAGGTGTCAGCAGAGCACATAAACTTACACACTGCCTCAAACCTACCTAATCGATTAAAAAATATCATTTAGTCACACAATGCTGTGCTCGAAGTAATGACACAGAATAGAAAAGGGTATGTGGCATCATGTGACCAGTGCCAATGGCAAGGGGGATAGGGTTAGGGAATATAATACTGGATCATCAATCTGTCTCATATCTCAGTCCGTTTCCCGTGGTTGGGGTGTCATAGATACCTGCTTAAATGTGTGAGATTTATATCAGAGGGAAGAAGAAACTTTTTTCACATACAGAATTATACGGGCTGTGGAATTCACTTCCAAGGTTAACGATTGAGACAGAAATGTCAACATTCACGATTAGCTTAGCTAGGTGCATGAAGGAAAAGAAGGATGTGGGAAAAAGGCGGGTACATTGTTTGGGACTATTTGCTCACAAGAATGGTAAACACTAACACAAGTTTGGATGGGCCCAATGTTCTGCTTCCATGCTGTAACTTCCGTATATTTCTAAGTATAATTGCTTATCATATGATATGTTTTCTGTATGATAGTTGCACTATTGATTTCTATTTTTTAAAGTCATCACATGTTTAATTGAGTGTAGGTTCCTAAGAATGATTCCTTTAGGGGACATCCAAATAGGCTTTTATCCAACAATTGTTCCCTACACCTCTTATTCCTCATGTTGACTCTTATATGGGTTCTGTTCAAAGGCTGCCAGCAGGCCTCTGGTGTCTTGGCCAAACAGCCATTTATTATACACAAGTCTAAACGGTAAGTGTTGATAGGCTACTTGACTGGAAAAGCATCACAACCAAGCTCACTTTCATCCTCGCCCAACAACCACTTTCCAATAGGAGCCACTTGAGTAGCGAAGGGGAACAAGAAGATAGAGTGATTTTTGCCTTCCATAATACAGGGGTGCTCAGGCCAACTAAGGTGTCCCTCTTACCACTCAGGCTGAGGTCATGACTGGGAGCTGAATCCTTGATCTTACGGTCTGTATAACTTGTTATTACACCAGGCTTTGTTCTTACAGTTGCCAATACATGGGTGGCGAGCTCTGATCTGATATTATCAGTCATGGGTCATGTATGTAGAGCCCTAGGGGGCAGATGGGTGTGTATCACTGAGCCCCAGGGCCATGCACGTGTGTATCATGGAGCCACAGAGGGCACAGGTGCACCCATACTGGCACAGGCATTCATTGGGAAGGGGCATCTGCCAAGCATACTTAAACGAACTACCCACCTACCCTCCCCCAGACCCTGAATAGTCTGACAGAGCCAGGAGAAGAGCACAACAGATTGAGCCTGAGGATTTTCGGGCTCTGTGAGGGCTTACTGCTGCCTTAAATCTTAACTCACTGACTATAACACTGCAGCGACCCAGCCAACAAATTCATGAGCCACTTTACACCTCGTGCTTTACAAATGACACCCTGCTGATACTAATCACTACCTTGTCACCATGTCACAGGAGGAAATCATTGATTCAATGGTTTTCATGGCTTTGTTGGCTCAATACTTAAGAGTGCAGGCCTATACTGGTGGAGTTCAGCCACATGCAGATAGGGACAGCATTACTGAGCTCACTTGAGCTGAACGATATTATGAGATACAAACAGGAATTACTACCAAAAAGTCAGAGATTCATCATCAGAACATTTTTCTAATCATTCTATGTAAATAGAATTAATAAAAATCAACTTTCAGTCAACTCTTCTTTCGTGTATTACTCCTTCACCGATGAGTGTCAATGATTGTGGAAAAAGTTACTGAATCTGGCAGTAGGAGGAGCATAATTAATTGAGCTGTTAACATGGGAGTATCTACTTTTAACTGCATGTCTATTCATCACCTTCCAAACCCACAGCCACTACCATCTAGAAGGACAAGGGCAGCAGATAGATGGGAACACCACCACCTGCAAGTTCCCCTCCAAGTCACTCCCCATCCTGACTTGGAAATATATCGCCGTTCCTTCCCTGTCGCTGGGTCAAAATCCTGGAACTCCCTCCCTAACAGCACTGTGGGTGTACCTACACCACGTGGACTGCAGCGGTTCAGGAAGGCAGCTCATCACCGCCTTCTCAAGGGCAAGTAGGGATGGGCAATAAATGCTGACTCAGCCTGCGAAGCCCACATCCCGTGAATGAATAAAAAGAATTCATCTCACAATGTTATGTTCAGCCTCGCTGCCACGTCACAGAATTACGGAGCTTTAAGCAGCAGAGGAACAGGCCATTCAGCCCATTGGTCTATGCTGGTATTTAGGCCCCACTCAAGCCTCCTCCAATCCTGCTTCATCTAACCCCATCAACAAATCCTTCTATTCCTTTCTCCCTTGTACACTTAACTAGATTTGCTTAAATGCGTACGTTATTTGCCTCAACCACTTCAATGTGGTAGCGAGTTCCATATTTGCACCACCCTGGGATCATCCGGAATCATAGGCCTCAATTTTGCGCTCGTCGGGCGCGCGCGATTGGCAGGCCCAGGAAATGGATGGGAAACCATCCCCCACACCGCGATGGGCCTCCAACGCCGACTTCACCACTGGCTGGGCCAATGAACGGGCGGCCAGCGTGAACCGGGCCCGGAGAAAGGCTCATCACTGCCACTGGGGGGAGTGAAGAGGGCGGCACCGACGTCACTGTAAGTGCTGGTGGGCACTTCCAATGAGCTCCCTGAAGGCAGACAGATGCCTCAGGGCGCTGCAGACCTCCAAATAATAAAAAAAAAAGCACAAAAATGATGCAAAAAATGTCCATGCAACCAGCACAGTCAAGCACCTGACAGCGCACCTTATATAAAAAACGTCCCCCGATATCTCTTTTTATTTTAAATCCTAACAGAGAATTTCATCCCGCCCTTTGATGGTATTCTTCAAAAAATTTAAAGCCTGCCTGGCTGATTGGCCTGTCCGCTGACCGTAAGGTTGGATAGGCCACAAAAAAAAATATCGCTTTTAATTGGGTTGTTAATGAGCTTAATTGTCGGCTTAATTGTCAGCGGGTGCTCTTCTGACTTTTGCACACCCCCGTTGAGTGAAATATCGCGCGAGTTCGCGATGATGTCGGGATGCTCCCCCCCAACATCATCTTGCGCGATTTTACCTCTGTTCGGGTTGGCCACTGTCTCAAGGAGAAATAGAGAGATATTAAACCCGAGTGCTATTACTGAAATCAGTTTTATTTCTTATATTCACCAGGGAATGGGGAGAATCTACTGAAATGGAAAGGAATTAAACTGTGATCTATTGGAGGCAGCTGTAGGGGGATGGGGATGGGGAGGAGTCAAACTCCCATTCAACAAAAAAAATCTGTCCCTTTATGTATATGGCTCACACAATCTCAAGGATGCTTCAAAGCAGCCAATGAGATACTTTTGTCATTTCGGGAAACATGGCACCCAAATTACCCACAATACAGTTGCACAAACAGCAATGAAATAATGAAATAAGTGATTTTGAATCGTGCCACAGGATCTTTGACATTCACCTGACAGGGCAAAACAAGCCTCTGTTTAAAGTCTCATCCGAAAGTCAGCATCTCCTGCACTGTAGCACTCCCTCTGTATTGGACTGAAGTGCCAGCCTAGATTGTGTGCTCAAATCTCTGGCATGGGACTTAAACCTGCACCCATCTGACTCTGCCATGAGTGCTACCCACACAGCCACAGCCGACACCTGATACACTGGAATTTGGCTTATCCTGTCGGCTTCAGAAGAAAAATGTTGTTGTTGCTTCTGTGCTGTGCTATTGCATTTTTAGCACTGCCAGTGATGATGGTTGCCAGTTGTTGCGGAACTCCACCTGCCTTTGAAGTCTTGCTCTTAAAGGGTCGGCATTCAAAGTACAGTATCTACTGACAATAATGATGACTGTGTGTATACTGAAATTGTTTTTCTCTTCCCTCCTGGAGAAACTGAATTATGAGGGATTAGGATTGTCAGCTCTGATTGGACAGTTTCCTGGAGGGGGTCATCCGATGACCTCCTGCTTTCAACCGCCCCGCCCCCCCAAAGCTCCTGCCATTGGTCAGCCAACATATCCTTATTTGTTATTCCACACCAATCGAAAAGCGAACAAATGTTTCATTACTCGATTGGATGATTCGCGACTGTCAACTAAACAGTCTTTTGTCCCATCTCGACTAATCAAGTGGTCAAAGGAGGCTTTCCTGTTGCCCCAATGATTTTCCTCCTGGCTTCCTCATTGGCAAATCCTGGAGAACATTCTTTAATTCCAGGAGACGCCAGGAGAAATCTGGAGGGGTGGCAGCTCTAACTGGAATGCAGATCTCTGGGAGCCCCTGCCCTACCTTATCACTGTGTAAATTCTTCAATTTGGAACAGATCAGCTGATGAAGGCAGTGACCACAGGGTCAGGTCAATCGTCTCATATCTAAGCTTGTCTGAAAACAAATAAGCTATCATCTAATCACAATGACATTACATTGAAGCATTGAATGGTTACAGCACAGGAGGCAGCCATTTGGCCCATGATGTTCATGCCAGCTCTCTATAAGAATTGCTCAGCCAGTCCCACTCCCTCACCGTTCCCCTGTAGCCCTGCAAATTTTCTCTCTTCAGATAATTATCCAACTCCCCCTTGAAAGCCATGATTGAACCTGCCTCCACCACACACTCAGGCAGTGCATTCCAGATCCTAACCACTCACTGCATAAAAGAAGTTTTTCCTTTCGTGGCCTCTGGTTCATTTTGCCGATCACTTCAAATCGGTGGCCTTTGGTTTTTGACAATTCCGCCAATGAGGACAATTATATTAAAATAACACCTCCAAGTACACACTTCCAAATGGGCAATTTTGGCAAATAGCTGAGCCACTATGGACGTGAAAAACTGGGTTGGTTTTAACAATTTCCAAACTCAACGTTGTCTTTTAAAGCAAACTGCATTCCTTGAGATGAAAGCAGCTGAAAGCAAAGGTATATACCAAGAAACAATGAATACCCACTCGCCACAGCTGCCTTAACACAGTCCTTAGCTTTCTGGTCCTCTATTTAACCCCAACCATCCTGTATTGATTTTGACTTCAAATTTCCAGAGAGGAGGAAAAAGGAACATTGCAACTATGCGCAGTTTAATTTCCCAGCAAAATAATGGAAAAGGAAGTTGCTCCGACAATGATTAACCTCACATATTCCCAAAGGCGTGGGCATGCACAGGGTCCCGAAAAATCATAGAATAAAACTAGTTGCAAAGTACCACTGCAGCCCGTTAAACAAGTCAGAGTATTGAAATACCAAAAGCTTGGCAGGCAGCCAAGAGCTAATATAAGAGGGAAAAAAAAAATCTTGCAAAGTCATCGCACAAGTGGACAACCTACAAGGCAACATTAACAGGATTGTCTTTCCATAAGTCTCTGGAATAGACTAGAATCAATTAGCTCACAGCAGTAAGTGACCTTGAAATTCATCTCAGAACCTCGCAAGAAATCATAAGCAGAGGACACACACACACACACACTAAAGATCCTTTAGAGCAAGAATAAACATTGATTATTTCAAATAAATATATAGACTGCCTTCCCGATCGATCTCCCACTACAGTGCTTCTGACTAAATTTCCTGCCGTTTGTGATGAAATACAGAGTATAATTGATAAATGTGATGGATCCTATTCATGGAAGGGTCAGAATATGAGTTAAAGAAACATTTTTTTTTAACGTTACTATTTTCCATCAATTAGCCTGCAGGCTAAGCATAGGAAGCTCCATTAGGATATTGTGCCTGATGGTAAATCAGAGGAACCTGCTAACAAGGGCTCACTGGGTTATAAAACATGCTAACAGCAGCCCAGCTACTTTCCTGTAATGTCATTAAGCACAAAGCACAGGCTTCTGTCAATGGGAGCCAGCGATTTAAGGAGAGTTCTTTCCTTCAGCACTGGTTTTGTGTTTTTCTGATATCTTAGAGGGAGATTTTTCTCAGCTTCCTTTATAAGGTTTACATTTGGGAGAGACTCTGTTGACACAAAAGCTAAATCCAAATCCAACCTACAGGCTGGACTGTGAATTGAAAGAAAATTGTAAGTCATTGTGCTGTCAAGTGAAAAACATTACTCGAAAGAATCCCAGGAATAACCTTTCACAAATTAATTTCTCTCACAAATAGAGTTCAAGCAATCAGGCTAAATATAGCGTATGCCTAGCTTAACTTTCTCTGCTTTTAGACAAATGAGCTTTTAACATCAAAATAGCAATTTAGAAAAGGCTGCCAGAATTTGCCCCCACCCTCCCCCCACCACCCCCGAAGGATCATAAGAAAGAGAAGAACATGTTACTTACTAAATGCTGGTGCGATAATGAGGTTTGTATCTGTCATTTGGGGAAGGGTTACAGATGCTGATTCTGTCACTTCACGACTTTTGGTGACGATAGGGTCTGGGGAGAAAGATTCAAGTGTGACAGAGGATAGGAAGGGAGGAGACGAGGTAGGGGGATGTGAAGATGGGCTAGTAAAGGGAGTTGAGGTGAGCACCAAAGGGTCATCAGCATCGTTCACTGTCTGGCTCAAATCAGATATCGGAATAGTGGAGGTAAAGGCAGTTGATGGCGGCCATTCAGCCACCGTTGCTTGGTCAGCAGAGATAATAGGACCCTGCCCCATGCGCTTGGGATCAAGGTGCGTCAGAGGTTCGTACTCAAATATCTTGTCCACAAAAACCCACTTGAGGCCAGCAATGCAAAGACCCAGGCTCACCAGACAGGCCATGATGGGTATAATGCAGATCTTCTCGGAGTTTAAGCAAGTCCGTACGCGCTCCACCTCCATGCAGATGCAGCAGGTAGCAATGAGGCCGGTCAGTCCCAGGGCTCCATTCTCATCCGCCTGGGTCGCCGAAGAACTATCCTCCGCCGTCCCTTCGGCGGACGGGGTCGGACAAGGAGGGGTGGACGGGTCAAGAGAATTTTCACTTGCTTCCTCAGACATCTTCTCGGTGCATTAAACTTGGCTGCTCTCTGAAGGCTTCTGAGAGACAGGCAGCAGGTGAGTGAGAGCAAGGAGAAGCAGGGTGTCGAGGCATCAAATGGACAACGACGATAAAATCATTATCAATGTTCGTTCAGGGAAGGCGGGCGAGCAACCTGATAGCTCTTCACTGTGTCAGTCTCTCTCCTGTGAATTTAGGGAGTTCTGTGCGAAATACTCAAGTCATCTCTGGATTTAGCAGCTCAGTCCTGGTGAGACGAGGGCTGCCATTTATTCTAAACTGAAAGTCGCTCAGTGTTGCTCCTGATGTCTCACCTGCAGAGTTGGGGATTTATCCCCACCCCACCCCCTCCCTCAACACCTTCATGAAAAACACCCACGAGCCAGCAGCAGCAGCATCCTGTTGTTCTCACTGTGGCTGCTCTGCTCCTGACAGAGAAAAGCTGGAGTCATTAAGGAGCAGCAGGTGCCCGTCCGCTGAGCACAGTGGAAGCGGTGTCATTAGTGACAGGGATACTCGCAAACTCGACGGGTGGGAGGAAGGGGAGGGAAGGAGGGGGCAGAGAGAGGGAGAGGACGAATAGAACTTCCTCCTTCTGCTTCATACATACACACACAGACACACACACACACACACACTCACACACACATACACACACACACACAGATCTAGAAATACACACTGCAGGGTAGGTCTTGAAATCAGAACACACACGCACACACACACACACACACGCACACACACACACACACACACACAACGCACCATTCAGAACTGCACAGACTGCCTGCAACTTCCTACTTGATCCAATTAGGAGGAATGAACCATCAAATCAGAAAAGAGGCAGGCAGCAGTGAATTCTCCAGCTTCATCCCTCCCTCCGTTCTATAGACGAGTCAGCAATTGATTATGCTAATACACAAGGGCTGGACGTGATGGGGCAGAGCCAAGCTGGTGAAACTGGCAGACGCTGTGTCCCAGGGGGATGGGGTTTCCTCCAGTAATTTCACTTGTGTGCTCCCGGAGATCAGATTTCATCCCGACATCCAGCTTCATTTCAAACGATAAAGGGAAACGAGAATGGTTTAAAATGAGCAACCGGCAAATATAGGTAAATGAAAAGAAGTTGGGATAGTTCACATCTGAAGAGGCTGCCAGGGTTTACTGAGTTTTATTTTGTCGTCTTTAAGCAGCAGGCAGGGGCTTGGGGGTGGGGGTGGGGGTGGGGGGGTGGTCCAGGGAGGGTGGGCGGTGCTACCATAAAGCAAGGCTTAAGGTGGCAGATCCATGGAGGATTGACAGTTTTGAAGGATACACTCTTAATCCACTCCAGTGTTGGAAAGCCTCCAATCCAGTCCCGGCCTACTTATTAACCTGCTCGTGACATACCAGCATAGAAATCTATAAAGAGTAGATAAATGAGGGGGAAAGGCAATTCCTCCTTCAGCTGTGAATGCATTTGATAAGTTGATGAGAAACTTCTGAGGAAAATAGAGAGGGAGAGAGAGAGCGAGAGAGAGAGAGAGAAAGCATTTAAGAAACAGGACATGCATTATAAAAGCGAGTGCTTAGGGACTGCCATCAGTAGACGATGATGAGTTGCCAGCAAGTCTATTATTAATATAGTTCTATCGGCAGCCCCAGCATTAATTGGGCCCTGCCACTGTTGAGGACAGTAAGCCCAGAGAGTCGGAGCTGAATGCACAGCTTATAAATAGTGCAGAAATTTACCACATGGATACCCTACCTATCTCCTCACTGCGCCAAATTAGTAAAATAAATCATGTTTCTCATCCTTTACAAACAGGTACGTGCTGAAAGCAACATCAGAAAAGTAGGTCAGTGAAGAGTGACTCCTGTGCATTGCCCTTCAGAGACATACTTCTAACTGAGGAAACGTGCAAAAGTAGCACTGAGGAGTGGAGTTCTAAATCAAACCAAAAAAGACTCACAAAGAAAGATCGCATAATGAAGATCACTAAATAAACACATCACAACGCAAGCTCATTCGAACTCTCATGAAGGGTCATCTGCTTGGACTCAATTTTTTAAATATGTTTTATGTAAGACGTATCATCTTGTACAAAGCACAGCTTCTCTAGTCGTCGACAGACTGTGAGACATGTTACTGTACCAAGACGACGAACCCAACACTGATAATCCAGTAAATGTGAGTTCAAATCCCATCATGGCAGCTTGAGAATTTGAATTACAATTTTAAAATGTATATATTTTAAAATCCGGTAATAAAAAGTTGGCATCAGTAAAAAAGTGTCCTTTAGAATCGAATCGGAGAATGGTTGCAGCACAGATGGAGTCCATTTGGTTCTTCATGTCCGTGCTGGCCCTGCCTCTAAAGGAGCAATTCGCCCAGTGCCTCTCCCCTGCCTTTTCCCCGTAACCCTGAACATTTTTCTTTTCCAGACAGTGATCCAATTCCCTTTTGAAAGCCTCAGTTGAATCTGCCTCCATCAAACTCTCAGGCAGTGCACTCCAGATCCTAACCACTCACTGAGTTAAAATGATTTTCCTCCTTTAAAGAAGGAATTTTTTGCCATCTTTACCCCAAAGACCACTCGGTTATATCAAACTCCAGCCAGCAGTAGCCCCCCCCACCACCTCCCTTTAACTCTTCCTGCCCCCCGCCGCCCTCACTGCTGCCTTAAAAAATGCTTACATTTCTATCTTCCTTCAGTTCTGATGAAATGTTGCCTCTGTTCCTCTCCACGGATGCTATCTGATCTGCTGAGTATTTCCAGCATTTTTTTGTCTTTATTACAAGGCCTTCCTTGATGGTTTGACAAGTGACCAGTTTATTCAAGGCTGATCACGGTCTCCAGGAACCAGGAGGTAACAGCAAGGGTGCACCTTTCATGGAGAGTTCGGGGTTAGAGTAGCTGGAAGCTGTACAGGTCAGTGTTCAGGTGGGTGGTGGCTGTGTGCATCTCTGAAGCTCATTACCTGCACGCGTGGGACGTGGGTATGTTTCCCCCAACTTCAGCCAAGTGGAAGGAATCGAGAGGAGCTACTTTGGTACATCATGCAAAGTGGAACCTATAGCCCCAAACACTCTGCTGAGGCTGTGAGGAAAGGCGCCAGGTCCACACAGTGAAGACACCCTAGGGTACCCTGTTCAAAACCTCCCCCCTTCCCTTCTCACCCTTCATCCCGGGAATTCCAAGATACCTCAGCGTCACTCGTATTCTAGTGTTGGCAACACACAGCACAGCGAGAGCAGGCTTTTGACATGTCTCGTCGGCTTCCGTAAAACTCAGCAAAGAGAGAGGACAGAATTGGCCTGTGAATCTGCTGGGGAGTTGCTATTTACTTCCTGTCAAGCCTCTACTGGTGCCTTTACTGGTGCAACTTTTCCACTTAGCGCTGCAGTCAACTTAGATGGCATGGCGACACCAGGACCTCCTGAAACTTAAGTAGAAACAGATTTTCTATATCTCCCCGCCCCACCATGCATCATGATGAGATGGATACTGATGGAAGAGTGTGTCTCCCCAGATGGTTTCTAGTCAATGGCACATTCCATCCTAATGCTCAGAAGGTGATGGTGAGAAAACGTAAAACCATCAATCATTACATTGGATAAATTGGCTAGGGGCCCTTTCTAATTTAATCTCACACTCCTTTCAGTGCAAAAGGATATGCAAAGGGCTTTCTGACATTAGTACGGCCCATTGTTAAACAACACTCATGAGCTGGCACAACATTGCCACAACAAAAACCTTTAATAAACTGCTTCTAAGTGAAAATAAAATGCATTTATACTGAAGCTTGCATATTCTTAGGACATCCCAAAGCGTTTTACAGCCAATGGAGCACTTTTTAAAGTTGCAATGTAGAGAAGTGCGACAGGCAATTTGAGTGCCACAACATAATGAGTTAATTTGAGCAGATAATCTGTTTTAGTGATGTCGTTGAGAAATAAATATTGACCAGGGCACAGGGAAGTACTCCCCTACTCTTGAAACAGTGCCATGGGAATTTTTACATCCGCCTGAAATGGCAGATAGGGCCTCATTTTTAAAAAAAATTATTCTTTCATGGGCTGTGGGCATCACTGGCAAGGTCAGCATTTGTTGCCCCACCCCTAATTCCCCTTGAACTGAGTGGCTTGCTAGGTTATTTCAGAGAGCAGTTAAGAGCCAACCACATTGCTGAAGGTCTGGAGTCACATGTAGGCCAGGCCAGGTAAGGACGGCAGATTTCCTTCTCTAAAGGGCATTAGTGAACCAGATGGGTTTTTACAACAATCTATGACAGTTTCATGGCCACCAGTACCGAGACTAGCTTTTAATTCCACCAGCTGCTGTGTTTGGATTTGAACGCATGTTCCCAGAGCATTAGACCAGACCTCTAGATTATTAGTCCAGTGATATTACTCCTGTGCCAACATCACCCCAGTTTCACACCTTATCTCAGATTACATTTTGAGACTTAACGATTGATAACTGCTGTGTTAATTCTGATGTCGCCTTAGTTACCAGGAGACTGGTATCTGTAAGGTTGCCAGCCTTTCCTGATAGCTTGGATGACTCCAGAAATTGAAGGCACTCAAGGACACAGCTGAGAGTAACCCAGGAGAGAATATCATAGCAGGGCAGTAAAATAAATTGCGTGCCGTTTTCCTTGAACATTTATTAGTTATAAAAGTGTTGAAGGTTTTTTTTTAAAAAGGCTGGTAATCAAACATCATCCAATTCAATAAGGTGCTGTTTGCTTTCCAGTTGGCGTGGGAAAGCAATGGAGTGCAAAAATAGACATGTTGGGCGACCAACATGTGTCAGGGTGTGGGGCTGGGGGTGGGGGGTAGGGAGGTGGAATTTGCAGGATTGTGGAGGCAGGAGGATGTATAACAACAATTCATATTTATAAAGCGCCTTTAACAAAAAAGGAAATGTCCCAAGGCACTTCACAGGAGCATTATAAAACCAAATATGACACCAGGCCACATAAAGAAGTATTATGTCAGATGACCAAAAGCTTGGTCACAGATGTAGGTATTGAAGAGTGTCTCAAAGGAGGGAAGCGAAGTAAAGAGGCAGAAAAGTATAGTGAGAATATTCCAGAGCCTGGGGCCTCCACAACTGAAGGCACAGCCAGCAATGGTGGAGTAATTGAAATTGGGGATGCTCAAGAGGTCATAATTAGCATAAGGAAATCTCTAGGAATACATCCAAAACATGTTGGCAACACTCAGCATCCATGAGTTGGTCTGTTGCCGTGTCCTGAGTCAGACTGGTAGAGCCAGGCCTCTCCCTTTACCATGGACGAGCGATTAGGTTATTGGCAGCTACATCAAAGCAGGTGGTAGTTGCAAGAACCAGTCCGACAGCACCTGGCAATCTGTAAGTTGAAATGCTGCTTTCAGTACCCCATTGTAGTCAGTGAAACAGGGCCTCCCGGGTGTGTCGTATCACTTATTACCGCACAGCTGGGCCAAGCAGTGCACATCAGTCAAGGTCTTTGAGAGAAAATGTTTTAAAACCTTTGTCAAATGAGGCACATTTTTCCTTCTGTGGTAAACAGGAGACATCAAGCCAAAATGATGACTAGAATTTTTGATAGACTGTAAAAGTCAGACTACAAAGCAAAGGGGATAATAATAATAATAATAATCTTGTTCAGAAACACAATCCTTCCAGAGTAAATTTTAAGTTAAAAAAATGGTCTGGGGGGCCCCTGAGAGCATGTCATATTTATTCTAAATGTGTCAGCTTGGCTCAGTGGGTAGAACTCTGACCTCGAGTCAGAAGGTAAGGGGCTCAAGTCCCATACGCATGACGTGCGCATATAATTCAAGCCAATGATTCCATGCTCCACGGATGGCATGCTGCACTGTCAAAGGTGGTGTCTTTCACATATGATGTTAAACCGGGGCCTGTTCTGATCAATGTCAAATACCCTATTATTGGCAACAATGCCCTCTGGCCAACACTTGCCACTCGACAGCACCACAGCAGAACAGAGATCATTCATCTCATTGTTGTTTGTGGGATCTTGCTGTGTGCAAATTGGGTTCAATATTTTGCAAGAACTGTGCCAACACTTTGAAAGTAATTCATTGGCAATAAAACACCGAGTGGACCTCCTGAGAGATGAAATGCAAATTCTCTCTTTCTATTCTGACCTTTAGTGGACTATTAGTGCAGGCTATGCCTAAGTTTACAGGAAAATGAAACACTCAGCCTCAATTCCCACAATCATCTTATCCTAAGTACTAGTTAAAGATGCGAGGAAGAGACTTTATTGGAATTGCTCATCAGCACAGTTTTGCTTCTGAATCAGCTAAATTCTATTAGGGGCGCTGTCCGACTAATTTTCGTTTGCTAAAGAATCAATTAATCAGTTAATTAAAGGATTAATCTGAAAGGAGTATAACAGACAGCAAAGAGAAGCTCCACATGTTGCTGACAACAATTATTGTTTCAACAGGAGTCATGGGATGAATGAGATAGCACCGCACCTAAAGAAGCATCAAGTGCCTCCAAATCTCACTGAAAGAAGCTGCAGCTTTGGAGACACTGCCTGCTGTCCCCTAGAAAGGAAGACCAAATACTGTTGTGCAGTATAATGATATAAAGGCACCAATCACTCATAAGGGATTGTGCAAACACGTTGTGGGTTCATTTATTAAGAATATATGTTCTCTCTTGAGGTTGAAGTGAAGCTGAGGCTGGATTACATGACACACTTCCGTTACAGTGATGGCATGCTGCTACTCCTTAAAGGCATATTACAACAAATACTGTCTGCCAAAATGCAGGCAGGCAATTACTCTGCCCAACTGGGGCGGGATGGTAAAGTGTTGGGGTGGTGGGGCAAACCACCTGTCCATATACACTGTGGATGTGCTTCTTTCAAAAAAAAATACTGACCTCCACACCATCGCCATTAATTGTAGAGAAGCCAGAACTGTAGTTGGGAACAAAGAGCATCGTACGCAAGCTGTTTCAGCCCTGCAGCGTAACATCAGCAACTTGCGATGAAACAGCACCATTTGGGAATTGAATCGAGGAATATACGAGGTGGTACATTCAGCCCCTTGAACCTGTTCCATCATTCATGGCTGATCTGTATCATAATTCCACTTACCTGCCGAGGCCTAACCTTAGGGCCCTTCTGGACATTTTGTGCTAATGTGCGCCAAGCACAAGAGAATAAGGGTCAAAGTAAACCTATAGAACAATACCCTCAATGACACAAACTCCATCTTTGCACTGTGCTTCCCTCTTCCATTGCACAATAACTTTGCTCTTTTGTAATGGGCCATTTGGTAGCCCCAGTCAATGGGAGGTTTGCAGTTTGTAGCCTCCCAGCACTAAATAAAAGATGAAACAGGATCCTAATCACAGACAATTACTCCCAACAGCTGTTTTCAAATTGAATAGATGTGGCATAAATCACTCTTTAAATGTATAGTTAAGCAGAGCCATATGTATTATTTATAATGATGAAAATCTATAACATTTTCTAACCTTGCTTAAGGAAGCAGCTCAAGATACAGCTATTGGTGGAAGAAAGTTTGCCAGTCCATTAAGAAATGAGCTTTTAACCCTGCCCAAAGAACTCCTCAGCAATAGCATTTATGAACAGAAAAGCCTGAAGCCTGGGAGACAGACCTGAATGCAATAGGAGCAAATTAGCCACAATTGAAATTCAGTTCGAATCAAGTGGCCTTCTGCTGCCTTTTCTGCTTCGACAGTTCAGTGCCTGTGGCCGCTGCTTGTCTGGCACAGGGCACAGGATGCACCGGGTGAGAGTGCAGCAATCTCACATACCGTCAGGTCCTGAGACAGGGCTCAGTTCTGGAGGAGCGGCAGCAGCAGCCATCCACTGGTGCAGGCCACTCACTCTCAATGCGAGGCCCATTAATCAGCCAGCCTTCACCATTACCAACAACAAGCACCTGCATTTAAGGGACCGTTTGAGCCAATATGACATGAGCTACATGTCAACTCCCAGCTGTGAGTCAGAGCAGAAAACGATGCAGGATTCTTTCTGCACCTAATTAGTCCAGTTCATAAATCAGTACCTGATTAAAAAAAACTGGAAGTCTTTCTCTATAATATTTATTTTTTTTTAATAAAAGGCTGCTAATTCTCATAGGGGAGCAGCGACACGGGCTCTAAACATCATTTTCATGGCTGTGCCTTAAGTCTGCCACACCACAAACACTAAGTAAAATGATTGCCGGTATTTTTAGATATATCTGAACAAAAACGAAACTGCCCTTTTAGATTGTGCACTGACCATACAGAACAAAAGCTCACATTTATCTTTAGTGCAGTAAAACGTCTCAAGGTGATTCACAGGAACGTTCAGGTAAGTTTTGAAGCCAAGTCATATAAGGACATATTAGGACAGGTTACCAAAAATTTGATCAAAGGGCGAGGTTTAAAGGAGTATCTTAAAAGGGAGAGAGAGAGAGAGAGAGAGGTGGAGAGGTTTAGAGAGGGAATTCCAGGGCTTGGGGCCTAGACAATTGAAGGCCGGCCACTAATGTAAGGGTACAGGAAGCAAGAGAACATAAGAAATAGGAACAGGAGTAGACCATTCGACCCCTCGAGCCTGCTCCGCCATTCAATAAGATCATGGCTGATCTTCTTGTGTTTCGATTTCCACATTCCCATCTAACCCCCATAACCTTTGAGTCCCTTGCCTAACAAGAATCTATCTAACTCTGCCTTAAAAATATTCAATGACCCCACCTCCGCCACCTTCTGAGGCAGAGTTACAAAGTCGCACAATCCTCTGAGAAAAAATTTCTCCTCATCTCTGTCCTAAAAGGGTGAACCCTAATTTTAAAACAGTGACCCCTAGTTCTGGACTCGCCCACAAAAGGAAACATCCTTTCAACATCCACCTTGTCAAGGCCGTTCAGGATCTTGTATACTTCAATCAAATCACCCCTCGCTCTTCTAAACTCCAGTGGAAACAAGCCCAGTCTGTCCAACCTTTCCTCATAAGACAACCCACTCATTCCATTTATCAATCTAGTAAACCTCCTTTAAACCGCCTCCAATGCATTTACATCCTTCCTTAAATAAGGAGACCAAAACTGCACACAGTATTCAAGGTGTAGTCTCACCAATGCCCTGTATAACTGAAGCATAATATCCTTACTTATAGGTTCAATCCCTCTCATAATAAAGGATAGCATTCCATTAGCCTTCTTAATTACTTGCTGTGTACCTGCATACTAACTTTTTGTAACTCATGTACTAGAACACCTAGGTCCCTCTGCCCCTCAGAATTATGCAGCCATTCTCCAATTAAGTAATACTTAGCTTTTTTGTTCTTCCTGCCAAAGTGAACAACTTCACATTTTCTCACATGAAACTCCATTTGCCAGATCTTTGCCCACTCACTCAACCTATCTATATCCATCTGCAGCCTCCTCATGTCCTCTTCACAACATACTTTCCTACCTATATTTGTGTTATCTGCAAATTTAGGTACCATGTCTTCACTCTCCTCATCTAAGTCATTGATGTAAATCATAAAAGGTTGAGGCACCAGCGCAGGCCCCTGTGGAACTCCACTCATCACATCCTGGCCAATCAGAAAAAGACCCATTTATGCATGCTCTCTGCTTTCTGCCAGCCAGCTAATCTTCTATCCATGCTCATGTTACCAGCTACACCAGCCACTTTTATTTTCCGTAATAATCTTTGATGTGGCACCTTATCAAGAGGCCAGAATTGACGGAGTGCAGGGAGGATTGTAGGGCTGGGATGTGGTGTGGAGTGGAGGTCGGGTGGTTACCAAGATAGGGAATTGATCCCAGGTTATTGTTGATCCCAATCAGTCCAACAAGTTCAATGCAGTGCTGATAGGATAAGCGGGAGATGGGGGTGTGAAAGAATCATCCAGTGTTCCTGATTAGTATTCAAAAATCTATTTCTCCAAAATGTGTTTGTTGAAAACAAGGCTGGGATTGGCCATGTTCATGGTTAAGGTACCTGCTGTCACTCACTGTCTAGGGCCAGGATATTTTGAATGGTGGGTTTCCCCTTCCTGCCATCCAAAGAGTGGGTGGGGAACACATCCCTGCCGACACTGCCTTCCCTGCAGCCATTTCACCCTCGAATGAGCGTCAATTGGCTGCAGGTGGGATTTCCTCCCCTCACTTGGGAGGAAGTCCCGCCTTAGAGAGCTGCCGTCCAATCTGATTGGCTGGCAGCCCTCTATTCCCCGCCATGTCAGAAGCTGCAGTGGACAGAAGTGGAAGTTCATGAAGTCCACGGAGCCTAAGTCCCAGGAGTGCATGGAAAGCGGAGTTTTTTGGGGCCCCAGGGCAGGGGGAGCAGGGAAGGCCTGGGGGGATGGATAGTGGGGGATTGGGGTGTCGGGTGAGAGGGAGTGGTCAATAAGTAGTCATTTAAGGGCCACAATCGGGAGCCAGGGCGGGCGGTCCCTCCGAGGCCTCACCCGCCCTAGTGTAAAATCGCTGAGGTCGGGGCGGATGTGAATCCAGCGGGAAGCCCCCTCCCTCACCTAAAAACCCACCGGTGGGGAACATGAAATTCAGGCCTAGGCTAACATCCTGGAGTTGCCACTCAGGTGAGGGTGGCAACACCTAAGAAACTGCACCCCATGAATGACTTGGCATTGGTTTAGGAATAGGCCATTCAGCACCTCCAAGCCTGTGTCAACATTTAGTTAGATCATCGCTGATCTGTACCCTCTTTACCCACCTCGGACCTATTTCCTTTATTGCAGGATCTTCACCCAGAGGAGATACGAGAGGACAACTGAACAGAAAAATAACAATGGGTATCAGCCAAGGTAACCCGTAACACAATTTGCTGAGTATGTGCAAGAGAGCAGTGTCCAAACAGAAACCAGGGTCCTTGGTACGACAGACTCCTAGTTGTTGGCAGCTTTGAATCCAAATCAAAGGTGCCTTGCATCTGTGGTGAATAAATGTCACTGGGCAGACCCGTTCCTCATGATGCACCTTGCGTGACAAGCAATCTCTGCACTCCCCCAAGCATAGTTTTCTCAGTTCCACCCTCTTCTTTGTAGTTGATCATTTTTATTCAATGTCTGTCCACCTACTAAGTCAGGTACTGAGCTGTTGTAAAGCCTTCTGCTGCCAGTACCAAGCACAAAATGTTCCAGTACAGACACAGGTCATTCTGCATGCCCAATGAGTCTGTCCTAGCGCCTTTCTCCATACGAGCCACCTAATCTGATCTCACTCTCCTGCTCACTCCCCGTGCCCTCTAATACCCACCCAGTCTAATTCCCACCCTCCTGCTCACTCCCCGTGCCCTCTAATACCCACCCAGTCTAATTCCCACCCTCCTGCTCACTCCCCGTATACTCTAATACCCACCCAGTCCAATTCCCACCCTCCTGCTCACTCCCCGTACACTCTAACGAAGACAGGACGAGCACGAGGAATTTGGGCCCAATGCACATGAAGGATAAACAGCAACAGGGATTAGTTGGGATGAATGGCCTGATTCTGTGTAATACACTCAAGGTAGTTTAATGTGCTCCTGCTGCTGGATAAATGATATTTGGAGTGATTGTTCGGCTGTCAAAGGTGAGCAGGGGATAATGGGAATCAGCACAAACAAACCTAGCAGCAGAAGAGACATTTTTCAAAACGGAGCGATTGTTCAGCAGAAAGAGCCACTGGGTTGCATTCCATTAACTTCATCCAGGATCTGCTGCGGTCCCACATGTCACTGGGGTTGCATGGAGCTCAGTGCATGCCAGTCACGGCAGGTTTTCTGTCAACTGATAACAATCAGTCTCTTTGAAGCAATAGAAAGTATTTTTCTCACTCTCTCACAGCATCTGGGATCGTTATCTTGCGGGACCACGTCGTTTTAACTAGCCTTTACGATAAGGATAAGGTAATAGAAGCTATAACGTATTAAACATGAGGGGTTTAAACTCAGGCTTAACACTAAGTTCAAAGGAATGCTTTCACATTAGAGCGTGGGCTGCTTTATCAGAAGTGGCCATTGAGACAAAGGAATTGGACTTATGATTTGAAAAGGACATATACAAAGAGAGCTCAGAAAGGATGTAAGTGATGATAATATAAAGGTGAAAAAGACAATGGATAGATCTTATTTTAAATGCCTGGGTGGTAATCTGGTCGATCAGGTCACCCACCTGTTAGAGAACAAGACTGATTTTCATTCCAATGATTTCAACGGGATAAAAACTGAGCAGGTTCTATAATGGAGTGGTGATCTCCTCCATCAGATTACCTCCCAGGCAACGGTGATAAAATCAACCATATTACCCTCCCTCTGCCTTCTCCAGATGTGTTATCTTTAAATTTGCTCTCACGACCTGGGCAACACCAGCAGGGTAACATTTGTTACCCATTTCATAGCTGGGAATGACCTTCTCCCTGGACCACTGCAGTCTGTGTAGTGAAGGTACTTCTACAGTGCTGTTACTTAGGGAGTCCCAGAATTTGGACCCAGCAATGATGAAGGAACGGCAATCTATGTCCAACTTAGGATGGTGTGCGACTTGGAGAGGACCGTGTTGCCATGACGATGCTACTCTTGTCCTTTTCAGTGTTACATGATGTGTAAGGGACCAGTTACTGAAGTGACCTTCCGAAATATACTGGAAAAAACCCAGCCTCTAGAGTCAAAGTGGAAAATTGCCCAGGTATGGCTTGCCCACAACAAGCAGGACAAATCCAACCCAGCCATGTACCGCCCGTCAGCCACTCTCAATCATCAGCAAAATGATGGAAGGTGTCACTGACAGTACTATCAAGCAGCACTTACTAATAAGCTGTTCACCAATGCTCAGATGGGCTCCGCTAGAAATATTTGGCGTCAGACCTCATTACTGCCTTGCTCCAAACATGTTCCCCTACCTCAAATACATTGTCTTGTCTTGGAAATAGGTTGTGGTTTCTTCATTGTCACTGGGTTAAAATTCTGGAACTCGCTACCTAACAGCACTGAAAGAACATTTTCACTACATCGGTTGCAGTGGGACAAGAAGGCAGCTCACCACCATCTATTCAAGGGTAATTAGGGACGGGCAGTAAATGTTGGCCTTGCCAGTGATGCCACATCCCGTGAATGAATAAAAGATTTGTGGTCTCAGGATGTCAAGTTTTCATTTTACAGTATTTGGACTGGAGGTGGTGCAAGAGGGGTCAAAACCTGGGGGAATTGGAGCTGAAATTCAGGCACTCTAAGAAAATGTCTGCAGTTCACCATGCAGTGTGGGCGTACACAATTTCTGTTAGTTTCCAGTGGCATAAATGAAATACACTGAAGCCAAACATCTTTTCATTTTATCACCACAATATCACTAAACATTTTCCCATTCACAGACATGGTAGAAGATTCTTTTGTGTCTCCTCACCACCAACTATCCTGTGCTAAAACATTAGGTTTCTTTGACACCGTCCAACCAAGACATCTGTGAGGTTTAAGCCATTCTCTTAAATCTTGGAGTGACTGCTAGTTTGTTGAAGTGTTTGACAGGTACTAACTGCTAAACTAACTAGTTTAACTAACTAACCACTAAATTAACTGCTTTTTTGGAATCTAAGCAAGGTAAACCACAATAACTGATTTTTTTTTTAACTGCCCTACAATAAATGTATTTATTTCAAAACAGATTTTGCTCTTTTTTTTTTACATAGAATTATTTATCCTACACATAAGCCCCCTCCCACCTTACTGCAGCTCAGATATCAGCATATTCTTCTAACCCTTTCTCCCTCATGTATTTGACTAGCTTCATCTTAAATGTATCTATGCTATTTGCCTCAACTACTCCTTGTGGCAGCCAATTCCACATTCTCATTGCCAACTTTGTAATGAGGTTTCTCCTGAATTATCCATTGGATTTATAGTGACGATCTTACATTTATGGCCCCAAGTTCTGGTCTTCCCTACAAATGGGAACATCTCTACATTTACGTTATCAAATCTCTTCATAATTTTAAAGACCTCTATCAGGTCAACCCTCATTCTTCTCTTTCACAGAGAGAAGAGAGACAGAAGTAGAAACATTTTCGCCGCATCTTCTCTCCTTCTACCCCATCGAGTGCAATGTGGCAGTGAGCAGAGCTAGTTAAACATTGCATGGTTTAACATTTATACCTCAAACAATCTGCTGTGCTCTCTCCATCGTACAGATTGTAAACAGTACAAGCAGTACAAAACACTTCTCAAATGGACAATGAATTGTGACTGTAATAAATACAGCGGAGGCCTCATTAATCGACTTCTAGTCACCGTTTATCAGATGTGATCGGACAGGAAGACACTGACAATTTTCACTCCAAAGTACACTTTTTTGGATCTATTTCAGAATGACCCAGAGAAATAAAAGCAACACATTAAAAAGAAGCAGCCCTCCTCTAAATTGTGCAACCTCAATCTTCTCTCACCTTGCGCTACTCCACCTTCCTGCCATTTCTCTCCTTCCATCTCTGTTTCTGGGGCCCTCTCTGCTCCCCATTCTACCATTGAGCACCCGCTCCAGACCATCTGCTGTTCTGTAACTGGCTGAAATTGAGACCGTGGGTTTTCGAGACTTTGGAGAAATGACTCAGTCCAGGCCACTCCATAGCAGATTTTCATCGCCGCTCATGTTGCCTCTGGGTCAGAGAGTTGGGGGTTCAAGTCGGTCTCCAGGGACTTCAGCACATAATCTAGGCTGACACTTCAGTGCAGCACTGAAGGAGTGCAGCACTGTTGGTGGTGTTTTACAGGTGAGACATTAAACTGAGTCTCTTTGTCTGCCCTCTCAGGTGGATGTTTGACAGCACTTTTCAAAGGGGAGGAGGAGAGTTCTCCCCAGTGACCTGCCCAGCATTCATTCTTCAACCTACACCTAAGACACAGATGATCTATCCATGTATTTCATCACTGTTTGAGGGACATTGACATGCTGGCTGTCACGTTCCTTACATTTAGTGATGAGGCTTCAAAAGTATACCATTGGCTGTGAAGCACTTTGGGACTCTGTGAGGTTATGAATTGCACAACATAAATACAAGTTCGAGCTGCTTCACAAGTGAGGCCCATAAGAACAAATGGAAAACAAAAAATAAAAATACCTGGAAAAACTCAGCAGGTCTGGCAGCATCGGCGGAGAGGAGCACAGTTAACGTTTCGAGTCCGAATGACTCTTCAACAGAACTAAGTAAAAATAGAAAAGAGGTGAAATATAAGCTGATTTAAGGGGGGGAGGCGTAGAGCTGGATAGAGGACCAGTGATAGGTGGAGATAACCAAAAGGTGTCATAGACAAAAAGACAGAGGTGTTGAAGGTGGTGATATTATCTAAGGAATGTGCTAATTAAGGGTAGAAAGCAGGACAAGCAAGGTACAGATTAGCACATTCCTTAGATAATATCACCACCTTCAACACCTCTTTGTTCCTTTGTCTATAACATCTTTTGGTTATCTCCACCTATCACTGGCCCTCTATCCAGCTCTACCTGTCCCCCCCCCCACCCCACCCCACCCCGCCCCCTTAAACCAGCTTATATTTCACCTCTTTTCTATTTTTCCTTAGTTCTGTTGAAGAGTCACATGGACTCGAAACGTTAACTGTGTTCCTCTCCGCAGATGCTGCCGGACCTGCTGAATTTTTCCAGGTATTTTTGTTTTTGTTTTGGATTTCCACAGCATCCACAGTTTTTTGCTTTTATCTTAAGAACAAATGGAAGATGGGCAGGGTGTTTAGGCATGATGCCCGCTCCTGCGACCACACCACCTTTGTGCTGTCACAGATTTTCTTTAATTTTAATTTCCTGATGGAGGCAATTGTCACTAGTAAAACTTTCAAGGAAAGGTACCTGAAATTAACACCCTAAGAGCAAACATCCCACATCGTCAGTCTGATATTATAATGCAAGTTATTATTCACCCCTGAGGAACTCCATTGACAAGTGACATTTCCTTGTTAAAAACAGATCTGCAGCCAAACTTGTTGGCACATAGTATTTTGCCTTCACACCTACCCTTATCCCGACTATCCAGATCCTCTTCATAGTCAAAGGTTCATTTCCCCTTTTTTCTAAGGAGTTCAAAGGCAAGACCTTAACTCCTTTTGATAATAATCTATTCCACAAACCTGTGCTCTGCGGGGAGGAAACTTTCTTTCAGTTTTTAATCCCCCCCTACAAGGGTTTCTATTTTTGTACTTCCCGGACCCGCGGTCACTGTTTAAGTTAAATAAACATATTTTCAATCCCAATCACACTTTGCCCTTTTGATGCTGAACAAAGAAACTTAAGAGGAGTTTTAAGAAAGTCCATTCTTTTACACAATTCAATGCCCCCACCTCCATCTCGCCACATCCATCTCTCTCCAAAACCACATGCAAAACTCTCTTACACCCATCTGTATTTTCAGCTGTATTAGCTTCCCCTGGTAACTTATTCTATAAGCTTATCAGGGTGAAAAAGAAATCCCTCTACTCTACTTGTTTCAACGCAGACCCCCAATAGTGTTTCCAATCAGAATGCCACTTTGAGGATTGGTAAAAAAATTAGTTCTGGAATTCACTCCCTGAACGGGTGGTGGGAGAGGATTCAATAGCAACTTGTAAAAGGGAGTTAGGGGAATACTTGAAAAGAAGTTATTTGCAGGGCAATGGGGAAAGAATAGGGGAGTGTGACAAACTAGATCTCTCTTTTTCGAGTGGCACAGCCATGACAGGCTGAATGGCCTGTGATGAATGCATAATGGGCAAGGGTGTGACCGGCACAGTGTGTACGGCCGGCAGGGCGAGTGACAGGCAGGTATATTGGGGGCTGCTAAAGTTGAAAATTGCCTCCTTGATCTCTACCTTTCGTTACCCCTGCCACTCTTGTCGGTCTCATGAAGTGGGGTGGGGGAGTGGGGAGCGGGGGTGGGGCCAGGGTCACAACTGCCTTTCTCCCTTCAGGAGCGCTGTTGCTCTCAGTGGACCCTCCTTCAATTTTCAATACAGCTGCACTACTTAATCATATTGAGTCATACTGCAGTCCTGGAGCATCGGATCAGCTGAAACATCCACTGTCCCCACTTGCGTCCCAAATTTGTGCAGCATAGCATGCGACAGATAGCTGAGCACTATTACTCTTTATTAGGAGAAAACTCTAATGCAGCTTGTGTCAGCAACACTGACACACTGTTTAACCACGAGATAGTTTACCTGCTTCCTGTGAATGCTGCATTAAGCCAATGTAAGCTGCACAGAAGATTATGCCTGGTCCCACTCCACAATACATGCTTTTACCACTAACCCTTTGAGGACTGCAGTATTAACCCGAGTTAACTTTTCCTAATCAGAGGCGCACCGATTGCCAGTCAATTTGGCAGCACGCAGAATTTGAGGAACTACAAGAACAGGAAAAATGGTAAGTACTCAGGCAGTAACTGTGGAGAAAGAGAAGCCAGTCAAGTTAACATTTCAGGTTTGAAGACCCTCCCTCTGGATGAGAATATCTTCCAATCCTGTTCATTGTGAATATCTTCCAATCCTGTTCATTGTGAATGTCTTCCAATCCTGTTCATTGTGAATGTCTTCCAATCCTGTTCATTGTGAATGTCTTCCAGTCCTGTTCATTGTGAATGTCTTCCAGTCCTGTTCATTGTGAATGTCTTCCAATCCTGTTCATTGTGAATGTCTTCCAGTCCTGTTCATTGTGAATGTCTTCCAATCCTGTTCATTGTGAATGTCTTCCAGTCCTGTTCATCAGCAATATTTTGCAGGTATTCATTTTCCAGTCTATTCATCAGGAATATCTTCCAATCCTAATCATCTGGAATAACTTCCAGCCTGATCCATAACCAAATGTTTCCAGTCCTGAGAAAGGGTCTTAAAGCCACCAAGAAACTGTCAGGTTGGCTTCCTTTATTAAACATGGGGCTACCTGACCCCTCCCCTGGGTATTTCCTGATTTTCTTTTCAGGTTTTTAGGATCTGCAACGTGTAATTTTTTTGTCTGTTTGGGGGAATGACTGTGCAGTGAGCACTCTGTCCCAATCTGTGTGTAAAAGGGATGACAGCTTATGTGCAGGAGTTAATGTTTGTAGAAAGAGGGGAATGCAGTATTCCAACAATAGATCACTCACTTCCCACCGCTTACCTTTGTTTTGAACAGCTCTCATGACAGTAACAGCGATGAGAGTTTATTTATTAATACCTAGTGCTATCTAAAACCATATGTATCAGCAATGGCTCAGAGGTGGCACTCTCACATCTTAGCCAAAAAGCTGCAGATTCCTCCCACTCCAACCTCCACTGAGCACATGCCCGGCAGATGCTCCCAGTCCAGTACAAAGGGAGTGTAGCACTGTAGAAGGTGCTGTCTTTCGGACTAAACATTAAGCCCAGGCACTGTTTGCCATCTCACATGACTGGGAGAGAGTCCATGGCATTATTTAAAGAAGAATGGAGGTGTCCTCCCTGCTGCTTTGGCCAACATTTGGTCTCCAACCGACGTCAATTAAAGCAGATTATCTGCTCACTGCCGTCGACAGACAGACTGACACGTCCCTCACCTTACAACAGTGACGGCCATTCCGAAGTACTTCAATGGCTGCAAAGCGCTTTGGAATGTTCTGACATCACAAAAGAGATTATATAAATGCAGGTTCCTTCTCTAATGCATTTAACCCTTCTTTATATTATGCAAGCATACAACCATGTACCTAGAAACACAGGTTTTTGCAATGATTTTGGCTACCCATGTGACATATCTCCATGAACTGTGTTTACAGGATATTCACGGAGTGATGAAGATTCCAGCATCAAGATCTGAAACATGACCTCCATCATCAAGGCCTACATGGCGCAGGCTCCATCTTTCGTGTACACGCGGTCACTTAACACATTTTTATGGATATGCAGGAACCAAGATCTCTTGCTTACCAACCTCTCAGGCATGATGTGGCACAAAAGAAATATGTTGAATAACTCTGACTGCTGGTAAACAATGACCACATCGCTCTCGTATTTGAATTACCAAAATGCAAAAGGTCCTGACAGTTGTTCCCATGTTTTAGTTGAGAATTGGATTTCAATGAAACTGGGAATTAGCATGAGGGAAATAATGACCAGGAAAAGCAGCCAGTTTATCGTAGAAACCCAACTGGCCCATTATTATCCTGCAGGAACATTTACCTGTTCTTGACCTTGATGTGAATCTTTCCCATACGATGTGCTTATCTTTATTCTTTCATGGGATGTGGGTGTTGCTGGCCAGGCCAGCATTTGTTGCCCATCCCTAATTGCCTTTGAGAAGGTGGAGCCCCATTCTTGAACCTCTGCAGCCTGTCTGGTGTAGGTGCACCCACAGTGCTGTTATAGAGGGAATTCCAGGATTTTGACCCAATGACAATGAAGGAATGGTGATACAGTTCCAAGTCACGGTGTGTGGCTTGGAGGGGAACTTGCAGGTGGTGCTGTTCCCAGGTGTCTGCTGCCCTTGTCCTTCTAGGATCATAGAGATCGCCAGTTTGGGAGGTGCTGTCAATGGAGCCTAGGGGAGGTGCTGCAGAATATCTTGTAGATGATACACACTGCTGCCACGGTGCTGTGTCGGTGGTGGAGGGAGTGAATGTTTAAGGTGGTGGATGGGGTGCCAATCAAGCAGGCTGATTTGTCCTGGAGAGGTAGAGCTTCTTGAGTGTTGTTGGAGCTGCACTCATCCAGGCAAGTGGAGATTATTTCATCACACTCCTGACTTGTGCCTTGTAGATGGAGGACAGACTTTGGGGAGTCAGGGGGTGAGTTACCTGCTGCAGAATTCCAGGCCTCTGACCTGCTCTTGTAGCCACAGTATTTATATGGCAGGTCCAGCTCAGTTTCTGGTCAATGGTAACCCCCACGATGTTGATAGTGGGGGATTCAGTGATGGTAATGCCATTGAATGTCATGGGGAGATAGTTCAATTTTCGCTTGTTGGACATGGTCATTGCCTGGCACTTGTGTAGTGCGAATATTATCAGCCCAAGCCTGAATTTTGTCCAGGTCTTGCTGCACATAGACACAGACTGCTTCGGTATCTGAGGAGTCGCAAGTGGTACTGAACATTATGCAATCATCAGCGAACATCCCCATTTCTGGCCTTATGATGGAGGGAAGATCATTGATGAAGCAACTGCAGATGATTGGCCCTAGGCCACTACCCTGAGGTACAGCTGCAATGATGTCCTGGGACTGAGATAACCTCCAATAACCACAACCATCTTTCATGTGCTAGGTATGACTCTAACCTGTGATGAGTTTTTCCCCCTTGATTCCCATTGACTTCAGTTTTGCTAGGGCTCCTTGACGCCACACTCGGTCAAATGCAGCCCTGATGTGAAGGGCAGTCACTCTCACCTCACCTCAAGTTCAGCTCTTTTGTCCATGTTTGGACCAAGGCTGCAAATTGAGGTCAGGAGCTGAGTGGTTCTGGCTCTACCTGCCCCGCCGCCCCCTTAAACCAGCTTATATTTCACCTCTTTTCTATTTTTCCTTAGTTCTGTTGAAGAGTCATACAGACTCGAAATGTTAACTGTGCTCCTCTCTGCAGATGCTGTCAGACCTGCTGAGTTTTTCCAGGTACTTTTGTTTTTGTTTTGGATTTCCAGCATCCGCAGTTTTTTGCTTTTATAAAAATAGGGAAGTCTTGCTAAAACTATACAAGGTACTAGTTAGGCCACACCTAGAATACTGTGAACAGTTTTGGTCCCCCTTATCTAGGGAAAGATATACTGGCATTGGAGGCAGTCCAGAGAAGGTTCACTAGGTTGATTCCGGGTATGGAGGGATATTCTTATGAGGAAAGGTTGAGTAGTTTGGGCCTGTGCTCATTGGAGTTTAGAAGAACTTTATTGAAACATATAGGATTCTTAGGGGGCTTGACAAGGTAGATGCTGAGAGGTTGTTTCCCCTTGTGGGAGAGTCTAGGACCAGAAGGCATAATCTCAGAGTAAGGGGTCACCCATTTAAAACAGAGATGAGGAGAAATTTCTTCTCTCAGAGCGTAGTAGAATTCTTTACCGCAGAGGGCTGTAGAGGCTGGGTCGTTAAGTATATTCAAGGCTGAGATAGACACATTTTTAATCAGTAAGGGAATCATGGGTTATGGGGAAACGGCAGGAAAGTGGAGTTGAGGATTATCAGATCAGCCATGATCTCTTGAATGGCGGAGCAGACTTGATGGGCCGAATGGCCTACTTCTGCTCCTACGTCTTATGGTCCGTCCTTCAAAGTACCTGAATTTACTCCAAGTTTGAAATGCATCACAAAGATGTGATAAGGCACACTATCAAATGCAAGTCATTCTTCCTCCCCAGCCTGAACTTCTGTCTCTGGTTTAGGTCATCGGTATTTAAAGGGATTCAGAATCCAAGCTCTGAATCAATTTGAATCTTGTTTTTAATGGCCTTCTAACTCGTTTAATCCACTTCACTTGACGTGCCAGCAGTTATTAAGTGAGAGTGCCATGCAGTATACAAAATAACCGATGTTGAAGGGAGGGAGGATTTCTTTATTACGGTAGTTCTCAAAATTTCCATCCACGGCCCATTTAGGTGGAGCAAAAGACCCTGTGGGCCACCTACCGATCCTACCTCACCCACTTTAGCTTG